>NC_140080.1:35685439-36285439 GCF_964194135.1 Talpa europaea
ATCTGCCAACCCAGGACAATCAGCCATGACTATACCATCTCCAATATTGGCAATAAACTGTGGATGTGTCTATGGGGTGGGTGTGCAGAAGACAGCTCCTACAAGGTTTCGAAAGCAATTATTAAATAGTGAAGAATTTTGCAAGCCAGTTGTTACGCCATTAGTAGCTTGCAGTCAACCCTGGTTAGAATATTTACACAACAGAAATTGGCAAATGCTTTAAGTTCAGGCTTTTTTTTTCTCTTTTCTCCTTCCTTCCTAACAATTACTTTACCAGTACACTACTAGATGTGAATTTGAATCCTGACTGACACTAGCCAATTATCCCTTCTTACAGGGCCTCAGTTTCCTCATTTGTGGCATGGGACTCCATAATGTAGCTGTTGCACAGTCTAACTGTAAGTGTGACATGATACATACAAAGTGCTGAGCCTGGCAATTGAACATTTGCAAGCATTCAGTAGATGTTAGCTGGATTATCATGGTCCATGTGTCTTGTTTAGTTTTACCAAACATCTGTACTATTGATTTAGGATTGAAAAAACTTGATTTTAAACATTTATTAGTATTTTAGCAACATTTTAAAAAACATTTTCTAAGTGACAGGCTAGAATTTTTCTTTACCAGCAATGAAGCCCTCTTCTTGTTTGCTCAGGTGCTGAAGGTGATGGATGTCCTAGCGAGTAGTCCTCAGTGTAGCACAGAGTTTGTGTATGTTCCTGTCCCAGTGACAGAGAACCTCTGGGTCTCATCATTCTCCTCTCCCATTCTTTAATTTAAGAGACTTCTAAAGAATCTACAAGTCACTGAGAATAAACTGCCCTCTGACTTTCACAATCAAATATTATTTGGCAGAGATTAAAATGTCATATATTCTAGATGTCAACCACTTCTGCTCAGCACCTGCCATTGGCATAATGTTGCAGTTATACTGCAAATTTAAAGAAAGAAAAATGAAAGGGGTGGGGAGACCCGAAATCCTTGATCTGCCTTATGAAATGCAAAAGAGACTAATAACTAGAAGTTCTTCATAACTCAAATTGTGAAAAAATTTGACCCAGAGTATCCTGAGACTATTGTAACTATTTTTTTTTTACTACTTTATGTTAACATTTATATAATCTGGTGCAGAATTAGCAATGTGCTTGATTATAGGATGTTATGCCAGATCACAGTGAATTCATTCCATACTATACAACATAGGCACCATATTACCTTTCAAAAACTGCTAAAATTTCTGAATTCTGGAATGTTTCTAGCTCCAAGCCTTTTCAGTTAAGGGATTATGGACCTGTAGTAGAAATCACAGTATCTGCCTTTAAAGAGGTTGCAATCTGGCCATGACTCATCAAGTCATGTTTCAGATACAAGGGACATAGTGTAGCTGGCAGCAAGAGGGACGTCTAATCTAATCCAGCCCTTGCTCTCACACTCCTTGTAGAAGAGTAGAAAATATAAGCAGACACACACATCCCCACGGATCTCCTCCAATATTCTTTATTTCTTCCCTTGAGTCTGGATCTTTAATTCTTTGCAGTCTGGCTTTTCCACCCCCAAAACTCTGCCCCGCAAAGAGCATCATTCAATTGCAGGTCAGGAATTCTTTAAAGTATTTAACAAAAACAGCCTCTACTCCAAGAGGAAAACCAGAGCATTCCCTGTGCTTGGTGGGTCCCGGTTCTGTCTGAGCTTTAATGGTACACCTCGGTCCAGAGCATCCTGCAGGCTCTTGGCCATCCTGAAGACCTGCACACATCTTAAGCGGAAATCTCTTTCCTGCACACTGATGCTTTAAAGCCTGGGGCTTCAAGCCAAATGCAAAGTGGTTCTGCAGGAGCTCTGGCCGCCCTTGCCTACTTCCTCTAACCTCCTCTTACTGATGTGTCTCCAAAAATCTTTTGCATCTGTTATGCAAGTTACAATCTCCAGAAGTAGCTCAGCAAGGACATTCCTTTCCCAAAGTCAGCAGACCTTTCACAATCATAGGAAGATGGTCTGTTTGCTGGGTTTCTTTTTTTCTTCTCTCCTGACCTAGAAATTTTGGCTTCTCCAAACTCAGTCTTTTGAAGTATGAATTTGTTATCTCTTTGGAAATGCTGAAAAGCTTGCCCTACCATGTTTCCCAATAGCTTGCTTGGACATACGTACAAATAATAAAATATGTGCATAAATAAGAAAATAGTGACCTCTTCCTGAACATTTACTAGGTACCAGGTACAGGCATAAGCTTTACATATAGTAACTAATATGCCAAAAAATCTAGGGATTGCTTTCTTTCTTCTTCTTCTTCGTCTTTTTTTTTTTATAGACTGGGAAGTAAATGAATAGAGTAATATTTTCTGTGCAGTCGTCTACTCTATGTCCTAAAGTTGAATTAACAGAACAGGGAAGTTGCCCTGATGGCACTCAAAACTTGGCTTGCTTGCTTGCTTGCTTGCTTGCTTGCTTGCTTTCTTGCTTCCTTCCTTCCTTCCTTTCTTTTTTTAAAAGATTTATTTATTTATGCATACAAGAACTGGGTACAGGTCAGAGGTGTGGGGATAAGCGATTCACCAGAGACAGAGTGGGGAACAGAACAGGCAGAGTGACTGAAATACACTGCTGAGGGGAGCAGCAGGCGAGACAGGAGAGGTCTGCTGCACCATGTGGGTAGCTCCCTGGCCTGGGATCAAACTCATGCTGCTGTGGCTGTGGATAGCTTCATAGGTTGCGTATTAACCCCTTGCGCCACCAGGGGGACCCAAAACTTGGGTTTCTTATCCCCATTTTGCAGCTAAGAAGTCTCAGAGAGTGTAAATAATTTGTGTAAGGCCACACAGCTAAATAAATGTTAGTGCCAAGATCTGAAGGTAAGGTTTTTTGACTCCAAGGGTCCATGATTTTAATTGCTAATAAGATGTGGGAAATAGAATAAAATACTCTCTGGACTGAGTGAGCTCTAGCTTCTCTTCTTTTGATCCTAGCAGTTGCCATAACATGCTGCCTCCATTGACAGTGTTCTAAAAGAGGTATTGGTTTCCATGGAATGGAGTCTTTCCCCTCTTGACTCAGAACTGTCCTTGAGGTATCAACAGCCCCCACAGCGCCTTCCTGATTGTCATTCTGATACATTCCCCCAAGTTGACCCGTGTCAGTCAAGCCCACCTTGGCCTTTGTCAGTAGGGTCATTTGCTGTTGCTTATCAAGGGCCAGGACGAGGCCACAGACTAACCATGTGGACGGTCCTGTTTCAGCCTGGCTTGGAAACACCATGAAAAGAAGAAGTTCTCCCAACCCCAAAGTCAAACCCCTCAGTTTTGGTTTCTGCATTGTCATTAACTACTCCATGACCAAGCAAGTCATTTAACCTTTCTGAGCCTCAGCTGCCTCCTTTGTAAAATGAAACTGATAAAAGTACTACTCTTGTCGGGTCCTGAGGAGAGATAGGCAAGGCCTGGGAGAGGCCTTTCATGTAGTGAGTGCCTAGGAAACAGGAGGTATTATCATTGCTAATAAGACTGAAGTTTTATGTGCTGATCATATTTTCACAGCACTCGGGGTTTCACAAAGCTTTTTATGTGAGTAAACCAGCATCGCTGGGTGTCCAAGACTACACGAGGCACTTTAGAAGCATTTTATATTTGCTCTCCCTTCTATTATATGGGGTAGACAAGTACTTCTCCCTTTTTCTGTAGCCAAGATAATGGTGATACGGAAGCTGTACAGCTTATTAGTAGAGCAAATTTGTGGCTTCGCCAGGAATAAAACCTTCAGCCCCAAGACCTCAGTTCATTATGCTGCCCCTCTGTTGGAATCTCATTTCCAAGGGCCCCTTGCTCACTAAAAACATTAAAAAATAAAAAGAACAAAACTCACATTTCTGCCAGACAGATGATATTCAGGCGTCTCTGGAAGAATCGTTAGCAATCCGGCGTGCGGTTTTGTGTTTTAAGGTGCTTGGATACGAAGGAGGAATGTAAACCCCACGAGCCTGTTTCACATGTCATAGTCTATTCTGGATCTTGAAAGTGGGCCACGGAGGCCCCAGCTATGCCCCAACAGCTACATTCTTGCCGAGGCATCCAGCACCATGCAGGAAGCTGGTGGGGGGTTGGGGAGAGCAGGACCCGGGACTTGCAAAGGGACCCAGTGGGTGTTGTGGCCAAAGGGCAGGAAGAAAATAATCACCTGCCTAGTGCCAGCCTTCTAAGATGTAGTGTTTGCAGAGCCTACATTAAGAGAGTATAAAATTTGTTTCCTTTTGCATTACTTCTTTTTAAGGACTTTGGCTATTTTTAGAGGTCCTATTTACTTGCCAACTTGCTTTGATCCCGCATGAAATGTCCCATTTGCACTGTATGTCTGCAGGCCCTGAGTCCTGTGACCATATTATTGATTTTCCACACACAGGCCCCCATACAACCTAGCACTTGGCAGGATGCAGGTAGGTTTTATGGGATGAAGATGAAACAGGAGATCCTCACTAACGACCCTGGGGAAAAAAATTGGTGTTTGACAAGGGGTGAGAGTTTGGAAGTGAGTTGAAGTTTTGTATCTAAGAAACTAAGCTAAGAGATAAGCCTGCCCCTGGTATCCAGCATCTCCAAAAAGGTGCACATTGCAGTTGAGATGCCATTTATCAGGAAAATCACAAGGCTGGTAGGTACTGGTAATCATGACAGTTCTCACATCTGTCAAACGTGGCCTCTTGTGGGAGTTTTCTTTAATTTTGGCAGGTAGCTCAAAGTATGGCTTGTTTTCATCCTTTCAACTCCTTTCATATTTTCTCCTTGCTTATTTCTTTTTTTCTAACTGACCTTTCAAAGCCATTTATATCAACTGCTGTCCACTGCTTCTCTCTCATGTTTTGGTGATCAAAGCACTTACTCTGTTGGGTGGGGTTTGAAAAATAGAGACTGTCTATGTTATTGGCCCATGAAAGCAGATTAGGCAACATGAGGTAGGAGAGACGTCAGAGCAATTTCTCTGGCCTGCCATATTTTTGCACATAATTCCTCTCAACTTTCACAGATCCTGCATTCCTTGGCTCCTCCCTGGCATTGTCAGGTTTAAGGGGCTCTTCTGGAATTTCATAAAGCTAGTCATTGAGATGGACCCTTGGGGTGGAGCAGACAGAAGACAGAACATTTTCATGATACTATATTCTTAAACCTTTGATGGTGTGAATAACTTTTCCATAGATCTATTCATATAGAAAAGTAAAGAGGTATTGCTTTTCAAAACTGTCCTCATTAAGTGGTCATTAAGTTGTAAAATTCTTAAGTCTCTGGAGAGTTTGATTTGCCAAAATTCTTATCAACACAGCATTTTCAGCAGCATGACTATTACGCCAAGAAAGGCATCTACTCCCATTATCTCCACCCTCTCTAGGAGAGCGCCCCATACTTCTCTGTCCTCTATCTCAGACCCAAATGTGTTTTCTGCACAACTTTTATGATCATTTATTATTGTATGTGTTTCTATCAGATAATAGAAAATATTGGTCTCTGCCCTAGTTCCTTGTAATTTTCTGAGTGGTAGGAGTGTTTTTTTGTGCTAATGAAGTGACTCTGAAAGACACTTGATGAGGGCTGGTCATGGAAAGAACAAGCCATGATTAGGAATTTTTAGCACCCCCCCCCATTCTCTTGAGAAGGGATAGTGATTGAAATGGAGTTAATGGTCAATCATGCCTACCATGATGAAGCCTCCATAAAAATCCCAAAAGTACTGGGTTCAGAGAACTTCTGAGCTGATGAACTCATAGAGGTGTGGGGATGGTGGCACACCTGGAGAGAACTGGAACCTTCGCGCCCCTTCTCACAGACCTTACAGTAGGCATCTCTTCCATCCATACCCTCTGTAGTAACCTTTCATACTCTATATCTTACATTCTTTTTATAATAAACTGCTTTCTGAGTTCTGTGATCAGCTCTAGCATATTTATTGAGCCTGAGGAGGGGTCTGGTTTATAGCTGATCAGTATCTGGGGGAGGGCAGCTTGTGGGTCTCAACCCTTAACCACTATCTCTGGATAGGACAGATCAGAATTGAGTTAAATTGTAGGATACTGGGGTGGTGCCACAGAATTTCATCTTTGTGTGGGGGGAAAAACCCACACATTTGGTAACCAGTAATGTCAGAAGTATTCTGTGTAGGTAGTAAAGGAGACATGTGGGGGAATACTGAGTTGTACTAACTCAATTTATTTACTTGTTACTGTTTTACCGCAGAGTGCACACTTATGAATGGGGGCGGGTGTGTGTGTACACACACGTAAGCCTCCTGCGGGGCCAGATCAGGTTTGTTTTGCTCACATGATATTGTCAGCACCTAGATCAATTCCTGACACATACTAATTGCTCAATAAATATTTGAGGATGAATGAATTCAATAAATATCTTCTCAAAAGAGCTGTTGGGTTTTAAAAAACTCAACTTTTCAAAAAATAATTGATATGGAAAGTGATGTTTAAGGTTAGTATCCCTTTTCTGCCGATCCTTTGGAGTGTGGTGAATAGCATTTATCAGAGAATAGTATTTGCCAAGGAGCTGGAATCATTGATTTTCTATATAAGATCTCTAAGGACTAAATCAAGGCCTGATAATTTTTCTTCTCTCATTTTTCCTTCTTTCTCTTTTCTTTTTCCTATATTAATAAATACCAGTCAGGGAATGACAGGCCTGGTAAATAGGGGTAATGCTATGCTTAGCCACAGGATAGCTGTAACGATTAAATGAGACCATTGTGTTTAACAACTTTTTGGCAAAGTACCCTAAATAGTAAAACCTGATAAATGTTAGCCATTCACTTATCATTAGAAATACTTACGGAACAGCTCTTAGATACCTTTTGTCTCAGTCTTCAGATTAAAGAGGAAGTATACCATCTATACTTTACGGGAAGAAGATGGAACAAGGGACCATCACCAAAGATCCGAGGGAAAAAAGACTGGTATTTGACTAGGGGTGAGAGTAACAAGGGTATAGAGAGTAACAAGGGTAAACCCAGTAAAAAGTAAATAAACTGAGTTAGAACAACTCAGTATTCCCCTATATGTCTCCTTTACTACCCACACAGGGGCCACGTGATGGCTTATGTCATTAGTTTGACTTCCCTGATAACTACTTCAGAGTCAAGGGTTATATGGCGACTTCTTTGTTTTACAGGTGGTCTTTTCCAGTCTTCATGCAAATTATTCCTTTTCAAGTAGTGCTCTTCCCCAATACTGGCTGGTTCTTATGCACCTTTCTAATGGGAGCTGAAGTGCCTCTCCTCAGGGGTCTTCCCTTCTCGTCATCTAAGTTCTGTCCCTTTTCTTTCTCTATAATTCTCCTTTGTTGCCTTGTTATTTTCCTTCCTGACACGTCCCATCATTTGTAATTAATTATATATCCACCCACTTGGCTGTCTTTCTTCTCCACCATACTGTGAGCTCCTGGAGGACAGACCATGTTGATTCACCATCTCCTCCCAAGTCCCTTGACAATGCCTGGTTCAGATATTTGTTGAATGAATAAAGGAGGGAGAGAGTGAATAAGTCAATCTTCAGTCTGCAAAATCTTGACCTAAAGAATTAGCCACACACCAAGGGATTTTCTTGTCCCATTCTGCTCTCAGTCATCATGAACTTTGCTCTTCTAAAGATTCTAGATTATTTTTATAGAAAAAAGTGAAGCAAATATAGAGATAATTATTGATTCTTACTCATCAAGTCCCTGCTCCCTATCCCCAACATCCTTCCGAGAGTCTGTTGCAGAATTCCTGGGAACCACAGGAAATAAGTCCACTAACCACTTGAAATGCTGTTATAAAAATAGACCAGACCTGACCTTCTTCCTGTGGAAGACCTCTTTCCTTAGGGCAAACGTTGCAAGGAAATTTTATCTGCTCTTAGGAACCTCCCATTTCAATCATCCTCCCAGCAGGATTTATCTGGACTTGCTCAGAATCCTGCTCAAAATTGTCCTCCCTTGCCTGGGTCATCACCTGAGCAGATCGCTCATTTATTATTTCTGTGCTATTGTTTTATATTAAAATGACAAAATAGACAGAATTCAAGGCCTGGGGGAGCCATTGGGTTGTTCTAATGCACACTGATATTCCATTAGGGGTAGCTTGACCCTCACTAGAGGTTAACACCACTTCCCTGGGACTTCATTACAGGTGCGCAGCCTTCATTCTTTTGATCATTATCCCCTAACCAAATTCCTTACTTTTAAATATTCTTTAAATTACTGACAAGCAGTTTTACTTAAATTTAATTTCCTTATTGGAAGGAAGTCCTATCTCTAGTATAATTGCAAAAACTTCCCATCAACCAAAAGCAGTCCTGAATATAAACACAGTGAAGGGGCAGCATGTTGTTCACCCTGATCTGCTTCCTGCCTGCTCTGCTCTTTTGGTTACAAAGTGAGAACTGCTGCTCTTCTAGAGCAGTTGAAAACAAAATTGTACCAAACAAAGGCTTTCTCCTTGAGTAATCCAGCAGATGGAAGGAAACTTCAAAGGGGCACCCATAACGTAAATTGGTGCAGCCGCTGTGGAAACACATGAAGGACCCTCAGAAAATTAAAAATGGAGCTACCATATGATTCACTAATCCCACTTCTGATGTTTAACCCAAAGAACATGAAAACACTAACTTGAAAAGATATCTGCTCTGACTAGCCACTGCTGACTTCCTTTCAAAGGCCAATTCCTCCACGATTCTTCACAGATAACTCCTCCACAGATCCAGCAACCCCAGACCTCTCATAAAATCACCTCTAAGTGTTTCAAGTGCATCCCTTTGATGCACTGTAAGTTTGTAAATTTACAGTAAATTCTCCAACTTAGTAAATGTAGGGCTTTTGTGCCTGGCATAAACTGTAATGTGTTGAAGACAATAAATTCTTGCTGAAATAAGAGCCCACTTAGTCTCCAGCCTGAGATGAAAGATGGCACTGCCAAATAAAAGATGACTGGCAATGAGGAATTATTGCTTGTTGAACATTCCAAATGGTGTCCGTTTTTGTATTTAAGAGACAGGCAAGGCGTTGGATAAGAACTTACTGTGATTCAGACAATGGAGTATCATCCCTGCCTTACAACTTTATAGATAATGTGACAACAGGCAAGTCGCTCCACCTCTCTGAGTGTCTTTCTTCATCTGAATCTTATCTATTCACGGAATTGGCGTAAAGATCAAATTTGATAAGAACATGGTAAGTGAGTAGCACAGTAGCCAGCAAGCTCACCACAGATGGTATTATTAATGTCTTTCGTGTTTTGGGATTTCACAAAACAACAAAGCTACTCTCCTGGGTTTCCAGTCGTCCTTGGAGGATCCAATCCTCCAAGGGGATTGGATCGTAAAAGCTGCTTGGCTTTCTCTGACATGCCAGCAGACTCCCCTCTTTCAGGGGAGAGGGGAAATGGTTACTTTGGCTCCATCATTTCTCCTTTCATGTCTCTTGATGTCCCAGGAAACAAATCTTTACCAAATTATTAAAGAGAACGTTGTAAGTCTCATCAAGGGTCCCCAGGTTGGTTGCTCTTTGTTTCATAAAGCTGTATAAATTGCACTCATTTTTGAGGTTTTCTTATGCTTTTTCCAGTAAACGTAAGCCTCAGAAAGGCAAGCTTAGGCAATCCTAAGGGAGGTTTGCATTGTAACCTTAGTTTAGATGGGTGTCTGCAGAGGGGTACTCATCTGAGTCTGCACTTACTTGCTGGGTTACCTTGGGCATGTTATTCTACTATTCCATTAGTGGAGATAATTATACCTCCCAGTGTAGTTGGGAAAGTAAATGATATAATGCATATAAGATGTGGTCAGCTCAGTCAGTGTTTGAAGGGAATAGGACATGTGCCTATGTACCCCACTTCTTCCAGAAGATGCAATCCACAATCTTCCTTATTCTGTATTTCTAACAATAGTTTGTGGGATTTTACTTTGTACAAGGTTCTCAATACCTGACTTTGGGGTTCCCAGAGCAGACGTGAGTTTTGTACCTTAGCTGTACCTTTTGTTACTCAGCACTGGGCATAACACTGCCCTCACATCCCAAGCTTGCTTTCTCCACGTGGGGTATACCCGCATGGGAATCACATGAGGATTCCCTCTCCCTGGGGTTCTGACTCACTGGGCCAGGGTATGAGAACCTGGGTCTGGATAACGTTTCTCTCTACATCAAAATAGAGGAAAAGAATTCAGCCTCGAAGGGAGTGACCAGCTTGATTATTTTTCCCCTTTTAGCAAAGTCACTAAAATATCTCTACATCTACTCTCCCTGTTTTCTTTAAAAGCAGTAGCCCAGGGGACACTGCCCATTTTAATATGTTTATTTTTTTTCTCTTTCTTTCCATTACTCATATTTCCTCTACTGAATTGTTGTTTGTCCCTGTTGGGGGGAAAGAAATAAAAGAGGGTGAGGCAGAATGAATGAAGGACCCAGCTCCTTCTCCCCCTGTTTCACTGTGTGAGGCTGGGGCAGGAGGCCTTTCTGTCTCTGCAGTGATAGGTATAGGCCACAGCAAGCATACCCTGTCTTGACCTGATTAGGATGGCTTCCAGGCTCTGGTTAGCAAGTCAGGTTGTGCTTGGTAGAAAGGCCTAAAGTCTCTCAACTGGCCAAAAACCAGTTCTGAAGAATGAACTGCAGGCCTAATCACAACATACAGCCCATAGTAAGATAAAACCTGGGGTGAGGAAGGTCCCGGGACTCAGGATTGCAATAAGGTTCTGTTAGGTTCCTGTTTTCTCTGCTTCCTATTTTATAAGGTAAAGTTGTTCCCAGTGGATCAAAGATCTGAGTACTTACTCATTCACCTCACACACATCTGCTGAGCACCTATTATAATGCGCCAGGCATGAGGAATAGAGTGGAGAACAGGTCAAATATGATGAGGTTCTTTTAAAATTTGCATTCTGGTGGGGAAGACCTGTTATAAAAGGGATTACAGCAGTGAAATCCAGGGCACCGTAGGAGCCAAGTAATTGGTTACCTACAGAACCTGGGAAGTGGGAAGACTAGAGAAAGGGGCATTTATCTTTGTAGTAATAGGGAGAAGAAAGGAGCAGAAAGAGCATGTGCAAAAGTCCTGTTTCCAGAAAGAGCACAAAGAGGTCTAAAGCTAGAGAAACTAGCAGGGCTATCATGCAGAGTCCTGCAGGCCTTTTTCTAAAGAATTATGGACAACCACTGAACAGTGAGGACTGGTGTGTGACACCACCAGACTTGCATTTTTAAAATGTCACTCTGGCTGCTGAGTGGATTATTGGAGGGTGGGCAGGGAAACTAGATGCAGTAACCCAAGCAAGAGGTAGCAGAACCTCATGGTGGTAGGTGTGGATATAGACCCATTGTGCTGTCCACTATTCACAGATTTCTGACCAGGCTATCTTGACCACACTGACTCAGCAACCTTCTCTGAGAAAGGCAGTACCATTTAGCCAGTCCATGGTGCCAGGAGACTAGCTGAACTTGGATTTAAAAATCTCACTTCCAAATAAATCAGGATATATAATTTCCACATGAGATGGTGCTGCTTTGGGAATGTGAGCTCAGTGATCTTCAGTAGCAGGGTGGTGAAGTGAAGCCCCGTGTCATCCTAATAGATGATAGTGCTGGAGAGCTGGAGTTCCCTTGCTGTCTGACCAGCTTCCAGGCTGACATTGAGGACTCTTGGCCTTGCCTCTTCCCTCTCCAGCCCTGACTTACCAGATGACTGGACAGATTGTCGCTCAGGTACTCGTGTGTGACCTCCTGAAGTGAACCTCTTAGTTATGCTACTGTATTCTACAAAATCTATAAGACAGTGTCATCACTGGGAGGTTGAGGGCAGGACAGTTGGAGGGGATGGAGTGGGCCTGCTGGATCTCAAGATATCTCTTGATCTTATGATTCTATGGGACTTGGTGGGGCTTGGTGACACCAGAGGAGAGGACTAAGGTCATCTTCAGGGTGCTTCAGCAAATGGTTATTTTAGAATCTTTATGTTCCTGGCCCCATTCTCAGACAATGAGAAAACCGGTGGAGTCCTGCCCCCATGGAGCTTACATTCTAGTCATTTTCTGAGGTGGAACTGGTGACCCTCACTGCTTCCAGACTCCCTTGGTCCTAGTGAGTCAGGAAGGCCCAAGAGTTCCCTGGCATCAAATATGTCAGTGGTCTCTACCAAGAGTGAGCTTCTTCCATTTCAAAAGTATGCCAAACTCCTCTCATCTCTGGGCCTTTAAACTTGTTTTTCCCTTGGCCAATACCTCTTTCTGCCAACATTGCTATCCACTGTCTACCAAGCCCCAGGATATTCCTGCTTCTCCTCAGACTTCCCCTCTGATGTTACTCAGACAAACCTGCTTGACCACTGCCCCTGGCCCAGGCCCTGCCTGGGCCCCTCCCCTTCTAGATTTCACTGGAGCTGTTCTCTGGACTCTTCCTACCCCTTGACTTTGCTTCATTAGAGCAGGGTCCCTGTTTATGTCACTTAGCTTTTTATCTCTAGTATCTTACATGGGCCTGGCACAAAATATGTGCTTAATAAATATTTGTTGAAAGAAAGGAGGGTGGCGGGGGAATGGAGTCTGTACTATGTATTGTGTCAATTTGCTAAAAAAAAACATGCTCTGTATCTCGAAGTCCCCTCATGAACTAAAATCTGAGAAACTATATGAGTTGTCAGTTGCCACACTGAATCCACATATGACTTTCTAGCTGATTAAATCAATCTGAAATGAGTCCTGTTTATTTTTCTAAGCCATTAATCCTGCCCCACAAAACAGTGGATGATTTTTGACTTTCTAGTGGGGAGGCCAGGATTAGAAAAGGAAATTTGGGATTCACAAAAAAAAGGGGACAGGGCAATGAAGACGTACTGTCATTCTGCTATTATTTTTGTCTTAGTGGTGGTAAATAGATACTGAAAATCATCTCACATGCTCCCATCAATGCTGTATCATGTGTGTTCTTGTTTGCTGTGAGGTTTTTGCTATCTAGTTGGTTGATTGGAGGTTTCTCCTCTTCTTGTGTTTTCTTATTCATTTCTTTCTTTGAGGGGATCTGGGTTTTGTGCATACATGCTGGTTTTTTTTTAATTTTAATTTTTTTTTTATAGAGGCATGTTTATTTATTTATTTGTTTGTTTGTTTATACATGCACTGGGTACAGTCAGAAGCGCGGGAGGGTGAGAGAATTCACCAGAGCCAGAGTGGGGAGCAGAACAGGCAGAAGGACCAAAGTACACTGCTCAGGGGAGCAGCGGGCGGCAGGAGAGGTCTGCGCGCCATGTGGGACCCTCCTCGGGTGGCCGGGGAGCAGCCGGGGATTGAACCGGCGCTGCGGAGGCCGCGGGCAGCTTTGCAACCCAGTGCTCAACCGCTGCGCCACTGGGGAGGCCCCATACATGCTGTTTTGACCTGAATAATCTGGATGTATACAAGTACAGTGTCTTTTTGTTATTAGTATTTTAAAAGTTGAATCAATGTTTACATTAGAATTCATATCAATTGGAAACTTGTTATCTCTACACAAATGTAAAACTGATATTACTTGCCGTAGGAAGTTATTGTGAAAGTGATAAAAATAAGGCCATGTTATGAGATTGGAAAATTAAAGGTACGTAAGTGGTTAGATTAGTTTGGTCTAATTAAATATTTTACAGGTTTGTGATCTCATGTAGTATCTCTTGAGCATCGATGCTGTTACTCCCTTTCTCACAGACAAAAATCACTGAATCCACGTATGAGTGTGTGCCTTGAGAAACTAATTTTCAGAGTTATGAGGTGTTTTCATTTGAATTATGTTTTAGTTTTTTGTTTGCAACTGGAATATATAAAGAGGAGCTCAAGAATTTCATGGAACTAAAAGTAGAAGAGAAGGTGGGGCTGGAGATTATTCATTTCAAAATCTAACGTATGTATTGTTTAACTGTTTACTTTTGTAAGTAAAGATCACGTGCAGTGAAGCATAGGAAAAAAGCAAGCAAGGCAGCATGAGTATTAAAGAGCTCTGTATGCGGTGTGAGGCAGAGCGCTCAGTGTCATCAGAGGAGCCAGCGGACTCTGGGCAACCTGGGTCACCACACCATAATGCCTAGCAGTGGCATCACCTCTGTTCTAGAGTAGGCATGGCCAGTAAGAAAAGGGTTACATGGAGACAGAGAAGGAAAGAGAGGAACCAGATGTTTTACTTCCCTCTTGGCTGTAACTTATTAACTAAGCTCAAGTTCATTTTCCTCCGTCCCCTTAGACTGGGAGTAAAGTCCTGGTGGAAGCCTGAGGGGATAGTTCTGTGGGGCCTTCTCAGGGTCAGAAAACTCACATGCACACAACTTTATTTACATCAGCAGATCCAGCTGCGTCCTGCAAGCAGTTGACTGGCCACTGACTCCCAACACAAAACAGATGTCTGGGTTTCACAAAGGGAACACACAGGGCCCCTGAACTGGCAGGATTTTGTCTTGATGAGTTGGGAACAGGAAAGGAGATGGGTGGCACTGGGTGGCTCAAGAGTTGACAGCAGCAGCAACCAAATAGGCCTGGCATTGTGCTGGCTTGAGCCATGTGGCCACCAGAGTTGATGTTCAGAGAGCACTGTAAGGGCCAAACTGCATTCTGGCTTGAGAAAGACAAATTACTGTGTGCTTTGGATTGTGGGGCTTTGAACTGCCTTTGGCTGGGATGTGGAAAAGGATGAGGTCCTTTAGGCCAGAGAAGGGGAAGTGGGATCAGAACCAAGATTCCACTTGAAGCTCAGTCCTAGAAACTGCTCGTCTGCTTTTTGTCTAATAATAACATTGAATGTCATGCATGTGGAAATTTGTGGAATAAATCTCTCCTAATAAATAAGTCTCTACCTGATTAGGTTCATCATTATATTAAACATCTTTCATACATACATTTGTCAAACATCATGCTAACCAGCTAGAGATAGTAATAATAACCAAGTCTTCAATGAACCAGGCACTTATTTCTACACCATGTCCAGTATACCCCAGCACACCTTATGCCTTTTGCCCACACATTATATATAATGCTTACTCTGTTAACTGATGTTCTTTAGTCTATATGCAAAATTGAATACTGTGATAACAATTCTTCCTTCAGGAAAAAGGCGAAATCTAGACAATAACAATTAAGACATTACAAACTTTGATTTCAACAGATAATACATGTGTGTATCTATCCACACAAACATACATACATTGGAAAGAGACTACAGATATGCATGTGCATGTACACACACAGATAAAAACATGCATAGCCCTCAAAATACGTCAGCAGCCATCACTGGGTGGTATGGTTACAGAATATTTTTGTTTTCTCCTTTATATTTTTCCATATTTCCCTAATTTTCTTTTTACTGGCCACATGTGTTGTTTGTATAGTCAGAGAATTTTTTAATGCATTGGGAAAAAACTATACACCTCTCAGTAGAGTTTTGTGGTCAATATCCTGAGTTATTGCTGAAAGTTCCACATTCAGGCCTTCCTCTGAGAAAACAGGGTTTTTCCTCTTGGATGAAATGTGATAGTTTCCCAGTAGGGAGCAAAAACTGACCGTAAGATTCAGATTGGTACCAATGAGAAGGGTAACAGCTTAGGGATTATACTTATTATGCACTTGGCATAGAAAAAAGTGTTTTTTCCTTCCAAGATGACTATTTTTCCTCATCTGCCCCTCACTTCTTCATGTCTTCTATCAATGAACTCTTAGTTACAGTAAAGTAGATCTATATTTGTGTCTTAGTGCCACAAACTAATAACCATAGGATCTTGACTGAGTCATTTACCATTTTTGTACCTCTGACTATTGTCTGTCAACTAATAGGCTTATTATGAGGATTTGATGAATTAATGCATGTGAGCTCACATTAACACAAGCAGGAAAGGTTGGCTGTTTTCATTATCCTATTGGCTTGCCCCAATCATAATTTCTAACTCTCATGCAAGAGAACATTTTTCTGATTTAGCTGGACCCTGTAATTTCAATGCATACATTGAGAACCGTGGGCTCTCAGAATGGTCCCAGGAACATTCTATAAAAGGAGAGGCTTAAGACATAGTTCCTGCTTACCTGCTGGCACACAGCTTGGTTCTCCACAGAGGCGTCTAAGTCTTTGGTTGATCAGCAAACTTCACTCACTGAAGAAACCCCTTAGTGCCTGGCTGCCTCAATAAGTCAGCACTCCCTTTAAGCTGTTCCTTTTGGTTTCTCTGACTCAGACTATCTTAGGTCATTCTGAGACAGCCCTCTCCTCCCCACCTTCCTCACCTCTACCTGTTATCCTGGACATTGGTCATCCTTTTTGACTGCCCAGCATCTGAATCCCCATTTCATACTTGAGAGCTACCCTCCTCCCATTCCTCTCCCCCACCCTCACCGCCCCCACACACACAGGTCTTGGTCTAACTGGACCCTTCCTGCAGTATAATTTTGGGCCACCACACCTCCCCAGTGATTCTGCAGACAACTCCAGTTCCTCTAAGTTCTGTTTCTGTTTACATCAGTCAAAGTCAGTTTGGTTTGCTTATAATTAAGAAACCTAGCCAGCTCCTACTTGCCCTACATCCCTGCCTTGGCATAAATTTTTCAACTGTTGGTTCCCCAAGCTCTCTGAGCATCCATGTCATATAATTTATTACGCTGGTAGGGATATTTTATAGTAACTGTCTGCTCATCCTCCCTTAGCCTATTAGCTCCCTGAGGGCAGGACTAAGTTATCAAGACCACTCTAATATTACTATCATGGAACAGAGTTTCTGGCACGTAGTGGGCCCTCATCAAGTGCCACATGAATGAAAACCATCAAAAGCATAGTACATAGTGTGGGACTGGAACTATCACAATAGTTCTACTTGGACAAACAGTTAACTCGCCTGCTTTCTGATCATCAGGAGCCCTTTCTGGTCTGATTCTAGAGGAAACCAGATTTCCTTCAGGCTCTGGCAAGGAAGAGGATATCCTAGCTGTATCCTGAGTGGGAGGGTGTGATGTTGGCCGTGTCTTGAAGTGGGTGAGTAATCCCCCAGGCAGCACTTAGCCCTAAACCCTGGCTTATAACGTGGTCATCTCCTGCAGCTCTCAGCTTAAAATGGAAAGTGGCATTACTCATGGTGAAGAGCAGACAATAAAAAAACATTTAGGTGGAGCCCGACACAATGAAGTGAGTATTCCCTAATGACTGATGACAGCATCTGTGCTCTGAGCATTGCAGCCCCACAGACAGTTCAGTCATAGCAGGGCTTCTGAATGACACCTCCGAATTAGCTCATCACCAGCATCTTGCACTTTGGGTGTTGAAAGGCATTGCATTCCTCTATCTATAGCAAGCATGGTAGAATGAAATGACCTGGAATTAGCATCAGAAGATGATACTGACTTCTCGCTTAGGCTTTGGCATCCAAAACCATGGGTCTGAATCCAAGCTCTTTAAGTTACTGGCTCCTTGACCCTGAGTAAGTTATTTGACCTCTCTGATCCTCATGTTCCTCATCTCTAAAATGAATTTAATAATAGTACTTACTACAAGGTCATGAGGAAGATAAATCCATCTATATAAAGCCCTTACTGTAATGCTGGCAATTAACCAACACTGTCATCAATAGATAGTAGCTGCTCATATTCATAATGTTCTTTTACCATCTCCCTTCATTGGCCTTCCTGGTTGCTTCATCCTTTATGTTTTTATTTCTTTTTCAATTTTAGCCTTCCCACTCTTACTGTTTCCAGGAGTCAGGCTTTACCTCCTATACCCTCAGAGCTCAGGTCACACCCCAGGCTCCCTCATGGTCACTGTCCTCTATTTCTCTCTATTTCTTTCACTTTTCCACTGTCCGTCAGCTTATGTATCAACACCTCACTGTCCCAAATATGATCTGACCTGTCATTGTCTCTTCACCATATCAGAATCCATGACCTGGCACACTGATGCAAAGATAAATCAACCTAATTTCCATGAAACCTCATGGACAGATTGGGCATAAGTTCAGAAAATGATCGGGACTCAGCATGCATCAGATCCCAGTGTCCCCATGACATGTACACGTACCCACATTAAACAATGTGGACCAATGGCCAGTCTTAGAAAAGCTGGTCGTGGGAAGCATTGGGAAGCAATGTACCCTTGACCTAAAGCAGGCTAGCTGCATTACCATTTAGAGATCAACGATGACAGACATGGATTGAGGCTGTTAGCATTACACCAAGTGGTTCTATCCTAGTGATCCAGGGACAGAGCAATCATCTGTTGCTCCAGGGTTAAGAAAACCTTCCACCTTGATCACTGCTGACTAGATTAACCTCATGCTGTCATCTCAGGACATGTCCTGATCACTCATTTATTCAAGCATTTAATCAGTAGCCTTCTGTGTGCAGGGCACATTTCTGGATGTCATGGAAGATATGATAAAAGAATCGGGTGCAAGCACTGCCCTTCAGAGCTTACAACCCAGCAGAGGAAGTAAATACACATGAGTAACCCATGGGGGACGGGGAGGCTGTGATGACTGTCACAAACAAGGCATCAAAATTTGATGGGAGTCCCTAGGAGACACAGATCACTTATGACAGATACTAGGGAGGAGGGGCTGCTTGAGATGGTTTATGTAAAGTTATCACTGCAGGTCCAGATTGGCAAGTACATTGGACAGAGGTAATGGTATAGGCAAGAACAGAGCTGGGAAAATGCAAGGTGAGAAGAGAGAACAGTATACTCTGAATTATGGATGGGTCACCCTTAATAAGTTCACAGGGGAGAGGGGAATGCTGGAAAAATAATTTATAGCCAGATCTTACCCCACTTCCTGCTGAACATTTCCTCTTGAATGCCCAGCAATTATCTTAAACTGGAGATGGCCCAAGCAGAACTTTGATTCTTCCTATCAAATCTTTGAATATTTTCCTCAAGTATTTAAAATCATAGTAAATATCCTCAGTTCTGCAACCCCCAAACAGAGATGTAATTCTTTCTCTCCCCCTCTCCTTTACTTAGCCCCCATTCAATTCATCAACAAGTTCTGTTAGTTTCATTTCCGAAATCTGTCCTCAAGTGGACCTCTTCTACCTTCTCTGTGAGCTCCATTCTGTTCCAAGCTCAATAGTTATCTTAAACTTAAGTTCCAAGCCCCACCCTTTCTTTCCTGCCTTCTTGTTTCAGCTCTTGTTCTCATCTAGCAGCTTGCTTAAGATCATGCTGCCTTATTACGTAAAACCTTCTAGTGTCTTCCTGTTGCTATGTCTATAGTGAGATGTGTCCTGCTGGTGTGTGATCATGCTTCTGCCTCTCCCCTCCTTGTCCCTTTCTTCTCTGTCCTTGTTCATCATGTTTCACCTCAGCTGACTTTCCTTTTTTTCCTTGAACTCACCAAGCATGGACTTGCCACAGCATCTTTGTATTTGCAGTTCCCTCTACGGAAACACTGTCCTTGGGCCTGAAATGCTCCTATACCTTAGATTTTTGCTTATCTACCTCCTCATGGCTCACAGCTCACATGTCAACTTTTGCGGAAGGGGACCATACTAATGTAACCCTTGTCAGTTTTTCTCTATCTCAGAGCTCCAGTGTTCTCTTTATAGCATTTATCTGAATATTCACCAGTAGTTGTGTTTATATTTCTGTTTTACCACCGCCGTGTCCACTAACATGTCTGCTCCATAAGGGCTTTGTCTTATCACTTTCTCAACAGTTCTTAGCACAATCATAATCCAAACAGGCACTATTCTATAGTTAGGTATGGAAGGCAGATGCCTGGGCCACACATCTAGAAATTCTGATTCATTTGTCTGGGTTGGAGCCAGGCAAAAGAGAAATTAATTTATTTAAAAATTTTAACCATGTTTTACCTAGTACCATGCCCAGGTGGTTCGGATTTTCACAGAGAGTTAAGAACCCTTGACCTTGAGAATGAAAGGCTCTCAGCATGTTGCTACTCAAAGTGGAGTCCTAAGATCAGAAACATGAGCATCACCCAGGTACCTGTTCAAAATGGAGACTCTCGGGCCCCACCCCAGGCCAGAGAACGAGAAGTTGCAGTTTAGCAATGTACCCCAGGTGACTCATATGCATATTAAATTGGAGCCACACTGATCTGGCAGAAATGCAGAATCCCTGAGGAATAAATGCTTTGAATTTGGCAGATTGACTTTGCTATGTCTGCAGGACACTGTGGTGGGCCTGTTCCTCAGACAGTTGGCAATGTGGTTCTGAAGCCACAGGAAGGGAACTCGGAGGAAGTAAGCATCTTCACCAAAATGTTCCTTGAGGGCTGGAGGCAGGGGCTCCAAAAGAGAAGAAAAAGAGTCTCTGGACTGTGGGGGAGCCCCTGTGGGTGTGAGAGAAGGGGAGCTGATATGACAAAGTAAGAAAAGAGAGAGACTGATAGAGAATGCAGGCAGAAATCAGAGCAGAAGACAAGGTCAAGAAAGGAGAGAGGAAAGTGACAGTCTGTAGAGAAGTAAAGAAAATGGCCATAGAGTCCACCCAAGATGGGTGGGTTAGAAGCAGCAGAGGGGAGAGGCTTCATGGAGTATGAGGAGCTGGAGGTGGCAAGTCCATACCACCCTCAAAGAAATGAGGTGATCACTGCAGGAGAAAAGGACTGTCTTGAGGGAGTAAGACTGAAGAGCAACTCTTCTCAAAGGAGAGTTCTGAGAATGTCAATAAGAAATCTACAGGGAAATTGACTGACTAGATTTAAGATCAAAAGAGTTGATAAGACCAGGTCCTTGGGGTATCAGAGAAAATCAGATTAGATTTATATGCTCATTAATGCATACAGTGCTCTAGATGGGACAAAGAAAATAACAGACTGCTTTCAGGGAAGAAAACTGGGTGACCAAGGGAAGTAGGAGCAGCTTGCTTTTTTATTTAAAAAAATAAAAAAAGAAATAATAAGAAACACCTGGGTGCATACTACCCAGCTTGAACAATTGTTAACATTTTTTCCAGAATTCCAGTCTTCTTTATGTAAAAGAAATAACACATTCGAGAGAATGCTGAAATTTCCCTTATTGTTTTCATTTTTTTAAAAGATTTATTTATTTATGCATACGAGAACTGGGGTACAGGCCAGAGGTGCAGGGGGTGAGAGGATTCACCAGAGACAGAGTGGGGAACAGAACAGGCAGATCTACTGAAATACACTGCTGAGGGGAACAGAAGGTGAGACAGGAGAGGTCTGCTGAGCCATGTGGGTAGCTCCCTGGCAGGGGATTGAACTTGTGCTGCATTAGCTGCAGATAGTTTGTTTCATAGGCTGCTTCTCAACCCCTTGCCCCACCAGGGAGGCCCTGTTACCATTTTTTTTTTTTTGAAGATTTATTTATTTATTTATACAAGCAGTGGGTACAGTCAGAAGCGCAGGAGGGTGAGAGAACTCACCAGAGCCAGAGCAGGGAACAGAACAGGCAGACTGATGAAGTACACTGCTGAGGGGAGCAGCGGGCGGCAGGAGAGGTCTGCCCGCCATGAGGGACCCTCACCCGGCGGCTGGGGATTGAACCAACGCTGCAGAGTCTGCGGGCAGCTTCGCAACCCAGCGCTCAACCGCTGCGCCACTGGGGAGGCCCCCTGTTACCATTTTTTAAAATAACGCTGCTATCCCACTTCCTCCAAGGCAACCACTATTAGGAATTGTGTGTGCGGTTAGCTTTTATTCCCTGAACATTTTATGTGATATCTGTCTATTTTGATTCATTAGCTGCAGTATTTGCTATGTACTAGAAAGTAAAAGTTCAGTAAGTTAGTTCTGATCTTCTAAATAGCCTACATTGATTTGCATCTGTGCTCTCGGTGGGTAACTGACCACTCCCTGTGCCAGGTCCTGTGCTAGGGCATGGCATTTGTTTTCTGCCTTTTAAAGTAGAAGGCAGAGGAAATCCATGGGGAATTATCAAGATGATATGTGCCAAAGGTTCCAAAGGCCATTGAAGATGAACATGGCAGTTAAAAATAAAAGGTTAAGTTGTCTCTTTAGTGACTGTGACCTTGGGAAATCACATAATGTCTCTGAGCCTTAGTTTCCTTATCTGCAAAATGATGACAGGAATAATACCTGATTAATCCAGAACTTGAAACTTATGTAATCACTAAGTGCTGACTATAGTGGTGAGAATGATGCTTACAACTGTTACTGTTCTACTCCTTTTATAATCAATACATTTACTTTTTGGTTTGGCTCATAGTCTCATTATTTAAAACTCTAACACAGGTTTATTGTAACTGGATATTGCTTTAATATCACATTATTGATAGAGATCTTAAATACATAGCCCTCAATCACTCTGTTATTCTCATGGGACAATATGGTCAATCATCTCTGAAACACAGGTTCTACACGTGCATGTAAGTGGAAAATGGGGAGTTCATGTCTTGTTGGGGAAGGGATGAGTCAGAGAGTAAACAGTTTGAACTATAAGCAAAAATACACAGCTTGACATACATGCACATACCTGGTATATATACAACCACATTACTCCGACTGGGGACTGAGTGTGTGTTAATGAGAAGGATGGTGGTGATACAGTGTCCACACCACCCATAATGCTTTTCAAGCAGGACCAATGGCTCAGAAAGATGAGGGGGCCACAGGTAGAAGAGCCCTTGCTCTTCTTCAAGGATTAGGGGACTGTCTGTAGATCAAGGAACACATAGAGTTCACCCAGAGTTACTCAGTGTCTCTCCTCCCTGAGTCTTAACCCACTTTTCTACTGTGCCCTGCTTCAGCCCACAGGAGCCCAGACCAACCCCTGAGACTGAAGAAAATGGACAAGATCCCTGGCTGTGGGTTCAACCACAGCAAGAACTCTACTTTTTAGGAACTGTGTCACTGAATCTTTTTTTTCTTTTTAAGTTAAAAAACTTTTTTTAAAGAGAAGTTTAAGGGTCACAGTAAAATTAAGAGGACAGTACAAAGATTTCCCATCTATACTCCATCCCACAAATGTAATAAGCTCCCCATTGTGAATGTCCACACCACCACAATTACAACTGATGAACCTACAGTGACACAGCATCATCACCCAAAACCAGGGTACATTACAATTCACTCCTGGTGGTGTGCATACTATGGGTAAATGTATAATGACATATCTACCATCGTAGGGTCATACAATGCTTTAATTCCTCTGTGCTCTGTCTATTCATTCCTTCCTTCCCACTAACCCCTGATCTGTGTATTATCTCCATGGTTTTGGCTTTTCCAGAATCTCATGTAATCACACAGTGAGTAGCCTTTTCAGATTGACCTCTTTCACTCAGTAATATGCATTTAAGTTTTCTCCTTATCTTTTCTTGGATAGACAGCTCATTTTTTCTTATTACTGAATAATAATAAGTAATACTATGGTAATATAGGGTATGAGTGGCATGGACAGAGAATTTGTAATAAGGATAAGCTTGAATGTTTATTAAGTGCTTGGTACCTGACACTCCACTGAATGCCTCTTTCTCTATGATGTCATCTAGCCAGTCCTTCCTGAACACTGGAATGTAGGTATTACAAGCACCCCCATTCTACAGATCAAGAAACTGAAGTCCAGGGAGGTTATGTCATTATCAAGACCATATATCCTGCAAAGGCTAGGTCTGGGATGTGACACCAAACATTCTCACTCCAGGTCTTAGTTTTGGGGCTATAACCTCCCAGAAAGGATCTTAACAGGGTTTGGTACATAGTGAAAACCTCCCATCAAATCTGATCTCTTTTTACTGTTTTTGAAGTAGAGCCATTTTAACCCTAAGGTGTCAGTTCTTTTCTAATGAGAAATATGAGGCACCAAGGTGCTCAGAAATGACTTAGTGGCACATAGCGAATGGTTGTGCATCTAGAACTAAAAGTTGTGGGTATTGGGGGCTCTGGGTTGCTCTGGAGAGAGTACTGACTGATTTTCATGCTACCAGATTAGTATGCTATCCTATGACAGCCCTATGATGGAAGTTTTCTTAAGACCTCCATTTCAGGGTGCAGCAGTATCCTAGGAGTCCAGCAGTGCTCCCATCTTCCCAAGATTCTCTTGCCACCATGTTGCCTGTCTCCCTGCTCCCCATCTCAGCCTTGGGTCAACATTTGCAGCCAGGGCCTGCGTCACAGCCCAGAAGTACCTGGGTCTGTCCAGTGTCTAAGCTGTGCGAGCCTGGGCAGCTGGCAGCCCTTCCTTGACATCCGGGCGGTAGCACACAGTGCCCCCCGGGGCAGCCAGTCTCGGCCTGGGCACACCTGCTCACTCCCTGTCCCCTCCACTTCCTTCAGCTCTGGATTTCCAGACAGAGTCAAAAATGGGTTCACATCAAATAAGATTTGTTTTCTTTCAGTGTAATTTTCCATTTATAGTCAGCCTTCTCTCGGGAGGCACTGTTCTCCTTCCTCTGTCTCGTTTTTTTTTTTTTTCCTGGGTATTTGGGGATAAACTCATGGTGGTTGTTTTTGAGCCCTGTGGTCAGCAGCCCAGCCGGTCATTCATTCAGAATGTCTCCAGAAAGCCAGCGGTTGCCATACAGGAGCTTATGCTAATTTATGTGGCCTCTGGGACCTTTATGGATCTACAGCCAGTGTGAATTGTTGAAGAGATGGCTGACCGGGGCCGTCTGCAGGCTCATCTTGGTGAGATGAGGAGGAGGTTAGTTCCAATAGTAATAGCAGCTGATAAATACAGCATACCCCTCTGAGCACTGAAAGAGATTCATTTGTTCATACATGCAGTTGCTGCTCTGATCCGATGAGCACACAGAAGTAAAGGCCATGGCTGAGCAGGCCCTGTGTGGGATCCCCTGTGTGGGACTTGTCTGGCCTATCCACTCCACCATTGCCCTCCAGCCTGGGTTCTAGTCACACAAGCTTTGGTTTGGTCCCTTTGAAGCACTGTATGCTCTCCTTCCACAGTTCCTTTGCACATCTTCTCCCCTTCCCTCTGCCAGGACCACTATTCCCTCCACTGTATAACTAACTCATGCTGACCCATCTTTGAGGTCTCAACTGCAGCTTATTCAAGGATGTCCTACTAGACACCCCAGTGCAGCCAGACGCCCCATTAAAACTATTTTTGTGCTGCCTGCTTCTCCATGGCGCTGGCCAAAGTTTAAGTTCTATTTTTACTTGTGCACTTTTCCGATTAATGTCTACCTCTGCCTCCAGATGATAGCTCCATGACAGCAGAAGCTTGAAAGTCCTGCCTTATACATAATTCTGTCTTTACACTTAGCATGCTCGACTGAAATGATTTGTTTATTTGTCTGTCTCATCCCTAGGTCTGTGAATTTCCTGAGGGCACAGTACTCAGTTCAGTAAATATTTGGTGAGCTGAACTGAATGAACTGGATTTAATTGAACAGTGTGACTTAGGAAAGGGCACTTGAAAATTCAGAACTTATGATGGACTGAACCATCAATCATTCTGAATTACCCCTTGGAAATTAGGAGTGATTTTAATGAGAATGTTAGCTTTTTCTTCACTTTTAATTTGGATAGCAGAATAGAAGGATTCATGACTTTCCCAAAGATTATCATATTATGATTATAAATCCAGGAGGAGTGAGGGAGAAAGGACATATGCCTCTTTGAGGTTCGCCTGAAGGTTAATAAAAATTGGAGCATAAATAGCAGGTGGAGTCACTGGAAGCTGTGCTGGGATTTGGTTCCTTGTAGGCCTCGACCTTGCCTCATTCCCTTATCTCTCTTGGATGACTTTGCCTGGCTCATTCCATATGGCTGCCATTGCTGTCTTTGACTCCTTTAATGTTGTGGTCTGGTAGCAAGGAAGCATCTCTTTTTTAGGACTGGCCCTTTCCTGGGCCCGATTCCCCTCTGTCTGGCAAATAGTACCCACTCCTGAATGAGATAGAATGAGAAGGGAGCTTTTCTTCTGTCCAGAGATGAGCAGGCTGAGGACTTAGCAGTGGGTTTTTGGTCCAGTGCCCACCCAGCAGTTTTGTGACGATAGAGCCCACATCCAAACAGTGCCTGTATTAGGCTCTGCCCAACCCAGCTCCAAGGAAAACAGACAGTTACTTGAAAAAGACTTTTTCTTTCATCCTCCTTTCACTGACCTATCATAACAGGTTATAAGCATGTTCCTTGTAGGCTTCAGTAATTTAAGAAATTAAAAAGAAGTCATTTCTAAGTAGAGAGGTTTAACCTAGTTAGCCTTTATAGTACCAGCACATGATGGATTAACATTATTGAGGCTCCAGTAACTCATTATGATACTCTTTGATTTCCAAGCACTTTGCAATAAAAACACCACCTGGTTATCACACATGATTGATTAAAATGACAGTATCCTCATCTTCTCCCTCATGGTGATCTACTCCTAGCACACTCCCTGACACATAATATAGGTGCTTGGCAAATATTTATTAAATGAGTACAGGGATTATAATGCTCACTTAAGGTTCTGACAGCATTGTGGGGTGGGACAGAAAACCTTAACCTTAAACATACTTTATCAAATGCACAGGCAATGACACATAGAACTGTTTGTTGTTCTCCTTTGGCTTCTAGACTTAGTTCCACTTATCCAAAATTATGAATGCATTCCCAACAGCAAACACGATTAAGTGGACTTAACTCAGATCTCAAGTTATTTTTAAAAATTGGTAACCAAGGGCCTCTCTGGTGGTTCAGGGGTTAAAGACAACACTATGGAGCCATCGCCAGCCACTGCGGCTCAAGTTCGATACCTGACTGGCCAGGGAGCTAACCCACATGGCGCAGTATATCTGCCACACCTGCTGCTCCCTTAGCAGTATATTTCAGTAGATCTACCAGTTCTGTTCAGCTCCCCACTCTCTCTGGTGAATCCTGTCACCCCCCCCCCCCCCCGCACCTCTGGCTTATACCCTAGTTCTTAAGACCTAGATTTTTTTTAAAGATTTATTTATTTATTTTTTTATACAAGAGCTGAGGTACAGGCCAGAGGCGCAGGAGGGTGAGAGGATTCACCAGAGACAGAGCAGGGAGCAGAACAGGCAGACAAAAGAAATACACCACTGAGGGGATCAGCGGGCACGACAGGAGAGGTCTGCTGTGCCATGTGGGACCCTTGCCGGCCAGCCGGGATGGAACCCACACTGCAGAGGCTGCGGACAGCTTCACAGCGCGGGGCTCAACCCGCTGCACCACTGGGGAGGCCCAAGACCTAGTTCTCGTATGCATAAATAAGTAAATCTAAAAAAAAAAAAAAAAAAACAGTAGAACCATTCTTAAAGAAGAGACAGAGTGCTGTGTAGCCTGAAAATATAGCAGAAGTATTAAGAAAGACCATCTTAGGGTTTCAGTGACTGAGGCAGTGGAAATTCAAAGATGCGCTGAAGTTAAAATTGGAGTGCAGGAGCAGCTTTCCAGGCTGAAATCAGATTTGTTCTGTTTGGTGGGCTGGGCCCTGCTGGTCCATGGAGCTTGAGTCCAGAAGAGGGCGCTCTGAGCTAAGGGCATCAGAATGAAGGACCCCTGTGAAGAGGCTGTTTATGCTTCATCTTTGTTTTTCCTGAATGTTTTTGTGTTCTCAGTAGGAATGAGAGAGGGTTTTCCCTCCTCTTTGCCAAAGGGCGATTTTCTGAAAATATAATTAAACTGATGATTTCACAGATTAAACCAAATCCCAGGAGTATGATCATGTTAAAAATTTTTTTTTTAAATGGTCTTCAACCTTTGGTCTCTCTGAAATCTGGGAACAAATTTTCCACGCTGTGGCTCTGTTAACATGTTTAAATGGGCCCTCAGGAATCAGTATGTTTTTTAAATATTAACTCTACACTTCAAAGATAAATGATCAACCAAGAAGAATATGTTGTTATTTCATCCCTGTAAGAGTTATTGACATTTGTTCCATATTCATCAGCTTTGTGAATAAGTAACCTATCCATAAATACAAAGGTCCTACCTACAACAATTTGAGGAAAAAGGTTTATTTTCATCAAATTGGGCTATCTTAAAGCTTTGTTTTTAATCTACAGGCTTCCTTGGGAATATACCTTCTTTCCTGTTTTCATCCCAGACCCTGTGGAAAGAGCAGAAAGACTCACCAAGTCCTCTGAGGAAATAGTACACTACATCCAGAGTCTGAGACTGGAAAGCCCAGGACTAAACTTTGTCCTATGGAAGGACTCACCCCACTGCCCAGAAATCAAGGTATGAGGTTCATGCAGCAAGTTTGCAATAGGAAGAATTTTTGACCCAATGTTGCATCAACAAAGGAATGATAAATTATACAGCCAAGCAGTTACCAGGCAGTCATAATAAATAGGCTAGCTGTAAATGTGTAGAGTTAGTGGGAAAAGAGGAAACCCTCGAGTAATATGTGTGGAAATATCCCATAGCTGATTTTTTTTAAGTCTATGTGTATGTTTTGATACATAGAGAAAAACCTGAAAACAGTTTGTGGGCCCCAAGCTCCATTATAGGGTCACCCCCCAATGACCTCTGGCTGTCATCTTCCTCACACAGAAACAGAGACCAAGAGGGGCTCAAGTGGCATGCGTGAGGAGGAATTCACATTTTATTTTATTGCCCAGGTATTTTTCTAATTTAGAGGGAAAAAAACAACAACAAAAAACAACGCTCATAAAGGCCTCTGAGAAGAGGATGGGCATGCTATCCACTCTCTCTCTCCTTTCAGTCCCAAAACTTGCTAAATCCCTCTCACCTGGGGAATCTTTCCCATATGGGGCTCTCTTGCTGCCACCTTACTGCCCCCAAAGAAAACCAGTACCCCAGCACCTCTTCCTGCTGCTAGAGTCCTCCTCCCAACCATCCTCCCACAGAAACTGCTCTTGGAAAATCTCACCCATGATCTCCAATGCCAGGGTTGCAGACTTGTGAGCTAGGAGCAGATGTGGCCTGAGGCTGTATGGCTGTTGAAGTTGCTTATCAGTTGCAATTGTTCCTAATTGATTCAGCATTTACTGATTGGGGGAGTTTACCTAGCATGCCTGTCTCTGGCTTCTCTTTAACCACTGGAAGATCTGGTCCAGTGCACCCGTCTTTCTGTGCGGCTGGAGTTGAGGGTCAGCCTGACCCAGGATCTCTGCTGCTCTCCTCTGTGGAGTTCCCTCTCCCCCTGTACAGTAGAACCTCTAGTCTCATTCTAGACTGTTCTTTTTTTTTTTTTTTAAAGATTTATTTATTTTTATGTATACAAGAACCGGGTATAGGCCAGACACGCGGGAGGGTGAAAGGGTTCACCAGAGACAGAGTGGGGAGCAGAACAGGCAGACTGACGAAATACACTGCTGAGGGGAGCAGCGGGCAAGACAGGAGAGCTCTGCTGCGCCATGTGGGACCCTTGCCAGCCGGCTGGGATGGAACCAGCGCTGCAGAGGCTGCGGACAGCTTTACAGCTCTGCTCTCAACCTCCTGCGCCACCAGGGGAGGCCCTAGACTCTTCTTTTTCATATGTTTTCAACAATGGCTCTGGTTTCTGGGTTCTCTTTAACTTGCTGGGCATCCTGTTCTGCTTCTTGTCCTGTAATCAGCCTCCTTTTGGAGTCCAGCATCTCCCAAGGTCTTCTCTCTTAACAACATTAGTGCTCTCCCTGTCTCCATGTCTTGTGTATGCCTCAAGTCCCACTCCTGTCTCCCAAACCCACCCTGCCTGCATGGATGACAGAAGAGTGGTTACAGAGTGACCCAAACTACAGAGCTTAGTCAGATGCCCTTTCCCTCACTCCCCACAGGCATGTCCTAGTGATTCTACCTAAGAATTTTTTACATCTTTATTTCTTTCCTTCCTAACCATCCATGTCTTGGGTCAGGCCAGTGAAATCTTGACTTTTATCCAAGGCAGTTGCTTCTGTTCTCCTTTGTAGTGTACTCCTCTTAACCTTGCTCCCAGTATCTCTAGCCTTGTCCTCCCAAATCAGAGATCTGGTCATGCCTCATCCTTCCTCAAACATCCTCCATTATTCTTCACTGTCCACACGCCAAAGTCCAAACTTCTTTGGCTTTTTGTGATCTGGTTCCAATATTTATTCATTCAGGCAACAAACTGAGCACCTACCATATATCAGGCCTTAGAGATACTTTTGTGCAGAGAAACAAGTGTGGCCTCTGTCTTTATGGGACCACATCATACTTGGGGCTTTACAGACAACACACATGCATGCATGCATGCACACACACCCATAAATTAAAGGACAAAGAAAGAAAAATTCAATATGAAGAAACCAAGAAATAGAATAAGATCAACTTTAAATGAGTACCCAAGATGCCTTGAGGAGATGACATTTAAACTGAGACCTTAATGAAGAGAGGTTGTGATGATCTGAGGTAGTTCATTCCAAGAAAAATCCCTCCTCTTGCCCATCTCTTATACTCCCTTTCCCTATCTACTTTGCACTCCATACATGCTAAACTGTTTTTAAGTACCCATTTACATTGTTCTGTGGAGAGGCTTCTGCCCCAACTGTGAACTTCTTTTTTTTTTTTTTAAGAAAATTTTTTTAAAAGATTTATTTTTATTTATTTATACAAGCACTGGGTACAGTCAGAAGCTCGGGAGGGTGAGAGAATTCACCAGAGCCAGAGTGGGGAGCAGAGCAGGCAGAAGGACCGAAGTACACTGCTGAGGGGAGCAGCAGGCGGCAGGAGAGGTCTGCGCACCATGTGGGACCCTCCTCCGGTGGCCGGGGAGCAGCTGGGGATCTAACCGGAGCTGCAGAGGCTTCGGGCAGCTTCACAACCCAGTGCTCAACAGCTACGCCACCGGGGAGGCCCCCAACTGTGAACTTCTTAAAGGAAGGGACTGTCTTGTTCATTTGGGCTGCTAGTGCCTGGCATATAGTAGGTTCAATAATTGTGAGATGAAAATCTGGAAGGGGGAATGGTTGGTGGGTGAATGGATAAATAGGTAGTAGATGGTAGATGGATGGGTGATGGGTGGGTGGATGAATGGGTAGATGAGTGGATGTCTGGATGCATAGAGGGTGATGGGTAGATGGCTAGATGGGTGGATAGTGGATGAATGTGATGGCTGGTTGGTAAATAGATAAGTGAGTGGATGGGTGGAAATATATGTCCTTTGAGCTCAACTGGGTATGATGCCTTTGGGGACACTTATGTAACCAACAAAACTGAGATCTTGAGCTTGTCAGAGTTAGCTTATATTGAGGGAAGAGTATCTGAAAAGAGTTCTCACTTAAGTTCTCCACTACTTTGGCTACATGCCGTTTTTCCATTTGACTATCCTTATTATTGTGAAATAGGCAAGTTTTAAAAAAAAAAAAACAAATAAAAATGAAATATTTGTATTTTTCTTCAATAAACATCTCTTGATCAGATCTTGCTTCAACTCTAAGGGGACTTTTTAGGCAGATAAATGAGAAGCAGTGTGCACTGTGCTTAAGTGCCCAGGCTCTGTAATTAGATCACTGTGTTCAAATATTGGTCCATTCCTTTACCCACAGTAGACCCTAAGAAGTCTGTCATCAAGCCCTTGGTTTCTTTATTAAATGTGACTAATACTTGGGCTGCTGGGAGGATTCAGTGACATATGTAAGAGTTAGCCCAGCACCGGAAACAAAGTAAGGGCTCAAAAACCAGGAGGAACCACTGTTAGTCCTCCAAAACCTTCTGAAAGACTCACAGCCAAAGATGACAGACGACATGCACTTTGAACTGTTTTTCTGGTTGAGGGGGGAACTTCTCTGACTAGATTCCCCATGACTCCCACGCTGGCCCATGGAAACAGCCACAGACTCAGTCACACTTTCAGACTTAGGTCAGATTTGTTCTGTGTCCTGGTCTCCCTGCCCTGTGTCCATTCACTGTTAAGCTAGCCAGTCATAAACAGACCTGGGGGCAAGGGCATCAGTTTCCTCACACAGCATGTGTGTTATTTATCTTAGTTTGTCTATGCTTTAGGCTTTCTCTCAAGACCTTGCCTATTAGGTAGCTAAAAAGCAGCTTCAGTCTAATGTAGTGCCAGCTTTGAACTGTCCTGTTAGGTAGCTCCTCAGCCCCCCAGATTACTCCCTCTTAGGCCCCATCCCTGCTCCTCTAGGAAAGTATCAGCTACTTCTAAAATAAGTGGCAGTTACCACCTCTCACTGGAAGGGAAGAGATGAGATCCCCTCCAGGTCTTCTGGGGCCTGAGGTCTCAGTGTAGAAACCTTTGTCTGCCTTGTTACTGCCACCCCATAGCCTTTACAGTTCATATTGAGGTTCTGGTCTCTCTTGACTTGGTCGGGGTTGAGGGTGATTCCTTGGCTGACCTGCTCTTGCTGGTCACTGGCCCCTCTTGGTCTCCACCTCCCTGCCCAGATAGTTGGGCTGCTAGCTCCATACTAGGATCACCCCCAATGACCTCTGGCTCTCATCTCAGCATCTCCCTCATACAGAAACAGCAGGAAATCCAGAGTGCAAACCATACCTCTTTGTATTCTGATTGCATCAGCTACACCTTCTCAATTCTCTGGGTCTCCCCATATTGCAGGGCCAGCTGCCCTTTCCCGGGGGTTCCCCTCAACTCACTGGGATGTTTCTAAGACCACCCTACCCCCAAAACATGCACACATCCCATTTTCTTTTCTAGCGCATCCTCACAGCCATTCCCTGGCAGCAGATGAGCATCCCCCTGCACAGTGATAGAAGCTCCACAGTCTGTCTGCCAATCCTGTTTCTTGCCATATTAATGGAAACTCAATTTCATAAGCCTCTCCACAAATCTTGGCAATTGGGCTGGCTGTCCTCTTTTATGTTCCTCTTTCCTCCCTTTATTCTATGAGGCTCTGGGCAACAGGCCTCCTGACCCAGCCTCTGGGAAGGGAGGCTCCAAATGGAACATGGTTAAAGACAGCAGGATGGGGTGAAAGGGATGAAAATACATTGCTTCATATTTGCAAAATACTGTCCCTCATACAACCATCATTCTTAGCTAATGGAAGCATTGTCCTTCAAGGTACTTTGCTTGCTCCACTTTTAGATATATTCACTCAGCAAATGTTTTTGAGTACTTACAACATGCAGGTACTGTGCTGGGAACTAAGTTAATAAGTTGCTTTAGAGGCATAATAAAATGTTCTCATCTCCACATGTAAAGAAGCTCAACACTAGCCATCAGGAAAATGCAGATTAAACCCACAATGAAAAACCATTTCATATCTGCTAGGACAACTATAATCAAAAGCCACCCTGTTAGCAAGAATGTGGAAAATAGGAACCCTTATACATTGCTGGGGGGAATGTACAATTGGTCACTTTGGAAAACAGTTTGGCAGTTCCTTAAATGGTAATCCATGGAGTTATCATATGACCTGATAATTGTGGCATCTAAGGATATACCCAGGAGCAATGAAAGGGTTTGTTCATATAAAACATGCATGCTAATGTTGATAGCAGCATTATTTATAATAGCCAAATCGTAACAACAGCCTAAATGTCTATCAAAGGATGAATAAATAAATAATGTGGTCTATCTGTACAGTGGAATATTATTCAACAATGCAAAGAAATAAAGTACTACCTTGAAAATATGCTAAGTGAAAGCAACCAATCAAAAGATACCACATTTTGTATGATTCTATTTGGGCAATATCCAGAGTAGGCCAATAGGCAAATCCAGGCATGGAAATTAGATTAGTGGCTGCTAAGGACTGGGAGAGAAGGGAATGGGGAGTGACAGCTTAACAGTGTGGATTTTTTTTAAGTATGGTGAAAACGTCCTGAAATTACATAGTAGATAGTGGCAATAGTTATATAACTATGTGATTATAGGAAAAACTTTCAAATTGTTGACTTTAAATGAGTGAATTGTATGGCATATAAATTATACCTCAATGAAGCTGTTAAATAATGTTCTCATTTCACTTTCCAACATCTAATGAAAAACAGTGGATTTTATTACATTGTATCTTAGCTTTCCTAGAGTGAATGTGAATATGAATTCAACTTTTGGTAATTTCAAGACACACTTATTTGAGTGCCATATTAGATGACGAGACACTAATTTAATGATTTTTAAATCGTCATTTTCCATTAGGAGTTAAGCTCTAACAGGGCCAGGGGTTTTGTTTCATTTGCCATCATAGCCACCATGCTTAATACGGATCTGGTACATAGTGGGGGGGGGGTCAATAAATATTTAGACCTTGAGGGAATTATACTAAGTGAAATAAGTCAAAAGGAAAAAGACATATACCAGATGATGTCACTCATTGTGTCATACCAAGAAAAGCAAAATCACTTAAACAAATACATCAAAACAACAACAAACACTTAGACTCTGACAACAAATAGTGATTACCAGAGGGGCAGGGATAGGCAATAACTTGGTGGTAGGTGGTGACTGGGTATTAGGTCATGGGTGGTGTGATGCATGCAGTGGCTGAGGTGAAAAATGGTCCACCTGAAAACCTACCCAGTGTTGTACACTAATGTTTCTTCAATAAAAAGAAAATATGTATTTGCTGAATGAGTAGGTGCTCTCATGGAGTGCACACCCTAAGTGGACAGGGAGGCCTAGGGCTGACTACTGGCTGCACATATTTACTGTGGCCTCAAGGTGTGTGGCATGAAGGAATGAGGCAACCCTGTCTCTGTCCTGGGGAACCTGTAACGATAGAGTTGACACTTTGAGCAAACACTAAAAACCAATCATATCTAACAATTGGTAGAGGCTTATGTGGATACTGAAAGTGGAAAATGTGCTAAAGTCCCCTTCTTAGGACTTTGTGAAAAATGAAGAAAAAATTAAGCGAAGAAAATGAGAGAACTTCTGAAGGATGGAGGATGAATGAGAAGGTCAATCAAGGGAAAGAAAAGAAAATGGATGTCCTCCAGTAGGATGATTTTACCAGTTGGGAGGCATTTCCAAATTGTAATTTTTAATTTCTTGTTGAAATGGGGAGTATATTGGGATAGGGGAAAGTGCCAAGTACCATCCTTCATCTCCAGTGTCGGGAAGTCTTTGAGAAGAGATGTTAAAGGAAAGAATGACTCAGTGACTGGGAGGGGAGGGAACAAGGGTGTTTCAAAGCATTGTGGAAGATTTCATTAAAGTACAATTGCCTTCTTCAGGCTGGAAAGTTATGGAAGGGAAGCCAAGAGGTCAAGACAGAGGGCAAGAAGATATACAATGATGACACAAGTTGGGAAGCAAAGAAGTTGGCTTGTGTCTTCATAGCCCACAGTGGGTGATGGAGGTCTTAAGGTCAAAAATTTAAGGAAGAAAACTTGTGAAGTTGACTTTTTCCACACATACAGCCTTTTCTTTAACATTTCTTTTGTCCACATTCTTCATTTTAACGCACAGGAATTCTTGAAAACTGTTCATGATTAGGAGATGTGAATTAGGACTCGGAAGTGATGAAGACATGAATAAGGTTCTTGACAAGGCAGGGGAGGTCAAAGAGTTAAGACCTTGGAGAAATGGGAGGAGGCAACAAAGATGTGGGAAGAATAAAGTTCGGGGTCAAAGATGATGCTACAAAATCTGGCACAAATCACCAAGTGCAGTTTGGAAAAAGGAAGAGATGGGTCAGAGAAAGACACTGGATTCAGGAGGCCTGTGAACTAGAAAATAAATGGGCAGAGCTACAGAGATGATCCAAAAGGGGTTGCCAGACCTTGCAACCACAGGACATATCCCAGAGTTCAGGGTGAGCTTGAGAATTGACTCAGTGCCACACTAGGTGAGGATAAGCCTTTTGTGAAAAGGAAAAAGGCAAGGAACAAATGACAGCCATGGCCGGCTCCTTTGGAGGCAGTGTTGCCTCTTGGTCTGGGGCAGGGATTCAAGCATGGGAAGTTACCCAGGACAGACCCAGACTCCATGACTCTCTGTGTGTGACACAGATTCCCTGCATTAAGCCCTCCTCTGTGAAAGCAGGGGTGACAAGAAAGGGTTACAGTTGGGGTGAAATGAGAAAGTAGAGACGAAAGCTCCTAGCACAGTATGGCATTTAAAATACTTCACTGAGCCTCAGAAGCAGTTTCCTTTTGCAATTTCAACATCTCAGAAATCAAATCGTACAACTTTTTTTTTTCCTTAGTGGTACATAAAATGATGCGTATCTTACAATTTATGGTATTTTAGATGCAATAGAATAGGAGAGCAGGCATTCAGTCAGTAGCAGTTGGGTGTTTTGTAGCTGTTCTACCTGTGCTGGACCCCTAGCTCCGTCCACATGAAGAGGTTTTCTTTTCTCTAGGCTGGTGGTGCCTTTTCCCTGGGGGATGGAAGCCCGGGGTTCTGGAGCCAGCCCTGCTGAGGGCAGCTCTTGACTCGGCTGCTACTGGAGACCTGGGCTGGCCAAAGTCTCCTCTCTGACCTCAGTTTCCCTTTGATAATGGGGATTACAATATTATCTACAGCCATCTGATTGTTGTAGAGGTAAGACGAGAGATGGTTAAGTAAAGTGCTTACTTAGCACAGTGATTTATTGTATAAACATTAAATAACGGTGGTTACAATACAAATAAATAACACTGTCTTTTAGAGCAAGATTACATTTTCTAAAAAGTGTTAATATTATTGTTCCTGAGATACGTTGAGAGCTGCATCACAAAACGTCCACCTCAGACTATGAATAGGATGGGATCTCAGCCCCCACATCAGCCCCCACCTTTGTGGGGTGTCCAGTACTGTAATCTCCTATCATCTACCTCCATGAGCACCTCACGCCTCCTGCCCACCCCACTCCCACTCTGAGCCAGAGCTCCCCTCCTTAGGACTTTGTCTTCTCCGGACACAGAACTTCAGCTACTGTTTACCTTGGAGCGAGGGCTAGATCACTCCCCCTTGGAAAAGGTCACCACAAACCCTGACTGGACTCTCACAGGCAATAAATGACCCAAAACTCCCCCCAACAAGGCTCATATCTGCCCCCTCTTCCTGTCTCCTCTGTGCCCTTGCTCACTTCATCCTGCCATCTGTTACTGTCCTTGGTGGAATTCCCTAAATAAACATGCAGTATCACTAAAATGTCCGTTTAGATGGAAATGACATGTTTTACTCCAAGCCTTTGCCCAATAAGTCTGGTTTATCAAAAACAATCTATATTTATGTTTATAACATTAATAACTCACACACCCAGAGCCTGCCCATCCCCTTGGTCTCTCCCGTCCAAAGTGGCCTGAGAACTTGCACAGCCCTCTTCTTCAAGTGCTGCACACAAGCTTTTCTTCTGGGGAGGCTGAGAGCTCACGGGGTTTGGCAGTTCCTTTCTTGAGCCCTAATTTTTCTCCTTATTTTTGAGCAGTGAAGATGGAGCTGATGACTTTTCCTCAGGTTATTTCTTTCTCTTTCAACATGAGCCCCCTTCCTGCGATCTGCCTTGTTCTAAAAATGAGCTGCCTCCAGGTTCAGGAAAACCCTGTCTTGCCCTGCTGATGTAATGTGAGCCCCTCCAGCATGATGCTTGTCTCAGATTTTGTCAATGGGACAGTCACTGGCTCCCCATCAAGGTCTGGTTATCATTGGGTTGGATCTGGAGCAGCCTCTGGGTCCTGGCCCTCAGGGAGACTGGGGAATTGAGGCTTTTCACTGGGTTTTTAAGCTCACAGAGTGACACACATGGTTTAAGGAGTCTGTCAGAAAAGTCCAGTGTCTTGAAACTTGTTTCTGTTCACTTAGCCATAAGGACACTTAGCCATAGGGACATGGTGCAAAATGCTGGGTGGGGTAGGGGATAAGAGTCCCCAAAGTGTAGCGGCAGCAGTATGGCATCACTGAATCAAGCCTAGAGAGCTGTGCATTAGATGGCACTCTCAGTATTTACTAGTCAGTATTTCTGCCTGTCTGTATATCCTCTCACATAGAGAATAACCTGGCCATTTAACCCAGGACCCAGAGATCAAAGTGGCATATAAAGATGTCTACACTGTAGCAGGACAAGCCAAACTCAGCGAGCAAAGGCCACTTACCTTGTCGTCCCTCCAGGGCTAATGGGGAAAGGCAAGAGCAAGGCAGGGGTGGGTATTCTCCCACTGCCAAATGTCTAGACCATACCATTTATTTTTCTTTTGGAGCCTCTGGAAAATCACAGTGCCTGATACTGTCAAGCTTTGGAACCTTGGTTCCCTTCCCTCAGATTCTCTGGGGCCAGTTTCCGATTCTTTCATGCCCAAAGAGGGATGGAGGGAGTGCCCTGACCAGCCTGGTGGTGGCTGCCTATGTGCAGCTCTCTGGGCAAGCAGCCCTTTCTCTTTCCCAATTTTGCTGCCCTAGCTCTCCCCTCTGGCCCTAGTCCCACCAACTCAGGATGCCACAGAGGTCCTGCCTGCCCATTGCCCGCCTGTCACACAAGGGAAAGCCTGTCTGGAACTAAGCAGGGCAGGCCCCTGGTGCTCCACACCATTCCCCTTAAGGAAATGGATAGGTCCAGTCCAGTGACAAGCGCTGGGGGGATGGAGGGGTGCAGTCTCCTTGTTGAACATCGCCTTGCAGGCTCAGACAGAGAAGCATTGGCAACTGTGTGAAAAAAGAAAAGTGTTTTGTCTGGCCCAATAGGCTGTATGATAGGGCATGTCCCACTCAGATCTAATCATGTGTCACTGAAAACTCTTCCCCTTTCTTTGGAAAACTGGCTCTATTTTGTAGTTAATACTTAAAAGAGTAGATGTGCCCTGTGAACATTCTGCATTCATCATCTCAGCAATAATGACTTGTAGTAGGAGCTTAGTGAAAATGCTTTGGGCTTCACTGTCCCCATTTACTTCACTGAACAACCCCCTGTTAAGGACATAATTAGTAAAAGGGATTTGACAAGGCTGAGTTTGGAAATAAAGGTGAGGTTGTGGTCTAAGATGTGAACTCTGAAGTCAGACTTCCTGGATTTAAATTCAGAAAGTCAACTAACTCACCTTTGTGAGCATCAGTCACTTCATCTGTAAAATGATGGCAGGGATCATGCATCCTCCAACTCCTTTCCCCCCCTTTGCTATAAGGATGCAAAGAGGTAAGGCAAGTAAAGCACTTACCATGATGCCTGGCACCTAGAAAGTGTCTCAAGATTTGAGTTGTTATTTTTATTGTGATGATATTTCAGCATGAATAGGGCAAGCTTCCTGTCTTTGACAGAGGGAAAGAAGAAAAATCTTAAATAAGACAGACTGGGATAAGTGCTGTAATGGAGATGCCAAGGATAAGGGGACAGGGGACCAGAAGATTTGTGGGAGCTGTGGCAGCTTGGCCACAAGGACAAACAGAGCTTAAACATGTGGACATAGAATGAAGGGAAAGCTTGAGCAAAGGCCTAGCATAGCAAGGAGTGGGGTCTTCTCAGCATGAGTGGAGTCTTCTCAGCATGAGTGGAGGGCATGCGGGACACATGGGGCAGCCCACAGCTAGTTTGGGGTCAGGTCACAGAACACCTTGGATGATGCCATTCAGAGGAGTTTACACTTTTATCTGGGCAGCCAGTGGAGATTTTTAAGGAAATTTGGAGGATGCTCTGGTAACATTTTTTGGGGAGCTCTTGGTGGGGCTTAGATTGAGCAGAGGCTGAGGGGCACATTGCATTGCTGTTTTCACCTCTGAAAAGTTCATCAATCTTCAAGTCCATGTTACTGTTCATCTTCCTTACTAGACTGCAAGCTAGTCCTGGGCAGGGGCTATGTGCATCCGCCACACTGCTGTCACTGGTGCTCAGGAAATAGCTGTTGAATTGAAAGGCAGAAGAGTCTGAACTAGAGGTCTGTGAGTTGAAGGGAGAGGGTTGGCTCTAAAGTCACTTGGGAAGAGAAAGAGGAACATTTGGGAAGTAACAGGAACGCTGTAAAGAAATCATCAGAGATAACTCAGGAGTGTGGGCAGTGAGGATAGAGGAATGGATGGAGTGGACAAAACCTGGAGAAGTCCATTTAGCAGGGTGGGTGCTGAGCTCACTTTGGAGTGTGCCACCTCTGGGATGAGAGTCGCCCATCAGTCCAGAGTGAGTGTCAAGCAGGCAGTGAAAGCAGGGATCTGGAGGGAAGCCAGAAATGTATGTAGCTACAGGGGTGGGGGTGGGAGCAGAGGGGAGAGATGATTTGTGAAGGGAGAACAAACTGGAGCCTGAAGAAAGCAGACAGGCAGCCACCCTGGGGATGATCCTGTTCCCAGAAATGCCCAATGCTACCTGTTATCTCAGAGGAGAAACCACAGGACCCTAGAGGCCAAAAGGTTCAGGATCATCGTGTTCAAAGGGGATGTCAGTTCTGGCAACATTGTGCAAAGCTACAAAGAGGTGAAACAGGCAGAAAATGGAAGCCAGAGCTTCAGGAAGAGTCTCCTACCTCCCCACTTTCCTATTCTTTTCACTTCTTCTCACTGCCATTAAGTTGCTTCAAAAGGAAGAATTGCACATACCACACCTTCTATTGCTTCCCACATGCCAGGCATTAGCCCTAAAGTCCTCGGTGAATCGTCAGTGTCCCCATTCCGATCTAAATAGCCTTGCTTCTGACAAAATCCTCCCCATCTCAGGCATCGGGGTGCTCCCTCTCTGTGTTGCACCCTAGGTGCTTCCAGGTCGTCATGAATTGGTTCATGCTTTTCCCTCAGCCCAGAAGACCCTTTCCTTCTAATTTCTTCTAATTAAAAAACTTCTTCAAGGTCCACATCAAATGCTACCCCCACTGCAAAACCTCCCCTCATCTTTTAAAAAGGGTCCTTCCTTTAATGACTCACTGTTCTGCGCTTTGCCCAGCAAGGGCTTCATTCCCCCTAAGAAACTTCTGAGTTGTTGGTTTATCTCTCCTTCCTCTGGCTTATGACAACATGAGAGCAGAAACACATTTCATCTTTGAATATTCTGCATCATGATCTCTTATGCACAGAAGGCAGTCAACCAAAACCACCAAATTGTATGAAGAAGAAACACTTAAGAGTAGTAGCTGCTGGCAGCTCTACCACTACCAGCCTTTTATTTGATAGTGATGGGGTGCCTTATAGTTCTTTGACTCAGAGGTTTGCCCTGAAATTAATTTCTTGGCCCAACTTTGGGTTGCATCACAATCAAAGGTGTTCTCTGGATCTCTAGAGCCATAGACTATTGAGGATACACTATTACACATATGATGTGATTTTTCTGAACATTTCCCATAGCTAGACAAAATAGGAAAATCTTGGACTGACCATTGAAGTACTTTATCACATGGGCTCCCACTGATGGCAGTATAGAGAAGTCCCTACACAGTTCTACCAGCATTGTAAACATATTTCAAGAGTCATGAATTAGGAGGAAAAAGTTCCCCAAGACTCAACTTATAAATTAAAAAACCATCTGTTTATGTAATCATCTGTCATCATCGTCTGACCCTCTGAGCGGTCACTGACATTATTTAGATGAAATGAATATATCAATAGATTTCTCAACAGCTTGCTGCTTGTACAGGAAACATATATGCAACATGGATTACTGAGCATCTACTACGTGCCAGTAGCGTGTCTGTGTTAACAATTGATATAGGATATGAGTCAGATTAGTTCTTTCTGTGGTCTGGTTTAGGAGTTAGAAATTTTCTCTTTTGTTACAGAAAACAGAGCAATTTAGGATTGATGTAGGCAGTCCTTTTTTTTTTCCCCTCTTTGTTTTTATTTTAGAATAGACAGTTATAAAACACAGCTGGCTAAATGGGAAGGAAGGCTACATTCCTGATGCAGCTGTGAACAACGAAATTTAAATATATCTATAATCTAGCAAACCTGGGTTTTGGTGAGGAAAGAAAAAAGAGCTAGTTGGTTTTGAGCACTTTAGACTTTAACACACACACAAAATGGCAAAAGGGTAACATGGCCAGTGGGTATGTTGAGTGATTTTTAAATCCATTTTTCTTTTGGTCATACAGTGTAAGATAGGAGAGAGTTTTCCAAAGCACTGAACTTGGGAAGAAACTCTTCCATCTTTATAATAATGATAACCACTATTTTCTATTTTTGTTCCATGCCAGGCAAATGCTAGAAGAACTTTACTGTTTTACTTCATTATATCCTCTGAAATAAGGGCCTTTTATACATGGGGAAACTGAGGCTCAGAACAATGAACTCGCCTGGGGTCACAGAGCTGGTTAGGGTTAGGTTCGGAATTCAAACTCAGTTGTCTAACTTCATGACCCACATTTTATCCACAACTGGGGTATTTCTTCCTCCCCCTCCCCTGTCAAATAATTACCCCAAAAACATACTTGAGAAGTGAGTAATGACCAGGATTGGGAAAATGGAGAGTATTCTAGATGACGTTTCTTCAGCATCAAATGATTTTGAAGGACAAATGCAAGGAACATGTTATTTGACCTAGCCAAAAGAGCCCTAAAAATAAGTCTCTCACTATTGTATTTCAATATGTGATGCCCTTTCCTTGTCAATAGTAATAGAATAGGCATAAATGTTTTTGTAGGAGGATGTTCAACATAGCATTGTTAATAATAGTAGCTACAAACTGAATATCCAATAATAGAGGACTCATTAAATAAATTATAGAGGAATGCTCCACAACCATTAAAAGTTCTATTTTAGAAGAATAGGAATGGAGAATGAAAAAGTTAAGTCTATAAATACAATCTGATTCCTTTTTTAAACATACATATATGCATAGATGGAAAGAAAGGTAGAGAGGGCCTCCCCAGTGGCGCAGCAGGTTGAGCGCAGCACTGTGAAGCTGTTCGTTGCCTCTGCAGCATGGGTTTGATTCCCCGCCACCCAGGAAGCTATCCACATGGCGCAGCAGACCTCTCCTGTCTCGCCCGCTGCTCCCCTCAGCAGTATATTTCAGGAGATCCACCTGTTCTGCTCCCCACTCTGTCGCTGGTGAATTCTCTTACCCTCCTGCACCTCTGGCCTGTACCCCAGTTCTTGAATAAAAATAAATCTTTAAAAAAAAAGCGTCAAAAAAAAAAAAAAGGTAGAGAGAAAGAAACATTCATAAACGGGGAAAAAAAACTAGAAAGTTATCAATCATTATTACCAATAATTTAATACCTTTGGATGATGAGCAAATTTTTATTTTCTTAAAGTTTCTTATATCTTTTTTAAAGTTTTTTTTTAATCTGGTATTATTTATTACTTATGTTTCATATACTGAAATATATTAGTGAACTATATAAAAATAATTTTAAGTAACATATACTCATTAATGCAACAATGTCATTAAACTCTTTTAGAATATTCTCTATGTACCAGACGCTATGTAGTCAAAATATTTAAAAAAATTAAAAACAAATATACCCATATCCCTGTGCTACTAACATTTTGGATGCTTTTTCTGTGCAGTTTTGCAAACACAGTAGCGACCAAAGCAAACAGCAGCTGGACTGGGCATGTTGTCAGGAGTCCACACGCCTCTGGGTCCTGCTCTGCCACTCCCACCCCGACATCATTTCCATTCTCTCTCCTCTCAGCTCCAGCTCCATCTCCAGTAGAAAGGGTTGTGTGGTACCTACACAGCCTTTTGTGAGAATTAAATGAGTTACTGCAAGTAAGGTGTTTTGAGGTATGCAAGTAATAGTGATTATTGTTATTTTTACTCTGTGTAGAATGGCTGCTCTGTTTCATTTTCCATCTACTTTCTTCTGAAGAGCAATAACACAGTTGTATTTCTCTGGGAGAGGTCACACAGGCACATAAAGTCGCCTTTGAATTTTGTACATAGATGAGATCACTCAGTCAAAGCCATTTGGCCTCCTATCCCAACCAAAGGAGAGAACTGCCATGGTTGAAAGAAAGACTGGAGTATTTATACACATTTCAGAAAATCTTGCGAGCCAGGGTTGGAGAAAGATCTTACTTAATTGTGTTCGGAGACCTAATTAACTTAGCCAGTTACAGGTGATTGATAGCCACACTCTGTTGCTTTTACTCACCAACTCTATGACCTTGGGCCTTGGTGTTTTTTTCTGTCTTATGAGTGTGGGATCATGTTATATGAGCTCCTTGGAAGGAAACTCCTGGAAGAGCCAGCCTATTTTTTTTTTTTTACTTTATTAAATAACTGAGTTTATTTCACATGTATATTTTTGTCTACCCACCATTTCCGTTTGTCTGACCACCACTACTACTATGTTTCTGTCTGTGGTGCTGCCTCACTCCAGCCACCATTCTCTCCTTTTTGCATGACATTGCTGCCTCCTGCCTCATGAACCTGCCTTTCTTCCTGCCCCTGTAGTCAAGTTTTCCACTCAAGACTCTAGGCTCACGTGTTCTGGCCTCTGCATGCCTCCCCAGACTCGTTTTGACCACTTTGTCACCTTGCCTGTTCTACTTGAGGTGGACTGGGCTTCTGTTAGGTTTTACATCATATTAAGATCTTGCCCTCTTCAGGGTCTTATACCATGTTCCTCCCTCCACTGAGAATAGTCTTCACCCCTTGTGCTCCTCCTTCTCCTGGCCTTACTTCTATGTCACCTCCTTAGAGAAACTTTCCTTCTCTACCTAATTTGTCACAACTTCTCTTATTTCATGATCTTACTTGTTCCCTTTATAAAGTATATCTTATCACTATCATTTTTCTGCTTTTTTCTTTATTTGTGGCTTCCTGTGTGTGTGTGTGTGTGTATGTGTGTCTGTCTGTCTGTCTGTCTGTCCTCAACTCCCTGGCTCCCTTCCTCAATTGCAGGCACTCTATCTCTCCCTTTTTTGCTGTATTCTTGGGGCGGGACCCTCATGGAGAAGGTGCCCACTAGATATCAAAAGGAGGGAGGGGGAGAGAAAGGAAGTCTCTGAAAAGGGGGATACTTTTCCAGGCAGCCCAGTTTCCCACGAATGTGGGCAGTATGTCCTACTCAGCCCTAGCATTAGTGTGCAAGTTTAAAAATAAAACCCCTGGGTGGAGTGAGGCTTTAAAGAGGATGGGGGAGAGATAATGAGAAACATGAGTAGACCAGCGCAGGCCCAGCAGGATGTGGGACTGGCCAGAAAGAGAAAGGGACCTTGACTCTAAGAAAACACTGACTTAGGAGCTCTTTGGGGTTCCTACTTAGTCACCAGAGCTCTTTCTCTTGATCTAAAGCATATGGAAAGAATTTAAAGTAGTCAATTCAAGATATGCATCCATCTTATAGCAAGATATGCTTAGCATTTAAAAAAAAATTGTAAAAAAAAAAAAAGAAAAAAGAAAGATGGTATGAAAAAAAAAAAAAAACAAAATCAGCTAATATATCTAAATATTATTCCACAAAAAAAAAAAAAAGATGTTCTTAAGAATTCCTAAAACGGGGGGGGGGGGATATAGCTCAGTGGTAGAGCATTTGACTGCAGAATTCCTAAAACAGGAGCCTCCACACCCCACATCTGCCTGCCATGCTGTCAGGAGAAGAGGGAAAGGCAGGGAGGTAACAGAGGCGATGAGGATTGCTTTGGCTCATCCTCCCCTGACCTTCCCCAGGGCCCATCCCAGCGTGGGATCTGAGCCTCCCACCATAGGAGGGCCCCAGCCAGACATCCCGAGGTGTAGCCGCCCTCCCAAATCTTGGCTCAGTTCTGGGGCAGCAAGAGGCAGGGAGGGTCAGGTCAATGGGTCACTAGAAACAATTCGGACATCACCTTGGAAACACTCTACCCCAACTTGCACTGCCTAGATTTGTATCCACCCTGAACCAGCTGTATGAGAGGTGGAGGCATCTGGGTCAAAGTGGGACAGGAAGGGTTCTGCCTCCTTAATGAGAGACCATCAGTCATCAGGCCTTAGTAGGGAGGTCTGACAACCCAATAAAGAAGCAGGCTCAAAAATCCATATTCTGGGTCTGGCCCCCACAGTGCAAGGAGGGACTTCAGTGAGAGTGGGGACTACTGGCATCCCCAACTCTAGACCATGACTGGGACCCCTACCACTATCCATCTTTCAGGGCTGCTTTCAGAAGACTGCCTTTATGCTAACAGTGCAGGGACTACCTGCAAACCACTGAACCATGAGGATCATGAGCAGGTTTTCCATAGCTACAGCTAGGTGATGGTCAGGATGGCCAGAAGGAGGGAAGGGAATTAGCAAGTGTGGAAAGAGACAGCTGGAACTTTCCACACCACCCTTAATAACTCTACAACCATCCTCCTGCAGAGAAAGAAAACAAAGTATAAGGACTAGGTCTATTCCCAAGGTTACCCAGGGAGGGAGGGCGAGCATTGGGCAGCCTAACAGCAATGTGGCCATTTGGTTTACAGCTGACAGCAGGCTATCCCTTTCATCTGTGCAGTCAACTTTGAGACGATTTAAACTCAAATCCCAGATTCAGGAAACATGGAACAGAATTTTCAGGGGGTCTGTCCATGCCATGGAGGAACTACATGCCTCTGGATGGGAGGGAATCCTAAAACCTTTTTGTAATTTGAGCAGAAGAAACCTGCTTTTGTCATCTCTTCTTTGTTGGTTGGAAGTGCCTGTAGCTGAAAACTGCTGATGGAGTAGCCTTTGCCTGTTCCACACTTAACAATCTTTAAGGGACTTTCTTGGCTAGCTCTAGATTCCTAACATGAGGATTTTAAGTGCTGAAAAAGCAAAGGGTAACAATCGTCCCTTGGAACAAGGAAGACTGTTGAACATCAGGGTGACCTTCATGAACACAGATAGTTTTTTTAGTTGAAATAGATTCTAATGAAAGTTTTTTTAAAAAACAAACAATAAAACACCATAGCCAAACTGCAAAGCTTGTGAGTGGCAGTGATAATATTTTATTGAGCAAATACCATGTGCTATGTATGCATTATGTACTTAAACATTTTGAGGGCTTTACATGCACTGTCTCAATTCTTAAACCAACCCTATTAAATAGCAACAACTAATGCTAATCACGTAACACTTGAATGCACTATGGACTATTAATTCACATATTCCTGTCAACAATCCTAGGCTATAGGTGCCATTATTATCTCTACTTTACAGAAATGGAGAGATTATGAAATTTGGCCAGGGGATGTAACTGGTGAGTGTCAGAGCTAGAATTCATACTCAGTCTTACCCCAGAGTTCGTGCTGTCGACCCCATCCCCAGCCCTCCACAACTGTTCTGCTCCACAGATTGCAACCCTGAAGCAATGAAAGGATAGTGAGAGAGATGGGTCAGAATTGCAACCATCAGAATTCCTGGTCTCCCATGTCAGTGGTTTTTCTCAGAAACTTCAGACTCTACTTCCCAAGCCCTCAGCAAAGACTTGGAGAATGTAATAAGTTTTGTGTGGCCAAATGGAGATTTTATCCTTTGGAGGAAATCTTTCTGAAACTGGCCTGCATCTCTGCTTCTACAAACATCTTCATTATCACTCCTAGCTTGAAAAATTGATGGAGGCTAAAGGAGGATTGTGCTCCTATAACTTAAACATCACTGATCACTAAAGGCCAGGAAGCCCTAGCCAGCCCTGCCCCGACTCTGAACCAGGGAAATGTTCTCTGTGGACTTGCTGTGTTGACTCCTTGGGAGAGACTTTGGAGCATCTATTCTCAGCTTTCCCCTACTTGCTGTTTCTAAATTCTGACAAGGAATCTGAGGAAGGATGAGGAGAGTCTCATCTTTTAGAAGCTCTTTATGTCCCCACAGGTATTGGTGCAGCACTTTGTACACATTGATTAATCAATGTAGCTGCTTTTACTGCTCCCATCAGACCACCAGCAAAGGGGGAGCTGAGTTGCTCCTTTCTCTCTATGGGTGCAAGGGTTGGAACACACCAGATGGATGTCTCCCTTCTGGGGCCCTGACATCACTTGTTTGCCTTTGATGCCCATCAACCAAAAGAAATTATTCATCTCTAAGCATGAATAATACAACTAGGCTAGATTTTTCCAAGCTTCCAATGTGAGTTCTCTGAAGAGGTGAAGCCAAGAGAGCTAAACCTGAGTAGTTGACTGGAAACATGGGGTCTTGGGAACTATGAGAACCTGACCCCTGACCTCCCAAGTCAGGTTCAGAGGCCTTTCCAGAGCTCTGAGGAGCATCAGGGGGTGCTGTCCCACTGTCCTTGGCCTTAACTTTCCCACTCCTAAGATTGAATGATTCACTCATTTGTCTTTGGATCAATATTTACTGAGCATCTTCTGCATGACCAGGCTGTCCTAGGCACTGCGGATACAGTGGAGAACAAGACAGATGACATCTGCCCTCTTGTGCCTCATGTTCTAGTGGGGAATATGGGCAATAGCAAGTTCTAAAAGCTTGAAAAGTTGACTACAGACTGTGTTAAGTGCCATGAAGCAAACAGAGGTAAGATAAGGAGTAACAGAAAAGAAAACTTCTTTAAGTTGACCAGAGAGATGAGGACTGAAGGTTGAAAAGAGGTCTGCTTTGTGGAGAACTGGGTGAAGCAGTCCAGGCAGATGGAGCAACTATTGCAATGTCTGAGAGGCAGGAAAGGGTACTGAATAGAAAAGAGGCCAGTGGGGCTTGAGTGGGTCGGGAGACCTGAGAGGTGTATTTGGAAGGGGTAGCTTGCTCTGCAAAGTCCTCTTGGCTGTTTTTCACCTTTCAAAAAATCACCTTGCTTCTCCAAAGCATGTGCTACTTGCCCTAAAAACTTATTGCTTAGTCAACTCTAGCACCTCTGCTCAAATGGAATTCTCTTTGTGGCAGGTGGGGTGTATGTCAAAGGCATTATATGGAGTTCAGTGATGGGAATGGTGTGTGTGTGTGTGTGCGTGTGCATGTGTGTGTGTGGCTGTATCTGTCTGTATCTCTGAGTGTGTGCCTGTGTCTCTGTAGCCAAAACATCCAGTCTCCTTGGGAGGGCTGCAGACACCAAGCTGGAATTCCCCCCGGGCTGTGTGCCCATCTTGTTGCTTCTTGCATAAAATTACAAATAAGGCAACGTTTGACTTCAGATTCTTTTTGCTTCCCCTTTCATTACTCTCTGCCCTCTTTCAGACTTGTCTCTGCCTACTTTCACCCCTGGCGCCCTAAGGGGGTTGACCTGGACTTTCTGCGCCCACCTCTTTCCCCTTCACAACTTGACTCTCCACCTGCACCACAGCCCAACCAAATAGCCTCCTGCAGCTTCAGGCAAAGTGTAACAGGCAAAGGAGAGGTTATTCACCAGGCCTGTTTCCTTCAAATGATGCCAGAGAAGGCTGCCTGATCATCCTAGTCTGAGTTTGGCCTGGCTGACAAGCTTGCTAATTAATTAGCCTCACCAATGGAACAAGGCTGACCATATTTTTTTTTTTTTTGTGGGACCCTTGCCGGTGGCCTGGGATCGAACTGGTGCTGCAGAGGCTGCAGGCAGCCTCGCAACCCAGCGCTCAACCGCTGTGGCACCAGGGGAGGCCCAGAGTTGTCCCTATTCATACCCTTCCCAATGGGACCATGACAACCACCTAGAGCATGCTCTGTTTAGAGGATCATAGCAAGGACACTATTTGGGGAGTGGCCTGGACCTTCACTCCCTTAAAGTAATGCAGCCAATTCGAGATTTGTGAGCTCAAGAAACCTGAGGTCTTGCTTCAGGGATAAGCCTTTGCTGAACAGTGCCTTCACCCTTTCTGTCCCAGATTTCCTTTGTTGCTATGAGAGTTTGCCCTTTATAGGCTCACCTTCTTCTCTTGCTCTCTATAGCTCTCAGTTTAAGGACCTAAATCCTCAACATGGCCCTCATGTTTGGCCCCTGCCTGCTCTTTGGTCTTATGTGTCCCCCTTCCTTTTCCCCTGTATCCAGCCACATTGGCCTTCCCTCTGCTGTTGGTGACACCGTGATTCCTCACACTGTGTGACATGTTCCTTCCTCCATCATATATGCTCAACCCTCACCAAGTTGATGCCTGAAGATCCTCCAGGTCATAACCCAAGTGCCAGCCTTCCCCTGAGCTTTTCAAACCCCTACTGGGTTGGTCCCTTTGCCATGAACCTCCTAGCTTTTATGAGTGTAGGGTCTGCTAGCTCCAGGTTCTGTTGTGGCTTCTGTGTTTGGCGTGCTCCTTGGCACCCAGGGATGAGCTAATTAAGTCTGAAGTGGTCAGACATCATCCTCACGCATACCCCTCCTGGTCCCCACTCTCTTCTTTTTCTTTCCCTAGTTTTCTTTCTTCCCTCTTCATCCTTTCATTCATTCCTTTTTATTTTCTGGGCCTTAGGCCTCCCTATGAACTATCATGAACACTGTTTGAGCCAACAGGAAATCTCTCAGAATTAAAGAAAAGGAAAAGTTGCCATACTTGGTGTAATGTGTTGACCTTCAGCAAGATCACACACAGAGCCTCGAGGGGCACTAGGAATCTGGTGCCTGCTCTAATAGTTTTCTAGCACTGCCATTAGAAGTAGCACGGATAGGAAGGTTTGAACAACAGAAATGCTGTGTCTCACAGTTCTGGAGGCTTCTTCACTGTGGGGGAGGGGGGGCGGTCAGAGGCAGCAGAATCACCTAGGCCCCACTCAGGAAATGGAGATTCCTGGGTCCCTGAAACCCTACTAAAGTAGGACCACTGTGGGTAGGATCAAGGAACTTGATTTTTTAACAAGTTCTGTGGTTCTTATGTACATTATTTAAAGTTTGAATATCCCCGGACAAGACCCCAGGTGCTGGAGGGGCAGAGATGACTTGTCCATCAGTAACCCCCACATCTGCACAGCCCTGGTGCACAGTAACCCCCCTTCTCCCTCTCTTCTCCACACCTGTTCCTATCACCAGCAATTCTGGGACAAAGTCCCAAAGATTTGCATAAAGCAAATCTCTCTAAGTTTTAAATATGCCATTTAGAGGTATTGCATTTGGCAAATAAGTTTTACATCATTGTAAACATCACTATACCCAGACACTAAATTTTGCATCGTCATTCCTCCTATCCATGATTGGAGGCACCAGTCTTGACGCATCTTGGCTCAGCTCAAGATGCTCTGACCTTAGGCTTAAGGCCTAAGGGATATAAGGATTCAGGCCCAATACCCTCCCTGTGCCTCTGTCCTTATTGTAAGGGCCATTTCCTCTTTTCTTGGCTCAGGAAAACCTGGGACTCACCTTGTCCCCAGTGCCTGTACTTGTTCCCAAAGGCCATGGGTCCAAAAAGTGTTTTCATACCATAGCCTAGCTTTTAGGGTCTTCAGATACCACTTATTGCTGAATTCCTGTCACCAAATTCTACCTGCCCCTTAGGACACCCCCAGTGTCACAATTCCCCCCCATCCCCCAATATTCAGCATATTAGTTAGGAGCACAGTCTGACTGTGAAGCTTGGCTCTGCCACTTGGTAACTATGTGAACTTCACAAACCACCTGACCCACCCGAACCTCAATTAGTACAACTAGGGTAGCCCCCATTTCACAGGGTGATTATGAGGGTTCAGCAAGGTCATACATGTAAAGTCAAACAAATGCCTGGCATATAATAAGGGCTCAAGAAACACTGGGGACTGACATCGAAGCTCTTCTATTTCTGAAGACTCAGATACAAGCAGAACCCAATGCCAGTGCAAAAGAACCTCCATGCTGCCCAAAGGGTGGCACTGAGGGTCACTCTTAGAGTGCCTCTAAACTTTGGAGAAATGGACTCAGATAGCCTTTTCAGAACTCACCTTTCAATAATAATAATAGTAATAATAGCAGCAAATTTTACATAGTATTCACTATACACCAGGCACTGTGCTAAAAGTGTTACTCATTTGATCCTTTCAGTAACAAGGTTGGTTGCCTCATTTTATAGATGAGGACACTGAGGCACAAGGTCACAGGACTAATGAGTAGCAGAGTCTAAATTCAAACCCCAGATTTCTGCCTGACTGCAGAATCTGTGCACTTAGCCAGTATGTTATGCTGTCTTAAATTCACTTAAGTAGTGAATTTTAGGAATCAAAATAATGCCTATCCCCTCCCTTTCCTCTCTTTGGCCCAGATGCTTGTTCCTATACCTTGGGTGCCTTTCTCTGTGTTGAGTTGGACATCCTTGCAAGCCTAGGTCCATTCTCTGTGACCTCCCCACCCAGGCTGGTCCCCTCCCTTCTCTGTGGTTGAGCTGGCTGGATCCAGTCACATCCCAAGAAAGGACACCTTGTCAGTACTGCATGAACATGTGTTAATTAATGAATCTATACGAAAGGAAAAATACTCACCTACAACTTATGTGTCCTGCATAAGGATTTCCCTAGTACTTGTCAATGGTATGTCTGTGGCACAGATCACTACAGATCATTTTTCCAGTAGTCTTAGTCAAGGTGTGTTGCATTTGCCAAGCAACACCTCTTTGGTGTGATGGGAGTTGTGCCTTTCACTCAGTGTGATCTTGGTTCATGGGAACTAACAACAGCAGGACCAGTAGCTCCACAATCCTTAACAGTTTAGTCAAGGTCCCCAGAGTGCCTGTCAACAGAGTGAGCAAATCCACTCTGTCCTGGTATCAGACATTCCTTTGCCAGGTGCTGGTGGAGCACATGGATGTCCATTTACTGTCACCATGGACAGTATTGTTGGTGCTATGGCCTGTAAAGCCAAATCACTTAGTGAACTTGTCACTGCTTCCTTATAGCCTTCTTGGAAACAGAAAGCTGCTTATGAAAGCCATATATATGGGCACTCCCAACTTGGGCATGGTGGTGGAGAGCTTTGTAAGAAACTGAGTGTTATGTGAATTAGCTTTGCTTTTGACTAAGCACTCCATGTGCAAAGCCATGGATTCATCCTTAAAAAGGCAGGGTCAGTAGGAGAGTGTCTGCATCTGCCAGCTGCTCTCAGCAGCAGATTTGGTCATCTTGCCCTCAGATATACAACTTTGCCCAGGGAATTTCCTCAGAAACCCTCAGGAACCAACACAGAAAAAAAAAAACAAAGGAAGAGGGAATTTGTGACTGTGAATCACAGACCTCACCAAAATCTGCACTCATTCACAGCCCAGTAAACAGGCCCAGTAAACAGCTGGCCGGCACTTCGCAGGGCAGCACTTTGCAAAAACCAAGCCTATTTCTTTGTAGCCCTTGGCTCGCACTGTGCCAGGATGCTCGTGAGCGTCCTCCCACTGGCGTTTGCAGAGCAAAATCACAAACAATTGCATCCCTGTACTGAATGAAAGGGAAAGTGCTGGTCACCAGTGCAGAAAGAAGGCAGAAAATGGGGGTGGATTTAAACAGTTGGAGAAAATACTGTGTTTGTGTTCTGCTGAACCTGAGAGGTGAGATAAGGTGGCTTTCTCTTGGGTCTCTGAAAAATGGGTACTTGATTAAATGCCTGGAATTCTCACTCCAGCATCTGGAGGCCTGAGTTTTTCAAATGCTCCTTCTAGAAGCCTGGCATACTTTAGGCATGGAATGGTGATGTGGGTGTGGCTAGCAGAAGTGCCAGAGAATGTGCCCAGTGGCTAGCCATTCCCACTAATCCTCTGCTGGTACTTACCTGGAGGGGTCCTGGAATGATGATGTAATTTTCAAAGACAAGAAGGCAAGATAGATCATGCTGGCAATCAATGGGGCTGTAGGAATACCACCTTATTGATCCCACTCCAAAAGTCCTCCATCAATGGTTGATAAATCTAAAGTGCCCACCCAGCAAACAGGTCTTTGGAGGCTGCTGGATTTCCTGGCTACCCAGGTGGGTGAGTGTGACACAGCAGGATACTGCCTGCCAGGGTCACCAAGGCCATAACTTTTGGCTTCTGTCAAACTGCAAAGTCTGCATACTTGTACATTGGGAATGAGAATGTCCCGCCCCCTCCAGTCCTCAGCAGCCTGGCAATGGGGCAGTGAAGATAAGGGGTAGTAGTGCATGATTATTTGTACGATCTCTAAGGCCCAGGTGTGACTTTTACATGCCTGTGTCACTAACAAACCCTCCCCCCAGGGCAGTCTGTGGCCGCGCAGCTTTAACCCAGGCAGGGGTGAGCTTCTGTTGCTCACTTGCAAGAGAGCAGGTTCCATTATTATCTGCTTAAAACATTTTACTGCCTTAACTTTCCCCAATTGTTTTCCTCTCTAAGTATCCTTATACTTGCACTTGGAGACACACATATCACCACCCCCACCCCCACCATTACTACTCCACTCCCCCAGTACTGAATATAACATGCTTTCTGTTCCCTAGGACAGACTCCCTGATTCTTACCTGAAGAAGCTTGTAGGCTGAGAGCTGCGTCTTTCTGGTTGTGTGAGGGGAAAGGGTATCCACTCGGAGTGCTCTGCTGTGCGTTTGTCACTGTCACCACACTGCAGCTGCTTTCCCAGCAGCCCCAAGCTGGCTCTGAACCTCACAAGTCCTGCAGCTCTGTGTGGGGAGAGGGGACGGGCCATGGCATGCACATCAGGTTGCTGGTCCGCCTCCAGACTCTGTGCCACTGAGCCGGCTACCAGTCCCTCAGGGCTGTGTGGGAAGCAGGGAGGCAGGCTGGGGGCTGAGAATGTCAGCCTCTTAGTCTTGCACTGGCCTTGTTTGTCAGCAGAAGGCACCTGCCCTTTAACAGCTACCCGTACAGACCCTACCGACTGGGATGTACACAGGGCTCTAAGTACCCCCAGCTCTGCATAGCCAGCATTAGGTCCAGGAACACAGCTATTGGCCGGTAGGGAAGGAGGCAGAGACAGCAGACAGCAGTGGCAACTATCCTGGGTGTTATTTTAGCGTGGTTTGTCTTGGGGCAAATGGCTGAGTCGAATGGACTACTGGCCCGTCTGAGTGGAATCCTGTTTATTTTGAGACCTCAGTCACCGGGGAAACAGCAGGTTGTGGCTCCTCTGGAATCAGAAGGCTGCTGGATGAAAGGGAGTCCTTTTCTGTTCTGTCATCTGGCATACTTGTACAGGGTGTCTGTGTGTGGCAGAGTGTGTGTATGTGTCTGTCTGTGCCATTCCCAGAGCCAAGCCTTGGCAAAGGGCATTTTGCAAAGCCGGTCAAGGCAACAGCCCTCCAGGTTTGGTCTGGGGAGGGGCTGCTGAGAGAATGTTTCTGCGGTTTCTCACCAGTGGTCAAACCTGTCCCTGTGGAATTAGGTAACCCCTCAGGTGAGTACAGTTTCAGGGAGGGGGTTCTTTTTAATGGCTGCATCTTGATGCCATTACCAGGATGGGTTAAGGAAGGGAGGAAGCTGCCTATACAAATAACTCTTTGGCTAGAAGGTGGGAAATGAAGCTGGACTGAAAGGATGCAGATCAGGAGGTGTCTCTGAGAAGAGCAAATAGAAACATGATTAATAGTTTCCTATAATTGATGAATCGTCCCTCCTCCTTAGGCAGGCATTTGTGCCTGGGAGTGTGAGTGAGTGAGTGTGTGTGTGCGTGCACAGGCCCACCCACCTCATGATTCAGATAGAGTAGAGAATGACCTGTCAGAACTAGAAATGTTTTCTGGTCTCTCCCTCCCTTGGGAAGGTAGAGGTGGAGCTTGTTCTCCAAAGTCATCATGGAGCCCTCAGGGGAGCCATTCTCCCCAGTGACCCCCGCCCCCCACACCCAGGGTCCCTCAGGGAGCCTTCTGAAGGTCTCAGAGTGGCAGTTCTCCTAAAAGGCGCTCCAAAATTCAAAAAAGTTGATTTCTCCTAATTATATTAATTGGAATCTCCATGAACTACCACTTCTAAGTATTCAAAAGATAGCGATAATTTGCTTTAAAAACTAATCATCTTCCTGAGTATCCAAAGGGCCTTCTATCACAAAAAGATAAAAATATTATGAACAGCTTACTTCTAAATCTTGGAAAATAATTATGCTACATAGAGTATGCATATTATTCATTTTAACCACACGAAATGATAATTTTTAAAGTTAGGAAACATCCTAACTCCTCAGGACAGTGATGTGGCTCAAAGCCCCACCCAGGTTGCACCCCTAGTTAAAGTACCTACTTGTGACTCAAGACAGGTCTCCTGCCTCAGGTGAGCACACTTTAACCTGCCCACTGTGTTGTCAGGCATTCCTGGGCAAGTCAGCTCCTCTGGCTCCTGATCCCCCTCTCCTGAAGGAGCTAAATGAGGCTTTCCTAACCACATCTTCCTTGCAAGCTGTTGGGGTTATCATCATCATCAAATATGTCAAAGTGTGTGAAGGCACCTTGAAAACTGTCAGTGCAAATGCAGGTCATTATTTTTATTTCTCCATTATAACTAGTTGTGAAATGCTGTTTTAAAAAACACAAGCACATACACAGCTCTTAACAAATACAATCCCTAGCTGCTGATATAAACTGATTTCTTTAGTACTTATTCGGGTGTTTGGTAATGTACTGTTCAAGTACTGGGAAATAATGAATCCTCAGTTTCTCAAGATATTTTTTGTAATACAACTCCCCACCCCACCTTGAAATGTTTTTAGATTTCACCTTAACAGCCCTCAAATTCCCTATTTATTTCAACTTCCGTGTAGGTATTTAGATTTGTCTTTTAAATTATATCCATACAAATGTTTTGAGTCATGAGGCATGATAATGTTCATGCCTTTTGACCCCACCGTCATTTAGCGTGGGAGGCGACGTAGACGTTGCCTCGTCTAAAAGTCTGCCCTTAGAATAGCCCTTCAGCACTGGGCCAGGAAGTAGTCCGTGGAAATAATAGCTGTCGAAGCCTCTTATTAAGCATCCACAATACACTGGACCCCATCTAGAGGATGTAACAGAAACCCTAACTTCCCTCAGAGCCCTTAGACCATTTTGAAAGCCATTCTTGTGGTGTAAAAACCATCTGTGTGGCTTACTAGCACTGCAGAGGGGTGGATCTGAGAAAGGAAGAAAATGGCAGATTTGGAGGACAGAAATCCTAGTAGATACCTGGTCAGCTTATCCACAGAGGTGAAGCCAGGGCCAGAGTCACTGATGTCTAAAATGTAGCTGCTCCTGGAGGAAGATTTTTCCTTCTGAGACCTAGGAGCTGGACTCACTCCTTGGCACTTTGTGGTTGCTCCTGCAGAAAATGGCTCTCAGCCTCTTAGAGAGTTTTAGAAAGGCGATAAAGGTTGAAAGTGGTATCTCAAGGTTTTACTTATTCTGTGCTCACACATAAAACTATTACTTTTTAACTACACCAGCATGAAAGAAGAACCTGAGGATGATTGCATCAGCAGGGTTCATTCAGAATGTCCCCAATTAGGACAATTTTTCTCTCCCAGCATAACATAGAAGCCCTGGCTTCTTGTCCTTGAATCTTAAGGCTGACATTCAATATTTGCTTGAAAATTTCCTCTTCCTTCATCCTGTTTACTTAAGTGATGCAGTTATGTGAAACACACACCAGGCACACTGCATTTTCTTTCTAATCTCATTTGACCTTGTTTGGACACAACAAATCCTAATCAGCTGACAGGAGAAATCAGAAGCTGCATGTCACTCTCTCTCCCCAGAAAACTATTTGTTTCTGTTTGTGCTCAATCATGCAGTTAAATGATGGGCCTGCTAGTCTCATGCTGGACCAGCTGCCAAGATGACAGAGGGGACTATTGGACAAGCTGAGCTTAGGGAGATGCAGTAGATATTCAGGGGAAATTGTATTAGTTGCCCAGGGAGACCTGACAACCACAAATGTCACCATAGCTGCGGGACAGAAATGGGGGCAGTTGTTCCCAGTTGGGAAGGTGTCTTTCCCTGACCTCACTGTCTCCCAAGCATGGGAGCTCACCCCACTTTGTTAGCCTAGCTCTCCAGTAACTTCAGGGGAGGATGTTTAGAAAAGGTCGTGAGAAGTGTGCTTCTTCTCTGTGATGTTGATGACCGATCATTTATCTTCTGTTTTAAAATATTATATAAATAAAAGTAATGCTTTGTGTATGTGAAAAATGCACAATATGAAGAAATGTAAAAAATGACCCTCCCTGATCCCCTTCTCCTTGAAGTTAACCACTCTTAACTTTTTCATGTGGAGCCATTCAGGGGAAAATGCCTCCATACACCTGGATGTGCGTGTGCTTCAAAACAGTCTCCTGTGTGCCACGTCCTACATTGTTGCTTATTTTCCACATAGTAATAGATCTTTGCACATCGGTCTAGTTCATCTAAGCACCAATATTCCTTGTCTAGATATTGCAAAATCTTTCTGACTTCCCTGCTTCCACCTTGCTCCGGAAGTTCATTCCAGAGGGATGCTGCCACAAAGTAAAACAGATCATGTCTCTATTTGCTCAAAACTGTCCTTGCACTAAGAACGAAGGCCAAACTTGCTACTACCACCTGTCTTCCCAAGTCCATCCCCCACATATTCCTCCTTAATCACTGTGCACGCATCCCACTGCTTCTCCTACAGGACAGTGTGGGTAGACTGAAGAGCCTTTGCATGGCTGCCTCCTCTCTGTCTTTCAATTCTTTGCACAGTTGCTCTTTCTTATCATGCTGGTCTCATATCAGACCAACTCCTTCCTGACCACCTCTTCTGCATCAGCCCCTCATCACTACCCTTTACACCCCCTGCTTGTCTCTCCTCATACATCTTATTGTATCTGAAAATTTACATTTTCTGTTACTTTTTACTTTCTTGTTTTCTGTCACCCTGAGACACACACTGGAAGGTAAATTCCATGAGGAGAGCAGGTATTTAATGTGTCTTTTTATTATTATTATACTTCTAGCATCTAACTCGTGGAGGGTTTGTTAAAGCACAGATTGCCGGATTCCTGATTTTCTGGACCCTAACTCAGTATGGCTAACTTCGGCAGTTTCATGTGTAACAAGTTCCCAGATGATGCTGATGGTATTGGTCCAGGAACCACACTTTGAGAAACAGGCGTCTAGACAGTGTCCGGCACATGGTGGGAGTTGCATGTATATTTATTCCATTAATCTGCACAGAAGGGTTTGCTGCCTTCCATATAATGGCAGTTTTATTTTCACTTGATTGTTTTACTTACTTATTTATATTTATTGAACTATAAGCCTTCTCAGATTCTTTGCGACAGGAGGACCACAAGTTGTGTCAGCTAAAATGACTTATCAGCTCCATTGATTTGTCAACAGATGATTCAAAACCTGAAGTTTTATGGACCCAAGGGGAGCCAGTGAGAATCATGTCAGCAAAATATCAAACCAAAAGGTGGTGCAATTCTCACTGACATGTGACAGAGAACTTTCCCCTGGGAGTCATCTCTCACCTCTCCTGGAGTTGTTTAATAACTGCCCTGTCACTCAGGTTCAGCCCCAGTGTGTTGAAACATCGGAATCAGTCTGCCTGGATCCCTCTTTAAGAAATGTAGAGGGTTCGGCAGGTTTTCTGAGAGAGTCACAAACCCCCTTGAGGATCTGATAATACCTACAGTACTGTTCTCTAGAAAAATAAATGTGCACACACACATGCACACGCACACACATTTTTACATTTAATTTCAGGAAGTTACAGAATAAACCAAGTCCATTTCAACCCCAAATTTAAGATTTCTGATCTAATTGTTGACTTGTTATTTGGCAACATAAAATCAAAATGAGCTGGATGGATCTCCAGTTATTTAAATTCCTGATGAATTACATTTAAATGTAAGAAGACAAACCTTAGAAGAAAGCATAGTTAATAAGATTTATAATAATAATATCCAAATATCAAGTCTTTATGTTGTACACATGAAATTATATGTCAATTATATCTCAATAAAAATATAAATAAAATCTATCTCAAGATTTATAATCTTAGAATAGGGAGTGCTTTCTAAAGCATGATTTAAAACTCAGAAATGAACATAGAATTGTGAAATTGATTCCATAAAATTTATAATGATCGATGCAAGAAAGTGGGGAAATAATCTGATTTAGACTCTGGGGAGAAAACTACGGCTCCTATCTTCTGCATCTCTCTCTTTTCCACTTGGATTGTCTGGGTGGCCTGTGGCCAAGCTCTGTGGGTCAAGACCTAAGCTTATCGCAACAGACAGGGTGAGACCACATCCTTCAGTGAAACCCTGTCACTGGGATAATTCTTTCATTAGCCATGGTCTGGGTTTTCAAACAACTTTATTGAGATGTAATTCACATTTCAAGTGTACAATTAAGTGGTTTTAGTATATTCACAAAGTTGTGCAACTATCACCGCTGTCTAATTTTAGAACATTTTTGTCATCTCCAAAGAAACCCCATACACTTCAACAGTTACTTTCATTCCTCCTTGCCACCAGGCCCAAGCAACCATGAATCTACTTTCTGTCTCTACAGCTTTGCCTGTGCTGGCCATTTCATGTAAATGAATCACAGTTACGGACTTCTTTCCCTTAAGAAGCTTCATGTTTTTGAGTTTTATCCGTGTTGTGGCATGCATCAGAATTCCATTCCCTTTTATTTCTGAATAATAGTCCATTGTATGACTGTGCCTCTTTTTATATATCCACTCTTCAGTTAATAGACATTTGCCTTGTTCCCCCTGTTTGGCTGTTACAAATAATGCTGGTGTGGACATTTGTCTATAAGTTTTTGTGTAAATGTATATTTTCACTTCTCTAGGTCTACTCACAGTTTTTCTCTTAAACATTTACTCAAATAATTTTCCTTAGCCTATAAAATTCTTTTGGGTATTTTTAATTGTCACCTCATGAGTATCAAGTAAGCTTAGATCCCAAAGACCTCACAGGTCCACCATCCCCACTCCGGGCCCTTCTCTGCTCTCCAGTCTGAGACATATCTCACCTCACTGTGCTGTGGTTGTGAGGACACGAGCTCTCTGATCCTCTCACGGGATACTGTGAGCATAGATGACAAAACCAAATAGCATCTGCTCTTGAGAAGCTACTAACATGCGTGTGTAGGTTAGTGTGCAGCAGAGAAAGGGGCTCCAGACCATGAGCGCCACCTGTACCACATGTGACCACATCAGCAGAAAACCAGTGGGCATGGACAGTATAAAAAATACTCATCATTTTTTTCCAAGAGTTTGGTTTCCTTTGAGCTCAAAATTGGTTGCTTTCCAAATCCTACAGGCTACCCTCTGAGGAAGGACCTGAGTCACCTGCTCACCCTGGTCAGGTGGCAGGAGGAAGGTCACTGTCATGATGGGCAGTCAGAGGGGCAAGCTTGTATTCTACAGCCCACACTCCAGGGTTTCCCCAGAGACCCTTGTACCCTCATTTCATCAAAAACCACTTCATTCTTTTGAGCCCCAGGGATACCTTGTTTGTGAATCCCCTGTGCCCTGACCTTCCTGTTTGCTCTTAGAAAGGGGTGTCACCTCTTATTCCTAGGTGCAATGTAACAAGTGCCCCTACTGAAAACTCAGGTGAACCCAAAGAGGTGTCCAAAATATCTTAGCTTCCTTGTGCTCCCTGACCAATCACCTGTATTCCTTGCTTTTTAAAATCAGGCAGCAGGAAACACCCCCCATAAGCTTATAAATGAGGAATATAATGGGAAATGAGATGGCAGCCTTGCCCGAGTTCTAACTCCCATATCCCCTCTTACTAGCTCTATGATCTAGGACAAACGGCTTAGCACTCAGACTCAGCTTCCTCATGTAATAAATGGGGTAATGGCAGTATTTGGCATATAGGATCACTGTAAGGATTACCTGAACTGATGCCTGTATGGGCTTCAGCATATATTTAGTGCTCAATCCATGTTACTGTATTTCAAAATCAGAATAAAGGACCTCGAGTAAGCTAGCCATCCCTTCTAAGATACTTAGGAGTCTAGCCTTCTGTTGGTCCATTAATGGAAATTACTTTCTTGTCACTTACTATGTACTCTCACCACGAGAGGGCTGGGATGAAGTTTATCCCTCCTATCAGTAGCCTTAAATGAAAATCAGGGCGAGAGAGGAACAAAAACAAGTTCTCAAGGAACAGGTAAGCAGTGAACTATAATACTGAGAGTGAGTGACCATCAGGTTTGGAGAGGGAGGTAGTGGAAAAGGCTGTACTGGGCAGAGAAGGCCTTGTGGGTAGTCAGCACTGAGGCTGACCAATGAAAGGCAAGATGGGTTTACATCAGCAGAGCAGAGGGGGACAGAAGTGGGCAAGGGTGGTGAGGGGAAGGGGAGACCCATATGAGCACCAGCAGGCTGGGGGCCCAGGTTGGTGGGTGTTCTGGGGAATCAGCCGAAATAAGCCTCCTGTGTCTTTCCCATTGTCAGGGGTCTCTAGGAAGGGCATACCATGGGGTCTTTAGTTTCTTATTCTATTAATAGTTCCTCTTACTGTGAGATCTGTCACCAATAAATTTTTGTGGAGGGAAGAGACATAGAGAGGACAAAGGAAGGTGATGTTGGAGGTGTTTTGACTCCTAATCTAAATCATTGCAGAAATAGCATCACGGAGTGGCAACCCTTGACCTTGGCCATCCCTCATGCAGTCCCCTTCTCTTAGGACTTGCACCTTGTTTGCCTGTGGGGGGTTACCCCTTCATTGTTTTCAGTCCTTGTGATTTGGGAATGGGAGTGAGTCACACCTCCATGGCAGGGATGGAAACAATGACCACATTGGTTCAGTGAGATGTGACCTTGATGCTTTAGCTAGCACTATTGGGTAAGGGGAGCACCTGTTCTTACAGGGTGATTATGCCAGTGGGTGTCAGCCTGAAGATGCTGGTAGCTGTCTTGCCACCACGGTAGATGCCTTTCCTGGGACTAGAACAACATAGAGGGGCAAAACCAAGGAACAGAAAGAGGGAGAGTCAGGATGCCATCATCTGGCATCTAGATCCCACCCTGGCCTTTTCAGTTTCAAGAGCAAACAAATTTCCTTTTATAAAATTTTTTCCCTAAGTCTCTTCAAACTGGGCTTCAGTTTATTGTCAATAAAAGAATCTTGACTTACTCAAGTTATTATCTTGTTCCCACCAGCATTTTCTTTTTAGCATAGATATTTGCAGTCCATAATTTATGCTCAGTGTATGTCAGGGAGTAATGGTGTGTGTGTGCAAATGATGGTGACATGGCCACCTGTTCCTAAATCAGCCCTGGTGCACACCAAGGGCCTGGGCGTGTGCACTTCTGGGCAAACAAGTCTCTGCAAAATGTGTTTCTCTTCTCTAGCCCTCTGCTGATAGAGCAGTCCTTCCCCAAACCTTTGATTTTATCCCTCTTTTCTTTACTCCTCTTGTTCTCAACCTAAGAGCGGAGTCCTTTAATCTGTTGAGTATATTTTGCAGGACTCCAAGAAATCCAGAAAAGATTGAAAAGGGGGTGAGGGAAGGAGACTCTGCTTAGCCCATTTCTGTTTTTTTTCCTTTTGTCCAATGACAAAGAATTGGCTGGCATCCTTTTGTTTATTTCCTATTTCATGCAGCAGTGCTTTTTAAAACTAAGCATTAACTCTACTGTAATAGGATTTGTCTGATGAAGACATGGAAAAGGTCATCTTGAATCTCAGGAAAGACTAATTCACTTGGTAGGAATGGCTTTCTGCTTCCCTGCTAAGAACTAGAGCTAACTAGTTCTTTCTGGAAGCAGATTGGCCTCTGAATGAGAGAAGGGAATACAGGAGTATTTACTCTAGCATCCTTCACATACACTCAAGCCTGCCACAGACCAGATCAGGGAGGAGAAAAGGAAGAAGGGGCGGGAGGGGGAAGGGGTACAAGCATGAAGCCACATAGAAAGTCCACAGCAATCTGAGCCCCTTTAAGAAATGGAAGCACTCACCTCTTGGCTTTGGCTCTGAGGCACTTTCTCTCTGGGGTTTCCGCAGCTGCAATAGCCTACAGCTTCCACGCTGACCTACCAGGACCGCTGCAGACAGGCTGCTGCAGGAGGAAGGGAGTTCCCATTCTCCATCAGAAGGGAGTGTCCTTCAGCAAAAGGAGGTGATGCGCTTTTCCCCTGGAGTCCAGGCTGCTGGATCTGCTTGACCTTTCTCTTCTGCTCCCCCTTTGGTGTGAGTGGAGTTGAGGGAACCTTACGAGAAAGGCTGCACGTAAACCGCACAGCGCACTGGCCCTGATGCAGGTGGTCTCAGCCTCATGGAACCCAGGGAGGGAGGCAGTGAAGTGCGGCCCCCCTGGGGCCCCCAGCAGTGTGTCTGATGCTGGTGTACCCACGGATGGTGCAAGGACAAGCACTTGTGTATTTACTTCTCCCCTTCTCATGTGATCTTATTTTTGGACTGGACACAAAAGCTATTTGGGGGCTGGACAGCTGCCAGGTGAAAGGACAGTTATCTCATCCAAGTTGACTCCATTCCTCTTTCTCAACTAGTCCCTGCTACCTTTCCCCGTGTAAGGCAGAAGGCTGGGAGTCTTGCTCTGAACCTTACTTTGAGGACATGGAGCCATTTACCCAGATTACTAACATTTTTCCAACCAGTCCTTATCCCTTTTGAGGTCTCACAAAAGATAAATGTGATGAGGAAAGTCTTTGCTTTTATGTCTGAGGCTGGTGGTCGTGTCATAGAGTTGCCATCCACATGACTGTCACATATGCACTATTTTAGGCACAGAGACCCTCTTCTCAGCATTGGGAGGAACAGACCTGGCAGGCACCCTGAACCATGTCCCGGAGTGAGGCCCTAACCCTGAATCGCACTGATTCTGCCTGCCTCTCCTGGCTATTTCTGCTTCTAACTCTTAGGCTTGTAAAACGGAAAACACTGCAATAGCTTGGTATTTCACCTCTAATTCTTCCTCTTCGAATGCATTTTCAAACACTCATGCCTGACAAAATGCCAATTCAGCATCATGGCCAATTCACTAGCACCACAGATACTTATTGAGTTCTTGCTAAATGTCATTCATGTGCTGAGTATTTTTCCTGTGCTGTCTCATTTATCCTCGCAGCAGCCCAGGAGGAAGGTGATCTTGTTCTGATGGACCGCCAGGAGGCTGAGGATGGGATAGGAGAGTATAGTCCCTCTGACTCCAGAGAAGGAACTTTCCACTGCTTTCCTCACTGTCTCCTAAAGCTATAAATTATTGAGATTTCAGAATTGTTTTCATTTCATACGCGGTAAAGTTAAGCGTTACTGTTGATTCAGACCCATGATCTCATTCCTTGATTTCTTTCCCAACTTCAGTTCTTTAAGGCGAGAAAGAATGAGGTTTTTATCTATTTATGGTTCCAGGTCTAATTCTAGGTATAGGACAGAGTCTCTGGTCTCCATTCACCCTGGAGCTAGTTTTCTACTTAATAATACAAGCTGGTGCAAACAGCACACACCAGAGACGACTGGGCTGGGCAGCCCAGGCTGGCTCCCAACTGTGTCTAAACTAATCTGCCTTTCTGCTTCCGAACTGCAGGGAAACAGACCATGAGTTTAACAAATTGTCCAACACTGCCCTCTGCAGGCTACTAGGCTGCATTACCCCCAAAATGGTGATCTTCAGAACTTTCCAAGGGCACACTAATGATTATTTCTTGAGAATAAATCTTCAGGTTCTTAATTTCTGTGGATACTCTTTCCAGAAACCGATTTGCCTGAAACCGTGTATGTGTTCATAATAATCTTTCCCTTACAAGAAAGCCCAGACTTACTGAGGCCCATTGCCCCAAATGTAAAAATCCCAAAGTGGAAGTTTCCTTTAATACTTTAAATTCAGCTTTCCTTAATTAAGGATTTTTTTAATTTAAGGATTTTATTTTTTCCCATTCCTTGAATTTAAGGAATAATACTGTGAGGAAATTCAAGAGCAGATTAGAAATAATTTATAAGTATCAACAGATTTATAGGTACATTTAAAAAGTGATGTCATGGTCTCATTTTTAAATTGCAATACTTACAATATGCTGGGAGTTACAGTTATCTTGATGCCATATAAATTTAATGAAGAATATTTAACATCTATTTTTATTTTTTTTTTTTTTTTTCAATAAATATTTATTTATTACATGGTTTTACGCTAGGCACACAGTGACATATCAATAGAAACATAATTCAGACCCTGAGCATTTATTGAATTGAATATGTGAAAGCAGTTTTAGAGTATATAAGAGAAATACAAAATTCCAAATAGCTATAATTATTTTTTTTTTGAGTATAATGATTTTTATTAACAAGAATGAAATCTGTTCCTCATGTTTTATTTTTTTTTTTTTTTATAAATTTTATTGTTATATTCCCCATACAATTGCAGCCCCCCATTCTGACCCCAATCCCTCCCCTCCCGCCCCCGCCCCCCTAAAAGTGTCTCTGGTTCATAGTTTTTTGTTGATTTTGATTTTCACTTTCTTATAGTTATTCATTTTCCTGGTCCCTTATTTAAGTTTTCTAGATTCCTGCTATGAGTGAGACCATCCGGTATTTTTCTTTTTCTTTTTGGCTTATTTCGCTGAGCATGATCCCTTCCAGCGCCATCCATGTTGCAGCAAATTGCATGTGTTTATCTTTTTTGAATGCTGAGTAATATTCCATGGTATATATGTACCACATCTTCTTGATCCAGTCATCTATTTTTGGGCATTTGGGTTGTTTCCAAAGCTTAGCTATTGTAAACAGTGCTGCTATAAACATAGGGGTGCAGGTGTTCTTTGGAATTGATGTTTCTGTGTCCTTTGGGTAAATACCTAGGAGTGGAATTGCTGGGTCATATGGAAGCTCTATGTTTAGTAGGTCCAGAAATCTCCACACAGCTTTCCACAGTGGTTGGACCAGTTTGCACTCCCACCAACAGTGCAGAAGAGTTCCTTTTTCTCCACACCCTCGCCAACATTTGTTGTTGCTAGTTTTTTTAATATGTGCCATTCTCACTGGTGTGAGATGGTATCTCATGGTAGTTTTGATTTGCATTTCCCTGATGACAAGTGATTTTAACATCTATTTTTAAATGTGAGTGTATTAAAATGGCTTTTAAAAATCATTTTAGAAAGAACAGGAGCAAAAATGAGTGAAGACTGCTATGTCCTAAGGCTGGCTATTGCTGACAGACAACAAGCAGTCATCCATTGATCCACCCATCCATTCCTCCATCCATCCACCCATCCACTCCTCCACCCATCCGCCCACTCACTTATGCACCTACCCATCTACTCACCCACTCACTCACTCATCCATCCATCCATCCATCCACCCACCTATCTGCCTGCATACCTCCATCTAACCATCCATTTGCCCATGGAGCATTTACTATGTATCAGGCATGGTTTCAGGCACTAACTGTAAAAATGGTGAGCAAAAGCAACCATGTTACAAGGCAAATTCTTACTTGTGGCTACTTCTAAGGAGTTGAGTGAGGGACAAAGATGAATACTTATTTAAGTAAATTTAAGAATCCAACTTTGATAAAGTACTTCCAAGGAGGGACACTGGGTGATTAGAAAATGTGTGATGGGGATTGACAACATATGGGTAAGGATTGACCTAATTCATGAGGGAGGTGTCAGGGAAGGTACCTCTAGAGAAATGATGTCTGGACCAAGAATAAGGAATCCAAGAGCCTCTATGACAGGACTGTAAAAATCCAGGAAGAAAGGCTATTTTAATATGGGAGGACTGAAGAGAAATAGGAGCAACTTTGTAGAGTCAGTTGTTTTGAAAAAGGGCCTTTGACCTTACCCAAATATAACCCATATTATAAATCAGTGGTTCTTAACCAGGAGTGATTTTTTACCCCAGGGATCATTGAGCAATTTCTGGAGACATTTTTGGTTGCGCAACTGGGATTGTGTTAATGGCATTTAGTGGATCAAGACCAGGCGTGCTGCTACATGGTCTATAATACACAGGGCACCCCCCCACACACACACACACACAACAAAGACGTATTGGGTCCTAAAGTCAGTAGTGCTGAGGGTAAGAAACCTGTGGTAGATGAGGACAGGGAAGGCCTGACAAGTGTCTACATGGATATAGATTCTTTTGATCACCTACTTTTTCATTTAACAGATATTAATGCCTACTATGTTTGAGCACTGTTTTGGGAAGAATTGAGACATACCAGGCACCCCGTAACCAAAAACATCACCTCTCATGGCCTCCCTGATTGTGTTCCTGTTACCCAGCCTAAAATTTTCACCATTTAAATGTTTACAAACTGGTATTATTGTCTGTAGAAAGAGGACATAAAACTATATGGATCTTTTTAGCAAGATGGTCACTGAAACATTGTAATAGTGAAAACAACTCAAGTATCTGTCAGTAGAGACTGATTATACAATTATAGCTAAGAGGGAAATCTCTTTGGAATGACACAGAAAATAACCATGAAGATTCCATTAATTGGAAAAAAATGTTCAGAATAGCAGATAAAGTACGGTTAATCTAATTTGTATTTTTAAAATTGGTTTGTGTGTGTATGTGTGCATGCATGGCAATTGCTGGAGAAATACAAAATTCTAAATAATGCTACCTTTAGGGCATGGAATCAAAACCCTGTAATATGTTCATTGAGAACAACTCTCTGCCTGAGTCCCTACTTTGACACAGGCCCTGTTCTCCCCATTTCATTCTCTCCATTACCATGAATACTCAACTGCCCACTGACTATTGCCCACTACCCATTTCTTCTTGTTAAATCCAGGGTCCTTCCACACTTGCCTCTAGCCTATCTTCATGGGCTCTTCTTGGGAGTGGCTCTCCCTGCCCAGGCCCTGTCCCCCCACCACCTCCCTGAAGTTTAAGCCACAGAGAACTCACCAGGACTGGGGCACACATATTTTCAAGATAGCCTTATCTCTGTGCTGAGAAAATAGTCCTTCTCTTTTGATGCTTTTATTAGTCAAGCTAGACTAGTTTAAGCTGTGTTTGTAAATAACCCCCATACTTCCACTCACATTTCGTTGACCAAAACAAATCTTATAGGCCGTGCCTAACATAAAATGAGGTGAAGATTGTCAATATTATTTCCTTGAAAGGTGGAGAGTCATAAATATTTGAGTAACATGAATTCTATTATTGTTGGATGCAATATTTTACATAGGTCTCCTAAGTCAAGTTTGCTAATCATGTTCATATAATTTATATCCTTAACTCATTTATCTGCTCACTTCTGCTTGTGGTTTTTGTCGATCTTAGCTTCATAATTAAGCATTTTATCACTATTGTGTATCCTTCTTTAATTATAGTACTACTTTTTGCCTTAAAACCCACTTTCATATTAGTTTATACTATTAATATAATATTGGTTAATATTATTTTCACCCTCACTTTCAACATTTTAAAAACTATTGTTTTAGCAGTATATAGATTGTTTTATCCAGTTCAGTACTCTTGGACTTATAATTGAACTATTTTGTTTATTTATATTTAACATAATTACTAATTTATTCAGATTTAAAGCCCATCTAATAAAATATTTTCATCTGCCCCTTTTTTTGGTTTTTGTTTTTATTTTCCTTTTTTTAAGTGCTTGAATATTTTATTTCTCCCTCTATTACCTTGGAACTTGAATACTTTTTTTTACTATCCTTTTAGAGGTTATCATAGAGATTACAATATATATCTTTGATTTATCACAGTCTAATATTACTTGTTATATTTATCTTCTTCTAGAGTAATACTGGGGCTGTAGTTTATTTTCATTCCATTTACCCCTTTATATATATACTTGTTCCATATTTAAATCCTTTTAACTCCCAGACATTGCTTTCTTGCGCAGTCTTTGGAATGTATTGTTCTTCATTTCTTCCTGCATCTATAACCAATCATCTTAAATCAGTTTTCTTCTGCTTAAAGAATACCCTTTGGTATTCACTGCTGGTGAATCTAGCACATTCTGTGTCTTCATCTTTATTATTGGATGCTGTTTTCAGTGAACAAAGAGTTCTCGGTTCAAAGTTATTTTCTCTTAAACTTGAAAGATATTTGAATTCCACTAATTTCTAGCTTCCATTGTTTCTCTCAAGAAGTAAACTAAGCTTCTTCCTTTTTTTTCCTAAGTCATAGTAGCTGCTTTTAACATCCTTGTCTTGTTTTATTTGATTTTCATCTGTTTTACTATGATGTACCTGGGTGTGGCTTTCTTTTCATTTATCTTGCTTGAGGCTCCCAGGGCCTCTGGATTCTATGACTCGATTTTTTTTTCTCTTGATCAGCTTTAGTAATTTCTCAACTACTTTTCTCTTCAAATATTGTTGCACCTTATTATCGTTCTCCTCTGCCTCTAGAGCTTCAATATTCACTTTATCTTTATCTTCCATATCTCTTATTCTGTCCACAGTATTTTCCATATTGTTATTGCTCCATGATTCATCCTGATGTTTTCTTCAAACCTACTTCCCATTTCATTCACTGAATCATACCGATTTGACTATCTAATCTGCTATTAAACTCATCCACTGAGTTCTTTACTTTTGTTATTATGTTTTTCAATTCTAAACTTGTAAATGGTTGTTTTCAAAATCTCCATTCTTTTTTTAACTTTCCAGTTCTCTGCCACATTTTTCAATCTTTTATTTCCTTATCCATAGTCATCATCCTTATTTTAAAGTATGTATCTGGTAACTCCCAAACTGGATTTCTTGGGAGTTGTTTCTCTTGTAGTTGTTTCTGCTGGATCTCATTCATATTGTCTTATTTCTCATGTGTCTGGTTATTTTCATGTGTGCTGAAATTGTATGTGAAAAATTGTTGGTAGGTGTAAGCCGTTATGGTGTTACATTTCTCCAGAGGATATCCACGTTTGCTTTTGCTAGGAAACCAAACAGTTTTGTAATCACCTTAATCCAATTTGAAGAATTACACTCACTGGAACTCGTCTAAGGCCCTGCAAAATCTGGTCTACTTCCAGTTTGTCCAGTTATGACATGCAGTCCTTCAGGACCCTAGCTCAAATACGGAAGCATTGGTCCCTCTCTCCTTAGGCTCTACATTCCAACTTCTTTGTCCTTAAGGCTTACAACACTGCCTAGGTGCTGCTCAGCCATTTAGCTTCTTGGTTGTCTCTTCCAGAAACAAATGTCCCAGGGAGATAAGATTTTCCACTTGTTGGACTTGCCTCCCTGAATGCGCGTCTTTTTCTAGATCGTGGTTTGGTGATTCTTCATTATTATTTTCACTCTCTGATGCCTTCAGGTTGATTTTATTTTTATTCAACTTTTCTGTTTTCCTCAGTGGCAGTTCAGGCGTCTGTCGATACCACATGTAGAAATACAGGAAGTGGGTCAGGCATAGTGCACGTGCACACCTTATGTGCATGGTGAGCACTGGGGTTAACAAGAGAACATGAGCTTATTTTTGCCTTATGGGAATGAGAGTCTCGTGTTACCAGATTTTCCAACTTTTTTAGGAGAAGTAGGAAATGCAGGCTTTTTAAATGTGAAATTCCAATTTTCAATGGTGACTTAAACAAATTAACTCTCATCAAGCCAAACAAGACACATCTGGGGCCCAAACCCAACCCATAGGACACAATCCTATGAAATATCTGGGCAGTAGTATATGTTGATAGAAGAAGTGGGGTGAAGGCTAGTTTTCCTTCATGAGTGACCTCTGGCCTCTGGGAGTCCAGGCTGCCTTGAAGAAAACCCCAGCCCTATACCAAATACAACTTCGAGGCCAATTTCCACTTTTACTGAAATCTCTTAAAAATACCAAGGGGGAGGATGGTTTCTATTCATAATACCAATATTTCTGAAAAATATGTTCTCCCCAGTCATCCTCATAACAGCCCAGCTGCTACTCTAGTCCCTCTTACTTTTGCTCTTGAATTCCCCCAAGTTCAGCCCATCCCTGCCCCTTCTCTCAGTTATCTTTCCTCGCACCTGCTGGTCTATTCTGCTATCTCTGGTAGGTAATCTCCTGCCTTTTCTTGGTGGCCCCATCAAGCCATCCCCTCCACAACACGTCACAATTTAGAATACCTTCCTGCATGGCCCTCTGTTTGGTACAAGAAGGCCCTGGTACTTAGATGGCCAAGACTAAATCATCCTTCTCAGGAAATGGAGATGGGGAAAAGTGATGCTGTAAATACTCTAAAATATGTATTGTTTTTTGTGTTCCATCAGCTTTGCCATCTGGGATGGAGTAAAGCTAGGATGAAATGTCATCTGCAGAGAAGGCAGAGCCCTCATCCGGGGGGCTTTGGCATCAAGGTAACTTTTCAGATGGTTGCCATTTCCTTGTCATTTACCTACAGTTGAAAGGACAGGGCCCTGCCCAAACCACCACCCCTCCCACAGAACAGGGTGGGAGAAGCCAGAAGGGAGTGAAATCAATGTGGACTTTTCTTGATTTGTCTAATAATAGAAAGCTGCCGAAGCATGTTGTGGAATAGAAAGTATTTGATAAAAATAGCATCTGTTGGGCCTCCCCGGTGGCGCAGCGGTTGAGCGCTGGGTTGCGAAGCTGCTCGCGGCCTCTGCGGCGCCGGTTCGATCCCCGGCTGCTCCCCGGCCACCAGAGGAGGGTCCCGCATGGCGCGCAGACCTTTCCTGCTGCCCGCTGCTCCCCTCAGCAGTGTACTTCGGTCCTTCTGCCTGCTCTGCTCCCCGCTCTGGCTCTGGTGAATTCTCTCACCCTCCCGCGCTTCTGGCTGTACCCAGTGCATGTATAAACAAAACAAACAAACAAACAAATAAATAAAGCATGCCTCTATTTAAAAAAAAAAAAAAAAAATGGCATCTGTTAAGCTGGGAACTCAAACTGGAGATGCGTGGAAATGAAATGTATTCCTTCTTTAAGTGTTTCCTTACCAGCATAATAATTCTGTCTCTCTTATTAATGAGAGAACTTTAAGATTCTTCTTCTATGACCAACATGACTTCTTTACCAAGGTGTGAGGGGGGAGGAGGTATTGGCTGAATGAAGGACACCTCAAGATTGAGATGTCCTTTGGTAGGTCCTGGGTGTGGCTCCCCCGTCCTCACATCCACCTTCAACTTTAAGCCTTGGTGTGAGGGGCCCTGTTACTTCAGCTTGTGAGAGGGAAGATCTGGGAGGTTTTTCAGGCGAGCCAGTGTGGCTGACTCACATGGCATGAGTTAGTAATAATCAGGAATAACTGGGTAGTATTATTACTTCACCAGGGGGTGCCTCTCCAGGTGACCATCAATAAAAGGGCAACAGGACACAAGCTGGTGTGTCCCCTTCTCCTTCAAGCAGCTCCTCAAGGAGTCTGGGGCTTTCACATTGTCTTGATACCCCAGAAGGTGTCCCCCTAATTCAGGACGGGAAGCCAAGCTCACTGAATTACTGTCCCTGTGAATCTTGTCTCTGTCACTGTGATCCCAGCCCCTTCCTGTCCTGCACCTTGCTCTTCCATTACTCAAAAGCAAAGCTAGGCTGAACTCATAACAGATGATAATGAGTGATCAAGTGACCATTTTATCTGTGATAAAAGACATGACATAAAATATGCCATCCTAACTATCTTTAAGTGTAGTTCAGCAGATCCATGTTGTACAGTAGCCATTACCCTCCATCTCTATCTCCCTTCTAAAGCAAATGCACGTTCTGTCTTGCAAAACTGAAGCTCCATGCCCATTAGATAATCCCCTTTGCCTCCCTCCCTGCAGCTCCTCTTCATCTCTGAATTTGGCTGCTGTCGGTACCAAATATGGGTAGAATCACTCAGTTTTTGTCGTTTCCTGACTGACATATTTCACTTAGCATAATGTCTTTGAGGCTCATCCCTCCCTATTGTACCATGTGTCAGAATTCCCTTCCTCTTTAAGGCTGAATACTATTCCATGGCATGTATACACCACCTTTTGTTATTCATCTATTAGTGGACACTTGGGCCACTTCCACATTTTGACCATTATGAATAACATGCAATGAATGGATGCTATTGTCAAGATGATTTTGACTTATTTGTATTTTAAATTTTGATGATACAATATACTAAGGTAACCAAATGATGGAATATTTCAAGGACCCAAGAAGGCTGGTGACAATTGTTTTAGGTGGAAACAGACCAACATGTTCCTTGTACAGATATACTTGCATGTGGGGCTGCCCTGGATATGTTTCTGATATCATACATTTTGAATTTCTTCGCTAAAAAGCACAAGAGTTTTGGCCCAAGAAGGAGAAAATGTTTCTGACAATAAACACTTGACTTCCCAAGCCACCTGGTCATGGGAATCTTTGACAGTGATTGATTTTCAGGTGGTGGCAGTGGGCGGTGATAGTGATGTCTGCACAAGAAGGCTTTAGCGCCAAACCAGAAAACATGTTCCCCTCCATGGGCTTCAAAACTCTTCCTGTAGACTCTTTAGGGTCCTTGCTGTTTCAGTATCTACATCCTGTCTGAACTCTCCTATATCTTCAACTCTTTTTGCCCCATCAGCATTGCAAAATGCTGGAGGCTTTAATGAAACAAAACAAAGCAAAAGCATAATCCCTCCCTGAGTCTTGTCTCCCTCAAGGGGCTCTCACCCTTTCTTCCTTTGTTTCCCCTGGAGGCCAGTCCTCCCTCTCCACTTCCTCTCCTTCTCTCCGTCACTCCTCCCACTGGGGCCCTGGCTCCTGTTCTAATGTGACCCTGTCGAGCTTCCTAGTTTGCGCTCCAAACAGACCCAAGTCTCAGCCCCTATTCAAGCCAAGAATCCTGCATCCTCAGACATCCTGGCATTTTGCTTCCAAGGCAGTCCCTAGACTAGCAGGAATACATAGATTTTTTTCTTGCCCTTGAAGAGCAGGCCCCGGGAAGGTATATAATGTATGGAACCACACCCTTACAAACTCAGAAATGGGAGCAACATTTGCAAATCATCTTTCAGACAGTGAAACTTAGAGTTTAGGAGGTCTGCTCCGTTGCCAAACATTACTCCATATGATTCCAGCCCTGATGGTTGCTAGCCGGGAGACCTTGGGCAAGTTACTTAAGTTCTCTGTTTCATATCCCTTCTCATCCCCTCACCTCTAAAATGATCATCATAATAGCAGCTACCGCATGCAACTATTAGAAGAATAAGGAAATAAGATGACATGTGCCAGGTGCTGAGCAAAGTGCTCACTTCACTGTTTGTTATTGGTACAAGTTGTACTTGATTTTCTCCCCTGTACAATTTGAAGGAACAAACGTGGCCATGACTTGGGGTTGTGCAAAATACTCTAGAGTGATCAGAAGCTTTTAATCAAGATGGCTTGAGAACTAAAGGTCTGAGGGTGGAGGATGTACTGGCTGAATGAAAGACACCTCAAGATTGAGATGCCCCTTGGCACATCTTGGGTGTGGCTCCCCCATCCTCACATCCATCCTCACTTTGAGACTATGAGAACTATAGAAGGCCTGCTAAGAAAAGCAGAATCTGCTAATGGGAATGAACATTCCTAGTTGGGAGATAAACTAAAAGGCACAGGAGTATAATTAAATGTGTGTCTGGGTGATTAGCATCTGATAAGATGAATGATCTCTGCTATATACATATAAACACAGACTGTGTGGGAAAAGAGCCACTGGAAAACACTAGAACTAAATTTAGATAATAGTCAACAGTCTGGTCACCAGATGAGATATCCTGTTTGATAAATTTTATAAAACTCTAAATCTCATTTTTAAAATAAGTAGAAATATTCAAAGGACAGATTGCAGAGTCCATGAATAGGTGTGTCCATCTGATGAAATGGCTGACATGCAGGCAGAACCGAAGGACACTGGCATACACTTGGCTTATGCCCTGCCACACACAGCCTGGAACATAGCTGGGCAGAGATGAAGAGTCCACACTCAGAGGCTAGGCCTGTGCAGCCAGAGGGGCAGCCAGCAGCACGGGTGGCTCTTGGGGATCTGAAATATGGTGGGTGCAAATGGAGATGTGCTCTAAGTGTAATAGACACCCATACCACACAGATGAAACATAAAAGAGAACCTCAGATAGAGCAACAATTTTTAAAATACTGATTACATATTAAAATGACAATAGTTGGGATATAAATGTTAGATTAAACAAAACATGCTAAAATCAATTTCACTGTTTATTTTTACTTTTTAAATGTAGTTTCTAGAAACTGTAAAATGATGCAGGTGGCTGATAGTTGTGACTTGCTTTGTATTTTTATGGGACAGAGCTGGTCCAGCCAGCCCCACTCCTTTGACTTCACTCAGATCCAGCTGGTGTAAACGACCTCAACATGTTATTTAACCTATGGAAGCTTCAGTTCCCTCATCAGTAAGGATAATTTTGGGAATTAAAGGGAGTAATTAAGCTCTTTTTCTGTTATTGAAACACAAAGAGCTGAGAGTTTGCTTTATGTCAGTACTGTTATGTATTTAAGGTAATACCTGAAGATACCTTCACTGTCTACCAAATGGGGGAGGAAAATCTGACCATCTTTTAGAGCTTAGATTCTCAGCTGGGTTAGTTTCCTCCTACCCTCCCCCCACAGGATCCTCTGGTGATGCTTGAGAGAGGTTTGATTATCATAATCTGGGGTTTGAGGGCTGCTGCTGGCATTTTGTTGAATAATCTACAGCACACAGCATAGCCGTGTGTCTCCCCATGACACAACAGGGATTATCAGGTCAGAATACCAGTAGTGCCAGTCTGAGAAGAGCTGAATTAGATAGAGATGCTTGGTTTTTTACAGATTTTGACTAATTAATACTCAGACTCTAGAAATGTGTGGCACAAATAGTACTGTGCTCTCCAAAGTGGCACAACCACCAACTAGCAACATCACCACCCAGGGAGTTACTAGAAAAGCAAAATCTAGAAAACACCAATTCTGATGAATCAAAATCTTTGGGGATAGAACCCAGAAATCTGTGGTTTAACAACCCCTTCCGGAAATTCTTTTTAAAAAATTTTCTTGCATTTTTGTACAATAAAGTCTAATGCACCCTGAAATCGTGTGAGAAGCCTGCTTAGCTATTTACTAATGCCTGCACATTCCTGACCTGAGCAGCAGGTGGCACCAAATCCTATAACACTATTTCCTATAACTCCTTCTCTCTCCCCCTCTCTCCCCCTCTCTCCCCCCTCCCCTCCTCTCTCTCTCCCCCACTTCTGTCTCCCCTCCCCCCCCCCCTGCAGGGGCAGGAAGGACACTGAGCAGGTTTTCTGATCCAGCAGACCAGGTAAAGGAGTCAGAGTCCTCAGTGGTTTTGCAGGCTTTTTATTTAGATTACCTGGTACACGGCAGGCAGGGGCCCTGGGGCCTGGGAGGCTGGCAGGCCTCCCAGCCTCCAGCAGGTCTTCACTCTGGGCTCTCCTGCCTTCTCTCAGCTTCTGCTTCTCTTGCTTCTCTCTCGGCTTCTCTTTCGGCTTCTCTTTTGGCTTCTGCTGGCGTCCCCGTGACGCCGCCCTTAAAAGCCCAGTCTCAGCCCAGGTGAATCCCATCTACATATGCCCACACCCTACTCTAGGTGCCCGCCATCAGGCATGCATTCAGCACCACAGGGTTCCCTCATCTACCCTAATGGCAGGAGGGCAGAAAAGCCTGATACTTTTTACCTTACCCTACACTCTCTCTCTTGCACACACACAACCAGGAAGTTGCACACTTGTCCCAAATCAATGATGACAGAGCTGGACACAAGGGTGTTTTTGCATTAGACAAAATTAATAACGCCAGCTTTCTAATTTCAGGAATGTTGGGGTGGTGGGGAAAACCCGACTTATGGTCATTTCAAGGTTTCTTCTCTGTCACATAGTGCTTCCAGGGATTTGAAATTATTTCATTCTAACTTTGGATTATTCTCCAAATAAGATTTTAAAAAGTGAGTAATATCTTTGGACTATTCTCCTAAGGCACTTCTTACCTTGTAAAATGCTAAAACCCCGAGAATCAATCAATTTCTGCTGTTTGGGACAAGTATTTGAGCCATCACACACCTGAATGGAACCCTTGGCCCCTCCTCTACATGGAGACCAGATCTGTGAATGATGAACATCTCATCTTTCCCTAGTTCTTTTGTCAGGCACATAGAATTAAGTCTGTTCCCAAACTTTGTTAAGGGTAAGAGGTTGTTTTGCAGTTCTGGTGATTTTTTTGTCGAGCCACAAGGGGGCACCTTCCTCCTCATGACACCTAGGGTCCTTGTGAAAGGCATTGAAGGGGAAGGTGGGATGTTCTATTAGATAGTGAAGGGAGGAGGGGAAAGGGGACTGTTATTTTTCTTCTGTAAAGTACCTGGCTTCAGAGTTAGACCTCAGCCCTGGATCCTAAGCCATGTTTCCTAACTGTGTTCCCTGGTCCAGTGGCATCAGCATCACCAGTCCAAATTCTTGAACCCTTTTGCAGACCAAGTGGCATTAGAAGCACAGAGTGGGGCTCATTGATTTCATTTTAACAAGCCTCTCTCTACTCCCCCACCCTCCCGGATGACTGTGCTACAGACTCAGGCTGTGAGCCACAGGTCTCTAGTCAAGAACCTCTTCCAGGTTATTGGCCAGGACACAAAACACCCCACTATCTGATCTCATCACAGTTCTGCTAGGAGGAGAAATCTAAGAGCCCACATTCTGGGTGCCCAACATCATCTTCAGGTCACTTACCTGAGAACACCTGAGGACACTAAGGTCAGTCATTCTGCACCAACCTGTGCAGCCACTGGGCCCTGCAGGATATTAAGGACCTCTAAGTAAGGTGTCAGCTCTCACCGAGCTTCCTGTAGAAGAAGGTGGCCTTGCCACAGGGACCAGAAGACCAAGGGGGCCTGGATAGTATGTGGGAGCAGAATGGAAGCAGTGGAATTCCCTTCCCTGACTGGCTCCTTCATTCTCCCATAGGCAGCTGCTGCCACAGCTCCCTCCCTCTCTCCTTCCCACTCAGCCACCCACTGTAGGTGTGCCCTGATTTTCTCTTCCTTTTCCCTTTGCCTTCCACAACTCTAGTCCTGTTTCCTTTACCCCTACCCCATTCTGATTTTGACTTAAATCACAAGAGTCCAGGAATCATATGGCAACATCAGGGACCCCAGAGGGCAGGAGGAATGAGAAAATACACTGGCCAAGGGCAGATTTCTGTTCAGGGTGAAGATTGAGAACATCCAGTTACCTTGAATAACTGTTGCTCTGGTCCCCAGTATAGTGCAAGCCCGGGGAGACTACCCTAGCTGCAGAGTGTGGGAGAAGCTTGCAAGGGTGAGTGGGCATGAGCTGATCCTTGGCAGGTGAGGGCCTCGTGAGCAGAAAGGAGAGAGAACCCTCCCTAAGCTGTGCCCCATGGCAAGGCAGCCTGTCAGAGACAGACAGTGTGATGGGGAGTCATGGGAGGTGAGGCTTCTAGGGTCCTCAAATTGAGGAGGGAATAGTGAGCTTGATAATGGATAAACTAGCAAGAGATACTGTTTCTTGAGCAGAGAACTGCTCAAGAATATATTATATTTGCATTGAGAAGGCAGTCTACAGTGAGATTCACCAACTAAAATGCTATACAGAAAGTCCTTACATGACATCATTTCATTTAGTGTTGTTTTGTGATAACGTGGAAAAGCAAATGACAATTGGCTCCCACCCGGGGCCACTGTCTGGGTTGGTGCATTCTCCCTGTGTCTGTGTGGGTTTTCTACTCTCCTCCTACACCCCAAAGATGTGCATGTTAGACTCATTGGCAGTTTCTGTTGTCGCAGTCAGAGTGGCTGTGGGGTGTGGAGATGGATGTGCCCTGTGATAGAAGGGGTCCTGTACAGGCCTGGTTCCTGCCCTGTACCCCAAGTTGCCTGGATACACGCTGGTCACCTGTCACTCTGAACAGGAACAAGCAGATTGAAAAATGAGTGAATGAATCCAAATGAGTATTTCATGGAAGTTTTTTTGGTCTTTATTTAGACATTTGGTGAAGCGACCAGAAATATGCCAGAGGAACTCAACTATTATTTCTATCAGTTCACCTGTGGTAAAATTGGCTTCCAAGTTCCTTAGGTTATGTTAAGCCAAGACTTACTGCAGAATGAAGTGGGCCACATCAGAGGCAACAGGGCCCAGAGGGGCAGTGGTGAGCTAGGGGGCCTACTAGGAAGGGGCAGTTACTACAGTTTTGCACGATATGTCAGAATTACACCTTTTTTCTCCTTAATGTGAGTTATTTTCACATTTCTTTTAAATAGGTCAGCTAATTGAAAATGTGAAAATTATGGGTATCTGGTCAGTAACTTCTTTTTTAAAAAAAATATCTATTTATTTATTTTATACAAGTACTGGGGTATAGGTCAGAAGCGTGGGAGGGTGAGAGAATTCACTAGAGCCAGAGTGGGGAGCAGAACAGGCAGACGGACCAAAGACACTGCTGAGGGGAGCAGGGGGCGAGGCAGGAGAGGTCTGCTGCGCCATGTGGGGTTCTCCCTGGCTGGCAGGGAATCGAACCTGTGCTGCAGAGGCTGCAGACAGCTTCGCGGCACGGCGCTTAACTGCTGCACCACTGGGGAGGCCTTCTGGTCAGTAACTTCTGACCTGCTTTTTTTTTTTTTTTTTAAATATATTAGAATTTTTTTTTTAAGATTATTTATTTATTTATTTATACAAGCATTGGATACAGTCAGAAGCGCGGGAGGGTGAGAGAATTCACCAGAGCCAGAGCGGGGAGCAGAGCAGGCAGAAGGACCGAGGTACACTGCTGAGGGGAGCAGCAGGCGGCAGGAGAGGTCTGCGCACCATGTGGGACCCTCCTCTGGTGGCCAGGGAGCAGCCGGGGATCGAACTGGCGCTGCAGAGGCTGTGGGAAGCTTCGCAACCCAGCGCTCAACCGCTGTGCCACCGGGGAGGCCCCTGACCTGCATTTTTAATCTGACTTGGGGGTTTGTGCTATACTCTCATAATACTGTAATTATTGTTTCTTCTTAGTTTCTTCCCTCACCCTTTTCAATGAAATCCATTTATTATGCACCAAAAAAATACAATATTCACTGATCATTAACAGTGTACTTTTTTAAAAAGTGTTTTAAATGTCTCATTTGGATTATCTCATTTAATCTTCAAATATCCCTATAGGATTTGTTACTCCTATTTTATGGATGAGGGAACTTAGACTCAGAGAGACAGATTAACTTACCCCAGGTCACACAGGTATAAGAGGGGATCGCAGAGCAGGGGGCAAGTGTCATGCACAGGCCATCAGACTCCTGAGTGCTGTTTAGACCTGGGAGTTACATCCTTTCCTGTACAGCTCAGTTCCGGTATTTCAGTCATGTGCTTCCCTCTTCCAAGTTTGAATAGTATTTATGAGTTGTGTTGACCTACTTTTGTTAAAAACCTCAGGTTTGGGCCTCCCGGTGGCACAGTGGTTGAGCACTGGGTTGCGAAGCTGCCCGCAGCCTCTGCAGCGCCTGTTCGATCCCCGGCCACCAGGCGATGGTCCCACATGGCTTGCAGACCTCTCCTGCCTCACCCGCTGCTCCCCTCAGCAGTGTACTTCGTCAGTCTGCCTGTTCTGCTCTCCGTTCTGGCTCTGGTGAATTCTCTCACCCTCCCATGCTTCCGACTGTACCCAGTGCTTGTATAAATAAATAAATAATTTTTTTTTTAATTTATTTATACAAACACTAGGTACAGTCAGAAGCGTGGGAGGGTGAGAGAATTCACTAGAGCCAGAGCGGGGAGCAGAGCAGGCAGAAGGACCGAAGTACACTGCTGAGGGGAGCAGTGGGCAGCAGGAGAGGTCTGCGCGCCATGTGGGACCCTCACCCGGTGGCCGGGGATCGAACTGGCGCTGCAGAGGCTGCGGGCAGCTTCGCAACCCAGCGCTCAACCGCTGTGCCACCAGGGAGGCTCAAATAAATAAATCTTAAAACAAAACAAAACAAAACAAAAAAAACCCCAAAAACCTCAGATTCACTTTCTTTGTTGCCCGTCTTGCCACATACATCATGTGAGTCAGTTCTGGTTGGTTTGACAGTTATTGAGTTTCCACAGTGTGTTTGCTGTATGTAGCCTTATCAACTCTGTGAAGCTGTTTTGATAGGAGACACTGACTAATAGAAATGCTTATTTCTTCAGTAGGAGGTATTGTGTTAGGTAAAGGTGCCTATGCAATGATACCATACAGGAGTCAGGAATATGGGGAAATGGTGGGTCAAGGATACCTTCCTTGGGAGAAATGACCTGGGGGTGGAGTATCAGAGAAGCGGCTAGTGTGGCTGGTTATCTGAACATGCCCAGCATTAAGAAGTTAACCACTGGAAGTATCGGAGGCACTTAGGGGAGATGAAGAGAGTGGTGGCAGGGCATCCAGGAGATAGCAGGGGTGAATCTCCCTGGGAGATTTAGTTCTCCTGGAAGGACTAAAAGGAGGAAGAAGAGCCAGAGCCAGAGGAGGCAGGTTTGATAGGCTGAGGGGCCAGACCTCACAGAGAGAATGAAGGTTTGCTGGTAGAGCGAATGGATGAGATGAGTCAACCAAAAGGCAGTAAAAGGGCTTTGCCTTTGGCACACAGAATGGATTGACTGACCACCAGACTACTCTAACTCTTGTTGGTTATAGGACCTCAGGCAGCCCAGCCGGCTTCCCCTCTTTTATCTTCAATTTTGTCCTCTGTAAAATGGAGTCTTATACAGAATTTGGTGAGCTTTGCCTAAGACACCTGTGCCAGGTCACACACAGCACCTGGTCCAGAGTGGTCACTCAGTGAGAGTGTTATTGTCGCGGGCACTCAGTAATGTTTGTTGAATGAAGAAAAGAGAGCAATGACTTCATTTCCCTAGGGATGCTCACTGGAGTTAAAAAGTCAGGGCAGGAGCATAACTTAGGTCTTAAACTTAAGCTTTGGCTCATGATTCCTTTTGGTTTTTGGAGGACTGGAAAAGAAGGGTTACATTCATTTGAACGAGGCTTCAGCTGTATTATAAACTCCGAATGAAGCCACCTGGTCCCTCTGAGAAGCAACCTGCCCCAACAGGCAGGTCTGACCACAGATCCTGCAGTTGAATTTGCTATAATTTGGTGCTGAAGCTGCTGCTTTTTCCCAGAGGGCTTGTCTGCACTGAGGCAAATCCAACATTCCTGCAGGTTACATCATCCCCTCCAGGTGCAGACAGCCTGGCTCAGAGCACTGGCTCCCCAGGCATCGGCAGCAACCTGTCACCTGCCATGGCGGAGCCATCTGCTGGCTGATATGCAGCAGTTCAGGAAGCATGCCAGCCCTTGGATACTGCTGCCTCCTTACCTCCCAAATAACCTGAGTAGTTGTGCCTCAGGCTAGTTGGGTAGCTCCTGGCAGCCGCTTTCACTGTAGGAATTCCCACCAGACCCAGAAAAGGAGGGAAAAAACCCTGAAAGTGGTTACACCATGCTTTCCATTTCTGTAGTCATTTTAGTTTAGGGATCTCAGCTGCTGGGACACATACGAATTTTTCTCAAGGTTTCTGTGCCAGCCACTGTGTGTCTTGACTTTGAGGTGGTGATGAGAGTCTCAGGAGGAAGGAACCTCAAAAATGAAAGTCCGGCTTATTTTTTCTGAATGAAATCACTTCTGAGCGCGAGCTGAGCTATGTTGTGCTTTCCTCATGTGGAGTAGGGCACTCAGAGGCCTCTAGTTCTGAATTGGTAGGTATGTGGCCAGACCTGGACATGTGTGTCACAGGCCGGCAGCTCCTTAGATTTATTGCTCACAGTGTCTGCAGGCCACTTGCATCCCATCACCTGCTGTTTAATGGGGCTCTCCAGTTTAGTGGGACTCCTCCTTGGACCCACTAAATAGCAACTCTAGGGTATGGGCAGCTTCATTTTTTACAGATGACTTTAACCTCAAGTCCCTGGTTGATTCTTGAACACATTTAGACCGAGAACTGTTGCAAAATGATTCTGACGAACTGAGACACTTGGAAAGCCACTGCACTGGAACAATTCAGCTTTAATTTCCGACTTACAGATTCTAGATTTTTTTTCCCTTGACTCAACTAGACTTCCCTCAGCAACAGAGGGAAGTGTTGGCCAACATAACACAAAGAAGCAAAGAAAGAAAGTGATGTAATCTGGGGCCACGTTAAGTCTGAGGCCAAGAAACTGTGATGGAAAAACAGTGGTCTGCTCATCTTGACTGTGACAGAGCCCTGGAGGGTAAGAGGGGGTGTGTGAAAACCTGAAAGCTGTCAGTGCTACTCAGGTTTTGGTGAAGGGGCTGGTTGTAGTTAGCAACCTTCTCCCAGAGGTGAAGCTGTGGTGGCTGCTGTTTCCAGACTTGCATGGCCTTTTCTTCCCCTTGGCAATGGAAATTTGGACTCCCAAGGTGAGACACCCCAGGTGTGGCCTCTGCCTGTGGGTCCAGCCTCCAGCAAGCAGAGTGATGCAGGCTGCTTGCCGATGCAGTGTTAAAGGGCAGGCTTTGCTGCAACTCACGGAGCCACCCCCTCTGTGTCCTCTCTCCTGGTGGTCAGTGCAAACAGTGTGAGTCCAGGGGGCAACAGCGCTGAGCCATTTTCTAGGAGCCTAGCCAGCCAGACAATGACCACTCTGTTGCTGAGTTCTCTGACACCGAGGCTGTTAACCCAGAAACTGCCCTTGTGCCCTTTGGGGCAGGCAAATTTAAAAGCTCTCCTTTCAACTTTCCCCCTATATCTCATTGGCTGGGAAGATGCACTTTTTCTCCCTCAAAGTACAATTTTTCCATACTCCTTCAAGAAGGTCTCTTTTCTTCTGTGGCAGCTAATGCTTCCTGGGAGAATTTATAGATCTTAAGAAGAATTTCCCAGAGACTCCTAAGACAAGGAAAATCTATGTCTCCCCAGCAGAATGGACTGGGAACACTCACAGTCTCCTTCTGCCACCCCCATGACAGCCAGAGATCAAACGCCATCCCAGAAGGCTAGACAGTAGAGACATTTAAAAAAAAATGTGAGTCCATTTCTTTATACTTGATGCCTTTTCAAGAATTAAAACAGCTTACCAAATTGTACACAGTATATCACAAGAAGAATAGAAACAAAGGGAAATAAAGTAAGAGGAATCAATAAAACCAGGAAAGGTTTATGTAGAAACCCCCTGGTTACTTACTAAAGACAGCACACAGATTTATTTTGAGATCTTTAGCAAGGAAGGATGTGATCAGTCTTCAAGGTTGCCCAAATGGCTTCAATTCCCTCACCCTTTCCTTTATTTTAAAAAAAAAAAGTGACCATTTATTGAGCTGCTGTGTGCCAGTCACCATCCTAGGCACCGAGGATAGAGCCATATGAACACAATAAAGTTCATGTCTTCTTGGCACTACTATCCAGTGGAGGGAGATAAATGACATACAGGTTACCAATGAGACGTATGATGGTAGTATTTCAGGTGATGCTAAGTGCAGAAAGAAAAATTAATAGTGTGCAGAGATCTATCTATTTTAGACAGCACAGTTAAGGACATCCTTTTAGGATACTTCTGAAGAGTGAGGCAGTGAGGCATGTGGGTGTGAGGGCAGAGTGTCTGAGCGTAGAGGGCACTGTGCCAAGGCCATGAAGCACCAGGGCAGCTGGTGTGTCCACGGAACTGCCAAGAAGTCAGCGGGATTGGAGCACAGTGAAGGGTGGGAGGGGGTTGGTTGTGTGTGATGCCTTTGGGAGGTGTGCCACGTGGCATCCTGGGAGGACATGAGGTGAGGAAGAGAATGGCACCATATGGGCCTTTGGCTTTGACTCTGAGTGAATGGCCATGAGAGCATTTAGCAAAAGTATGATGTGATTTCAAAAGAGCACTCTGGCTGCTGAGTCGAATATAGGCTGTAAGGGGTGGCATTTTGCTAGCTTGCTAGAGTTGCTGTAACAAAATACCACTGACTGGGGGGCTTAAACAACAGAAATTTAATTTATTTTCTGTTCTAGACAGAAAAAGTTAACATTTATTTTTGTTCTGAAGGCTAAAATTTCAAGAATAAGATGTCCACAGGTTTAGTGTCTTTTGAGGCCTCTCTCCTTGGTTGGTACATGCCTGCCATCTCCGGGTGCCCTCACCTAGTCTTTCTCTGTGTACCTGCATCCCTGGTGTCTCTGTATGTCCAAATTTCCTCTTCTTCTGAGGACATGTCATCGTAGGTAAGAGCCCACCCTGAGGACCTCATTTTAACTTAACCACTGCCTTAACAGCCTAGTCTCCAAGTATAGTTTAGTCACATTCTGAGGAACTGGAGGTTAGGACTTCACTTTACTAATTTCATGGGAACACAATTCAGCCCATAATGGGGAAAGGGTAGAAGCAGGAAGGCCAGTTAGGGGCTAATGTCATAGTCCAGGCAAGAGCTGATGGTACTTGGAGCAGAGCAATTGTTGAGAAAGCTTGAGTAGTGGTTAGAGTCTATAAATGTCTTAAAGGTTGGATAGGACTTACAGATGCATTGGGTGTGGGGTATGAAGAAAGAAGAGTCAAGGATTGCTGCAATTTCTGACCTGAACAACTGGAAGAATGGAGTTGGCATTTATTGAAATGGGGGGAGGGAATTGGGAGGAAAAAATAGAGATTAAGGTGTTCAGTTTGGGACTCAAGTTGGAGCTTTAAGTGGAAGTGTTGAGTAGCCAGTAAATCGTAATCTGGAGTTTAGGTGAGATATCAGGGTTTACTGACATACCATCACTCTTTTTTAGTTCTATAGTTTCTTTTTTTCAAATTTTAATATATATATATATATTACATCATTGTTCATTTTTGTACAATGCATGCTTATATGCTTTCTTCTTTCAGGTATATTCCTTGTAAAATTCCCACTACCAATTTGCCCATGAACCATCATCATAATCCCTGTGCTCTTTTCTCCCTGGTTTTGATTCCTCTACCCACCACCCCCTTGCAGAATACCTCTGATTTATAGTTGTCTGCTAATTTGGTTTTTGTTGTTGTTGTTTTATTGTTATTTTTCCCCCTGATTCCTTATTTAATTCCCCCATATTCCTCCTATAAGAGAAACCATCTGATATTTTTCTTTTTCCTTCTGGCTTATTTCACTGAGCATAGTCCCTTTCAGCTCCATCCATGTTGCTGTGAATGGCATGAGTTTATCTTTTTTGATTGCTGAATAGTATTCCATTATGTATATGTACCACATCTTCTTGATCAAGTCATCTATTTTTGGGCATTTGGGTTGTTTCCATATATTATCTATTGTAAATGCCTTTGGATAGTTGGATAGTTTTGTTTTATGTCAACTTCATTGAGCTGTAATTCATATAGTGTAAAATTCACCTTCTACAGTTTGCTGAATATTGTGTCACCATTACTGCTCTTTAATTTCAGAACATTTTCATCACCCCCCAAAAGAAATTCATAGCTATTATCAATCACTCCTGCCTTCTCTCCCCTCAGCCCTTTGTCCACCACTAGTCTACTTTCTCTTTGGATTTCCCTGTTCTGGACACTTCATAAAAATGCAATCATGTTTGTGACCTTCTAAGTCTGGCTTCTTTTACTTAGCATAATGTTTTCAAAGTCTATCTATGAGTTCAGTATGTCGTTTCTTTTATAACTGAGTAATATTCCATTGTATGAAAATGCCATAATGTATTTTTCATGCATCAGTTGATGGACATTTGAGTGGTTTCCACTTTTGGGTTATTATGAATAATGCTGCTCTGGACATGTACGTGCAAGTTTGTGTGTGAAGATGTATTTTCAGTTCTCTTGGGTATATATACTTAAAGTGGAATATGAGGTCAGAGGCTAATTCTATGTTTAACATTTTTGGGAACTCCAAAATTGTTTTCTAAAGCAGCTGCACCATTTTGTATTCCCACAGAAATGTATAAGGGTTCTCATTCTCTCCACATACAAGAATCCTTATTATGTCTGTCTTTTTTGATTCTAGCCATCCTGGTGGGTGTGAATTGGTATCTCTTTTGTGGTTTTGATTTGCATATCTTGGAAGAATAATGATGTTGAGCATTATTTATGTGTTTATTGTATATCTTCTATATACACTTGTATATCTTCTCTTTTTAAATTTGGGTTATTTGTCCATTTATTGTTAAATTCTAAGAATCGTTAATATGCACTGTCCAATATATGATTCACAAATATTTTCTGCTATTCTTTTCTTGATGATATCCTTTAAAGCACACAAGTTTTGATGACTGACAAAGAAATTTGAGAGTCATCAGCAGATTGATGTTATTTTTTTGAGCCATACTTCAATTTATTTAAGGCCCTTGAGGCACAGAGGCCAAGATGGCACTGTGGAGGCACCCAGGTTTTCTTGGCTGTAACCTCCATGAAAGATCAGGTGACAGAAAGCAGGAGCAGTCAGAGAAAGCTGTCAGATGGCCCTGCAGGTGTGGCACCTATGTAAAGAAGGGGAAAAGGAGAATTGGCAACCAGAGCTTAAGTCTACAATGCAGTTCTGAGAACATGTCAGCAGAAGTCCAGGTTCCAGGTTAAAGCTTGCCCACTTAGAGGTTCATGCTGGCCACAAATAGCCTGGCTCTAATACTTCTGCCAGCAGTCACGGCCGGGAGCAGCTTGGGGAGAGTGTGGCCTGTGCATGAACCCTGAGTGGATTCAAAGATTCTGTAGCTGGAGACGGTCAGCTAACCAGAGTCCTCATGGCAGCCTCCTTCTTGAAGAAGATCTGAGTGGTTCCCTCCAGGGCTTCCACAGTCCATCCCTAGTGCACAGGGAGAACCTGCTGCATACAGGTTCCCCTGGCAGAGATCACAGGTTCAGTCCCACACTATCGCAACAAAGTAAATATCATAGTAAAGCAGTATTTTCTAGTTTCTCAGTGCACATAAAAGTTATGTTTACTTGATACTGTAGTCTGTTAACTATGCAATAGTATTATGTATAAAAAATTACATAGCTTAATTAAAAAAATGCCTTATTGCTAAAAATGGCTAATTATGAGCCTTCAGTGAGTGATAATCTTTTTGTTGGTGGAAGGTCTTGTAAAAAGTGCAGTATCATAAATCTGTGGGTTTATTTCTGGATTTTCTATTTGATTCCATTGGTCTGTGTGTCTGTTCTTGTACCAATACCATGCAGTTTTGATGATTATGGCTTTGTAGTATAGTTTGAAGTCTGGGCGTGTGATGCCTCCATTCCCTTCTTTTTTCAGAACTAATATTTGACAAAGGAGCAAAGAATATGCCCTGGAGCAAAGAAAGTTTGTTCCATAAATGGTGCTGGGAAAACTGGGTCGCTACATGCAAAAGAATGAAGCTTGACCATTACCTCACACCATGCACAAAAACCAACTCAAAATGGATTAAAGAACTAGACATAAGACCTGAAACCATAAAATACATAAAAGAAAATAAAGGCGAAACACTACATGACATGCACCTCAAAGACATCTTTACAGACACATCACCCAAAGCAGTGATAGTGAAGGCAAAGATAAACAGCTGGGACTACATCAAATTAAAGAGCTTATGCACAGCAAAAGAGACAGTAACCAAAACAAAGAGAAACCCCACCAACTGGGAGAACATTTTTGCACACAACACTAACTATAAAGGACTGATCACAAAAATCTACAAAGAGCTGATGAGACTCAACAAAAACAAAGAAAATAATCCAGTCAAAAAATGGGCAGAAGAGCTAAAAAGAAACTTCTCTGAAAAAGAAATACAAATGGCCAATAGGCATATGAAAAAATGTTCAACATCACTTGTAATCAGGGAAATGCAAATCAAAACTACAATGAGATACTATCTCACACCAGTGAGGATGGCACATATTAAAAAAACTAGCAACAACAAATGTTGGCAAGGTTGTGGAGAAAAAGGAACTCTCCTGCACTGTTGGTGGGAGTGCAAACTGGTCCATCCACTATGGAGAGCTGTGTGGAGATTTCTTGAACTACTAAACATAGAGCTTCCATATGATCCAGCAATTCCACTCCTAGGTATTTACCCAAATGACACAGAAACAGTAATTCCAAAGGGCACCTGCACCACTATGTTTATAGCAGCACTATTTACAATAGCTAAGCTATGGAAGCAACCCAAATGCCCAAAAATAGATGACTGGATCCAGAAGATGTGGTACATATACACAATGGAATATTACTAGCATTCAAAAAAGATAAGCACATGCAGTTTGCAGCAACATGGATGGCGCTGGAAGGGATCATGCTCAGCGAAATAAGTCAGAAAGAAAAAGAAAAGTACTGGATGGTCTCACTCATAGCAGGAATTTAGAAAACCTAAATAAGAGACCAGGAAAGAGACTAATCAATACAAAGTAAAAATCAAAATTAACAAGCAACTATAAACCCAAGACACACTACGGGGGGAGGGTGGTTGCGGGGGAAAGGAAGGACTAGAGTCAAAATAAGGGGGGGTGCAATTTTATGGGGAATATAACCAAAACTAAAATGCATACATTGTGCAAAGATGAAAAAAAAGTAAGAATTATATAAAATAAAATATTTTTAAAAAATAAAAAATAAAATAAAAAGGAAAAAAAAAGTGCAGTATCTAAGAAGCTCAATGAGACGTGGTCTGCCTGCATACATTGAGAAGCAGCTCCTCCATATTCTCATGAGTTTCTCTCCTGGGAGCAGGGTGCAGCCCCCATGGCTACAGTAGGTCTCAGGGCTGCAAGTGACACTCAGCCACATAAATCTCCCCACCCTTAGTTATCACGTCTGCAGGTCTTTCTAATTTACTTGGTGGTGTGACTCAAAGTGTCACTCTTGAGGCATCTGAATCTCAGCCTTCTTCACTGGGGTCACTGTACCTGTGTCACATCCCCCAGATTTCACATGAATGCCTCTATGCCTCCATTATGTACAGCAGCCCTTCCTTCTCCTGCTGACCAGAATCAGTTACCCCTGCCAGGTCTGTAACCCCTTTTCCTCACCTGCTGGCCCTTAGACACAAAGAGTCCCAAGTTTCCTGGCAGCAGCTCTAGCTTAGTGGGGCCCTTGCTGTGTCATCTGGCAAGGGTGCACCCCCTTTGAGAGTCATGACTTCAACCCTACGGAGCCTAAAGTTGTGGGGACAGGACATTCAGAATCTATCAGTGGGTTATTAAGAGTAATGGTAAGTGTGACCACTCGTGCTATTGCTCCTTGGTTCCCTGACAATGTGTTCACCTAACTGGGGACACAGTGACATATTGAAATCTCTGATTTAATGCTTATTAGGAATCCTGACATGTGGTACCTTTCCTGTGCTGTTCCTGCAGAAGGCTGTTCTAGCACTCAATGAGGCTAGCACTCAATGATACAGACAGTGCCTCCCAGGTTAATGGGCCACGTCTGCACTTCCTTTTCTGTGAAGTGTCCCCTGATGAGATGCCTTTTTGGGTAGGATCCCATGCCAGTCGATCAGATGTTTTATAAACCCCTGGAGAGTGGTGCTGACTAAGGAGAGGCAAACCTGTGCTCCAAATAGTTATCTTACTTTGAGAATGAACCGTTGGCCCTTCTAAGATAGAAACAGCTTTAGTTGCTACCCAGAAGGTAGGTGGCTCCTGATATCACGAGTATTTTATTTTTCTAGGATTGTTAGCAGTCCACTAATGGCTGGGTAACCAAAAAACAGAAATTTATTTTCCCATCGTTCTGGAGGCTAGATGGTGCCAGCAGAGTTGGTACTTTCTGAGGGCTGTGAAGGAAAGATCTATTGTATTCCTCTCTCCATGACTTGCAGACGGCTTTCTTCTCCTGGTGTGTTCATATCATCTTCCATCTTTATGTGTCAGTGTTCAAATTGCCTCTTCTTATAAGGACACGAGTCATATTGGATTAGGACCTACCCTAATAGCCTCATTTAACTTAATTGCTTCTTTAAAACTCCAGCCTCCAAATACAGTCACTAGGAGATATGAGTCACTAGGAATTAGGAGGTAGGCTTAAACATATAAATTTCAAGGAGTGCACAGTCCAACCCAAAGCAAGGGATCAGGACTGGTCTTTGTTGTTTCGGGTGGAACAATCAAAGGAATCAGTAGCTACATCAGCCATGGATGTGGAAGTGGGGATAACAATTGGCTCATGCATAGGCTCCTTTTCTGCTATCAAGACCACTTGGTGCATGTGGCTGATGTCAGCCAGCTATGACGGAGGTCCGGACTATCTGTCCAGACAGCTTGCTCCCAAGTGCTTGAGAATAGGGGTCATCCCTGTGGATATGAACAAGCCCCACTATGTGACTATCCCTCTGGCCTGCAGAGAAAAGTCACCACTTGATTCTTACTCTAGTTAGTCAGGTCCTGAGGGCCATAGATAATGTTGTGTCCTATGTGCTCTCCACTCTTGGAACAGAATTTTTAGATCCCCTGGATTCTCACTTCCTTCAACTTTATTCCTTCCTCTAGTGTCTTTTAAAACAAAACAGACACTTCTATTTTGTTTAGCATGGGCCATCCCTTTTTTTCAGGCTTTTGAGAGCTATTGGATTTGCTGTCTGTTACTGTAAACTAAAACCTCAAAATCTGTTTGCTTATAACAACAAACACATAATATCTCACAGTTTCTGTGGATCTAGGGAGAAGTGGCTTTGCTTGGGGATTCTCCTGAGTGGTGGCCAAGATATCAGCCTGGCTACCTTGAGTGAAGCCTTGATTAGTGTTTGAAGGACTGTCAGCAAGAGGGCTTACTTGCATAACTGGCAAGTGGTGGTGCCTGGGATGCCTCAGTTTTCCACATGACCTTTCATCTTCTAGAACTCTCTTCTCTGTGTGGTTTCTCCAACAAGACGGTCCAGGACTTTTGTACATTATAGCTGGGTTCTGTGAAAGACAGAGAGAGAGAGAGAAGAAAGGCGAGGGGAGCAGAAGAGAGGGAAAGAAAGTACCAGTAGGAATAAGAACACTGGAAAGAGAGAATGCCTAAGACTTAAGCCAACCTAATTGTGGAAGTTGCCCATAACTTCTGCTTGACAGAAGTGTAAGTCTAGCCATACATGGTGGCAAAGATTATACTGGCGGCTTGAATATTAGGAGGCAGTGGTCCTTAGGGGATGCTGGCTACCAAAGGTGTCCTAGAAGTAAGTTTGCCTCAACTGAGATCTTTGACAGGGGTGTTATACCCATGTCCCAACAAAGTGCTACCAAGTCAAAGAAAGCACTTTGGGCTTTATGCTCTTGCCCCTTGATCAAGAACTCTCAAATGTAGTCCCTAAGGTCCTCCTCTAACTTCCGCTTGCTGATACACACTAGATATAGCCTTGTGTCAATTGACAACAGGTATATATTCTGAGAAATGTATTGTGTGATTATACAAACGTGGATGGCCTGGCCTACTACACACTTAGACTGTATGGTATAGCCTGCTAGGACCACCACCACATGTGCCATCTGCCGATGACTGAAATATTGCTAAGTGATGCATGACTGTAAAACACCCCTCATTGTATAGCCTTTCTTCATCATCAGGTCCAGTATGTCCTGGAATTTGATCTTAGTTATTTGAAGGCCACTCTGGAGAGACCTTGAGAGCAGCAGCCAGAGCCAGAAAGTGCTAAGTCTTACTAAAGAGTGGTGGGCTACTACTGGAAAGCCTCCTCAGGATAGAAAGATGACCTGTTATTTTGAACAAGCCTGGAATCGCCATCCAGATGTCCCCATTCCACATTTCAGGTTTTCCTGCTTTGACCTTAGCATGACAACAAGTATAGGCCGAGCTTCTGAATGTCTCTGGAACTCTGAATATAGAACAATCAAGCCCTTCCCTCACTTTCCCAAGAATAAAATGCTTAAATCTCAAATGCTCCTATATGAACTCATTTTCCTTGGTCCTTTCTGAATCACAGGACTAACATGGCAGTTATGAATGCCCTGGAGAAATGCACAGTGAGGTGGAGAGGGTAGGGTGGGCAAATGGGACAGCCTTCCTAAGAAAGTGATCCAATGCTTAACATCGCTGTTCCTGCCGGGAGGGAAAAAATGGATTTTATTTTTCTCTGTGGTTCAGCTACTTTACATGTCTGCAGGTATTCTGCTATGGGATCTTTGTGTCTTTGAGGCAAGAAAACAACCCTAATGTTATGCGGTGGTTGGGCCAGGAAAAGCATAATATCAGTAGGCATTGTGGAGAGGGGAGGATGTCAAAGCTTGCTCACTCTGCCTAGACTCTTTCATGTAATCTCTGCAGAGCGAAAATTATCCCAGTCTAAACCTCTGGAGGAAAGTGATATGCCTTCTGTCTCCCCGCAGCCTTGCAGGACAGAACACCTTGTTCCTTCAGGAGAGCAGACTGCTGCGATTGTTCTCTGCAGACAGGCAGGTGGCCTATGCTTGTTTCCAGCAGGAAGACAGAACCAGTGCAGAACGACCTAGTCTGGGGATTGACTTTTGATCACCAGTTCTTCACATTCCTCGCAGGTGGAGGGGGTAAGGGCAGAACAGCGGGTGTTAAGAGGAGTGAACTTAAGTGGAGCTGCTGTCTATGAGTGATGAGGGGTGTGTGAACCGGGAGCTGGTTGCCAAGACCTTGACTTCTAAATCTGTTAAATGATAGAAGACACAGACAGACAGGTGGATGGTTGATAGCTAATAATAGTACCAACCCACATAGCCTTGTTTTGAGGTTTGGGGGAGTAAGGTACAGAAGTACCCAAGCCAGGCTTGGTAAGGTCTTAATAACTGAAAACTGCTATAAATGTGGGTGTTTGTTTCCATAGTAGATACTGGAACAGCAAATGTATTCTGCTTATGTATCCTGCTTCCAAAACTGAAGTGTGCAGCCACTTCCTTATTTTAAAACAATCAAATGGAATCCAACTCTAACCCCTAACCCTATTTTATCAGACTTTCAGAAAACTCAATATCAATTATTATTCTAGCTGTTCCATCCCCAGGTTTTATAGGGTGTGCAGACATTGGGGAGACACCTGTAGCTGACACAGGTTTGTGATGTTTGGGCCTTGTGCAGCCTTGGATGAGCACCTGAACCTACTAGCTCTGCACTTCTGTGCCTTCCAGGGCATTGGACTTCCAAGCCAGGCTCCCAGGCCCACAATCTGCCTTGCTGAACCCATCACGAAACTTTCTCTCTGTCCTCCATCCTGCAACTTCCCAAGTTTCCTCATGACTCCAAGGACCTGCAAGGGGCATCTCCAAATCTCTATCACTCCCCAACCTGCAGATCTTTCTCTGCTAAAAGATCCTGGCCACCCCCGCCCCCCTCAGTGGAAGTCAGGTCCCTTGACTCCTATTCTGCTGAGCCCTGTACCATACTATGTGCTCTTCAGTTGGTAAGATCTCCATAAAAGAGAGGACAGGCTGACTTCAGGTAGCTTCTGCTTTTAGCTCTGTATCACAAACTCCTCCAATTTGGCCACTCTCCTCTAGTCCCTGAGAATCAGGAATACTTTCCTTCTGTCAGAAGCTCACATCCTAGTCAGAGAGTCAGATAACCATTCATAAACCAGCATAGATGGCGAAGTTGTCTAGTGTTAAAGTAATAGAATGAGAGTCAAAGACAGTGATAGAGTATGGGGCAGGAGGGTTAACATCCAGTTGTGGGGTTGGTGAGGTCTCTGCAAGGAGATGATGTTTGTCTGAGCTGAGACTCACATGCTGGGAGCCCAGCTATGTGACGATGCAGGCAAGGATGGTCCAGGTAGAGGGAACAGTTCTGCAGTGGGAATGAAGTCGGCCTGTTCTGAAATTATGAGCAGGATGTGGTCTAAGATGAGGCTGGGGAAGTTGTCAGGGGCCAGATTATGGCCTTTCAGGCTGTGGCAGGGAGTTAGGACTTTATTTGAAGTCCACTGGGAAGATTAAGAGGATTTGAAAGACAGCAGTAACATAATCTGACTTATATTTTTGAAAACGTAGTCTTAGTTGATGGGTGGAGAATAGTTTGTGCATGGGCAAACATGAAAGCTGTCAGTGCCCACAGGGGAGTCATGGCTCTTGCTGTTGGTAGGAGTAGTGATGCATTCTCGCCCCCACAGCACATCTAGTGTTTTAGTATCACCAGCAAAAGCAGTACGGTCGATTTCGTACTAGCAGAGGCTTTGATTATATTCTTTCTTATTTCCCTTTTTGTTTAGGAATAAACATAGACTGACCCCTACTAAGTTATTTTCAAGGTTATACTCTGTCATAGTCACATTAACTCGTGTTTATGAGTAGGAGTCCATTCTTTTGATGGGCTCTTTATCTTTTCCCCACTTCCATTCCTATTTAGTGTTTCTGAGCCTTATTCATTCTCTCTCCTCTCTTTTTGTTTTCTTGTAAGATTTGGATTTGGTCAAGCCCTGCCCTCATTTTTGTATCAATTCCTCTTTATACTGATAGGAGAAAAACTGAGGCATGTTTAAAAAATTTTAAAGTTTACCTAAGCAAAATTGATTTGTATTGGTTTGTAGCGCTCCACCCATAGGAGCCCAGAATTTGAGAGAAGAGGTTGAAGTAAACAAAGGAAGTTATTTAATTGGCTATGACTTCAAGTCTTGTTGGCTGATTGTGATTAGTTAGGTTTTGAGACACTTGCAGGCTTAGGTTTTGGTTTGCTTACATAAGCCACCATGGCATTGAAGCCACCTTAGTCTAATGGCCCTCTTGTTTAACTAATTTAACAGTACCCTTTACTGTTCTGAAGTGAAGAAGGATATCATGGACTTAAAAAGATCATTACAGTGAAAATCAGCCATACTTAGTCATAATCATGCATTTCGTAAGCCTTTACTACATGTCCAATAATAGTTTGTCTCACTTAATTTTCTTGACAGTCCTATGAAGTAGATATGTCTATTGTCTGCATTTCACAGAAGTAAAGCTCTGGAATACTAAACAACTATCCCCAGTTTGCATCCTACATTGAATGGGAGGACCCACATTCAGCCCCTAGCCAGAGAGTCCAAGATGTGCCCCCATTATCCACCTCACCCCTTCCTGTCCCCGTGGTGCTTCTTTTTAAGTTTAACTAACCCAGTTTGAAATGTGTAGCATGTGGATCTTTGTGAGCCTAGGTTGCATTTTCTGCACCTAAGCCAAGTAAACAGCAGGCAGAACTAAGTTCTAATGCAAATGAGGATCTAGTTGTTTTCAGAGTCAATGTTCAGGCATTTTATCTCGTAAGTTTGTGACTCCATGGGTAAGAATTGGCCTTGATTAAATGGGGTGTGCCTGGCAGTCCAGGTTTGTGTTTACAATCCTGTGACAGTCCCTGGAGGCCACATGGTATTCAGTTGCAGCCCAGCAGTGGCTCCTGCCCACTACATCTCCAGCTGAAGAACGCAGAGCTGGTGCCACTGCTCAGCCTGTCCTCGCCTGTGACGTTCTTCTTTTTTGTGCCTGACCATTGTTAATGACATGTGGCTGTCACACACACCCACACTAAACAGAATTAGGATAAGCTGGCAAATGTGACTGCTGTATAGGAAGTTGAAAATCTAAAAACTGCTTCTGGACTTTGTGTGTTCTTATACAATAAGACAGCTTCTCCAGACAGCACATTTGGGGGAAAACATGGCAGTGTCATCTGCAGCTGGCTTCCTCTCCATCCTTCCTACTCCCAGCTGCTGAGACCATGCCTTCCTTGTTCTCTGACTGTGACTGCCATCAGGCCAGGACACTTCTCTGTGTCCCTACTCATGCTGCCATAAAGGCTTCTTCTCCCTGCTTTGGAATCTAAATGAAACCATCTTCTAAAAATGTCTGACCCCCAGTCTCTGCATAGACAGCTCTTTAATTGTTCATATTTTTTATGAACTACAGCTACCCCAAGGAAATAAATAAGAAGACAGTAAGCATAAGCTCTCACTAGATGCTGAGCTTTACAACTACTACTATTACTGCTGAATTGAGGTTTTTGGGAGCAGCCCTGGAGTCTGAGGACCCCAGGCAGGCTCTTACTCACTTCTTGTCTTGGCAAGGAAAGAATTCAACATCGAGACAGAAGTTATAGAAAAGCAAGAGATTTATTGATAGATAGGAGTAAGGGCAGTTATTGATAGATAAGGACAGGAAAGCTCTCAAGGGGAGCAGGGTCCTGAGTGCATAGCCCCTGAGATGACGAGAAGTAGGTGCGTATATGGGTATAGTGGGCAAGGAGAGGGGTTTGGTTGGTGGGTGTCTCCTCAGGGTTCTCCTAGGCTGCCAAGCTCCACTGAGTTTGCCCATGTTACCTGCCCTACCTTTCCAAAACTAACTTGGGTGGTTTGCTTTAGCATTGTGTTATTGTTTTGGTGTTCTGGACATTCCAATCTTTACTGGGTTGGTGGGGGGGCACCTTCCTGGCCCGTGATTGTTCTCCAGTCAGACTGATAAATAGACCTCAGGCTTGGGTGGAAGGGCACCCTTCTGTTTCCAACCAAGTGTTTCTTAATCAGGCTAATAAATGGACTTTAGGGCTTGGGGCACCCTGTTCTTAACTGACCGCCTATACCCATTTCCTGATTTCCTCCTTCACTACCATTACTACTTATAATGAAATCCTTGATTCAGGGTTCATGCCTTCTAAGTCTTCTTGTAGAGTGCTGGGTATGCAATAGACACTTAATTGTTAAACACCCAGTACCCTGTCTTTATGCTTTATTTTCACCTCCTATAAAATATCCATCAGTGTTTCCCACACCTCAGTCATTTCCCCATTACTTTTGCATATTGAGGTGCTATCTGTATAATTATTTTTTTTCAGTAATCTTCTATAAATCTGTAGATTATCTTCATTTCACTTGAATTCTTTTCTAATCTATTTATTTATCATTCTGCACATGGAAAACCATCACTTTATGCATTGACTAGAAGAGACCTTTAAACCGAATTTGTAACTATTTAAAAAATTGTTCATGTGTCATCAGAACTGCTCCTGGCTTATGTATGAAGTGGCCTTTAATGTTTCTGATCTTTACTTGAAAGGGATTGTGGCAGACTGTAAGTGCCCTTTAAATCTAACTGCTTCCTCGTGCTCTGGATCCTTTGAACTGGCAAAAGCTGCCTCTCTGTATCTGAGGGTTTGTTCCAGATCTCTGGAAGACCCCTCAGCCCTCTGCCATAAGCTGCCTGGAAATGAGCATCCCCAAGAGTAGCCTCCACCAAAGACAGAGTTTCTCTGTAGGCTTAAGTTTGAGTCACATGCTTTTACTGCTCACTTACTATCACGTCCTCTCTGTAGGCCGCCTTTCTTTCTTCTTTCACCTCCTCAGCCCTTTACCAGTGCCTCCGTACCTCCCAAATGAACTACTTGTTCTCAAATCCTTTTTCCAGGTCTGCTTTAGGGGACAGTCCAAACCAAGCCAGGGACTACTTTCAAATCAGGAGACAATGGTCATTTTTGTACTCATGCATTAAGGTTTGTATAAGGTAAGCTCTGTGTAACTGTGAATTGTCTATGTAAATTTATTGAATAAGTAGGAACAAATACAACCACACTTTGATAAATATTTTATCTAGGTAACATCTTCCTACTAAAGTAAAAATTTAAAGATATTTTCCAGTTAAAACAAAAATTGTACTGTGTCTAAACAGTTTCCAGTAGTTATGGCTCCTTCCAACACACACAAGTAAACGAGACAGAAGTTTTATTTAGATAATGTTCTCCTGAGGAGGAACATCAACATACTTAAAGCTGAAAGTGATTAAACAGTGAAACTGGTTATAAATGCCAACAATTACTCTGAAAGAATATTTGAAGGAGATATTCACCAATTATTACTATCATCATAGTAGTGACCATGATAATTAATTCTAAAATTCTCACAATTTTATTCTTTTTATTTTCATTTAATTAAACCCTCTCAATTAAAGCAATATCATTGTCTCCTGTAAAAACTTAGTCTGGGGAGTAAAATAACAACCCAAACAACTTAGGTCCAAAGGGCAAGTTTATTTTCTGCTTTATTGATATGATTGTCTCTTCAGAGACAAATGTCATCACGTCCTTGGGTTCCTTCTAACTTTCTGGTCTGCCATCACTAGAGATGGTCTGTGACCTCAGGCTTGATAGAAGGCTGCACGATGCCATTCATCACAATGGAGGTCCAGGCACAGGCAGGAAGAAGGGCCAAGTGCAAACAAGGCTTGCTTGCTAGCTTGTTGAATTGGCCTCTTTTTCAGGGAAAATTTCAAAAGTACAATCTTACAGCTTCTGTTCACAACTCACTGGTTTGAAATGTGTCACATGGCCACCCTCTGTTGCAAAGGAGGCTGGGAAATATAGCATTTTACGTGGAATTTTATCTTCACCAAAATCAGGATACTGTTAAGAAAGAAGGGAATATGGATATTGAATAGGCAACTAGCAATCACTGCCACTAAATGAAGTTAGAGGGAAGTTCTTCAAGGAAGTGACATCTAAGCTAAGACCTAAAAGTGAAGAATGATGCCTGCCAACAGTAGTGGGTGGGGTATAACAGGAAGAACAACAGCAACGTAAGTGGGTGGTGGGGAAGAGCTGAGCTTGCCAGGTAGAGCACCCCATGATGAGCAAGGTGAGAGCATTCCAGACCTTTCCTGGCCTGCATTGAAAGGCATAAGGGCTGCAGTCACCTAATAAACAAATGCCAAGTAGGGATTTTCAATGACTATGCTCAGAAAGAAAATGTTATATATCACCATTCCTTCATGACTCATCTCTCCCCAAATATCTTCCATTTTGAACACTTAGTACTTTTTCCATTGAAAGTATGAAATGGTGGTCCCTTCCTGCCAAACTCCTCGTCAGCTTTGTTCTGGTTGTTGGAAAAAAGAAATCCTGTTTCCTGTCCTTTGTTTCCTGGCTGCAGCCTCTGGTTCCGCCCCCTTCTTGGTCTCACAATATCTATTTCCGCCTCAGGCTCGCTAATATGCCCATGGATCACTTTTCTCTCCCACAATAACTAGTTAGTCACCAGGGTTATCTAAGAGGAAAACAACTTCTTTCCCTACGTGGGGCTTTTTTTCCCCCTTGAATAATTTTGTTTTGTTTTTTCTTGGGTTTATTTCCCAGACTTGTCTCTGTGAAGGCAGGAAGAAAGTAAGCAGGTGTTGATGGTCTGGTTCTCAAGGGGAATACACTGGATCAACATTGGTTTGAGACCAGAAATGATGTAATCAGGTCACTGGCAACAGAACCAAGATGAGAAAAACTCGAGGATTTTACACCTTGGCTGTGGATCGAGATATGACCCAGACAAGGGTGTAAAGGGTGCCTGGTTTAAGATTGCAGCTCCTGGGTTTGCATTAATTTCTCCAGCTTCTAGGCTCACTGACTATAGGCAAGTTATTTGACTGTGCTAGCTGTGTTGTTTCATCCGTAGAAAAGGAGATGACAGTTCCTACCTCTTATTTTAAGATTAAACAAATGGATATGAAGGTCTCGATAGAGTTCCACCTAGAAAGCACTCAACAAATGATCCTTATTTGTATTACTAGTGGAATATAGATCATTTTTTAAAAATTAAAATAAGGAATGACATTTTTCATTCCAGCTATGAGAAGAAAGTGTGTGGAAGCTCACTGATTTCTTCATGGAGAGGCTGGATGCTGATAGGCATCCACTAGTTTGGTATCCACCCTGAGCCCTTCCTCTGGGAACACTCGAGGAAAAGATCATAAGTGCCTTAGAGGAAGGGCTACTCAGGATGGATGATATATCCCTAGGTGTTTTCAGTGTGAGGTCAGCCCCAGCTCTCCAACTCACCTAGAGAGTGCTTGAGGCTGAGGGAGAGAGAGCCTGCCCTGGCTTCTCTCTAGGGTGTCAGTGAGGAACACACATTGGGGATCATATTTTGAGCTCTCAAGGAGCCATTGAGGACTATCTCTTTGACTCCTCCCACCAGTCTGTTAAAACTATTCTGACATTGATGTTAATTCACAGCTCCATTTCTCTGTCCCACTAACCACTTAGCTTTGGAAATTAGTTGTTGACCAAGATGAGAGGATTTAGGTGTAGTCACCTTGAGTGTGTCTGTTATAAATGCCAACTGCATTTATATCTTAGCTGAATCAGTCAGGATAGGTTATTCTGTAGAAACCAATAGCCCATATATGACATAAAACAATAGGAGGTTATTCTGCTCACACTACGTGTTCAGATCACTGTCAGCTGTCCCTGGCAGGAAGAAGGGAGACACATGAAATCCTCTTCTGATTATTTTAGACTACTGACCACATTCCAATAGCCCAAGCAGGTCCTATGGCCATATCTAATTTTAGCAGAATTCTGTTGTTACTGTGTTAGCATCTTTTGCCTTCAAATGAACCTGCCTGTAGTTTGTGTGATCTAATGGGCATCTTGAACCTTTGGAATCACCCATTTTGAAACTGTAGAGGACTGACCAATGAGCCAGTCAAAATGGGGCAGCCTGGGATTTTGAAATGCCTGCTAAGTCTCTTTTGAGAAAGGAGTCATATTTCATCTCCTTGCTACATTCAAGTCTTAAAATAGAAACAAGGGAGTGAAACTGTCAAGGTATGTATAATAGTGATGTTGATTTTCCTTGACAATATGTCAGATTATCTTTGTGAAAACATAGATTTCATTTTTTGGACCTCTCCCAAGAGAGAAGTGTCCTTTTCCAAAATGACGGAAGTGTTGTAAGTGTGTCTACCTAACTGCATTGCCTTATTCACATTAATTCTGCTTACAAGTTTGAAGTTGAGATGACAGGTGCGCTGGTGGGACCTGATCCGGCATGCTGCCTCACAGAAACTCCACACACACACGTAAACTCCACACACACATCCTGTATTCCTCACTTATATCACTGCTTCTTGTTAGCATGGAAATCAGCAGTTTTTATTTATTTTGCCTTAAAAAATAGAAGTTGAGAAAGTAGTCTGCATAATTGAAGGATGATTTCTGATCATACCCATCACTTGAGACACCAAGATCACTTAGTGTGTTGGACTGTTCTGGGTCAAATATGTTCAGGGATGCCAGCATAGATATCACTATGACTAACCCACCATTTACCGCCTGCCTATCCACATACCTACCACTGGGCTAAGCATCCTAAACACATCATCACATTTTACCATCCTCCCAACAACAGGCAAGGCTGCTAAGGCTTTGAGAGTTTCCAGTGATATGCCCAAGGCTCTGGGCTGGTATATGACACTGCCAAAGCCTGATCTCAGGTATGCCTGAATGTAAAGACCAAACTCTGAACTAATAGCAGTAAATAAATTAAACTTCACTGAGGGGACCCACAGCCGTGGTGGGAAATTTTGATTGGTTGTGTATGTCCTTATTTGCCTTTTTCCATGTGGAAGGAACTGAGGCACAAAAGGAATCCATCCAAGGATATGTAGCAGATCTTCTGTCAACCCAAGATTAGCTCCACTTCTGAGAGTAATAAAATAATGTTATACTCCCAGTCCTTGTGGAGAGCATGATAGCTGTACTTTAGCATTTTGTGAACTGACTAGCCTTGGGAAAAATATGATTGTATTTTAGCCTATACGTCCACCATCAGATTTTTAGATGCTTCTGCTCTTCATAAATGCTTCTGCTCTTAAATCATAGTATGATTTGATGGGGCAGTGAATCAGGAAAAAAAAAGAGTTGCCCAGGACCCCAAGTTCAGAATCATGTCATGCTATTTAAAAACTTGGCCAAACTTCAAAGTTGGCTGAATTATGTCGGCTAAGCTGGAATTTCTGTTTGACACTAACCTGTTTGACTCCTAAGCCTGCCATGAATCATAGATTTTAGGACTCTACAAAATAGCCATTGATTCCACAGCATCTTTTGAACACCTTGCCTGTTCCAGGCAGGTATGGTAATACTGTGGTGGACAAAAGATAGTTCCTGTCCTCAAGGAGGTAATAGTCTAGTTAGGGAAACAGAGCATGATACATGCTTTGAGTCCAGTTGGCACTTTGAGACACAAAACCGCATTTAATACCCGTTCCAGTGAGGCCTTAGACTAAGCAGACATTTTCTATTTAAGGCATGAGGGCTAGTGGAAGGAAGTTTGGAGCCACGTGAGGACACAGATAACTGATTAAGTGATTCCATTGCCCTATTACTTGACATCACTGAATTCTGTAAAATTGAACTAACTTAGAAGGGCCATTGTACGGGATAAATGAGGTAATGCATGTAAAACACCCAGCATCATTCCTGTTTCATAGGATGTGCTTCACTACTGTTAGCTAGGATTATAATAATGAAGATGTCAACAATGGCAAGACATAGTAATAATGGTAAAAATATGGTGGGAGTAGAAATAAAGTCAAGGTTGCTAAGAGGAAATGGTTCAGTCCTGAAAGTTATTCCCTCTGCATTAGTCATTTCTTAAAATGCATATTTGGGGAAAAATTCATATATGGATGCAATTTTCAGTCCTTTTTTAAATACTTAAAGAGTAGACCTTTTCTTAAATTTGTATGTAGATCGTGGGATGCAGATAAGGGGGAGCTGGATTAAACTGAATCTAAACTCTTTTTTCCTTTCCTGAGTTCCAGAACAACGAACCTCATTTAGAGAAGGAATATTTACCTAAAGCCTATTTCCATTTAAGATATTTCAGTGAAACAAAGGATCATCTCTTATCCTATTGAATTTTTTACTGTCTGTTATTGCTGTAACAAAGATGTCATTATTAAAATAAACTCTTGACTTCCCATAGAATGGTTATTTTTATTATAAGATCATCATTTAACTGACTTAATAAGATGGGAAGCTATGACATCATTACTATATACATTTCAATTCTGAAAATCAGAATTGTGAGCTACAGATTGGGGCTCCTGGGGGCTGTCCTGACCATCTATGGAGTGAAGGGGAAGAATCAGATTATTTGAGTAGATTACCCAGGTGCTAAGATCTGGACACAGAAAAGGATTGTGATACAGGCCTAAATTGGCATAGACAGGAAAAGTATAGGTTACCTTTATCTTTTTATCTTACCACAACTGATGAAGACAGTGTAGCCTCAGCCTTAACCAACTTGGGGGATGGAGAAGAAAGAATACTAGTCTTCCATTGGGGAGCCACATTCCTCTGCCTTTAATCTGGTTAATCGTCTCCATCCTCAGGCCCTTGCTTGAATGTCACCTCTACAGAGATGCTTTCCTAACCCCCCGATCTAAACTAGGTCCCCTGTTCTTTCCCAACTTCATGGGCACAAAGCCTGTGCCACCACACAGAGTCCTTGCTCAGACCTCCATGGCTTAATTTAATGCTCGGCTGTTGCACCTTAAAATTCTTTTTTAACAAGGGACTCTCCATTCTCATTAAGCACTGAGTTCTGCTGATTATATAGCTGGCCCTGCTGTTTCCCTTCCTTAAACTTTGCACCATTTAATTGTAATAGTCATAACTTCTAACTCCATGCTTTGCCACCTTACTAAAGCCTGGATAACTATTAAACTTAATTATTTGGAATTATTATTTAAAGTAATTGTTATTTAAAAAATTATTTAAAATAACAAAAATTGAACACAGTGGTTTGCTGATCCAGTATCTATTTAGCTATTTCCTTCCTAGTTCTTTTTTTTTTTTTTTTGGTGGGACCCTCGCCAGCGGCCAGGGAACGAACCGGCACTACAGAGGCTGCGGGCAGCCTCACAGCCCAGCGCTCAACCACTGCACCACCAGGAGAGGCCCTTCCTAGTTCATTCTTGACACTGATTTTAATCAAAACTCTGCCATTTCCCCAGGGACTCAGAAGAGGAGTTTTCACCTCTAATTCCAGTGTAGGGCCTGGCCAGCTTGTATCTTCTCTTTCCTAAGAGCAATCATTCTTACTCTGGACATTGTCAGGTTTGAATAAAATTCCTGGAACTACTGCAACCATCTTGCTACTGACATAACAAAGACATCAACCCAAAGCAGGGAGCAGAACCAGAGGAACTGCATAGAATCAGCACCTGGTAATATTGTGGATTGATCTTGATCTTCCTCTAAACTTCTTATTATGTAATACAACATATCTGTATTGTTTGTTCTGGTTGTCTATTTTTTTTTTTAATTTTTTTTTTTTATAGAGGCATGTTTATTTATTTATTTGTTTGTTTGTTTGTTTGTTTATACATGCACTGGGTACAGTCAGAAGCGTGGCAGGGTGAGAGAATTCACCAGAGCCAGAGCGGGAAGCAGAGCAGGCAGAAGGACCGAAGTACACTGCTGAGGGGAGCAGTGGGCGGCAGGAGAGGTCTGGGCGCCACGTGGGACCCTCCTCCAGTGGCCGGGGAGCAGCCGGGGATCGAACCGGCACCACAGAGGCTGCGGGCAGCTTTGCAACCCAGCGCTCAACCACTGCGCCACCGGGGAGGCCCTGTTCTGGTTGTCTATTGCTATGGAATAATTACTCTAAAGTGGAGTGGCTTAAAACAGCATCTGTTTTGTAATATTTCACAGTTTTATGGGCCATGAAGTCAGCCAGGGTCGGCTAGTGATTCTCTGTTCCCTGTAGCATTGACTGAGGCAACTCAGTAGTATTCAGCTAGTAAGTGGGCTAGTCTGAAGTGTCCAAGTTGGCTTCCATCATATATGGGGCATCTTGTTGGAGGCCTGGTAATCTCTCCAGCAAGTCCATCTCAAGGTAGTCAAAGTACCTACATAGGGTGCCTGGCTCTGAGAAAATGTCCAAAGAGGTAGGAGGTAGAAGCAGTTAGTCTCTTTCGGCCCAAGCCTGAACTGGAACAGAATCACTCCCTCTATATTCTGTGGGTCAAAGTAGTGACAAAGCCTCATCCCCCACATTCAAGGGAAAATGACATAAAGTCTACCTCTTAATAGGAAAACTATCAGTTTATGTTTCTTTCTAATCTTCCACATTACTTAACTGGAAACAGGTTTTTGGTTATTTCCAGGCAAAATATAATAAATAATGAAGGAAATTCAAGGTTCTCTCAAGCCTGGGAAGGAATTTCTTCCTGTTTCTCTAATAATGGGGTCTGTAAGCTTTTACCACAAAAGGCCAGATAGTAAATAGTTTAGCCTTTACAGACCACATGGTCTCTGTTGCAGCTATTCAACTCTGCCAGTGAGGCATGAAGCCAGCCATAGAAAGTACAAAAATGAGTAAGCAGGGTTGTGTTCTAATAAAGATTTTTAGTCACTGAAATTTTAAGTTCATGTGCTACAAATTTTTTTTTTACCAATTAAAAATTTAATATCCATTCTTAGTTTATGGACTGTGTAAGAAGAAAAAGCAGGTCGGTTTGGTGCCTGGATTGTATCTTACTGACCCCCACTTCAACACATCAAGCTTGCTTCAAGCTCAGGGCCTTTGCATATGCTGACCCTCTGCCCAGAATGTTTTACTCTGAGAGTTCCATGTAGCTTGTACCTTCTCTTTGTTTGGGTTTTAAATTAGATATTATCTCCTCAGAACAGCCTTCTCTGGTCACTCTATCTAAAATAGTTCCCTTAGAAACCAAAGCAAAAATAAACAAACAGGACTACATCAAACTAGAAAGCTTCTGTACAGTAAAAGAAATGATCACTGAATGTTGCACCTTACCAAATGAGAGAAGATATTTATACATTATATATTTGACAAAGAATTAATATCTAAGATCTACAAAGAACTCACATAACTCAATAAAAAGAAAACAAAGAAGCCAATCAAAAAATGGGCAGAAGAGTTTTCCAAAGAAGGCATAAGAATGGCCAATAGGCACATATTAAAAAAACTAGCAACAACAAATGTTGGCGAGGGTGTGGAGAAAAAGGAACTCTTCTGCACTGTTGGTGGGAGTGCAAACTGGTCCAACCACTGTGGAAAGCTGTGTGGAGATTTCTGGACCTACTAAACATAGAGCTTCCATATGATCCAGCAATTCCACTCCTAGGTATTTACCCAAAGGACACAGAAACAACAATTCCAAAGAACACCTGCACCCCTATGTTTATAGCAGCACTGTTTACAATAGCTAAGCTTTGGAAACAACCCAAATGCCCAAAAATAGATGACTGGATCAAGAAGATGTGGTACATATATACCATGGAATATTACTCAGCATTCAAAAGAGATAAACACATGCAATTTGCTGCAACATGGATGGCGCTGGAAGGGATCATGCTCAGCGAAATAAGCCAAAAAGAAAAAGAAAAATACCAGATGGTCTCACTCATAGCAGGAATCTAGAAAACTTAAATAAGGGACCAGGAAAATGAATAACTATAAGAAAGTGAAAATCAAAATCAACAAAAAACTATGAACCAGAGACACTTTTAGGGGGGCGGGGGCGGGAGGGGAGGGATTGGGGTCAGAATGGGGGGCTGCAATTGTATGGGGAATATAACAATAAAATTTATAAAAAAAAAAAAAAAGAAAACTCAAAAACTAAAAAAAAAAAAAAAAAAAAAAAGAATGGCCAATAGGCCCATCAAAAAATGCACATCATCACTTACCATCAAAGAAACACGAATCAAAACCACAGTGAGATAGTACCTCATATCTGTGAGAAAGACCAGAAACAACAAGTACTGACAAGGGCATGGAAAAAAGAACCCTCATGCACTATTAGTGGGAATGTAGAGTTGTCCAACCCATGTGGAGGTTGCTCAAAATAATAAAAATAGATCTATTGTAAGATCCGGCAGTTCCACTCGTAGGTATCTGCTCAAAGACTGGAAAAGTATCAATTCAAAGAAATATATGCACTCCTATGTTCATTGCAATATTATTACAGTACTATTTACAGTACTGGTGGCTCAGTTATCAAGTTATGGAATAATTTGTAAGTGCCCAGGGACAGATAAATGTGAAATGTGGTATATATTCACAATAGAATACTGTTTAGCTATTAAAAAGCTATAAATACAATTCATGTGACAACATGAATGGAACTGGAGGAGCTATGCTAAGTGAAATAAGTTAGGAGGGGAAAGACAAATACCAGACAAGTTCACTCATGGAATATAAAGAAACATAACAAAGAACGTATAAAACTGAACTAATGCAAGCCATAGAAATCTGACTGTAGAATTGAGGCTATAAGAGCAGGAGGGTATGAGGGTGAGAATTAATTAGGAGAGGGACCTCATGGTCTATGGTGGAGTATTATGGGTGCTTTAGTGGTGGGTGAGATAACATACATCTAGAGAGGTATGACCCTATACCTGTAAATTATATGCATGTAAACCATTAGCTCATTAAAAAATGATGTAATTTTAGGGCCTCCCTGGTGGCGCAGTGGTTGAGCGCCGCGCTGTGAAGCTGTCCACAGCTTGTGCAGCGCCGGTTCGATTCCCCGCCGGCCAGGGAGAAACCCACATGGCAGAGCAGACCTCTCCTGTCTCGCCCACTGATCCCGTCAGCAGTGTCTTTGGTCCATCTGCCTGTTCTGCTCTCCACTCTGTCTCTGGTGAATTCTCTCACCCTCCCGCACTTCTGACCTGTATCCCAGTTCTTGAATAAAAAACAAAACAAACAAACAAAAAAAACGTAATTTTAAAAAGTCCACTTACTCCAAAACACATATCCCTTTACATTTTCTTGATAGCACTTCTTACTGTCTGAAGCTTCATTTATTTACTTGTTTTATGTTTATTTGCTGCCTCTTTTCTACCCTCACTGGCCTATAATCTGAATGAAGCAGGGATTGTGCTTCATTCATTCCTCTGTATATTCCTACCCAGCACAGAGCCTGACATGTAATAGATGCTCAGTTAAATAGTTATTGAATTTAAGTTGATTGGTTACCATTCAATTTTCTGGGCTTTGACAAGAACATAGAAAGCTACTCTATTTTTACTTACTTAAAGAGAGAAAGATAATAAAAGCAGAGAAAGGAGAGCAACTCATCATCTACATTCAAGGGAGTGTCGATCCCTCTGTTATTTCCCTGTGTTTCAGGCAAAAGCTGAAGGCAAAATTCTTCTCCTCTTGTGCAGTTCTGAAGATATATTTCCTTTTTTGGCAAATCTGAATGATTGCCTTACCTGTTTGGTAAGGAGGGAGAATGTCATCATGGTGGCTGGGAAGTGGGATTTGGAAGGTAGATTCCTCTAGACCAGTAAAATAAGATTTCACAGAAATTCCCAATATCCTTGAGGGGAAATGACAATGTCCCAGGTGGCACAGCAACTATATAGAGATGACAAAGTTGAGAATAACATCAGTTGAAACGTCAGGAAGGAGCGGGGGAAAGCAGCAGGTAAGACATTCAGGAAAAGAAGGCTTGAGCTTGAACAGAGTGTTCCATGGTGTTGGGTGGTGGCCAGAGCCCAACAATTTGCGTTGGGATTTCCAAGCCTGGGGACAGAAGTGGCTTCCGTCCAGTCCTGCCTCTAGTTGTTAAAACAAACAGATCACAGGAGAGAAAGAGCCCACTGTAAGTGAATACAATAAACAGGAAGTGTCCATGGGAAGTGAGACAGCCACTGCTTAGTAGACCTTCGAATTTTGAATTTTGTGAGTTTAGATGAGGAACCAAACTTTGGGGCATAGAGAGAACAAAGTAGAAACCTGGAGTGAGGCTGATACAGAGGTGACAGGAGGCTGACTTGAAAGTGCTGAGCATAATGAGGAATGCATTCACAGGCTAGAAGGGCTAAGGAAGTGACTGATTTTTGACAGTTGATTCCCTGTTAGTGAATAACAGAAAAAATAGAGATGAAATTATGTCTCTCATTTGGACTTTTTGGTTGCAAAAGATGTAAAAGCTAACAAAATGTGGCTAAAAATTATAAAAGAAACTTGTTGACTAACATAATTGAGATGTGTAGCTGTATGCTAGCTTCAGTATGGCCATCTTGGATCTCAGACAGGGTACTAAAGAGGTAAACTCTTTAGTAGGTAACTACTCGCTTTCTTTTCATTTCTCAGCTCATCCTTCCTCTGCATTAGCTTTATTCTCAGACAGGCTGTTTCCATGACATAGTAACTCACGTCAGCTCCTGGTATATATCAACCCATCTTCAAAATTCAGCAGAATACTTTTGGTCTGGTTTCTCTGAGAACTCTATATCATTGCTTTTAATTGGGTCAAATGCCCACCCTGGAGCCAGTAAATGGGTTCAGGGCCTTTCCATGTTTTATTGATCAAGTCTGGGTCACATTCCCTCCCTTTGAGGTCCAGTGCAGTTAGCTCCACTGATATCACCTGGATTAGGAGTAGGGAAGAAGTGGTTTCCTGAGAGAAACTCAGATACCATTACTATAAGTTTGGGGTACGTATGCTGGGTAGGAAACCAAACAACCAAACAAACAAATAAAACCCAAAGAAACTAAAACTCAGATGTCTACAACAAGCTATTATCACACTCACATGGAATAGTCCAGAAGCCACGCTCTCTCACCAGTGCATATCATACTAGTTAAATGCTGCCATCCAATCTTAGGCATTCAGTTTTAAGACTGACAAGAATAGAACATAATCATCAGAAATGACAAAAGTTATTCAAAATGCTTTAAAGCAGAAGCCCAGTATAATACAAATTTGGGAACTGAATTTGATAACTAGAGATGCAACTGTTGCCCAAACAATCCTTGGATTACAAGGTGACTCTAGGAACAAAAAAAAAGGGTCATTATTTTGGCTCATTGTCTAAAGATATTAATTTTCTACTTAAACATCATTCATGAAGAAATTTTAACATGAAAGAAGGCTCAGATTTTTAAAAGCTCACCTGATAATAGATGTGTACTTGGTTCCTATATCTCGCTTACTTTTTTTCCATGACACCAAACCCTTCCAGTCCTTCATCTTTCAGATCACTCCATTTCTGGATCCTTTATCCAACCCCGGAACATTGGTATTTTTCAGAGTTTCGTTGTTTGTCCCCTGCTCCTCTCTTCTTACATTCCCTCACAGGGTGACTCTTTAGTTACAGGTTCCCACAGGTAGTTTTCTTTGTGCCAGCAACTGTGCCCGTCCTGCTGGTGCTTTAGCCCCAGATCATGCACATCCTAATGATATATAGCTCCTTGAAGTCCAGACCTATCCCTTCAAATTCACGCTTACACATTTATAAGGTAGGTACTGGATAAATAGTTCTTGAATGCATGGATAAATGAATACTTTTCCCTCAGTTTCAAGTTCAGCATATGAAAATGAAATCTTCTTATCTCATCCTATTCCTACTTGTGCTTGGTAATATCCTCAAGGATAGAAATTTTAAGGTTATCCTTGCCTCCTCCCTCACATTAAGTTCCGTTAATTTTTGCTCAATATTTCTTAAGTTTGCTCCCCTATCTCCTATCTCCACTCCTGTATCACCGACTACTTGGATGCCACAGCCTCCCTACCCACTTGCCTGCCTCAAAGTATGTCCAGTCAGCAGTCACACTTTCCTGTTTCAGTGACTTGCCATTGCCAATGGAATAAAGGTCTCTGTCTCTGTCTGTCTGTCCTCTCTCTCTCTCTCTCTCTCTCTCTCTCTCTCTCTCTCTCTCTCTCTCTGATGTGTATAACATTTTTTGTCCTAAAGTCAACCAGCTACCTTGTATTTCCCCTTTTCCCACCCCTAGAAATTCTGGTCTGTGTGGTTCATGATTTTCTCTGGTTCTCTTTTCCTCTTGTGGCAGCTACAGGGTTAATTCATCTTTCTCTCTACACTTTTAAGGAAAGCCTGAAGCACTGAGCATCTGCCAGATCTGCCCATTTATAAAATCATTCATTCACTCATTCATTCACAATGTGCAAGATACAGCCATGAGCCACATACTACTCCCAGCACCACCCTTTCCAACAGAGAGCTTACATTCTCGTGGAGTGGAGAGACTAGAAGACAGGGAACCTATGTGTGTGTGTGTGTGTGGGGGGGGTCAGTAAACAAAGTAACTTAAAATCATTATGTATATGCACTGAAAAAAATACTCAGGGGTATAAGATATAGAATAACAAGGGGCTTATTGGGTGTCTATTTAGAAGCCTCTCTGAGAAGTTAGGTCCTGATGTCTCCAAAGTAGCGAGCAAACATTTTTTTCTTTTTAGAGTCTTGACTTGAACCTGTGTGCCTAGTTCCTGGAAACAGGCTTTTGGTTTCCTCCTGGCTTACTAGAACAATGGAGGAAATCTGCTTCCAGTTCTGACTTCATGTGAATACCCACTCTTATAAAATTACTCTAAAAAATCAGCTCTCATATTTTATCTAACATCTGTCAGAGGAAACAGAAGATTATGCAAATGGAATATACATCAAGGTTCATCTTCCAGGGTCTCCCTGGTGGCACAAGGGGTTAAGACACAACCTATGAAGCTATGAAGGTATCTCCTGGCCAGCCAGGGAGCTACCCACATGGTGCAGCAGACCTCTCCTGCCTCGCCCACTGCTCTTCTCAGCAGTGTATTTCAGTTAGTCTGCCTGTTCTGTTCCCCACTCTGTCTCTAGTGAATCCTCTTACCCCCGCAACAACTCTGGCCTGTACCCCAGTTCTTATATGCATAAATAAATAAATCTTTTTTTTTTAAAAGGTTCATCTTCCAGTAACACAGTTAGTTACCATTTAGCTTACTTTTCTTTCCTTCCTTCCTTCCTTCCTTCCTTCCTTCCTTCCTTCCTTCCTTCCTTCCTTCCTTCCTTCCTTCCTTCCTTCCTTCCTTCCTTCCTTCCTTCCTTCCTCTCTCTCTCTTTCTCTCTCTCTCTCTCTTTCTCTTTCTCTCTCTCTTTCTTCTGTTAATTATTGGACAGATGTTGGTCTAAGAAAGTGTTTTAGTATATACTACCATTTAATCTTCACAACATTCCTGTGAGGTAGGGACTGTTATCGTCCTCATTATACACTTGAAAAACCTTGAAAAACCTGAAGTTTGGAGAGATTAACTATCCAAGGTCACGCAGCTAGCAGGTGTAGAGCTGTGGTTAAAATCCATGTTTATCTAATGGTCAAATTTTTGCTTTCTGCTTTACTTTGAAAAAGAGAAATACAAGGACATTCCTAGCTATGTCCTTTAAATACTACATTCCTTATCTTCACCAAATTATTATCAGGTTAGAAATGAATATGCAAGTTTTTTAGTTTCTAGGATTTTTGAATAGTTTTGGGGGGTATTTCAGTGACAAACCTGTTTTAGTGGCTTAATCACGTTCCATCTTAAAGTGATAGTGTTTCAGTTTGTACTTTCAGGTTTAAAAGCAGCTACATTGTCTTATAAAAATACTTGAAATAAATAGAAATTCAAGCAAGTGGCTGACCTAAAAAGTTAAAAATGTTTGTGTTAGAATATCAACTATTTGGGTTTTATTTCTTAGCTCAGCTTAAAAGCTAATGTCAAGATTTTGTAGTGGATATGATAAATTTTGAGATTTTTGTAAGTTCATTTAATAGTAATAAAAGTTATAATTTATTGAATGTTCTGAGCCTGACAATGTAGTGTGCATATTATTTTACTACTTAATTATAACTCTGTGAGATATTAGTTATCATTCTGGTTTTTAAGATGACGTCTTTACATTCAAATGACTGACTAACTTGCCTGATATTCAAAGCCATTGTGTCAAAGCCAGTATTTGAACTAAGGGGTTGAAACTCTATGTATTGTTTTCACTACCACCTTATTTCTTTTTCAGGCTTCAGAGGATATCTTTTCTTACTATTTTCTTCCCCTAAGTGAGTGACTTTGGGGAAGTTTCTTTTTTCCTTGCTATTCAGTTCCCCTGCCTTTAAGACAATGTGACTGAACTGGATGTTTACCATGATCTCTTTTAGCTTGAAAGCTCTATGGTTCTGTGATTTTTCCAAATAGCTCAATTCAAACATAATTCATGTTGTTCATTGAGACTATTGCTCTCATTTATGTCTCTTGGAAACAGTAAGAAGTTGAATCTTTGGAATCAATTTAGTAAATGCATCTACTGTTGGATCTGTTATATTCATGGATATATTTTTTGGTCTTTCCTAGTTGTAAAATGTTTCCTCACTGCCATATTATTTCTCACTAACAACAGCCTGCAGAAATGGGTTTGAATTATTCTCTCTAACTTATACTCAGAAATTATTTTGGTGTCTCAATTTGGCTCTCCCAAGGTCACTGTCACTCAGTGTTAAGGAGGGATTAGGACCTATACCTCTGAAATTCTAGTCTTCCTCTTTCTATTTTAGTCCTGAGGTCAGCACACTATCTAATCTGCTATTTTTTTTTCTCATGGCTCATAAACTAAGAGTACATGTTATAGTTATAAATGGCTGGGAAAAATAAAAAGAAGACTATTTTGTGACACATGAAATTATGTGAAATTCAAATTTCAGTGTCCAGAAATGAAGTTTTTGAAACACAACCACCACACTCACTTATTTACGTCTATGGCTACTTTCCTGTCACTGCTATACAGCTAAGTAGGCATAACAGAACTTATGGGGCCCTGGGGTTAATTTCTGTTAAAGTTATCAAAAGTAATCAAACAAGGAGGATATGATGCCATGGCAATCTATTGGGTTGTCAGAAAAGTCATGACATTTTTTGTATGTTTCTCAAGCATAAATGCATCATGACTTTTCCAACAACCCAATACATAAGTAAACCCAAATGTAAGCCCAAGTCAGTGGCTGAGAAATGAAATTTAAGAACAACAAATCACAAATAGCCAACCAGATTTGTGCAAGTAAGGTAACTGCTTAAGTTTTAACCAGCTAAATACTTTTCTTTCCTTTTAAATCTTCTCTGCAAACACCTTGCTCCTAGCTCCTGTTGATGGAGTAGTTCTAACCACTCTCTTTGGCAGTGTCTGGTAGGACTTAACAGTTGCTCAGAATAAAGTCCTGAAAATTTTAATGTGCCTCAGTTTATCTTTTAACAGCTGTCAGATTGTACTACTGCTTACTCTTGCTAGGCACTGTACAAACCACAGGGAACACAGCAGTAAATAAAACCCATGGGTTCCCTGGGCCCAAGGAACTGTGAAACTATTGAATGAAAACTAAAACAAATAGCAAAGTTGCAGGGACATAGGACTTTCAAATTTAGATTTTGCCAAAGGATATTTTTAAAAATTGCTGCTTTATTCATCATTTTATTTAAGGAAAAAGAATGTTAATACAAAATGTGAGTATATTAATACCAAGCATGTAGCAAGGACATAATCTTTTTTTTTAAGATTTATTTATTTATGCATACAAGAACAGGAGTGCAAGCCAGAGGTGTGGGGTGAGAGCATTCACTAGAGACAGAGTGGTGAGCAGAACAGGCAAATTGACTGAAATACACTGCTAAGGGGAGCTGTGGGCAAGACAGGAGAGGTCTGCTGTGCCATGTGGGTAGCTCCCTGGCCCAGGATTTAACTTGTGCTGCAGTGGCTGTGGATAGCTCCGTAGGCTGCTTCTCAACCCCTTGCGCCACCAGGGAAGCACAGGACATAATCTTAAATGTACTTCTTCACATGGAATACCTGTAACTTCATGAAAAACATACTACACTGTCATTGTTTTTCTCATTTCATGTGTGAAAGAGGGAAAACTTCTTGGACTGGCTTAGGTTATCAGACCAGCATTGGAAAGCTGGGTACTTCACACTGTTAGTTTTCAGGCAAAACAGCCTTTCAAAATTGTTTATTTTTAAAAATTTATTTATTTATATATATTTTACATCATTGTTAATTTTTGTACAATATTTGCTTTCTCTTCTCAGGTGTAGCCCCCATAAAAGTCCCACCACCAATTCACATGTGCACCATCACTATAGTCCCTTGTGCTCTTTCCTCCCCTGTTTTGATCCCTTCCTCTCCCCTGCAGAATGTCTCTGATTTATAGTTGCCTGTTAATTTTGGCTTTTTATTTATTATTATTTTCCTGGTCCCTTTTTTGGTTCCCCTATATTCCTCCTATAAGTGAAACCATCCAAATATTTTTCTTTTTCCTTCTGACAATTCACTGAGCATGATCCCTTGCAGCTTCATCCAAGTTGCTGCAAATGGCATGAGTTTATCTTTTTTGATCACTGAATAGTATTCCATTGCGAATATATACCACATCTTCTTGATCTAGTCATTTTTGGGCATTTGGTTTGTTTCCATGTCATAGCTATTGTAAATAGTGCTGCAATAAACATAGGGGTGCAGGTATCCTTTTGTGTTCTTTGAGTAGATTCCTAGGAGTGGAATTGCTGGGTCCTATGGTAGCTCCATTTTTAGTAGTTTGAAGAACTTCCACACAACTTTCCATAGTGGTTGGACCAGTTTGCATTCCCACCAGCAATGCAGGAGAGTTCCTTTTCTCCACATCTTTGCCAGCAAAAATGTCTGTTTTTAAATTGGGTAATGATAGTACTTTAAGGATGGAACACTTTAGCTTTAGAATATTATAGCTATTCATTTTGTAAGTCAACTTTTCTGTAAATGAATGTTGGGTAGTAGAAATATAGTGATGGGAAATTACAAAAAAAGAAATACAAAAGGAAGTGGGAAAGCAAAAAAAGAAATTTGCCAACATCTGCAGTACCCCAGCAAACATCATGTCCACATTATCCTGAGTCTAGATTCCAATAACCCATTTTAAAACTGCTTTTTCTTATTGGCACCTGCCTGGAAGAAAGTAACAGCAGACTTACTTCTCTATTGAAACATTGTTCTCTTCTACCCCCACCAGGTCACCTTCAACCAGACACAGGCATTGCTAGAATCCACAGCACTGCTACCTTAAATCCAGACCCTCCTGAAGAAATACAAACACAGAGGATGAAAAGAACATCCATTAATGAGGATTTGAAATTGGGTAAGAGTTTTCCTGTGTTAGAAAATTGGTAAATTCCTCACAATAAATTTTCTTTTTTTTTTTGCAGCAACTGAAATGACAACTAAAAGGCTAGAAGTTACACATTTCTTCTGTGGGTCCTTATTTCTGCTGTCTGTGCTTTTGTTCATTTCCTGAATGTGTTTCATAGAGCACTGACTATGGGTTGTAACATTGGGGAAAGAATGGGAGTCTGTTCACAGAGAAATATAAGAAATACTGGGTTAAGCAAGATTTCTCACAGGAGAGTTCACTGCAGGTTTCTTAGGTACTCTAATATGCTAAAGTGCTTATAAAGCACACATATACGGGTAAAAGATCCAAAGGCAAGAAGAGAGCAAGGTGTAAAGGACTGCTTTAAGTTAGGTTACTTGACAGAAGTAAGTGAATCTTATTTGGTCATTTCTGTAGCGACAAACAGGAAAACGACCAGTTATTTTCAGTGACCCATATAATCCCCATCTCTACTGAAATTGCCTTAGACAGTTTACTGGTTTCATTTCTATCCTTGAGCAAGTTTCTTTTTCTCAGTGTGCTATCTTTTTTCTAAACTCCTGTTCTCATTTACTACGCATCCCTGTGCTATAAATGCAGATACTATCTTTATATGTTTAAGAAGCCATCCTTAAAACTAATGGCTTTCCATTATGAAACTACTTAAGGACCATGTATTAATACAGATAGATAACCAAAATTCTAAAGAGGGTGAAACAACAGGTTTTGTAACTAGCTGATTCTGGTTTTGTGATTTAACAAATTATTTCAATTAGAGGGCTATGTTTGGTTTTGAGTAACAGAAAAATACCATCAATGGTCCTTAAATATGTTAAGATTTTCCCTCTTCAAGTGGTGAATAGTGGGGAGTCAGGACTTTGGCCTGGATATTGTGGCTCATGGATATCACCAAGGTTCCTGCCTCCTGCCTCCCATTGTCTTCCCATCCTACAATCCTTATCATGGAATGTTTATCCACATTATTGCAAGATGGCTGTTGCTCCTCTATGCATATCACCCATATTCTGAACAAAAAGAATAGGGAAGGAAGGTGGGCAAAAGGTATGTGTCAACTGTTCCATTATTAAAAAATCAAAATCTTTTCCACATTTCTACCCAGTAGATTTCCAGTTATATTTCAATGGCCAGAAAAGTGGCACATGGTTGCTACCAGCTGTGTGAAAGCCTGAGGATGTGATTTCTTTAGCTGGGTATATTGGGGGGCTAGGAACATAGGAACTGGAAGCTAGATTACCAGTTAGAATCTCAGTCTCAGCTCTACACCTCAGTGGGTATGTGACTTTTGGTTATTCATTTTCAGTTTCCTCTCCTCCTGTAAAATAGAGATACAATAATAATAGGGTTGTTAAGAGATTGAGTTAATTTTTGTGAAGGTTTCAGGAGAGTATCTGGTACATAGTAAATGTTATATTTATTTCAATTAATAAGAAAGGAGGAGAGGAGAATGGATATTGGGTGGAAAAGTAGCAAGGATGAATTAAATAATAAAAAATAGAAATAGAAATATTGCTAACCTATGAAACAAACTTATGTAGTATAAGTAATAAATGCCTTTCATGTAGATATCTTATGGAGATAGTTATTTAAGACAGATTTGAATTCTGAGCCTTGTTCTACCACTAACTATGTGACCTTCTGTAAGTCTTTTTGCCTTATTTAGAAAATAAGGGGTGATATACCTACTCCCAGGAGTCTAGGAAAGGTTAACTAAGGAAGTATAATAAAGTATGTAGCCTAGATCCTACTGGACAGCAAAGCTTAACGTCACCACTAACAATGCCGTACATAATTATTTTTTAAAATCAACTTTATTGAGGTATAATTTATATACAGCAGAACACATGAATTTCAAAAAATGTCCACTCCTGTGTAACCTCACCAAAACTGAGATATAGAACATTTCCATCACCCCAAAACCATTATTTCAAAATAGGAAAACTGATGTCTTAGCCACTAATAATACAAAGGAGAATTCACTATGTAAAGAAACAGATGGTATCAACTATAAAAATAATGAATAGGTGCTAGCTAGAATTACAAAATCAGGGGAAAATAGCTGAAGGAGCATTCATTTTTGAGGGGGTTGGGGAACTGGCCAGGTACATTATATGTCATTGCTTCTGCCTATTGAGCAGCAATTCCCTTTTCTCCTGTTAACAGCACTTGGCTTGTTCTTTTGGGTGATGACTCCTCCCCAATGCTTTATGTTTTAGAAGTGGGGCTGTTTCCCCTTTGGCTCTGGAGTAGTAATTTCTGCTCAAATTCTTGGAAAGAAAATTCTTACTCCTAATATTGCTGGATGTAATTTTGGAGATGCAGAGAAAGCCACTGAGAATGAGGGCCCCACAGAGGAAGGTCAGTTGGAGGGCGGGAAGGAGGGAGAAACCTTTTGCTGATGTCTGAATCCCTGAGGCAACATCTATCCTCAGCCCACAGTTACATGTGGACCTTCATCATGGATCAGCTGTTCTCCAGCTTGTTCAGGAACCAATGAATGAGTGGCCTGTGGCTGCCTCTGATTATGTGGGCTCAGAGATAACATATAAGAGTGTATTTTCCCATTTTCTGCTAATGGAAGGTAATTATATGGCAATTGTAAAGTTAATTGGACAATTGAAGTCTATTCTCCACAAGTAAAGAAATAATAGGAGTATAAAATATACTGATACTTAAAGTAGAACTGTTTAGACTAGTATTTGAGTAATTTGATGGAATTCAGACATTAATCCAAAGAATTTAGGCTAGATTTCCTAAATTATTTCTATATTTCATAGGAAGGTGATTTCTGGGACTTAACTCTTTGCGTTAATGGCAACAACCTGTGTTGTCCATTGAGTCATTGTTTTGTGCTTATTAGATACTTGTCCCTTCCCTTGGCATGTTCCTTTGAAGTACTCTGCTGTCTGAGAGCTAGGCTGTTGTGGTGGCAATGAGCAACACAAAATCTCTACCTCACAGAGCTTATTTTCTAGGAGGAGAGAGATGATTGCACCCTCTATGTACCAGTTTCTGTTCTCAATACTACTGTATTCTGATTCTCTTTTTGCTGATAATGTTGTTTGGAAGTCTTCTGTGAAAATTCTGCATCATTCATAGGAAATTTACCTATTGTCCATATATTAACATATTTGTATATAATTGGGTATATTAAGATATATGTTTATGTGTATATGTGTACCATATACACTTATTAGCTAGGTAACCTATTCAGGTTACAAGCCTGGATCTCACTTTGTCACCTGAAAAATGGGGATTAGCACAGTATCTATCTCACCTTATAGGGATTGAATGTTTATAAAGAAATAATTTAGTATAGTATCTGATACAAACAAAGCACTCAACAAATGATAGATAATATGGTATTATTTGTGTATATATAAATATTACTTTATATGAATTGATTCAGTTTCCCTCAGTAGGATAAAAAAATAATTGTGGACCTTATTTTGTTTCACTCAACATTTTTTGAATCCTTACCATATGCCTGACCCACCAAGGCTGACTCCTTTTTTTTTTTTCCCAGAAATGACTACAACAGTATCTCTTGTTTTGTCACTCCCCCATCTAGAGGTACGGTCTAATTTCCATCCCCTTGAATCTCTGTGGGCTGTGACTCGCTTCTCAGTGGCTCCAGTCTAGTCATTTCTGCTGAAATTCTTGGGAAGAAAATGAAGCCAGTGAAGCTAATGAAAGTGGTCGAAGTGTATGACTTTCAAGGTTGGGTCATAAAGAGGATGCAGCTTTCCCCTTGTGATCTGGAACTTGGATTTTTGAGGCCACCATACAGTGATGGAAGCCTACTTAGGCCACGGAGAGGGAACATAGGGAGAAACCTTGAGCCCATCTAAAGAGAAGCCCATCATGACTAACCAAGACTCCAGGTCTTGTAGCCATCTATCGAATGATACACCAAAGACACAAAGCCAGAACCACCTAGCCAAGTTCTCCTCAACTTCCTGACCCACAGAGATCACGAAAGAAAAAAAAGTGTTGGTTGTCCTTTCAAACCATTAAGTTTTGGTGTGATTTGTTATGTATCAGTAGAAATCTAGAATGCCTACCTTTAAGTGCTAACACAGTATGAAACAGATTTACTCTCATTAAGTTTCCATTTGAGATCTCATCCTTGGTCAGTGAGGGCCAAGAATATTTTCAGGGTTTTCATTATCCATTAGATAGCTGTTTGCACCTGCTGTTAGGTCTAAATTTGTAGGTATAACTAGCAAGTAGATTACAGTCATTCACTCACTTTTGCATTAAATAAATCAATTTCTTAACATAGGGACTTTCTCTCCTCCACTAAGTAAGCAACCCTTTCTCCATGTGCCTACCCACACAGATTTCTCCTATCCTAACTTATGCAGCATTGCTATTGCTTGTTTGCTTCCTTTCCCCTCTGGCCAGTGACAATGAAATTCATTGTGTTAATCATCTTTTTATCCCTAGGCTAGCCTAGTGCCCACACATAGCAGATCTACTTAAAAACAACAACAACAACAACAACAACAACACAAAAATCCCACTTAAGAAAAACTGCTAGTTCCTTGATGTACAGATAATTTATTCATAATTCAGTACTAGACCCTGTGGGATCTAGTCTGGTATCTGCAGAGTGAGCTGCCTGAATTGAGTTCTGTGTTTGAACTACCCAGCAAAGCATTGGGGGTGGAAGGTGGAGAGGGACAGGTAAAGGATCCATTCATTTATTCGGTATTTATCAATCAATGTAGCACACAGAGCATACGGGCAGCATTGAGTATCTTATTAAATGCCAGTCACTGTGCTTAGTGTTGGTCATGCAGCAGCTCAGAAGAAAACTGCTGTGGCCTGTGCCCTCCTGAAGCTCAGCCTTTAGCGAAAGACAAGAGGCGGTGAGTGTAATTATGTAAAATTGTGCTAGGTGTCGGGCAGAAAAACAACAGGGGGCTGAAACACACTGAGGATGTTCGCTCCTTTGCCTGGGGGCGGGTTTTGAGCAGGAGTGGCCGCGAGGGGGACGGACTGTAGGGGGCGGGAAGACTGCAGGCAAGAAGAGCTGGTGATTTTAAGATGCAAATGTTTTCTGCCGAATGAGAAGCCGGACCCTGTGCCTAGAGTCGACAGGGTCTCTCGGTGCGGGCAGGGCCATGCCCGGCCAGGGGGCTGCGTTTTGAGTGCAAGTTCGATTGCCCAGCAGCTCAGCGTGAGGTCGCGGGGAACGGAGCCCTAATTCCTAGTTTCTTTTCGCCGAGGCCCCTCTGCCCTCCAGACCGCGATACACACCGTCTGGGGCTGGGGCTCGGAGGCGAGGTCTGAGGAGGCGAGCGGCCCTCGTCCGGCCGCTCTCGCCCCGAAGCGCGGGGTCTGCAGCCCGGCGCGGACTCCGGAGGGCGGAGCTTGTGCTGCGGACCCAGGCGGTGGCGTGAGCCCCGCCCCCCCGCCCAGCCTCCGCCTCCGGCCCCAGCTGATTGGGTGAAGGCCGCGGAAGGGCCGGGCCTCCCGGGGAGGCCGGGGGGTCGGGCTGAGGCGGGCGCGCTGATTGGTGCGGCCGGCATTAGGTCATCGCCAGCACGTTTGGGCGGCCCGGACGCCGGTGGGGCGGCGAGGCTGCTGTGAGAGGGCGCCCGGGGTTGCTGGCGAGCGCAGAGCCCAGGAGGCGGGGAGGCGGTGGCCGCGCTCGCTTGCCCGCCCGCTCGCTTCCCGGCGCCGCTGCGGGTCCGCCGCTGCGCTTCCTGCTCGCCGGCCGCCGGGCTGCGCTTCGCCGGGGCAGCCGCGCGCCCGCCGCGTCCCAGCCCGCTCGGGGAGCCTTGCGCACCGCGGACACCGCGCCGAGGGCGAGCCGGCGCCTCACCTGTGGAGCCGGCGGCGTCGGGGTGCCGCCTGGGGTCCCCTCGCGTGCGGGCCGAGGGCCACCCGGGCCCTGGGGGAGGCGCGCCCCCCGGCTGGGCGCCGCGGGCACCATGGGTCTCCCCGCGCTCGAATTCAGCGACTGCTGCCTCGACAGCCCGCACTTCCGAGAGACGCTCAAGTCGCACGAAGCGGAGCTGGACAAGACGAATAAATTTATCAAGGAGCTCATCAAGGACGGGAAGTCACTCATCACCGCGCTCAAGAGTGAGTGGCCCCGGCCCGGCGGGGACGGGGGTTCCGGGCGGGAGCGCGGCGCTGGCCGCTTTTTTGGTGCCCCTGGGGCGCCGAGGGACGGCTGCGGATGCTGGTAATGAGGCGGGAAGGGTATGTAAAATGGGCGAGCCAGCAATACTATGAGGAAGAAAGAGACCCGTCGCCTGCTGTTGGCATTCCGGGATGGCTGGGAGGTGGCCGAGCGCGAGAGGTGCCGTGGGCGCCGCGGTGGGGGTGCGCGGCACACAGGTGTCCCGGGAGTGGCGCGCTGGCGCTCGGCGCGCCGCAGCCGGTGGGGGAACCCCCGAGCGTCCACGACGCGGGTTCCTCTTGGGGAAGAGTTGCTCACCCCTGGGCGCCCAGCCTTGGGAACGGATTGTGCCGGGCCAAGGGGGCGCTGCCTCTCCTCGGGAAAAGGCGAGTTGTGCCTGCTCGGCTCCGAGGACGCAGCCCCTTGCTGCTCTGCGCGGCTGGGTGCTCCGAAAGGCACCGGCACAGCCCAGAGAGGGGTTGGGTGGCGTGGTCGGCTAGCCTCGCTCTCCATTCTTTGGAGTAGGGCAGCCAGTAACCCCCAAATCTTGACTCAGGATGATGTACGTGTGCAGGTTCTGATTCTTGGATTTAGCAGAAGGTGATAGGGGTGGGAGTACAGAATCAGAGTGTTCTTTTACTCTAAACTGTGGGCGAGGGTTTAAAAATAGAACGAACATATCCTGACGCTCTCCCTCTCTGGCTCCCTCGCTCTCCCTTTTACCTCGCCCATTATCCTTGAAAACGCCAAAGTCTGAAAGGAATGTCGTCTGTCCACTGAAAAGTTTAAACTCATGCTTAAACATTTTCGAACCTTTTGCTTATTTCCCTTTGCTTGGGGAGAGATGAAATTTGCATTCTGGGGAATGGCTTTCCCTTGGCTTTTGCAGAGCTAAAAAATTTCTTCCTCTGGTCAGTTAACCTGCTCAGGGGATGACCACCTTGGATGGTGAAAGCATTTTTTGGTTGTCTTGTCAGCCTACCTATTTAAAAATAGTTCGGTCTATCTTAGTTTTCAGAATCAGGACTAACATGGGGGTAGATAGTGAACTGCCTTTGACTTTACTTTTCTTGTTGCTGGGATGGATTTCTTATCTTTTCTCTAGGTAAGGTTTCATTGGCAGAGGAAGGTCCTAAGTGTGAGACTTGTCCCCAGGCCTCTTTTAAAGATTTACAGAAGTCAGATGCCCCTGGTGTCATTTTGGGAGCCTGTTGTTTCTAAAAAATGAAGAGGAGAGATTGTGGAGCCCCAGGGCTGTCAGTGCCAATCTTTTGGGGTGAAATAGACTTAGAGCTGTGACATGTCTAGAGGCTTCTCAGAGGCAGTCTTTCTGGAGGCTGGGACCTAAAATATAAACAGATTCTTTTTTGTCAGTGATAAGGGACATCTTTGGTTCAGTAAACACATCCCTGGTTTGGAGTAAGTTAGGGGCTCACATTTAGGTAGGGACCATGAATTTTTATTGGGCCTCTGCTTTATTCAGCTAATGTTTGGAGTGTCTGCTGTGTGCTGGACACTCAGGATAGGCACTGCTTCACCCGTGAGTTATCTCATAGCCCTTACTCATTTTACAAATGAGAAAGCAGTCTTGGGTGAATCACTACCCCAGAGCTACATAGCTCTAGCAGGTCTTAGTTTTGAACCCCCACATGAGCTGAGCTAGAGATGCAGTGCCTGGCGCTGCAGAGCTCTTAATTCTGCCATGCTGCTTGTCCAGAGTGGATCCTTGGACCATGCCCATGGGAATTTGGACTTGCATTTAGTATGCTGACCTTGAATCTGAAGAGGGTGCATTTGAGTGATAGACAATTCGCTTGATACTATTTTTTTGCAGGAGTGCGAGGGGGTTTGGTAAGAGTTCTCTGGGTAGGAATGAGAGGGTTCAAATGTTATTGAAGTTATGTAGTGCACTGGAACAGCCTATCACTTGGGGAGGAGACTGATGGAGAACTAGGTTTTCTAATCTCTGTAAGTCCATTTCTTACTACTAACTCTTCCATTGCTACTAACTACTAATTGAACTGGTCATTTAACCTCTTAAAATAAAGAGGGTAGCGTTCATGCCCCAGACTTTAGGCATTCTATTGTCATTAAGTACTTGGTGCGTTGAATGCCTCTCTATTTGTACGTGCTTTTTATTTTTCTCCATATCATCCTTGTCACTACTGTAAAGCCAGTGTTTTAAAAAATGAATATATAAAACAGACATGTAATTATTTAAGTAATATTTGATTGATTTTTAGTCTCTTCAAGCTCTAAAATTTTATGATTTTATTTTTAATTAGTATTGACAGATTGTTGGGCTTAAATTTGTGCATTAAGGCCATAAAATTGGCCTCCAGGGGTTGCCATAGTTCAATTAGGTTATTGTTATTGCTGCTTCGTTTTATAAAGGAGGAAACTAAACATCAGGGAGGTCAGTAACCTGCTGAGGGCTACACAGCAATTAAATATATATAAGCACACATTGTCTGATTCCAAAGCTTGTGGACTTAAACCCTGAAGTAAAGTTGTTGTCTACATTAGTTGTCTCTCTTTTTTTTTTAAATAGAGGCATGTTTTATTTATTTATTTGTTTGTTTTTGTTTATACATGCACTGGGTACAGTCAGAAGCGCGGGAGGGTGAGAGAATTCACCAGAGCCAGAGTGGGGAGCAGAGCAGGCAGAAGGACCGAAGTACACTGCTGAGGGGAGCAGCGGGCGGCAGGAGAGGTCTGCGCGCCATGTGGGACCCTCCTCCGGTGGCCGGGGAGCAGCCGGAGATCGAACCGGCGCCTCCGAGGCCGCGCCTCCGAGGCCGCGGGCAGCTTCGCAACCCAGCGCTCAACCGCTGCGCCACCGGGGAGGCCCTACATTAGTTGTCTCTTGACTTGCCTTGTGAATCTGATAAACAAGAGTCTGGACTCATGAGAGTAGTAAACTAATTTGGGTCCTACATTTCAAAAAGTCCTGATTTTTGTAGAAAATTCTTATTTGATGTGGAGTAGAGTCTTGGTGACTCCCAGGAGGGTTTTTTCTGTGCTGATTTGCGCCAGACCTTTTCTGTGGATACCCATTTAACCAGGGCTCTTTTTCCTTGACCTGATCAGTCGGTGTCCCTGTCAAGAGGATTGTGTATGTAAGGGCTTTTTTTCTTTCAGTAGCGATTGATAGGGCCTGGAGATGAAGTTCAGACTGGAAGAATTAAAGAGTTTCGGATTCCTTGGGTTTGAATCTTTATCCCATCACTTACTGGTTGACTCTGGGCAAGTTACTAAAGCTGAGCTCCTCTGGCATGAAAAGGAATAGCCACTCTGACCTCCTAAGGTTGTTTTGGGTATCAGTGCATACATATCAAGAAAGCATTTAGGGGGAAATCTGGTGCAGAGCTTTGCTCAATGAATGGTAGTTGTTTCTATTTATCAGGGTTATCAAGACTTGGAGCAAAAGTCTCTAAGAGCAGAGAGACATTTTTCGGTTTGGGTGCAAGGAGCTATTTAGCAGTGCCTCCTTCATGTCAGTTATTGGCAGCTTAAACACTTGTGTGTGTATTAACCACTGGGGAAGAGTCCTGATAGCCCTATGTGTATAAAGTTGTGATTATTGTTAAAAAGAAAAGAATTCAGTCTCTTGACATCTTTTTTTTGTTCCCAAATAGCATTCTGGTAGCTTCAGTTTTCAACGTTCTTGCTGAATTAACTTCCCTCCTCAGTGGCTGGGCTGGTTGCTTCTCCGTAGGAAAAGCTTGCAGAATACACTGGATACACTGGACTTCATGTCTGACTGTCTCACAGACTCAGTGGCAAACCAAATGTGGTTTCACAGAAATGAAAATGAATTAGGCTGTTGATTTTGAGTGTTGTTGGTTTTTAGAAACTGTATTTCTTTCCCTCTTGACTATTTATGGACTTGTTGCTGGGGATAGCCCCCTTTGAATTTGATTTCTGGTTTCTGAGAGAGTGTGAGAAGTGCAGTTTTAAAAATATCAACTTTGTTGAGATATACTTCACCTCACCATATAGGTCATCCATTTACATCATCCAGTTACATAGTTTTTAGTATGTTGTACAATCTTAGAACATTTTCATTACCACCAAAAAACCCCATTCCCATTAGCATCACTTACCCCTTTCTCCCAGCTCTTCTTTCTCCCCACAGCCTGAGTCAACCACTCATGTATTATCTGCTTCTATAGATTTGCCTACTCTGGAAATCCAAAGTACAATTTTAATCACTTTATCCTAGATAGTGGTAACCAACTTTAGGCACACATTTCTTGATTCTAATTTCAGCTGGAGAAACCTCAAATTAATAAGTTACTCTCCTTCAGATTGGAGGGAAGCTGCTTATAGAGATGCGGTCCTAAAGAATAGACCATGTCCCAGGGTCTAGAAAAACTCAGGTGTGCCTTTGTGTTTCCAACCAATGAGAGGGGAGTGGATTCTAATTTATGGTACATTGATGGGAGCAGAGGAGATAACTGAAGTGATACTAAGAACACAGTCCCTTCCCTCAGTGAGCTTTCAGTCAACTAGGGACATGTGGGTGTGATTCTGAATAGAGCCTTACTTTGTGGTCTGCCTGCTTGCTTGCTTGCTTTCTTCCTTTCTTCCTTCCTTCTTTCTTCCTTCCTTTCTTTCTCTTTTCTTTTCTTTTCCTTTCTTTCTTTCTTTCTTTCTTTCTTTCTTTCTTTCTTTCTTTCTTTCTTTCTTTCTTTCTTTCTTTCTTTCTTTCTTTCTTTCTTTCTTTCTTTCTTTCTTTCTTTCTTTCTTTCTTTCTTTCTTTCTTTCTTTCTCTCTTTCTCTCTCTCTCTCTCTTTCTCTCTCTTTTTTCTCTCTCTTTCTCTTTTTCTCTCTCTCTTTCTCTTTTTCTTCTCTCTCTCGCTCTCTCTCTCTCTCTCCCCCCCCCCCTCTTTCCAATCTGAAGGAATTGTGTTTATATTTTTCAAGTTAAGCCCATCATTTTTGTCTTTTTGGAAATGACCTGTCTTTTTCATTGCATTCTGGTAGTTAGTAATTCTCTCTCCTGTACATCTTCCAGGCAACCACAGTGAATTTTAACAGGTAGAATAAGAAATAAGTAGATAGTCTAATAAGAATGCTAGCAGCTCTTGATTACTGAGCATTTAGCAAGTGCCCAGTCCTATGCTAAGTGCAATTATTGTTTCATTACCCCTTACCTCCATCCTGTGAGATGCATACTCTTGTTTTTCTGAATTTTCTAGTTGGGAGAACTTGTAGAAGGTCACACAGCTAGGAAGTTGTGCAAATAAGTTTTGATCCTGGCAGTAAACTGTAGGGCCTTGGTTAAATATAATCCTTCAGTGCCTTCCATAAAGATGCTGGAGTGAAAGATGCCAATTCTTCATAGATACAGACCTGAGAATGGAGAAACTTACAGCAGGTGCTAGATTAAGTGAGAATAATCTCCCAGTTGTTTTTCAGACTCTGGGTTTTATATAGCAAAGAATTGATAATATTTTGTAGTGTGCTCTGAAGTTTTGTGTCTCTCCCCATCAGAGGACTGAAGAATCATAGGCCAAAGGGGCAAGTGAAGTATCTCTTGGCTTGGTGAAACAACAGTTTCTCTTGGAATGATTGAATCACTAAATGATTACTAGTGATTCTCTTTCAACTGGGTAATAAACTGTTGAACAGTCAGGCCAAAACCCCTTTCCTGGGCCTGTTTGGCAAGACAAATGGTTCATCCTCTTACTCAGTAAAACAAGAGTGAAAAAAATTAGACATCAAAGAGTTTCTTGCTTTAAAGTATATCACCATTTTGACTCTAGAATTTGGTTTAGGCTTTTGACAATAGCCTAAAAGGGAGATGAGCATTTATTGAATGGCATAAACTCCCAAAGGATGTTCAATGCCAACCTGCTTTGTTTAGGAATAATTACAAAATCTTAATGGAATAAATGGATATGGAACTAGGTAGTAAGAAGTTTTTCTTAGTTCCCTTGCTTTGCTTTTGCAGTTTGTGAATAAAAGGGGACAAAGGAAATTTCCCAATTATTTATAAACGGTAATTTGTAATACTGACATTTGGAGTATTACTCATACAAAATATAAACAACAGCAAATTAAATCCAAACAAGATTTGGTAGCTTTAATGTAACACTTTTTAAAATCCTCCCACTTTAATCCATTCTTCTTGACTGGATTGAATAAAGGGCATTTAATGGGTAGTTTCCAACCCACTAAGACCTAAGCTCTCTTCCCACCCTTTTTTATAATAAAGACTATTTTTTTCCTTTATAGAACTATTGAGTGGAAAGTACAGGGTTCCCATATAGCTCCTCACACCTTTTCTTCCCTTTCCTCCCTATTATTAACATCCTGCGTTGGTGTGGTACATATGTTACAAAAGTGATAGTGTTAAGCCTATAGTGTACCTTACTTAGGATTAACTCTTCTAGTAGAATAGTTTGTGAATTTTGACAGATCTATACAAATAACATGTATTTGCCATTTACCATATCATACAGAGTAGTTTCATTGCCCTTAAACTTCTCTGTGACCCACTTATTCACTCTTCCTTCCCTCCTTGGCAGGCTTTCATCCAAGCCTTTTTACTGCTTCCCTAGTTTTGCCTTTTCCAGACTGTCCTATTTTTGAAATCATACGGTATGTAGCCTTTTCAGATTGGCTTCTTTCATTTAGCAATATGTGTTAAAGGTTCCTCCATATCTTTTTGTGGCTTGACTGCTTTTTATCATTGACTGAATTGTCTGGATGTACCACAGTTTGTTTATCCATTCATCTATTGAAGGACATATTAGTTGCTTCCAAGTTTTGGCAGTTATCAATAATGCTTATATAAACATTTGTATGCAGGTTTATATGTGGACATAAGTTCTCAGCTTATTTGGGTAAATACCAAGGAGTGCAATTGCTGCATCATATGGTAAGAACATGTCTAATTTTGTAAGACACTGCCAAAGTGTCTTCCAAAGTTGGCTGTACAATTTTGCATTTCCATTTGCAGAGAATGAGAGTTCCTGTTGCTCTGCATCCTCACCAGCATTTAATCTGTGTTTTGGATTTAACCATTATAATAGGTGTGTAATGGTATCTGATTACTCTCTTTTAATTTGTAATTCCTTAATAACATTATAGTGAACATTTTTTCACATGCCTATTTACTATCTGTACAACTCCTTTGATGAGGTGTTGGTTCACATCTTTTGCCTATTTTTTAATTGGGTTGTTTGAGTTTTATTGGTTGGTTTTTTCTTTATTGTGGTCAAACACACACAACACAAACTTTACCACTTCAGCCACTTTTAATTGTACAGTTCAGTGATGTTTAGCACATTCACAATGTTTATAATGATCAGTCGTATCTATTTCCAGAACTTTTTCATCTTCCCAAACTGAAACTCTGTACTCATGAAATAATTCTCCATTTGCCCCTCCTCCTAACCCCTGGTCAGCTTTATTCCATCTTTTGCCTCTGTGAATTTGACTACTGTAAGTACTTCATGTGAGTGGAATAATATAGTACTTGTCCTTTCATGTCTGGTTTATTTCACTTAGCATAATATTGTCAAGGTTCATCCTTATTGTTTATATCACAAGTTCACCCCTTTTTATGATTGAATATTTTGTTTCTGAGGTTTAATTGCAACAACTATCATTAAGACTATTCTTTCTCTTTTAAGGCCGTGAAAAGATATTTTTCCCCTTTTTTATCCTGCTGTCCCCACCTCCCCTAACATTAACCCTTGGAATTCACATATCAGTGTGCTATATAGCTGTTTCAGTAGATATATTCTTTTTTTTTTTTTAAGATTTATTTATTTATGTATACAAGAGCTGGAGTATAGGCCAGAGATACTGGGGGTGAGGGACCCACCAGAGACAGAGTAGGGAACAGAACAGGCAGACGGACTGAAATAACACTGCTGAGGAGAGCAGCGGGCAAGACAGGAGAGGTCTGCCGCACCAAGTGGGTTGCTCCTTGGCTAGCCGGGGGTTGAAATCATGCTGTAGAGGCTACGACCCCTTGTGCCACCAGGAAGGCCCAGGAGGTGTATTCTTTTCAAAGTAGCTCATTATGTAGCTTCATTTTATAACTTTATTATAAAATTCACCAGTTTTAAGTATACAAATTTGCTTGCAGTTCTTTTACAGATTTATACACCTACCATCCTAATCCCATTTTAGAGTGTTTCTTTCATCCCCAAAATGCACTCCCCTTCTCACCTCAAGTCTTAAGTCTGTTGCTATAGACTTGTCCTTTCTGAAATTTTAAGCTGAATGGAATAGCCCTGTGTGTGGTCTTTTGCATTTGACTTCTTTAACTGTGCGTACTTTTCTTCCATTCATCCATGTTATTGCGTGTGTGAGTAGTTTGCTCCTTTTCTTTGCTGAACGGTATTCCATTTTGTAAATCATACTGTATCCATTTACCAGCTGATGGACACTTGGGTTGTTTCAAGTTTTTGGCTCTTGTGAACAATGCTGCAATAATCATTTGCTTACATGCTATTGTGTGGATTTATGTTTTCTTTGTTTCTTAGAATAGAATTACTTTGTGGTACGATGAAGTTACATTTAGTTTTTTAAGAACCTGTCTGATTGCTTTCCTCAGAGGAAGCATCCTTTTAAATTACTGCCATCTATGCATGAGGGTTCCAGTTTCTCCATGTCATTGTCAATACTTGTTATTCTGTCTTTTTAATTGTAGCCATCTAGTGGGTGTGACATGATACCTCATTGTAGTTTCAATTTGCATTTCCCATGACTAATAATGTTGAATGTCCTTTCGTGTGCTTACTGGCCATTAGTACATTTTCTTTGTTGAAATGTCTATTAGTATCTTTCTGTTGGGCAGTATATCTTGGATTTTCCATCTTTGTCTTATAAAATTTGGATTAAATAAATAGCATTCAGTATATTTTCAGTATATTTTGTACATTTGCTTCTCTTTTGGGGACTTTTAGCATCCATTTACTTTAACCTCAGATGCATTTGACCCATCAAATTCAGGATCCCAGGGCTTAGGAAGTAGTTCTTATGAGATCTACCTTCAGGTCTATGCTCCGTTTTGCCCAGTGAGTGTCCCTCTGAATAGATGCTCAGGACTGGACTTTGCCCCCTTGAACTGACAAAAGGAGGATGGACCAGGGAGGAACCATTATCCCATTTAGCCACTGAGGAAAGCATTTCATGAAGGTGACTTAAAAAAAGGCCATTGCATTTTTAAGTTAGCCAAGGTAGGGATACCAAAATGCAGCCAACAGTCAAATTTGGTGTTTCTACATTTAAATTTTAGACTGAACCTCATTTTAATTTTTAAAATTATAACCCATTGTATTTTAAATGATCTTTTTTTGGTTATCAGTAGAAAGCTATGGGTAAATAAATAAATATGGAACCCTGCTCTGCTTTTATGATGTCTTCCAAGTCCTAGACCACAGTAAGTACTTTAGGGTAGCGGTAGCAGGTATAGAAGTCACCTGCCACCTGAGGGGAGAGGGAGAGTGTTTGAGGATTAGCAGAGAGATGAGGAAGGCCAGATTGACTGGAACAGACTGATGGCAAATAAACAGGGAACGTCCAGAAACTGGGTCATAGGGTCTTCAGGCCCATAAAGGACTTTGGGTTTTATTCCAAGTGTGATGGGCAACTATGGGAAATTGTGACAGGATCCTACTTGTGTTTTTAAGAGATCATGGCAACTAATGTGTGTAGAATAGTGTAATAGATGGAGAGAAGGGTAGGTGGGAGTTATAGCAGGTGAGGTGAGAGGCAGTGGCACCTTGGACTAGAGTGGCTGCATTGGAAATGGTTCAGATTCTGGGTATTTTTAGTAGAGTCCAGAGTATTTGCTGTTTGATTGGGTTTGGGCTATGAAAGGAAATGAGAGAGTCAAGAATGATTCAGATATTTTTTTTTTGTCGTAAGCAATTATGTACATGATGGTGCTGTCTTCTGAAACAAAGTTAGAAGGGAAATAAGGGGGGTGGGTGGGAGGGAATGAACAAATGACCTAGCTTTATAGTGCAGAGACAAAACTATGCAGCTAGTTCGTGAAAACATTCTCAAAAGAGAATAAAAGTGTATGGAAATATATAAAGCACCCCCTTTCCTGAGTGAACCACTGTCAATAGTTTCATATATTGTACATTTTTTCTTGATTTATTACCATGCATAATTGTTTGTTTGTTTTGTAAATGGGATTACACTTTATGAATTGTTCTGTTTTGCTTTTCTGATTAATACTCAGTCTTGAGATCTTCCATGTCAGTTCATGTGCATAGTACATTATTTTTAATGACCACAAAGAGTGCTCCTATGTGGATATACCACAGCTCACTCAGTCTACTGTTGAAGGACAGAAATTTTTCACCATTAGAGAAGTACTACAGTGATCCTTCGCATACCCACCTTTGTGTGTAGGTCCCAGCATTTCTGTGGAACAGGTTCACCTAGTAAAATTGTTGATAACCTCCAATTTCTACAAGCTCTTTGACATGTACTGTTTAGGTCCTTTGCATTGCTATAGGCAGTTGATATTTGTCTGGTGCTCTTTTGAGTATTTTAACTCATGTTTCTATAGCTTAACCTTTTGCTTAAATTGGAAACAACAGAATAAACCCTTCTGTTAGGCACTGACACAGATTCTGAAAGAACCAGAGGATAAGAAAAAAGAAAACAAACAAATTGGCATGTGTGTGTGTGTGTGTGTGTGTGTGTGTGGGGTGGGGGGGAGTGGGAGAGAGAGAAGGAGAGAGGTTACACTTAATTGGCTATATTCTTACTAGCTTTGGACCTGTCCGATATCCTTGCTGAGCTGCAGGATTTTACAGATAAAAGGAGAGATGGGATGGGGCTGTGTCCATATCTAACAGGTATACTGACCTCATATTTCAGGGACCAGAAAGGAAGTCACATTTGTTAAGGTGAGAAAAACAGCATTAGTGTCCAAAGGAATGTTTACAAATTAGAGTCACCAGGGTTTACACATTTTTACAGAGACCCAGAGTGGAGAAAGAGAGGAAGCAGTAAGGAAAACAGCTTGGCAGTGTGGGCCTGAGCTGTCACGGTGTGTTTACATCTGGCTCATTTCACCTTGGTTGGAAGGCACAGAATGGTGCAGAGGGTGAGTTTGGAGACTGGACAGTTGCCTACTATATTTAGAAAGAGGAGATTCCTGGGGTGTGTGTTTGTTTTCTTTGCTAGATGGACAAAGGTTTAAGGGGCTTGGGAATTCTGCAGCAATCCTAGCTAACTGACTGGCTTCTGTGGGGCAAACCAGTAGCTACGTTTTGATGCCTGCTGCTACCACACAGGAAAAGCCAAAATCAAACCCCATTTTGAAATACAGGTAGGTTTTAAAACTCATCTGATATAAATATCAAATGTGCTTTTAAGTTTATTCCACGCCAATTTGAACCTTTTGAAAATATAAACAGGTTCCTCCTATGAGACCTTGGGTAGATTTGTAGGCAGACTGAGTTAAATTTGAGGTTGTTTCTGTGCCACAGAGACTGTCAGCTAGCACTAAAACCTTAGCAGATTCTGACTGTCTTCTTATTGTACTTCTGGTCAGGTGCAAAAATGCGTATGAGCTGCGCACATAAAATTAAGTTTAAAAGACATTTTTACTTTAATTCATATCTGTATTTCTTTTAAAATAGTTTAAGTAGGTGATACCTATAAATGCTACACAATTCAAAATGGACAAAAGGAATGTGAGTATCCCTGTAATTCCTCCAATCACCTGATCCCTAGTTCTACTGGAAGCAAGATTTACCAGTTCTTAAGTATTCTTCTGATATAATTAATGTGTGCCAGCAAATACATATTTATATATTTTTCAGTAGCATGCCATATGTACTGTTTTGCATACATTTGCATATTGTACTGTTTGAATATATTTTAGATATTCCACATTGGCACATATAGAGATACTTCATCTTTGACCTTGCATTGTACTCCATTGTCTGGCGATAACAGCATTTCTTTATCCAGTCCCCTCATGGTAGACACTTGGATGATTTACAGCCCTTTACTGTTGCACACAATGCTGCTGTCTTCAGTTTGTTACCTGACCCAGGTACCCCAGTGATCACATCTGTGGGATGAATGCTTAGAAATGGAACTTTAGGGGAAGGGTGTGTACATTTTTCATTGCAATAAATATAGGATTGTATCTGAAAAGCTGAGTAAGCGGAATTTTATAAAATCATGATTTTATTTATTTATTTATTTATTTAAAATAATAAATTTTATTTTTATATTCCCCCATAGAACTGCACATGCCCCATTCTGACCCCAATCCCTCCACTCCCGGCCCCCACCCCCCAAAAAGTGTCTCTGGTTCATAGTTTTTTGTTGATTTTGATTTTCACTTTCTTATAGTTATTCATTTTCCTGATCCCTTATTTAAGTTTTCTAGATTCCTGCTATGAGTGAGACCATCCGGTATTTTTCTTTTTCTTTTTGGCTTATTTCGCTGAGCATGATCCCTTCCAGCGCCATCCATGTTGCTGCAAATTGCATGTGTTTATCTTTTTTGAATGCTGAGTAATATTCCATGGTATATATGTACCACATCTTCTTGATCCAGTCATCTATTTTTGGGCATTTGGGCTGTTTCCAAAGCTTAGCTATTGTAAATAGTGCTGCTATAAACATAGGGGTGCAGGTGTTCTTTGGAATTGATGTTTCTGTGTCCTTTGGGTAAATACCTAGGAGTGGAATTGCTGGATCCTATGGAAGCTCTATGTTTAGTAGGTCCAGAAACCTCCACACAGCTCTCCATAGTGGTTGGACCAGTTTGCACTCCCACCAACAGTGCAGGAGAGTTCCTTTTTCTCCACAACCTCGCCAACATTTGTTGTTGCTAGTTTTTTTAATATGTGCCATTCTCACTGGTGTAAGATGGTATCTCATGGTAGTTTTGATTTGCATTTCCCTGATGACAAGTGATGTTGAACATTTTTTCATATGTCTGTTGGCCACTTGCATTTCCTCTTCAGAGAAGTTTCTTTTTAGCTCTTCTGCCCATTTTTTGACTGGGTTATTTTCTTTGTTGTTGTTGAGTCTCATCAGCTCTTTGCAGATTTTTGTAATCAGTCCTTTATCATTAGTGTTGGGTGCAAAAATGTTCTCCCAGTTGGTGGGGTTTCTCTTTGTTTTTGTTATTATCTCTTTTGCTGTGCAGAAGCTCTTTAATTTGATGTAGTCCCAGCTGTTTATCTTTGCCTTCACTATCACTGCTTTGGGTGATGTGTCTGTAAAGATGTCTTTGATATGCAAATCACGTAGTGTTTCACCTATATTTCCTTCTATGTATTTTATGGTTTCAGGTCTCATGTCTAGTTCTTTAATCCATTTTGAGTTTAAAATCATGATTTTAGAGTAGGAAGGAAACTCACTAGTTTATTACAGAGTGGTTTCTATAATAAAACAATGATTAGCATTTTCTCCTTTTCCTACTGGCCAGTTTGTATGTATTGTTAGTTCTGGGATTAAAAGTTAAAATAAAATCATTCCCTAAAATGAGACATAGCGGTACTAGGAATCCATTGAATGCAGGTCCCCAGAGAACTTGTTTGTTGTCCTAGTGAGGATTTTTATCTTTGTGCACCTATGCATAATTCAAGAAGTTGGGCAGGTGTGAAAGGAGGGCAGTCTCTTACGTCCGTGAAAAGATCATGACAGGACCAGGGGGCATACCTTTCTCTTTTTTTAATTTTATATATTTTTTACATCATTTTTCATTTTTGTACAATGTATGTATTTTCATCTTGGTTATAGTCCCCATAAAATTCCCACCACCCTTGTTTTGATCCTACTGCCTTCCCCTTCTACTCCCTATAGTGTGTCTCTGGTTTATAGGTGCCTGTTGATTTTGATTTTTACTTTATTATAATTAGTCTTTTTCCTGATCCCTTATTTGGGTGTTCTAAATTCCTGCTATAAGTGAGAATTCTTTTGAAGTGATGAGGAAGCAGAGCATTTTGTTGAATATCTTTCTTTTTTTTAACATTTAGTTTTTGTGTAGAAGAACTGGGGTGTAGGCCACAGGTGTAGGGGAGTGAGAGGATTCACTAGAGACAGAGTGGGGAGCAGAACAGGTGGATCTACTAAACTACAATGCTAAGGGGAGCAGCAGGCAAGACAGGAGAGGTCTGCTGCACCGTATGTGGGTCAGCTTCCTGGCTAGGGATCAAACTTAGTCCGTAGTGGTGATGGCACTGAGACTTAACTCCTAGGCCACCAGGGATGCCCTGTTGGACATCTTTCTTCTGCCTGCCTCCCCTGAAGAATTTAGCATTTCCCCCTGATGCAGTACAGGACCATGCCATGTGTGTTTTCTATTCTAGTGCTGGTGACATACATGCTGGAGGGGAAGGTTTCTGGTGGTGGTGTTTCTGGAATGGGGTAGCAATTGTACATTGCTAGTACAATTGACTCGAGCAATTTGGGGGTCAGGAGTGCCTAACCTCCCCCGCAACATTGCAGTCAAAAATCTTTGTATAACATTTGGGCCTCCCCTGGTGGCGCAGGTGGTTGAGCGCAACACTGGGAAGCTGTCCGCAGCCTCTGCAGCGCCGGTTCGATCCCGGCGGGCTGGCGAGGGTCCCACATGGCACGGCAGACCTCTCCTGTCATGCCCGCTGCTCCCCTCAGCAGTGTATTTCATCAGTCTGCCTGTTCTGTTCCCTGCTTTGTCTCTGGTGAATCCTTTTACCCTCCTGCGCATCTGGCCTGTACCCCAGGCCAGAAAAAAATTTCAATTCTTGTATAAATAAATAAATCTTTAAAAAAAATTCTCTGTATAACTTTCAACTCCCTCAACTTCTCTCAGTGAAATCATTAGTTGAGCAGTCAAACAAACGCTGACAAAATATAGAGGAGATTGCAGAATTCCATGGCATTTTTCAGAGGTGTGCTGGGGTGGGTGGAGAGAAGAACGTGTAGTCAAAGGCTAACAAAGGAGAGAGCAGTCAGGTATATCACCAGAATTTCTTTCTTGGGTCTTGGGGAGAGGTGGCTGAACTGTGTGCAAAGAAGACCATGGTACATGATGGGGGATATGGAGCTCAGTAAGGATTGTCCTTGCTGAATTGTTCCTGTAAGACATGCAGGTGATGACTCCTACCAGGCACCCATCTGGTGCTGTGGAAAGAGATGGAGCTACCAGTGTTGGCTTAGTTCTCCCCAGGTGCTACCAGAACTAGTCAGTTGTTCTCAGCTTCCACTACTCATTGAAATCACTGAAGGAGCCTGGGACTCATTTCTAGAGATTCTGATGTAATTTGTACAGGTCATTCTAATGTGTGGCCAAGGTGGAGAACCACTGATGTGAAGTGAGAGAAGAGAACAGAGAGGAAGCTGAAATCTGGGGAGGATCAGCATTCATTACAAAAGGTGGGTCGAAGGGCGTGGGGGAGACTTTCACTTTGATGATGAGGTGTTTCATCCTGGTCAGGGTGGTGAGGACTTGGCCAGAGGTCTTTGGATTTGACCTTTGGAGGAGAAACTGAAGAAATTGAGGAGTAAGAGTGAAGGTGAGCAATAAATATCCACCTTAAAATAATGTTGTGAGGAATAAATGAGATAATTGTATGTATCATACTTAGAAGGGTAAGCAGGCTCACACTAAGTGCCCTAGAATTGGAACATGCCCTTACTGTTATTCTAGATTGTTGTTGTTAGGTGATAGTTGTTAAGTATGAAAGTAAGAATTACCCTGACTGTAGATTCCCCAACTCCTCCAAGGAGATCCTCATGTGCTTGCTCTGGGTGAGATCTGGAAGTCTGCATTCTTCCCAGGACCCCCTGATAATTTTCATGAAAGGGGCTCTAGACTATACCTTGTATGAATGGGCCAGAAGAGAGCCTGCATAAACCTCTTCTTAAATTCTCTGTCCTCCCCCCTCCCAAACCCTCTCATTGCTCCCCTAATGTTGGGGTGTCTCAGGTATCTGAAGGAATGTTGGCACAGTGTTTTAGAAGTATACAAGTTCTAGTGACTTCAGAAACCTCGGCCCTGTGTCTCCACTCCTGGGATCCAGTGGTTCTGAGCTTGACCTGTGGGTGGGTCATCTTCTGTAATGCTGGGAGGCTGAAAGTTCCTGAAAGGAAATTTTATGCTCCTGGGCTATCATAGGCAAACATTTTTCCACAATGAGACTGGGTGCCCTTGGCAGGATTAAAGTCATTTGGGGTTAGAACCTGTAATTATGTTGCACATTTTTTTCTTGAGAAACAATCAGGATGCATAATAAGCTGGCTGGGCTGTTACACAGCCAGAGGGGACTCTGAGTTGGGGAGAGTAGGAGACTGACTGGTGGTTCTGGAGGTTGAGGTGCCCCAAACCCAGGGAACTAGTCTCTCCTTCTACTCTAAGATAACTCATTTCTGGCAACCTCTCCGCCTTATCTTTCTATTGATCTTAGCTGGTTTTTAGCTCTTTGAAGAGGTCTAGTTGACAGAGCAGACCACAGCCACTGCTGGTGGGAGGCTGAGGTGTTGCTACAAGACCATTGCTGCCATTTGCTTAAGAAATTCTTTGGGCTGCTCTTTCAAAAATGGGGCTTCTTGCATTTGTATCTGCAGTGTGCTGAGATGTTTGCCACAGTTCCCACCCTGGGGTGCTTAGCTGGAAGATGATTAGCCTTCCAGCTCCTGCTGGAGTTGACTTGGAGGCCGGCAGACACTGGAGATGGGGAATTTAGCACCTGAAACCTTTGCCAGCTTTGGCCCTAGCATCTGGCCCAGGCCTTGAGACTACACACAGCTGAGCTCAGGGTGCAAGGTCAGCAAGCTACCATGTTGTCAGCTCCATTTACAGCAATGAGATGTTTCTCTCTGGAAAGAAATCCTGCGTCCTCTTTACATAGCCTGCATGCTTGTAATCAGTTCCCTAGAGGGGCAGCTCTGCTCCATTGCTTAGAAAATTGGAGTAGAAATGAGAACTTTTGGCTTCAGTGTCCTTTGGGATATGACTTTGGCCTGCTTCTCGCCTCACCCACTTAACAGCATAACTTCACACCACACTGCAGTGAAAAGGCAACACGACAGGACTTGAGGTTTTGTTGTGAAGCAATACATAATTTATCGTGATGAACACCAACTGAAGATAAATGAAAAGTTGCTTTTCGAAAGTCAAGCCTGGGTTCTGAATGTTGGAGTCTAAGCTCCCTGCTACCCTTCAGGCTGGAGAACTGAATCTCTTAAAGAAGACTGAGGTGTTTTTGATTTTTCTCTTAAATGAAAAACTTGTGAAACTAAGATGCCTCATGCCTCTTAATATGACACTTGAAGCAGTCATGTAGCTGAACACCCTAAATGTGCCAGTGTGAGGTTAGGCAGTGTGGTGGGTAGAGACCTTGGAGGTCCTTCCTTGGAATTTTTTGAAAAACAGCTTTATTGAGATAACACTCACCACCACACAATTCATGGCTTTTAGAGTTTCTCATCCATGTCCATGATTACATTTTAATTGGTTTTCATCATCCCTCAAAGAAACTCTCAACTTCTTAGTGCCCCCCTTAATGCTCCCTCCGCCATCCCCACCCCCAGCTCTAGGCAACCACTTCCTTAGGATTTTCAACTCATGACCCACAGTGTGGTGTGCTCCTTGTCTCCTTTGTCTCTTGATCTCGTTAAGCGACATTTCCTTTTCCTTCGGTGTATCCAAGCAATTTCCAGTTCCCTAAAAGCTGCCGTCTCAATACCAGGATGTTTGGATCTAGCACTCAGTTTTTCTTTATTCTGTTCACTTTCTGATAGATTGGTTAGTGCAACACGGCTAATTCACACTTATTCCTGAGTATATGTAGGTCTCTTTAACTGTCTCTCTGCCTTGGTTTTGATCTTGTGTGAGAGCAATTTCCTGGTGAGAATGGGAAGGAAGAGCACACCATCCTGTAGGTTGATGCATTGTTTTGAGCAGAAGAAAGGAACTTCTATGGAGGAAAAAAATTCCAGTAATATTCTGATTAGGATAGTTGCATTTGGAAGGGTTCAGCTTTAACCATTTTAAGAACGATTGATAAAGAAGTAAGGTTCTTGGGCCTCTCTGGTGGCTCAAGGGGTTAAGACGCAACCTATGAAGCTGTCTGCCGCCTTTGCAGCACAAGTTCAATCCCGGCCAGCCAGGGAGCAACCCACATGGTGCAGCAGACCCCTCCTGACTTACCCGCTGCTCTCCTCAGCAGTGTACTGCGGTCAATCTGCCTGTTTCTGTTCCCCACGTTGTCTCTGGTGAATCCTCTTACCCCCCACACCTCTGGCCTGTATCCCAGCTCTTGTATGCATAAATAAATAAATCTTAAAAAAAAAAGAAGTAAGTTTCTTCATCTGAAATGATGATGGCTTGGGGGTGTTGAAGGTCTTAACAGGAAAGTCCTTTTTCCTTACTAAAGACCTTATTCTAAGAAACTCCAAGTATGTAGATTACATGTTCCCTGCTGTTTGTTTTTTCTTTCATCGATTGATTTTTCTTCTTTTCTCTCTCATTCTTTCAGTGTTGTCTGCCCTTCCCCCATTCTATCTTGTCTTGCCTCCAGGACAGAGAAATGACGGATCTCTGACCACTTGATTATGGAAAAACAAAGTCTTTTGTGAATGGGAATGACCTGCCTCTGATTTCTGGAATTTTAGGATTATAGTTCAGAAGACTCCCAGATTTGAGAGGACAAGTGAATCTGTAGAACCAAGAAGAAATGTGAGAGGTCACATATTATAAAAAACACTGGGTGCCCTTTCCTGTGAGGCTTCATGCACTGTCTTCCAGAGGTGAGAGGTCATGCTCAGAACCAGAGTGGGTGCAGAACGAGCAGAACTGGATAGCTGCTCTGATGGGGAGCATTAAGGAGCCACATTTTGCTTCTCTAATGGGACCTGATAATAAGCCTCAAGTTTCCCATTTTTATTATTGAGTGGTGGTGGCAGGGGTGTGCTATTCAAATTGTCTTAACAAAGTAGGTCAGTGATTTATAGTTCAAGGGGATAAATTTGGGGACATGGAATGAGAACATGTTATTTGGGTTAGTTGAACAGCTCCAGATATAGTTACATCTTTATAATGCCAATTAGGGACCTGGAAACCTATTTGGGATAGGTCAGGTGTGAAATCTGAGTCTTGGCAGGCACTCCATCTAGAATCTCGAGGAAGAATACATTTTTAACATATTTAATTGAGACCTGGATAAGATGGCTAACATCGCCCTCCTCCTAACTGCCAGCCCCATGGTTCACAAAACCATTAACACCAAAATAACAGGATACCCTTTCTGCCTTCTCCTGTGGCTCATATTCCCCAGTCTTTCTCATCATATGGGCTTGTCATTAAAAACAAAAAACAAAAACAAACAATCAGAAAAAACTTTTTTCCCCCTCAATTATACAGGTAATACATATTTATTAGAGAAAATTTAGGAATTACAGATGAATAAAAGAAGAAAATGCAGTTTGTACCAGTTGTACTGGTTAGAAGTACTATCATTTTTGTTTTTATAGTCTTTTCTGCTTATCTTTCCAGATTAATAACCACTCCGTAAAATTATTTTTAGTAGCTACATAATATTCCAGGTTTGCTGTGTTGGACTAATGGCCTGCTTTTGGATAGTTAGGTTGCTGTTTCTCTTAACCCAGTTGGTAATGTATAACCTTACAAGCATGCCATCATTATTTTTTAAAAATAAACGTACATAGGATGCTCTTGCATTTCGTTCCCTATCTTTTAAGGGTCAGCTCCTATCTCTCTGTTTGTTCCCTTCTTTCCTGCCAGTTGAGCAGAACTTTGGAGACAAAGAGTAGATGTATTTTTCAGAGTGCGACAGTATGAGGAGGCCCATATGTTGAAAGCATGATGTTAAATTTATTTGGACCATAATAATAGTCATAAAATAGCTGCCGCCATTTAACTGTTTCCAGTGTGCCAGACTCTTTTTATTAAAATGCTCGACAAACTTTATTTTACTGACAGTTCACAACAGTCTTATGAAGTCTGCACTACCATCCCCTTTATAGCCTGGACCCTTGAGGGGGAGAAAGCTAAAGTGACTCCAATGATGAAATAGAGTTGGAGCCATATTTGAACACTGATATTAGGTCATCCCTTTAGCTCTTAACCTGTACTATGCTACTAACTATATAATCTTAGCCCAGACCCTTACATGTTCTTTCCTTATTTATAAATTGGGAATGATAGTGTGCACTCAAGTACATTGTAAGGGTTAGATCCAGTAGTATGTATAAAGTACCTGGTACAAAATCACAGTGGCTAATTTTTGCTATTAAAATTATAAACTGTTTATTTTACAAAATTAAATATAAAAATGGCTGGCTTTACCTTCTATAAGGTAGGAATAATACAGAAATTTTCAGTTATTTTTTTGCTGGCTTCCTCATTTCCTTTAAACTTGACTGGGCCTCACAATCTGATCAGTATTAGAATTAACTTAATCCATATGTTTTGGTTTTAAACACATCCAGTCATATGATTCTGCAGCCTCTTGAGGACTGTTTGACATGCTGACTTGTCAAAACTATTATAAAAGTTACACATCACACAAGTGCCCCTCTAGTACAACCCCAGCCTTAGTGCCCAGAGGTGAACACCGTCAGTGTTTTGAGCAGCACCTGACATCTAAAGGGACTTCTTCCTTGAGTCTAACATTAGTATGAGTTGTAGTACGAAGATAAAGTTGGCCTTTTATGTAAGTGTTAGTGTTACGTGAAGGGTGGTGATCTCAATCCTCTGGTTGCGAATTAGCCCACTTCCCAGCTATAGGCATTTTTTATACTTCCTCTCTGGCCCCAATTACTCTGTCTCTCAGCAGACTTGAACCTTGAAGACTGGACAGTTGTGAGGAAAATAGTAGCCCAAGGTATTTTGATAACATATGTCTAAGCTGGGTTATTGTGGGATCCAGGACAAAGGAACACACCTCTTTCCTATGTCCGCACACTTTCTAAAGTCATTTTAGACTTAGCAACCCTTTTGAGAAGCTGATTGTTCTAGAATGGAATCCAGGATTGGGGACTGGTAGGATACTTTGTTTCTTCTGAGTAGAAATAAAGATAGGGTCTTCACTAGCCCTGTCAACAAATATTTATGGGACATCAAGCTATGTTCTAGGTTTTGTTTTAGGAATTGGGGGGCACAGCTCTCAATTCTAACTCTGATGGAGTTTTTATTTTAGTGGGCAGACAAATGAAACCAACTTTTGGGATACTTTTAAAGAGAAAGAAGTGTCACTGTTAGAAATAAAGTAAGGTCACATGATGGATCATAGAGCGTGGAGGCAAGCTGAGATTACTTGTCAGGGAACACTTCTCTGAGTTGCCCAATGACTTTGCACCCTTGGCCTACACATGGGAAGTGTGGCTTTCACTGTTGGTCAGCGCCTGATGTAGACACACCATGCTGCATCATATTTTTTTCTTTTTGTATTTCCCGTTCTGTTTCCATGGTCAGAACCATTCTTGCTCACTGCAATGATGACTATCCAGAGTCGTGGTTAGAGAGATAGAATCCCTTCTCTACATGGTAGGTGGACAATATTTATTTACTTATTTATTTTAAAGATTTATTTATTTATTTATACAAGCACTGGGTACAGTCAGAAGTGCAGGAGGGTGAGAGAATTCACCAGAGCCAGAGCAGAGAGTAGAACAGGCAGACTGACGAAATGCACTGCTGAGGGGAGCAGCAGGCAGCAGGAGAGGTCCCATGTGGGACCCTCGCCCGGTGGCCGGGGATCGAACCAGCGCTGCAGAGGCTGCGGGCAGCTTTGCAACCCAGCGCTCAACCGCTGTGCCACCGGGGAGGCCCGGTGGACAATATTTATAGAAGACATAAACCTTATCAGATATCTCTCACCCCAAATTCTCAGTTACTTCCTGTGTCATTCAGAACACAAGTTTAGTTCCTTGCTATGGTTTATGTATGATCAGGCTTAGACCTACCTTTTCAGTCTTTCTGACCATCCTTTTTCTCCCTCATTGTGCTTAAGTTTTGCCTGATTCCTTTAACATACTGAGCACTTTCTATTGCTGTTCCTTGCAACATATTTTCATGTGGTTGGCTGCTTCTTGTCCTTCAGGTCTGCGCCAAAGGTACCCTCAAACTACAGTTTTTAAATGACTGTACCTGCCTTCCCCTTTCTATGCTGTCACCTGCTCTGTGGCCTCATCAGACTTTCCAGGCTCTAGAGCCTCAGTGTGTTGTAAGTAAATGCTGTTGAATGTTTCTTCAAAGAGCCCATCCTGACCAATCACCTGCCTGTTATAAAAAATAAGTCAGGTGTTCACTGCTTCAAATACCCTCTGGTTCTTTTTAGATTTTATTTTGTTAATATTCTATCTTGGGTACATCAGGTATGAAACTGCTCTGATTGGATGACTAGTCTGCCTTTTGGGATGGTACAAGAAATAATGACTTTAAAACTAGAATCAGAGGTAAGAGTTGATTAATGCTGTTACCAGCCTCCATCTTGCTTCCCATTCCATTGCCTTTGTTCATTTTCCCCCTCTTAGATCTCTCTCTCTCTCTCACATTGGAGTATGTGTTCTACTCCATTCCCTCCCTTTTAAAGGTGTTAAACTTTAGTAATCATTTTAGTTGTAGTAGCACTAATGGACAGGAACCCTTTATAATCCCCATTTTCCTCTAAAATAATCAAAAAACATTTCTCCTGCTTTTGTTCCTGTTGTAGGCTTGGTATGTTGTTTGCTGACAGTGTTTCCATGCTGGGACCACGTCTTTTATTCTTCTACTGGATACCCCCAAGACAGACTTTCTGTGCAAATTTTTTCTGAAATCCTGTGGTGACTTTTTTGAAGATTTAATATCTGTTCATTTGGATAGTTTTATGTGGGCAAATGGATCTTAACAGGGATTCAGCCAACAAGAGGTGGTACTTCCCTTATGACTGATTCATTTTTAGAACTGGAGTCTTGCTAAATGGAATTGTGAGAGTCAGTTTCTTCTATGTCTGTGTCTCAGGCCCTGCTCTCTGTTTCCTATGGAAAGTCACTGTTCTCAGGTAGTTAATTTAGGAGCGGGCAGGGAGAGGAACACCGTCACTTATCTTTGCACACACAGATGCCCTGTTTGGCAACATCTAAACGCTAGAGACTCGTTGACCCACATTCATTTCTTTTCTTCCGCGGTACTTACTGACTGTGCAGGGATCTGGTACCACAGTTACTTCTAAAATCTGTTGCCAAATGCAGAAATCTCTGTCCCCATTGACTTCCCAGTTGTTGGAAATTAGCTCATGACCTAGAGACAGAGAGTGCTGTGGCTGTGCTTCCAATGTCAGAGTGCTTGGTGGTGGCAGCGAAGTGAACAGGGTTATAGAGAATCATCAGCTTCAGCACAAGCTGGCCTGCATTTTCCTGACTGTGTGTGCCTTCCACTCCCAGCTGATTTCTTACTGTCTTAATAATTAATAAAATTAAAGTTCCTTCTATTTCTTTTTTGTTTTTTTTCTATCAATCTGTTTTTGAAAGTACTTTTCATCTGTTTTGGGGAAATATCCACAGCTTTTGTTTATAGGAAGCAAAGTTGAATGAACTTTGGCTGGTATAGGAGAGACAAATCCTTGGGGAGCCCCTGAAATGGTAGGTGCTGTACTCTGCCCACTTTGTAGAACAGCGTGAACCCGCCGCTGCCCTGGAGTCACAGGTTTATAAACAGGACATGCTGCATGACCTGGAGGCCTGACTTTCATTCCTCTGCTTGTCCACTGGAATGAGCAGGCTGAGGCTGGTTGCCAAGCAACCCTGGACATAATAGAAGCAAGAGAACTCACCCACTGATTGTCATATTCCCTTTGCCTGTTTTCCCTTAGAGGCTTGAGGGATACGCGTATCATTTGGGAAGAGATAAAAGTAGACTAATTTGAAATATTGATTTTGTGAGTCTTACTGTTTTGGTCTCAACATTCCAGCCCTAGTCAGATAATGGTGGTGTTAATTTAGAAGGCTTTGACATCACTAAGAGAGCCTTATATTCCCAGAATAGACCTGGAGGGGAGAGGTATGTTGAGGGACTTTACTGACAGTAAAGGCAGCTTTGGTTATTGCCATCCTCTCAGTCAGTTCTTAAAAAGCATATTTGGGAGGGCCTCCCTGGTGGTGCAGCGGTTGAGCGCTGGGTTGCGAAGCTGCCCACAGCCTCCGCGTCGCCAGTTCGATCCCCGGCTGCTCCCCGGCCACCAGAGGAGGGTCCCACATGGCGCGCAGACCTCTCCTGCCGCCCGCTGCTCCCCTCAGCAGTGTACTTCGGTCCTTCTGCCTGCTCTGCTCCCCGCTCTGGCTCTGGTGAATTCTCTCACCCTCCCGCGCTTCTGACTGTACCCAGTGCATGTACAAACAAAACAAACAAACAAACAAACAAATAAATAAATAAAACATGCCTCTATTAAAAAAAAATAAAAATAAATAAAAATAAAAATAAAGTGTTTCCCCTTTAAAAAAAAAAAGCATATTTGGGGGCCTCCCCGGTGGCGTAATGGGTTGAGCTCCACACTGTGGAGCTGTCTGCAGCCTCTGTAGTGCCGGTTTGGTCCCCGCCGGCTGGCGAGTATCCCATGTGGTGTGGCAGACCTCTCCTGTCAGGCTCGCTGCTCCCCTCAGCCGTGTGTTTCTGTTGTCTTCCTGTTCTGCTCCCTGCTCTGTCTCTGGTGAATCTTCTCACCCTCCCGTGCCTCTGGACTGTACCCCGGTTCTTGTATAAAAATAAATAAAAAAATCTTAAAAAAAAAAAAGCATATTTGTAGGTATGATGCCTCTATTCTGCTCATGCCCCATGGACTGCTTTCTGTAGTGAAGGTAGGAAGACTCAATCCAAACTGCTTAAATAGAAAAGGAATTTATTGTGGTATATAACTGGAAAGCCCAGGATGTCCCAACTTTAGACCAGCCTGCCTATGACATACGCAGACCTTGAAGGTCTCTGCATCTCTCAACTCAGCCTTCTTCAGGCTGACTCCATTCTCAGGGGGCCTCTTCTTTCACCTTCTCAGGGTGACCTTGGCCAAGAGTGCAAACCAAAGCCTTAGCATGGTTCTCATGGACTTTTGTTGAATCACATGCTCATCCTTGAGATGGTCCTGGAACTGCCCTAAGCCCTATGTGGAGTAAACAGCAGATGAAATAAAAGTTCCAAAAGTCAGGAACAGATGGTTTCCCAGAGGAATATTAGGGTTCTATAAATACAGAGGGGGGGGGCAGCTGCCAGGCAGCCAAGGCAACAAAATTCCTCCACACTGGCCTCAGTAAATTGAACTTGGTCATCCAGGGAAGAGAAAGGACGGTGTCTCCCAAATATCTCCTGGCTCTTTTCTACATTTGGATGAACTAATTTGGTCTATCAGGCTGTGTTTTCATAACATTACCCTGGCAATCCAAATTTGGAGGGGGGAGAAACCAGAGATGATTTTGAAGTATTGGGGATCCCCAAGGTCGTGCATTCTGGACATACTGAGAAGAGTTTTGGGAATTAAGTGCCTAGTGAGCAGAGAATGGGGGTGTCAGAAGGATAGGAGGGAGAGAGGTCATTGTGCCTTCTAAGTCAAATTATAAAAAATAAAAACCCAGTGCTGTATGAGAACAGTTAAGTAATGCAGCAGAGCTCCATTACCTCTCTGAGCGGTGATGGCTGTTTCATAGCCTGGTCAGTATGAGGAATAGTTCTCCATCTTCAAGTTTGATCGCTTGCCCCTATGATATTTGTTTGGGAAACAAATACATCCAGAAGAATTCGGTTTGAATCTTGGGATAGCTAGTGCGGTGGATTAGACTACAAAGGGTCAGCAAACTTTTTCTGTGAAGGACCAGGTAGTAAATATTTTCAACTTTGTAGGACATATAGGGTCTCAGTCACATAGTTGTCTTTTTTGGTTTTGTGTTCACAACTCTTTAATGCTGTAAAAACCTTTCCTAGGTGATAGGTCATTCAAAAGCAGTCCAGGGGCCAGAGTTTGCTGAGCCCCAGTATGTACTCTGCAGTCAAATAGCCCTGGACTCCAGTTCTGTTTGTGTTGTTTGTGAACCTTGTGGGTTTTTTTTAACCTTGCAGGGACTCAGTTGTCCCAGTTTTCTCAGCTGTGAAGTGAATCGAACAAAAGGACCCACCTCATGGGATTATTGTGAGGCTTGCTCTTCGTAATAGTGATGTTGGCTCGCTAACACTGCACAGTGGGAAAAGGGGCAAGCAGTCTCATCTCCCTTGTTCTTCCTCTTTTGATACCCTTTTTCTCTGCTCTGAGCAACTCTTCATCAGGTTTTGGGAACTTGGTGCCAGTCTCAGTTTCATTTCTGGTGTGTTCAGGAAGTGACCCACATTTAGCCATATTTGGCAGTCACCAAAATAAATTGGCTTGGTTCATTATCAAAATGCAGAATATGTACTTGCTTTGCTTCCAGCCTGACATTCCCTCGTTAGCCACTTTTTCATTACATTCCAATTTATCAGCCTATCAAGGCCTATTATTAAAACCAGAAGGAGAATTTTTTTTTTTTAATTAGAGAGAATGTTAGAATTGTGGATTTTTGTTTGTTGAACTCGCTGGGTAGTATCAGCAGGCTTAGAAAAGGGCTCCATTTCTCCCTGGCATCTTAGTTTTATTACCTGTACTTTGTTCAGGTAAGTTCTGATGGAATGGATAGAAATCACACAACCTTTCAAATCTTTATCCTGCAGGCACTCGCCTGCTCTATGTCTTTGCTCAGTTGTCATTTTCTCAGTGGAGTCTATCTGACAGCCTTCCAATCCCTCTTGTCCATCCTATTTTTTTCTGTAGTACTTTCCTCTTTCTAGCATACTGTGTAATTTATTTTTTTATGGTTTCTTTTTCTTTCTGCCTCTCCCTACTAGAATGAAAACTACCAGAGCAAGAATATTTGTCTTTGTTCACTTCTATATTCTCAGTGCTTAGAATGGCATCTGGTACAGAAATAAATATTTGTTGAATGAGTGAATGGATGCTTTGACTCCTATATCTGAATGTTTACTATGCTCTGTTCTCTTTGGTCTAGAAGTTATGAGACTTGGGTTGATATAGAGTCTGCCACAAATTGCCTCTGTCTTTGAGCAAATCATTTAATCTCTTAGGACTGTAGTTTTCTTATCTTTAAAATAAGAGGTTAGGGTAAATGATTGCTAACGTTCCTGCTAGGTCTATAGTTCTGTGATTATAATCTCTGGTTAAAAGAGACAATGTACTGCTATTAAGATTGCCACAGATATTTCCTAAGAACAGTTTGAAATTCATTGGTGGGCAAAGTAAATTGTAAGAGAGTTTCAGAAAAAGTTTTTGGAAGTACCTTCTGCTTCTCTAAAAACTGTTCTCAAGTCTTACAGTATATTTGCCTTCAATAAGCTTTTCACTAGTGCTTTTAGGATAAAGTCCAGATGCCTTGATGGGGCTTTCTGTGCCCTGTGTACTCTGGCACCTGCCTGCCTCTCCACCCTCTCATTGCCTCTCTTTATAGGCTCTGTGTTCTAGTCCTTCTGAATTTGTTTCAGTTTCTCCAAGGGGTGACGTACTTCCCAGTTTCAGTCCATTCACTGTTTCTGTTCCATTTACCTGGTGTCCTTGGTACCTTCCCTGTTCCACCTTGGCCAATTCCTGTTCAGACTAACCCTTGACACACAGTGATTGTGGATTTAGGGAGAGATGAATAGTGGGTTCCGGTTTCACTGGGACTCTCACTACCTAAAGAGTGGAGACAGAAAAAGGCCGAGTTTACTTCGGACTGACTATTTGAGTTGGCAGGAGTATATTTGCCAGTGGCCTTCCCATCTATCTGCCTTTGCCTGGCCTCTTTTGCAATAAGAATCTATGGTTTGGAGAAGTACATTATCAAAGACTTGGTGCCATAGTAGAATCTGTCTTCATTCAGGACATGTTGGGAAGGTACTGTAAGTTTTTTTAGCAGCTTAGTAACATAATCAAAGCTTTATAAAACAGATAGCACAGACACCACAAAAAGAATTGAAAACATCATCCCCCTAGTCACTAAGAACCCCTAAGAATGCTTTTGCATTCTTTGGGGGGAGGTATATGCCAGGACTCCTATTTTGTAATTGGACAAAAGCTGGGGACATCTGATGATTTAACGACTTATTTTAGGAAACACAGAAAAGCAGTGATGGAGACAAGTATTTTTATCATTGGATAGAATTGTGATCTGTAAGAATGTTGCAAGTGGGTTGCAAGTGAAGAGTTGAGTAATGAGAGACTGTTCCTCAGAGGTGACTGACTTGTGGATGGTTCTGGAAGCTTTGATGGAGACTTGGATTCTGTTTAGGAGTTACCTGGATATTTTGGGAGATGGATTAAAGATGATTCTCTACATTGTGGCTGTGGTTGCCATACACCTAGATTTATCAAATCAAGGAGCTGATTTCCCTTCCTGGCTGGTTTAGGAAGAGAGTTCTTTCATAGTATGCTTCATCTGAGATCCCATTCACTTGAACTTTAAGGCGGGTTTTTGGTTTTGCACTTCTGTTACAGACTTTGTTAAACTGTAAATGTAAAACTTGGGTGGTATAATTGATGCTCTCCAAAAACTCATTCCCACTCTGCGTTGAAGCAGTGCTTCTCAAACTCTGATGTGCATCTGAATTCTGCAGTGGGGCTTGAGAGTCTGCTTTTCTTACAAGCTCCCAGTCGAGGTTGATATTAGAACTCAGTTTTCCTTCACCTGATCCATTTTTCTTTACTCTTTGCCCATCCTTTCTTTCTTGTGTCTCAGATACTTTATCATGGCTGCTAATCTTCGATACCAGGATTCATTGTTAGCTTATGACTACCTCTGCAGCTTGCCCAGTCATTTTAAAATGAAAATCTGAACATGTCACATTACTGCATAAAACCCTGTAGCGGTCTCCCTCTATTCTTAGAACAATCCCATGTTACGGTCTGATATGTTTGCCTCTGTGGTTTTATCTTGTACCATTGTTGCCTCTCCAGCCATGGGGCCCCTTCCTGCTTCTTTGATGCCTTGTCTGCCTACCTCAGAGCCTTGGTGCACACAGTTGCCTCTGATGCAACCCTCTTCTACCTCATGGCCCTCACTGTTCCTTCTTCAAATCTCAGCTCAAAAGTTACTTCCTGTGGAAGCTGCTCCAGGCTTCCCATCTGTCTGCATTTGCCTGATCTCTCCGCTGTACAGGGGGGATCAAAGCAGAGAAGTGAAGGGAGGCATTGGTGGGAGGAAAGGGAGAGAGAGGCTTGGTTGGGGTTTGGTGGATAGTGTTCTAATTGTCCCCTAAGTGGAGGATTGTGCATCATTTTAGGAAGTTGTAGATTGCCCAAGAGGTACCTTTCAAAAGCTACTCTTCCTGGAAGGGTGTTGATGGCGACAGTGCACTTCATGGTGTGTGGGAGGAAGAGGAAGAGCAAAGAGTTTCCGTTTAGGGACCGTCTTGTCGTCCGAAGCTGGCTTTGGTGGCTGCTGCTTGATTTTGTGTATGCCCTTGGTGACCAGTCCTAAGTCCCTCTTTGTGCTCCTGTGCATCTCCTTTTTCTATTGTTTTTGCAGTTTTATAAATGCAGAAACTGCTCCAAAGGAAGGACTTGACTAGTTCACAACAATAGGAAGGAAGAATGAGCTGAGAAAGGTTCCAGGTCAGATTGCAGCCTGCGGCCTCCTCACCCAGAGACCCTGCTCACTGCTCTACATTTGAGTAGCATCTTCGAAGCATGTGAACTGCCCTGTTGAGATGACGCTATTGCTCCACAAATTGGAATGCATTCAGGAGAAACCCCTGAATCTGCTGTGCCATCAACCAGCAGACCTCACAAATTAGTCAACTCTCCTGCTGTGCTCACAACTCTGACAACAGTGAATACTATCAGGAGTGACAACTAAGGTGTGCTTTAGAGGTGTATTTTAATGTTTTCTTCTCTTCCTTTTGGGGATTTGTCATGTGCATTTCAATCCTTCTGGTAATATTACAAAGACTGTAGAACCCCCCTCTAGCTTGTAAAGTCCCCGAGGACAGGCCGTTGACTGTACTGTATGGGTCACTCATCTGCACAGTGACAGGCACATAATGGCCATAAATGCATGTCAGGAGATACTTCCTAGTTTTTAATTTGGTGGGAACCACCCTCCCCTCTTCTTTCGCTAGTCCTGCAGTGATGCTTCAAGGGTGAGGATCTTTATACCTGTGTATTCCTCAGCAAGATTTGTTTCTTGAGCTGTAGGAGCTGTAGGGAGTGATGTGAACTGTAGGGACCCCGTTTTAATTAACATTACAACTGCTTATTTGCTTGCTTGCTTCACCAGCCTGAGGCAGTGGGGTGCATGCTCAGTGATAAATGAAATGACTTCATTTGTTGGGGGCAAATCTGACAGTGGTACCTGGTTATCTTATTATCCTTGAATGCAAGCTCTCAGAGGAGCCTGCTTTTCTTCCCATTGTCTGGTATCATGAACCAGGCCACTGAGTGCAGAATAAATAGCTGTGAAAGACCCCACAAACTTCAGCAGTTGAACGATGAATACGTTTGTCCTAACTTATCATGGTTGGCATGCAGGGCTAGGGAGGCCCAAGGAGACATTCAACTTAGTCACTTTTGTTAGTTATGATTCACTGGAGTTTTTCTCTCTGTCTCTCCATTAAATTGCCACCAGAAGGCCAAACTGTCTTTTCTTGTCTAACTCCATTATTGGTGCCACATGAATAGACCTGTTTATGGTGTTAGTTCAGTAATTTCTTGACTTTTTGTGACTCTTTCCGGGAGCCTGGCAGTATGTTCTCATGTGTGCCTCCCAGCTGTATGGCATCTACCAGCTGGAAGGTGCTCGTAGCTAAGGCATCACCTTGGGAGGAAAGCAGGGTCCATGGCAGAGACAGATGGAAATGATGCCACATTTATGTCTGTTCTAGTCTAAGACAGTGTCCAGATCTCCACATCATATGTGTGCCAGTCCCTTACCAGCTCTCTGCAGGTGCTGTTGCCTGTGCTGAGGCATCTTAATCACATGATGGATGGCTGTGTGGCTTATTTGGTTGGGACACAGGGCTGATTGCTTTTTATTTCTTTAAAAAAATTCTTTCTGGGTGTAACTGATTCTTTTTGTTGGTCTTGAGCTGAGGAATTTCTGTAGGAGCCTTTGGAATTGTGTTTTGTACATGATCCCAGTTCTGCCTTCTGTCATCTCCCAAGTTAATGTCAGTGTTTCAGGGTCGCCTGGGGACTAGTAACAGTGAAGACTAGTATCTATGGACAGTGTCCTATGTGACAGACCTTGTAAATTCCTATCCATGCTCTCAATGAAGCCTCAAAATAACCTTATAAGACAGTGACACTATTACTGTCACCACCCTCTCCGTTGTATGAATGAGGGAAGACAGGAGACGCACAGGGTAAGATATTAGATGCCTCTTTTTGGGTAATACAAATAAACAATACAAAACACCTAAACATCCTTTTGAGAAAAGGGAATGGGCACCTTGCCTGAATGACAGGCATATTTTCTAGGCTGCCTGCTAAGATTTAGTAGAGGTTTTTTTTTTTTTCTTTTCTTTTTCTTTTTTAGAACTGTTTCCAAGGAGATATGGGTTGCCTTCCAAAGGCAAATATGATGAAGAATCCCACCCCCACCCTAGCGTCACCCCACCTCCACCCTGCTTTTGGCTACTTTTGTGTTTGAAAAATGTCACCATACCCAGTTGCTTTCCTTAAGAGGAATAAGGATGAAAATGCCTTGTCCTGAACTCTTGTGATCAGAGTAGCCCACACCTCTTACGGAAATACTACATTTTTGGGGAAATGATTTTAAATCCACCCATTCATGTTCATCTATAATGCCAGGCATTGGTTAGTGTGCCCATATAAGCAGCTGCCTTCTAGCTGGTGAGACTAGAGTGGGTGAGGGTCAGATGCAGAAGCCTCATAGAAAGAGGATAAAAATGGACTGGAAAGAAGAACATTAAAGATCTCTTCCCTCTTAAATCCCTGGCAGCTCCAGAGACTATGGGAGCTGAGATGGGAAATGTTCTGTGGTACCTTCTGTGTGAATGAGGCATTTATTTACAACACGTGTCCAGGGGCTTATCTTCTTCTTCTTTTTTTTTTTTTACGGTAAAATTTACGGTAATGGCTACAATTTAGAAAATTGCTTGTTATTAGGGGTCCACAAATGGACATGTTGAAGTTGACATTTTTTCAAATTTTCTTTTGATTCTGATTTTCTGAGCATCCTTTAACAGAGCTATACCCAAATGGCAGGATTTAACTTGCTTTGGATTTAGTCTCCTTTGTTTTTACTGACCTTGATTTTAATGGGAAGGCTCATGAGAAGTGAAATTGCTGAGCTCTGGTGATAGAAGAGGTGAAAGAAAAAACAGTGATAATCCTCATCCTCGGTTGATGTCTATAGAGGGTTTTGTGGATTGAAGTTTCTTAGTTTTATTGATAAAGAAGTAGGTATTAGAAAAACAATTTTTAACAGTTTCATTGAAATATTGTTTCTATATAGGAAGTTAGAAATTTTGAGTTAGTGGGCCTCCCTGGTGACGCAGGTGGTTGAGCACAGCGCTGTGAAACTGTCCACAGCCTTGCAGTGCAGGTTCTATCATAGCAGGCTAGGGAGATACCCACATGGCGCAGCAGACCTCTCCTGTCTTGCCCGCTGCTCCTTTCAACAGTGTATTTCAGTCAGTCTGCCTGTTCTGTTTCCCGCTCTTTCTCTGGTGAATCCTCTCACTCTCCCACACATCTAGCCTGTACCCCTGTTCTTGTATAAATAAATAAATCTTAAAAAAAAATTGGAATTAGCTCCAGGACACCTGAATGGACAGTAGACTGAGTTTGGGGACTCCAATGAGTTTTTGTTTTAAATTTGAGTGTGACCTCTACCTTCTATAAGCCTCAGTTTTTGTCACCTATAAAATAGGCATGATAGTATAGATATATCATATATATATATACACACACACACACACATATATATATCAGCTTAATATAATTACCAGATAAAATGAAGGATGTCCAGTTGAATTTCAGAGGAATTTTAGAGAAACAATAAAACCTCTGTTGAATAATTAGATCCCCAAATATTTGTTATCTGTCTTAAATTTCACTAGTTGTCATATACTTTAATTTGTGAAATGTGAAACCACTAATGTAATCCCATTGTTACCCCCATTTGGAGTCTTTGAGCTACCTTTCTGATCACTACAAACAAATTGAGGTAGTTTGAATAGGTATAGAGGTATGATTTTATTTGCACCTCTCCTATAGCTGCCTGCCTTTGTCATTGCTAGTATAGAAACCATGCCTTTCAAGAAACACCCCATCTATCCATTAAAACACTGTTGAATAGCAGCCAGACATATTTATTGAGAAATCAGCCAGAAGGAAATCTCTCTGATAGCACTTCCTTTACTGCATGGTATTGCTGAGCTTGTGTAAGGAGGACATTGGGAATGGAATGTGACCCTACTGTGATGTTGGAAGTTCACCTTGGGGCTTCATAGACAGGGACTTTGGCATCCAGGGAACTCTGTTTCTCAGGAACTGTTTGGAAGCCTTACCTGTATAGGACTCAGCCATTTAGTATCCTGTCTGCAGGTCTAGGGAACCCATAAATACAAAAATAAACAAATGATCCAGTCCTTATAATTAAGGGCTGTATTATTTTGCAGAAGAGGATCAACAAATACCAATAATTGCTATAATTTACTGAATAACTCCTTCATGACTTTGCCTCAACACTGTAGATGTTTTCTTTGTCGCAGTAGTCCTCACAGCAGCCCTGCGAGCAAGGGTCTCTGATCTTATTTTCCTCAGGAGGGAATTGAAACTTTGGTGTGTGATGGAGCCTGGAGCCACATGTACTTTGACCTGACTTAAAAATTTCTGTTCTATATTGTCTTGTGCATCTTACATTGCTTAGGGAATCGCATGAAATTACCAATAATCTTTTTAGACCTCCAGAAATGACACTTTCTTACACTTCAACCTAATCCAAAGAATTAGGCCTGATATATTTATACCCATCCACTGTTATCACACATCTCCCTGTGGCTGACAGGAGTGAATGAAATCTGTGGACTAGTTAAGGCTTAGCAAAGAGGCTTCTGGGAATTTGGTTTTCATTTGTTCATTCATTCTCTCACCTACTCAGTGGCTCACTCGCTGAGCAGAATCTCCTTGAATTCTGCCAACCATCATATTAAACATAATTTTGAACAATTTAAAAATTATTTTTATTATGAAAAATTTTGTTTCTGCCCATTTGTAAGTCAGTCCTGCACTTAACTCCAAATAACCACTGATTTATTTTCTGTATGCTGATCTCTTTTGGACATTTCATAGAAATGGAATTATATATATATACTATGTAGTCTTTTGGGTCTATTTTCTTTCACTTAGTGAAATCTTTTTTTTTCAGATTATTTGTGTTACAGTGTATATCGCTTGTATTTTATTCCTTTTTATTGCTGAGTAGTATTCCATTGTAGATATGTACTACATTTTATTTTTTCATTCACCAATTCATGTATTTTGCTGTACACAACATAGTGTACAAGTTTTTGTGTTTATGTATGTTTTCATTTCTTTTAGGTAGGCAACAAGGAGTGAAATAACTGTGTCATATAGTAAATTTATGTTTCACTTGAGTAGATTTTTGAGGAAGGAGAGTAAAAAGTAGATTTACATGAGAGCTCAGAAGTGGGGATGAGGTTAGGATTAACCACAGAGAATGGTGACCTGGACTCAAGTGCCGGAACCCAGATAGGTAAGCCAGACACATTTTAAATTGGGAGAGTTAAGAAGGGCAGCTGGAGTTAGCTAGAGAGATCCTGAAGTCCATGAGGATCCATGTGACTTTTCTTTTCAGAATCAGCAGTGTTTTCCACTGTAAAATACTGTGCTTTTTGACACAGGTATTGAAAATCATTTTGTAATCTTACAATGAGGAGAGATGTTAATAGGGAAGTGGTGCTGTTACCTTCCAGAGCATCAAGTGCTCTAGAAGATTTTCAAATGCCGAGACCCAGAGTTTTTGTTGAGAAAAATGTGGATAATTTAAAGAGTTTTTCACATTATTCTCTTATTTTGGAGTGTATCTTTCTTAACTGTTTTAGAATGGTTGAGAATGTTCTTTTTATATTAAGTAATGGTGATAGACATTTTTTAAGACTCGTGCTTGGCATAATAAACTATTGGTAACCAAGTGGGTGTGTGTGTTTGTAGATGTGTGTTTCCATCTCTGTGTGTGTATGCATGTGTGCATGCGTGTCTGTGTATGTGCTCCAGAGCAGGTTTGGGGATGCCATCTTTTGGCATCCATGGCGACTCTTGTGTTGTACCTCCCTCCTCATTTTCTTACATAATCATGGAGTGTGGGCAACTGGAGCTCTGCCTGTGTAAGGCCAAAATAAAAGGTTAGTGAAATCAATAAGGGACTAAACCAAACATGTAACGCCATTACTTACGCATCTGACTATGGATTTATGCTGTTGCCATCTATCTTCCACCACTGTGGCAGTGTAAGGAAGCCAGAATCAACTTGGATTGCTTATGCATGCTTTGGGCTAACTGACATATTCTGTTGAGGGCAAGTGGCTGTTTTCTCTGGGTGTTCTGTAGAGACTGGAGGCTCTACAGGAGCAGCACTGTGGTGAGGCTGTGGACAGAACAGCAGCACTGGACCTGCCGGTGAAGGAGCTTCCATTTCGCTGCAGAGTGCTTATTCTCTAGGTTGGGGTTAGGGAGTGGAATTTTTCTGTGATATGATCCTGAAATACACATGGTCCTTTTTTCCAATGAATAAGGATGATGGCGATGATGGTATGCATGAAATTAATGAGAGTGAAGTGCACTGAGACGAACCCTGTGCTAAGTGCTTTCAGGCACGATGTAATTTGACCCCAGCAACAATTGTTACAGAGGTACAGTTACTCTATTTTTGTGTGAAGCACTTAGGGTCAGGAATGTTTAGTAACTTGTTCACTTGCCACAGGATGAGGAACACACCATCCGTTGCCAGTAAGGGACCAAGCCCGGGGAGTCAGACCTAGCCAACCTGCTCTTTAAAAAGCTGAGTCTCTCAGTTTCACTAGTTTCTACCCCATTCTCATTCCCAGAGGCCCAGCACTTTGGTTCAGCTTTACTGCAGAGGTCTTCGGCATGAAAAGGAAACTGGGGCTCTGGATTCCATGGGACATCCTCAGCAAGGCCCCCTCACTGCCCCCAGGCAGCCCACATAGCTGTGGTGTGTCTAATACTTTATTTGCTGCCCCTGTGTCTACAGATGGCTCCATTGATTTAGCCTTGGGAAGTCTTTGCTCTGGCTGCCCTCCTTACCCCTTTTGTTGATACATCCCCAGAATGTTCAAGTGCGCACCGAGTTGCAAGCTCCTCTCCTGGGACCGAGGAGGGTGTGAGACCTTGCCCTGGTGTTCATCAAAGTCTGTGGGACAGGGGGTTCCCCCTTGCCTGCCCTTGGAAACTGAAGTCTTTATGTAGTTCTGGCAGGTCATCTATTTAAATGCTTTGCCATTGCCTTGTGAGGAATAAAGTGGACAGAAAATGGGATATTGGAAAAGTTCACTCCAGTTTTTAAGAATGTTTTATTTTAGGAGAATGTTGGGCTGAAAAATAGTAGAATCTTTTTTTTTTTTTTTCATTTTCTTTCTTTCATTGAAGTAACATTACTTGAGAGCAATGTTTCAGGCCTCATCATCATTGAGTGTCAACCTGTATATACTACCTTAAGTTCATCACTAAAATTCTGAATTATCCTTTACAATATCACTGCTCTCCTTCTCTGAGAAAAGGAGAAAAGGTTACCTTTCTGGTAACCACCAATTGATCTTATAGTCCAAAGGTTTTTTATTTGCTTTATTTAGTTCACCTATTTGTTTTCTCTATATTATACATGACTGAAATCATACAGTGTTTGTCTTTCTCTGTCTGGCTTATTTCACAAAAGATAATTCCTTTTAGGTTCATTTATGTTGTAAATGGCAAGATTTCACTTTTTTTTTTTTTTGTAAGAGAGCAGTACTCTGTTCTCGCTCTCTCTCTCTCTGTGTGTGTGTGTATGTGTGTGTGTGTATGTGTGATCTTTATCCATTTGTCAGCCAGTGAGTCCAGTATTCCAGTTCTTAGTTATTGTAAATAATGCTACATTAAACATGGCGATGCATAGATCTCTTCAAATTAGTGTTTTTGTATTTGGGGGGTAATTACCCAGAAGTGGGATAACTGGATCATATGGAGTTTCTATTTTTAATATTTTGAGAAACCTCCATATGTTTGCCATAATAGTTGTACCAATTTACATTCCCACCAGCAGTGCTTAATGCTTCCCTTCTTTTCATATGCTCTCCAACACTAGTTTCTTGTCTTTCAGAAATGGCCATTCTCATAGGTAGGAGGTGATATCTCATTGTTTTGATATGCATTTCTCTAATAATAAGTAATGATGACCATCTTTCTATGGGCCTGTTGGCCAGCTGTATGTCTTCTTTGAGAAGTATTTATTCTCTCTTTTTAAGGAGCTTGTTTTTTTCCACTGCTGAGTTTTATGAGTTCTTTGTATATTTTGGAATACCTTTTGTTAGATGTATGATGTATAAATATCTTCTCCCATTCAGTAGGATTTGTTTTGATGCAAGTTCCTTTCATTATGCAGAAGCTTTTAGTTTGATATTGTTCAATTTGTTTAATTTTGCTTTTGTTTCCCTTGCCATTGGAGTCCAGTCCCCAAACACATTTCTAAGACTGTTGCCAAGGAGCATATTGTCTGTGTTTTCTTCTATTTTTTTTATAGTTCCAGGTCTCTTCTGACTGTTAAACTTAATCCACACTTTGAGGTAGTGAAACCTCATTTATCAAATTAGAATCAAATTTTGCTTAGTGGAACTTAAATGATTTCTTGCTTTCCTTTCTCCCACCTCCAGTTTAATATTTACCTTAGTTTTCTTTTTTAAAGATTTATTTATTTATGCATACAAGAGTTGGGGTACAGGCCAGAGGTATGGGGGGGGGTGAGAGGATTCACCAGAGACAGAGTGGGGAGCAGAACAGGCAGATTGACTGAAATACACTGCTGAGGGGAGCAGGGAAGCAAGACAGGAGAGGTTTGCTGCACCATGTGGGTCACCTCCCTGGCTGGGGAGCAAACTTGTGCTGCAGTGGCTGTGGATAGTTTCATAGTGCTGCAACTTAACCCCTTGTGCCACCAGGGAGGACCCTGCCTTAGTTTTTATCCTCAAGAAAACTGTGAGATATAGCTGGTGTTACTAATTTGATGTAAGTAACTACTGTGGCATGAAGCTGAGTTGTTGAGTTGTCCAGGGTCTGGCTAGAATTGGATTAGAAATGAGGCCTTTTGATGCTTAGCCCAGTTGCTTTCCTTGTTATCACTGTCTGATCATTGACATTGAGATTAGAAATGGTGGCTTTTCTTAGCTGTTGCGTGAGCTGTTAGAGCTTGGTCCATATGCTTGGGTCTTTTGAACTCCAAGATGGACCAACCAGTCATGTGAAGAGAGAAAAGCTCCTCTGTCAAAACTGAGTACACCCTCCCCTGTCAGCTGCTATGGAAATTTCTGCCACTGAAACAAAGATGCAGGACTTTTCTTACCTTGGGTGAACTGAGAACATATGTTTTATCCATATATGGCACATTGCTTATTAAGCTTGTGTCTAATTCTGTGGCATCTTGCCCATCAGATAGTTCCCCTTTTATAAGATAAAGTGCTTGTATGGCTGGGTGTTCTGATTTTAAGTCATGAGGTTTGACTTTTATCAGAAATTTACAACTCACTTCAAAGGATTCAGTAAAGTATAATTGCATGAAATGGCAGTGTTACATTTTGTAATGTTAATGTCAAAATGGAACTCTATAATATGTGTTTTCATTGTCTTTTTTTGAATGGTCTAAGTTTGTGTGTTTTGTCTGTCAGACATTTTTATTAATCAAATAATTAATGTTTATTGTGGAATGATTAGAAAATTCAGTTAAGAGGAAAATATAAATAAAATAAGAAAAAAATACATATATTCTAAAGAAAAGCTCCTATGAGAAGACAGAATGTGAAGGACTTTGAACTTCTCAAGAGGAGGGGTTGAGTTAGTTGGTACAAGTTGTTATCATTCCCAGAATCATTCTTTCATTCTTTTTTTCCAGAGGTCAGAACACAAGTTGGGGTATCTGAGCATGCCCTGGAGAAAGCCACAGTAGGATTTGGCTTGCTGTTTTTTGCTGTGAGCCAGGGTACATCTACCTCCTGCTAGGTGTGAAAAGGGAAAATTGTCCTTTGGGGTCTTCTGTTTATGTAGTTTGTAGTTCGCAAGCAGAAAGGGAAATGTAATCTTATAGTCATGTCTCCTCCCAGCCCTGCTGGAGCCATCCATTCACTCACTCATTCACTGGTTCGTCCATTCATTCAGTACCCGTTCACTGCACAGCAGACACTGATTGCACTTCGCTCTGGGATTTCACCATAAATTAGACAAATCCCTGCGCTCACAGAGCCTGTATTGGATGATGCTGGTTGTGGTGTCATTACTTCTCTTTTCAGCTTTTCCTTGTATGGCCATGAAGGCATTCTCCTCTCCCTTGGAGCTGACCCGACCACCAGGTTCTGCCCTACAACCCAGCTCACTCTCAGAACTATAGCCGACCTGAAACTTGATTATCCCAGCAGGGAAGGTAAGGAGGAGAGGCAGCATTTGTCTGGCTGGGTTCTTCTCCAAATGGAACTTTAATTTTATATGGGAGGAGTAGATGAGCAGATCACAGAGAGAGGGATTCCTGGCTTTATCAGAGAAAGAAAGCCTCATTTTGTGTTGTGTTTGGAACAGGTCCCAGAGACCTCAGTACAATTCTTTGGAAGGGCTGAGCTAAACTACCATGTCGTAAAATAATAGCCAAAAGAATCAGTGTGGAATTTAGGATAATATCCAGTCAGAGGGAATTCTTTGTGACAGCTCTCTCTAGGCAGAGGGCAGGATTTCAGCCCAGATCAACCCCTGTTGTTAATTCTTAACACCTTAATGAACATATGAACATGTTTTTTTGTTTGTGCATCTTCTTTTATGTTTGTACATCTTCTCTCTCTCTCTCCATCTCACTTGATCTCTATCTGTTATGTCTCATTCCCTGTCACATGTAGTCATTTATTAAGGAATTTTGATGGAAAATTAAAACCTGAACCTGTGTGAATTCTCCTTTGAGCGATGGCATATGTGGGTGGGAGGGATGGGGATGTGTGACACAGAAAACTTCAAAAGTTCCAGGAAATTACATTTCGCAAACTTTAATCACTCATGTATTTCATCATGATTTTTCTGCCACATTAATGTAACACCTATTCTGTTTATTCTGTTGTTTGCTTAATTTTTTTTTTTTGTATGGGAGCACTTGTTCTTTTTGAAAGGGTACTCTTTGTCTTAAAAGGGTATTTTATAACTTGGTCACAAATAAAGTACCAGTATAATTTGCCATAGAATGTAACCATAAAAATCAGTACATATACTCTAATATTTATTTATGTGCCACATAAATGATTTCATATACCACAAAGTGGTATGCTTACTACATGTTGGGATGTTCTGTTTTAGATTGTAGCAGTTCTATTCAACATATTCCTGGAAAATCAGATGATTAAATCTCTCCTTTCCAGTAATATTCCTTCCCACCCCCCACCCCAACTAAGGTGAGACATGTGACACGATTTGCTATGTGTGAGGCTGCAGGTATGAGGAGGGGGTATTTTTGGCTCTCTTTATCTGTAGGCACTGGCCCCTTGAATGATTTCACTTAAATTCTGGGTGCAGATTGATATATCCCCAGTGCCAAGAATCCTGCAGATATGGTAATGTTAATGTACAGTGGGCCAAGCTGTCTATATCCCAGGCAATTTCCTCCCATCTTTTTAGCAAGATTTCTCCATCCCGTGTGGCAAAATAGAAGCTGAGAGTGTGGGGTTCAGAGACTGACATTATGAGTTCAAACCCCAGGCCTACTCTTTTATGACATTGAATACTTGACAAATAGACATGTGTCTATTATGTGTTGGCCACTGCTGAAGTTTCTCGGGCCATACTGTTAAGCAGAATAGAAAACAAAATATTTCCTTTTGTAGAGCTTGTATGCTGGCCTTTTTCCCATCTGTTAAATGGGAGCACTAGTAACCCTGTGGTTATGTGGGGGTTTCAGTGAGCTGGGGTGTAGGAAGAGTGCTTGGCATAGTCTCTGGCTCATAGCAATTGTGCACTAGTTATGAAGCATATCCACCAGCATCATAACAGGCTTTGAGCCCTTCTGAACACTGAGCCCACTCCTCCTTTAGCTTCCGCAGCAGCCAACTGAAATATTCTGTCCTCAGTTTTTAGTCATTAAGTAATTCTTGAAACCCTACAGCCTCTAGAAAACATGAATGACCTGGAGCCTCCTCACCTACTTTAGTACTCTAAAAACTCACATCACCCCTGAAATGAGCTTACTCATCACCTCACTGCTGTGATGACTTGACATGCTCATGGCTTGGATAAAGTTTTTGGGAAAAGATCTTTTGTTCTTTTGTTAACTGTAAAAGTCTCCCCTCTCTCCTGCTTCCATGGCTTCCTCATCTCTTCCTGTAGCATGAGAGTTAGGGCAGAATTCGTGGCCCTGCAGTGTACTGTAGGATCTTCTAGAATATTTCTTTAGTCCACTAGAGCGTGGTTGATCTAAAAGGAGATGTGGCCCTGTCTGTGGAGGGGTTGGGCTGCACTTTAATTTTATTCATTTCTAAAAGGAAACATTTTATTTATGACCGCTGTGTAATTAACAACACAAAACATAAGCTTTGTCTTGGGTCCCAGTTCTCAAAAGGCAAAAGTCTCCACTGACATCAGCCCTCAGCGGCCTGAAGGTGGCTTTGGGACCCAGTGGCTATGCTTTAGAAGGAAACCAGCCTGCCCACACCCTGCAGAGAATGACAATGACGTAGAGTTTAAAACAACTTGAACAGTGTTTGTGTTGGTTAGCTAAAGCTACCATAACAAAGCACCACTGATTGGGTGGTTTAAACAGCAGGAATTCATTTTCTCATAATTCTAGTGGCTTGACATCTGAGATTAAGGTGAGACCTCTGTCCCTGGCTTGAAGATGACTGACTTCTCCCTGTGTCTTTACATGGTCTTCCCTCTGTAAACGCCTGAATCCTAACCTCTTTTTATAAGGACACCAGTCATGTTGGATTAGGGCCCACCCATGTAACCTCATTTTACCTTAATACCTATTTAATAGTCCTGTCTCCAAATGCAGTCACATTCTGAGGTACAAAGAGGACTTCAACATAGGAATTTTATGGGGCCACAGTTCTACACATAAAAGGGTAGAATGCATTCAGGAATGCTGTTCTAAAATATACTCATACTACCTAAGCATTGAGTTGCTCAGAGGGATTGCTCAGGGCAATCGAGCCAGCTTCCGGCCTGGGAGTTAACTCTGTGGTGGCTGCCATTACTAATTTAATGAGCTCTTACTGATGACTTAGGCCATTTGGCTGATCTTCAGTATTGTTGACCAGGCCTCAAATAGGTGCAGTCGTGTCAAGAACTGGTAGGCCAGTTTTGCTCATTTCCCCCATGCCCTGGCCGCTTCCAGACAGAATTTGAGAGAAAGGAGTAGAAATAGTTTTGGGGGAAGGATTCATTGACAGGGTAAGTGTGACATTGTCCTTTAGACAAGACTCGGAACTCCCTCAAGAGTTGGGAAAACCACGGTGAGAGCTTTCCAGTAATCTGAAACTGTCCTTCCGGTTAGATACACTGTAGATGTACTGTAAACAGTGACTGCCTGCAAGAGGGGTTTGGAGTCTGTTGACTTTGGCTGAGATGTAGTCTGAGAAGATTCATCAGTTTCCAATTCCTGTTCTCTCAGGATATTAAGTATTTCAATGAACTGGAAAACTTTTCTTTATTAAAATTGGAGGAAGAGTTGGAGTGTTGTGAGGGAGACCTGGAACAGGAAGGGAGCTGACCTCAGAAGTTTCACTGCATTCCTTCAGAGATTATTTGATCTCTTTTGCATTGTCATTGTTGAGTATCTTAAATATGCAATGCAGTAAGAGGAGGTAAAAAGTAAATATGATTCCAAAGTGTTGACTTAGCTAGTGTATGTGGCATGCAGTGTGGAGTTTGAACCTCCCACTGATCTAGTTTAAATCCAGGCTCTTCTGCTCATTATCTGTAAAATGGGGTGAGATTGGTACCTTCATCCAGGATGTTTCGAAGATCAAAGATAATGCATGTAGCACCCCGCGTCTGTGCTCAGCCACTGTGAACCAGGTGCTAGCCTCTGTTCTTACTGTCGGTGTAGCATGTTGCCTCAGTCCTGCAACCAAATTTCGGTTGAGAACAAAACGGCTTTCAAGTGCTTGTGGAGATACGTGATATTTATCAGTTTTTTTTTTTTCTTTAAATCAAGTTGCAACCTTGCTTTTTCATTTCTGCCTAGGAGAACTTTCATCTTTTTCTTGAGAATAGAAGTCATACTGACTAAGGAAATTTTTTTCTAATGGGAAAGAAATAATTTTTTAATTGTATTTTTGATGTTTTGCTCTACATCTAAAAGAGTGGTTACTTTTATTGGCTTAAATATGCTAATAAGATGAGGGTCATGTGTTCACATTTACCCCACACATTTATTGGGATGTTCTTGTCATCTTCTCACATCCTCCCCTGCTTCCTTTGCAGTCTCCAGTCGCTCTGTTCTCACACACCATGGGCTTAGTGGCATAGGACATTGTCACACTACCTGTTAGCAGATCTTTCTCTAAATTATTCTTCTCCTCTCTCTCCAGTCCCGTCTGGAACAAGCTAGTCCTGAGACCCTGAGTCCTTTTGATACTTTTCCTATCTGCCACTCATCCTTCAGACTCATCCCAACTTCACTGCCTCTGGCTGGCCTTCCTGGTTCCTCTGTGTCTCTAGAGAACTGACTTGAAGGGTCTACTCCTTTCAGTAAGATTTGATTAAAGTTTGTCTGTTCCCTACATGGGAAACCTATGAGACTATCTAGGAACCATGTCTTTATTTGTTCATCACCATAGACCAAACACCCTGTAGCACCTGGGTGCATGGTAGCACTGGGTAAATATATGTAGAATGGTTTTCATGAAGAGAGCTATGTTAGGTACTTTGGGGCTGCAGAAGTAAAGCCTATTCGGTCCGTTCTCCTAAGGAACCTCTTTCTCATGGAGAAGTATAGGAGTCAATGTTGTGCATAGCAGGTGAAGTAGTCCACAGGGTAGACTGGGTGTCGTGTAGGAGGTGCCATGTCTGAACTGAGCCCAGGAGAAGGTGGAGATGGGTCCAAAGAAATGGGAGAAAAAGGCACATTGGGTAGAGGGTGCTGTGTGAGCAAAGGCTTAGAAGGTGCAGCCTGGCTTCAGGGATGGAAGCTGTGTGGTTGGGCTGGAGCCCAGCAGGCTTACAGGGAAGTAGTGGCATTAGGTTGGAGGTATGTGAACCAAGCACTTGGGGCTGGCTGGAGCAGAGGGGGCTGTGCTATAGAAGGGCCTGAGCAAAGAATTCTGTGACCAGCACTTGCTCAAAGAAGATAGTGTCTATAGTACGGTGTGCAGAGAGGCAAGACCAGAGACATGCAGGGACTGGGAAGTTGAGGGCTTAGTGGAGAGAAAGGAACTCTTTTATATTGCTGGTGGGAGTGCAAACCTGTCCAGCCACTACGCAAAGCTGTGTGGAGGACTCTCAAATTACTGAACATGGATCTACTGAATGGCCCAGCAATTCCACTTCTAGGAATCTACCCAAAGGACACAAAAACATTAATTCAAAAGGATCCTGCACCCCAATTGCAGGTATTTACAATAGGTAAAATATGGAAACAACCTAAATGCCCAGCAACAGATGACTAGATCAAGAAGATGTGGTATATATACACAATGGAATATTGTTCAGCAATCAAAAAAGATAAACTCATGCCATTGCAGCAACATGGGTGGAGCTGGAAGGAATAAGGTTCAGTGAAATAAGTTAGCAGGAAAAAGAAAAATATCGCTTCACTTACAGGCGGAATATAGGGAAACCAAACAAGGGGTCAGGAAAAAAAAAGATAAGAATTTGCAGACACACTATAGGTCTGAGACATATTGCAGGGAAGGGAGAGGGAGGGGATCAAAAGGGGAGGGAAGAACACAAAAGTCTGTGGTGATGGATCACAGGTGATTTGGGAGTGCAAATTTGTGGAGTTTACACCTGAGGGAAGGAATCAAACATTATACAAAAATGAACAATGATGTAAAAATAAAATAATAAATAAATGGGGGCCAAAAGGGGGATTATAAAATAGCAGCAAGAACATTAATGGGGCCTGGTCACTGATATGAGCCAGGAGACAGTCGATTTTATATCTTGGGCACTGGAGACTTTACTGATTTTTTTTAAATTTTCTTTTTTGCTTTTCTACTCCCCCCCCCCACCCCCAGGTATAGTCCCCATAGAATTTCCTTCACCAGTGCACCTGCAAATGCAGGAATATGGAAAGCACCCAAGCGTGGTGCCTGGCAAGTGATGCAAGTTCAGTAAATGTTAGTTCTCTTCCCTGTACCAGAAATTGGGAACTCGGGTGAAGGAACAGGTGGGAGGGGAGGAGCAAAATAGAGGTGCCAGTGCAGCATTCAGGTGACAAAGTTGGCAGGTGGCTGGAAAAGCAGGAATGGAGTTCGCAAGGGAGAGAAGTGAGTGTCGTCTTCACAGAGTTGTTGAAATCCAGGGACAGAGAAGGAATGTCTTAGTCCATCAGGATGTCTTAGTACCACAGACTGGACGGCTCATAAACTACAGACACTTAACTTCTCACACTTCTGGAGTCTAGAAGTCTGAGGTCAGGGTGCCAGCATGGTCAAGTTCTGGTGAGGACCCTCTTCTTTCTTTCATTCTCACATGGCAAAGAGAAGGAAGTGAGCTCTAAGATCACTCTCATGGGATCCTATATAGTCCTCTTTACCTTACCCACGTTTCATCTCTATACCATCACATTGGGGAGTATATTTCAGTATGTGAATTTAAGGGGGACACAAACTTTCAGGCTGTTACAAGGGCAGATCTATTTGGGAAGCCAAATAGATTTTTGCACTCCTTTGTTCATTGCAGCACTATTTATAATAGCTGAAATATGGAAACACGTTAAATGCCCAAAAAACAGATGACTGGATCAAGAAGATGTGGTACATATACACATTGGAATACTACTCAGCAATCAAAAAAGATAAACTCATGCCATTTGCAGCAACATGGATGGAGGAGAAAGCAGGGAGCCAAGTGAAGAATAGTCAGAGGTACAGGGGGTGGGACCCTGAGACAGTGGTGTCTTGGTTTATAACATGGGTTTTCCTGCTGTAGACATGATGAAGGTTAAGAGGACCTTGGCCGACTGAGGGGTGGGTTGGGGGATCTTGGGTGGGGTAGACAGTTTAGCCAGTTACCTTTCTTGCTCTGTTCTCTGGCCACAGACTGCATCCCGACCCGGGCAGCCATCAAGCAAGTGCTCCCCTCTCTGGAGGTGGTGTGGACAGACTGGCACAACTTCAGTGTTTGGCTCAATGCCTGGCCTGGAACAGTCATTTCACCTATTCTTGTTGAATTGCACTGTTCACCCTTCCTCCAAAGACTGGGGAAAGTGGATGTGTTAGTATCATTTTTATTGGAAAGTTCAAGCACCTTGTTTATAAAAGTATGATCTACTTTACGTTTTGGGAATGAGAGTTTTAGTTCAATTGATTTGTGAACTTTGACAGATTAGTTGTCTGCTCAGGGCTTCAGGTTTAGAATGAGATACAACTAATAGGGGTTTCTGAATGGATTCTAGGGTTGTAATTGATTCTCCTTTCTCTTCCTGAGCATGTCATCCAGTCCCAACCCCGGGAATCTGTTTTCTGTTCCAGTATTTGTAAGAAGTTGTGACAGCACAGCTCTTGGCAGATTTCCTTAGATCTGCCTGGTCCCCCCCATGAGGGACCACAAAGAAGAATGCCTTGTACCCATTAATTTACAAACAAAACAAAACAAAACAAAAACACAACTCATTCTGTTTTAACTCTCTGTTTGTGATCTGGCCCAAAGCCAGCAAAACCCCGTCCCAGCCAGCCAGGTGGCACACCTCTCAGCTTTGTACCTTTGCACACCCTTATTTTCTTGGTGCTGAGCCCATAGGTGTGGTATTGTGGACTGGGGTCAGGACTGGCATGGAAGGTAGAGCTGCTTCCTGCTGCTGGAGGGAGGATCCTTTGGTGATTGTACTTTCTGTTGTCCCTCAGACACTATCTGCACTTGGGATCTCTGTGCTGCCCTTTAATATCATTTCATAAAGCAAAGTAGCATGATGGGTTAGCCTCAGCTTCTGGAGTTTGGGTCCTCTATTACAAACTGCATCAACTTGGCAATCACTTTCTCTGAGCTTCAGTTGCTTCCTGTATAAAGTTGGAAAATGACATGACAATCTTCATGTGAGGGGCACTCACAAAGAATAAGTGAGATCATCATTTTAAAGAGTCTAGTTCGTGTGCTGACATATTCAGTAAATGTTAGCTGTTTTTGTAGTCAAGTCCTTCTTACTCTTTCCCCACCATCAGCAGGAGCGGGGAGCTCCATGTACCTTTGTGCAGTTCCCCTTCTCTTAGCGCCTTCTTATGGTGCCTGTCACCCAGAGTGCCATGGAGGGGACACTCATAGGAATCCCTCTTTTCTGCCTGGCCCCTGTCTCTCTCCAGCTGTGTCTAGAAGGCTGCCCATCTGGGCTCCAAGCTCCTGGCTGGTCTTCACCTCTACCTGGTCATCTGGGCCAGGACTAAATTAGACATGGAATGTCTTGGTTTGATGTCTCGGTATGGTTGCAAGAAGCTGCTGCCCGATCAAGCTAGCTGAAGCGAAGAGAAGACATTTATTGCTGGGTTGCTGGGATGTCCCATGAACCCTGAGGCCAGGAAGTGCTGCTGGCCAGAACCCAGGAACCTGGGTGGTGTGTACTTTCTCTCAGGGGCTGCTGGCATCTCCTCTCACTTGCTTCCACAGAAGAGCTTTCTGCCTAAACTTGCACACAAGGGAGAAAGAGGCCATCCCAGCCCAGTTCTAATATATTTTTCAGTTTGCATGTCCAGCATCAATTAGCAAGCTCCTCTGTGACTTAATTACACATTCCCTGAGGAGAAGCAGATTGGCTTAGCCATACCAAATGCCCACCTTTGATTCATGCACCGAGGAGGCAGGACTGGAGTCAGGGGTAGGTATGCTGTCTTACCTCCCTGATGAGGCCACACAGTTCACAGAACGGGCACATGGACAGGTCAGTCATCTGCAAAAGTGCCATATCTGCTGGCCTTCTGACACGAGGGAAAACCTCTAGTTCTGCCAGGAATATGCAGACTGTAGCTGCTGGGTCATCTGGGGTTTGCTGGAGTAGCAGTCCCTTCACATCACAGGTCATGAGCACCTCCTAAAATCTTCCAGTGGTTCTGATCTATGAATGATACCAAGCAGTGTTTCATGAAGAGGTAGTACTTTATTTTTTTTCAAAGATAGAATCTTCAGGTTGAACTTTGAACTTTTTTTTAAAATTAATTAATTTATTTATAAAAGCACTGGGGTACAGTCAGAGGTGCGGGAGGGTAAGAGAATTTACCAGAGCCAGAGCGGAGAGTAGAACAGGCAGAGTGATGAAGTACACTGCTGAGGGGAGCAGCGGGCGTCAGGAAAGATCTACGCGCCATGTGGGACCCTCGCCTGGCAGCTGGGGATTGAACCGGTGCTGCAGAGGCTGCGGGCAGCTTCGCACCCCAGCCTCAACCGCTGTGCCACTGGGGAGGCCCGAAGAGGTAGTACTTTATATATAGGTCTAGTCTGAGGTGATACCAAGAGATACCTATATGATTATTTTTTTGTATTGATAAATATATATTCAATTTGGAAAATTTATAGCTAAGGGTCAACTCCACAATTTCACAGCTGTTTCATATGAAATTTCCTTTCGTAATGGGTGTAAGTAGTAAAAATGAGTATTTAAAAATTTAAGTAGTATGCACTTGGGAAAAAAGTGAAGGCGGTATGTGAATAACAGAAGTTGGGAAACAGACAGATGATGTTATATCAGGGATTTTTTTTTCCCCCAACCTCTGAGCCCAATGAAGACTTTTAGAGGACTGTGGATCCCTTGGAAATGTAGGTAAAGTTTTGAATGTATTTACCTGTCTTCTGCCTTTTTTCCCCAGGTGCTAGGTCTTAGCTTGATTTAAAAATTCAGTGTGTATTGGAACTTTCTGGGGGTTACTTAATAAAAATTGCAGTTTACTTCACCAGAAATTTTTGTGTAGCAGTTGGAATGGAATCCAGGAATGTATTTTCACAAGCATTTAGGTGACTTTCAACAAGTAGTCTTTGGACCTTAGTTTGAGGAACAATGCTTAAAGAGGTCCAGGAGATCCCAAAGTTGAGAATCCAATTCTGACTCATTTCTGCATCCTTAGGATTATTGTATAAACTGATAAAATTTTCTTGTCAAGAGATTTTGAGTCTTTGGGACTCTTATGGACAAGAAGTTGATAGATACATTTATATCACAGGTTTTTAGGGATGTATTAGCGCCATTGCTATCTTTTCTCTGAATAGTCATTTGGGTCTGGGCTCAACCTTGTTAGTTCAGGATGCTAATAAAAACGAAGTCTCCTATGGAATGATGCCAGCTTGAAACTGAAGGCTTTGGATGATCTTAAATAGTGTTGGAGAGAGACACGCTTGGCAACAGTGTTTGTTAAAAGACAGTTACAATATATTTTACCAAAAGAAAAAAAAATGACAATCACTAGGGTTTGTAACCGCAGTGGCACCCCTCCAGCTGCCTGCATGGTCCTCAGATGTCTGTGTGTGTCTCTAGTGCTGGGGTGATGGAGCTGGCCTTTGCCCCAGAGTTGCACTGTAGCAGGTATGCTCTTCCATTTAGAAAAGAAAGGAACTTTTTCTTTTGGATAATTCTCGATCTCTGTTTGTTCATAAAAACTGTAATAATAAAAGCAGAGTAATAAACATTTTTTAAGCAATTGCATTGTGTTACACACATCTTGTATGCATTTTCTTATTTTTCCCCAGAATACTATGAAATGGAATCTACTGTTAATTGCATTTTATAGGTGAGGAGACTGAGACTTCAAGAGGAAGAAGGCAGTAGAAGCAGGAGAGAGGGGTAGCTTAGAAATCAATCGCTACCATGCAGTGGTGGGGTTCAGGCAGCATCTGCTCTCCTTAGGGTAAACAGCATGCGTGGAGACTCCTTGAGGTGGAACTCAAGCTAAAGATGAATACCGTTGGAGTTGGAGCCAGATTGTAGAGCTTCCTGATATTCTTTTTATTTCCTATTTACTACTCACACTTGGGCCATAGTGGTGAAGGGGATGCATCCCTCTGCCTTCCCCAGATCCTCTGGTGTTTGCAACAGTAACTGGCAAGGCTCTTACTTTGAGATCCAAGGACCATCTCACAGATGTGGAGAAAGTCCTTCTGTGGCCTAAAATAGAATTGTGTGTGTGTCTGTCCCATTCCTACAAGTTCACATGTGCATTTTTCTATAGTCTGAGCCTTCTGTAACTGACTGCAATGAGGTCTCATATCTCTGGACTATGATCTAGTCCTTGCTTCTTAAACTATGGTTCACGATCAGTTCAACACAAGCCATGTCTGAGAATTTGTTAGGAATGCACAATCTTGGGCTCTACCCAATACTTATAGAAATTGGAATTGGATTTTAAGAAGCTACTCAGGTGATTTATCTGAACATTCAAGTTGGAGAACCACTGGTCTAGGGAACCTTCTACATCTGGCAAGTCAATTTCCACTGCCAACTCTACGCTAGGAGAAAATTTTCTCTGTATTTATCTTCTTATAATCTTGTTCAGGATATAGGGTGTATCTAAGCGTAATATGTCTAAGTGTAATCTTTGTCATTTGTTGGGTGCTCAGCTGATTATAACATGACTTAGATCTAGATGAGGGATTTTTTTCACCTAACCAATGTGAATTAATATGAGATTTTAGAATGGTCGTAAAGTGGCATCTGACCCAAACCTTTGAGGGAAGTACACAGTTGCAAGTGATAAACCATTCTATTGATCTGCCAAACAAGTTCCGTTCTTCATAAGTAATTTCTCCTAACAGTATTGTCCTGGGCTTTAAGGAAATGATTGTATTCACTGACCAGCTTGTTATTGTTATCTGGGAGAGATTTTACTAGTCCATTTTCTTCCCCTTTTGCCTAGAATTGGCTCACTGTCCATTTTTTCTGTACACTAACTTTTGATGCGTTGTCAGCAGTTGGCCAATTTAGTCTTACTTTTGACCAGGGTTGCCTGATGACACATACTCACAGTCAGTGCAGCCAGCTGGGCGTCTTTGCATCTTTAGTTTTATGATTATATGTTTTCTGGTGACATCCACACTGGACTCTGTTCTTCTCTAAAGGGAAAGGCTTTCTTCACTTTGGTGAATACTGATCTGGCAGCTCCTTTGGTCAATGCTGAACTTCAGCCCAGTGTTGAATATTAACTCTTTGTGGGTATTTTGGCAAATGTTCTGCAGGATTGAAACTTAGTATAATTCCTGTGAAGGGAACAAATAGAATGTTACCTGATTTATTTATTCATGTTTTTATATATCATATTTAGGTATATTCCATTCTAAATTACAGTGAAGCATTTGTTTTGTTTTATTGTACATGGTTTTTTAGGGGGTTCTCATCTGGAATCTTGAACACTAGATTGTTTATGTGGATGTCTCCCCTGCTGACTGGAGTAGTCGAAGGTTGAGCCCTACATTTCCCTCTGTATCGCTAATCTATGGCTGGGTGCCTGGCACATGGGGAAGCAGTCAATAAATATTTGCTGAGTGACTGAGTGAACTAGCCACCCTTTCTGTTCAAAAGGTGACCCCATTTATTGAAGCACTTGCTATACCGATCATAGAGGCTTTCATTTATTAAGTGTTCTCTATGAGACAGACATTGTGCTAAGCACTTACAGTACATTCTGTCATTTAATTCTCTCAACAAACTAAGGAGATAGGTGGTGTCTCTATTCCATGAGGAAATATACAAGGTAACTTGACCAATGTCATGCAACTGCCAAGGCGGGAGCAGGGATTGGACCCCAGGTCTTGATGTTGAAGCTTGTGCTAAGTAAACACATGAACTTTGAATTCTGTTTAGTAAGGGCATTGACCTGCAGAAAATGATGGCATACATGGAGCCATGGCTTCTACTTGCTCCCTTTAAAATGATAAACTGATGCAGGAAGATAATGTTGGCTGCCCTGGTGCTTGCTGGAGGCCAGAGCTCAGGGTGCTGCTTCTCTTCCTTCCTGCAGAGTGGAGCCACACACTGGTGAGCAAGTTCCCAGTTCTGCTGTCCACCTGGCTGTGGGGACTCCAATACCTTAGACATCACTCTCTTTGTTTTTAAAAAAACTGTCACCCTACCGTTATTGCCATGAGTGGCAGATCAGTCTCAAAACGTTAGTCCCACGCACATATTCTGAGACCAAAAAAAAAAAAAAAAAAAAAAAACAAACCACCCAACAAACCAAACCTCCCCTTTTCCTTTTAGAAAACATAGGACTGAGAGTGTAGTTTGGAACTTTTTTTTTTTTTTTTTTCAGTAATCCAAAAAAATCTATGCACTGCTGTCTTTAATATGAAAGTCATAGTGTGCATATTAAATAGTATTTGACAGTAATAATTGCTTGTGACAGCTTACAACTTGCTAATGTTATTTAAAGGCAGTCTCTTCTTAGGTTGCTTCCCTCTGCCACTGCTTTGGGTAAAACAATTTGTTCTGTTGTAAGGCTTGTCATGGCAGAATTTTCACTTTTTAGAAGTGGGTTTCTTATTTGTAAACCCCAAAAGATGTTTTCTTTCAGTAGTTTACAGATAAATAGCCAGACAATGAATGGACATTGTAAATAGTTTGCCGACCATTTCACTTACTCTTTTGCAGTCCTGGCCTGGGTATGACTCACAGAAGTTTGAGGACAAGCTTCACAATTAGTTTCATATCGCATTTTTTGTTTGTTTTGTTTTGTTTGTAGAACTCAGTGTAAGTTCAGGGAGTTTCTTGGTATATGCTTTCTTTTCCATGGTCTCTCTTTGTGTGTGTCTTATTGGTGTGTCCTGAGATCCAGGTGCCTGAGAAAAGTGCTGTTGCCTCTTGAGCAACTATTTATTAGTCCTGCATTTGGCTGAATAAGAGTATCTAAACTTGCCCAGGGAGCAAGGTATGGAGGAGGCTTAGTGTTTGAGAATTGCCTCTCACTGTGCACCTCACCTCGATTTTCTTTGGCAGGAAAGGGCTGAAAAGTGTGGGCCCTGAGGCCTAGTACCTGCCATTTAGCTGATATCCTGCCGGGCTGTAGCCCTTACATCAGCAGCTGTATAAGCTGCAGAGTGGGTGTCCTGGCAGGAGAGCCAGACAGGTGATTTGTTAAATTATTACCCATGCACAGCTTCTGGCCTCTGGTGCCAGGCAGCATGGGGCTTGGTAGGATTAAAAGGACGCTGATTACATAGGCAGCAAAGGTGGGAGTGAGGCTGCTGGCTGCCACCATGCTTAATTGTTGAGACACCCACAGAAAGTGTCCCAGCTGCTGTGTTTCGGTAGAATTTTAGAGCATATAGGAAATGAGAGACCTAGGCACAATGCTTTGATCATAATAGGAATTCCAAGGAGGGTTTATTAACAGGACAGGGCATCAAGAGGGCCACAGTAGGGGCTCAAGCAATTCAGCAAAAGTTGTAGGAACTATTTTTCACGGGTTAGGGATGAAGCTGGCATATCTTAAGTATTGAAGATCTCCTTTCCTTACCTATCTAGGCAGAGAAGGGAGAAGGTGGGTTGGTACCTTTTCTGGGATAGCTAGTGAACATGGGCCAGCTTCTCTTTTTAACATACTTATTCCATGTTTTCTATATGCAAGATGTGTCCTCTCTGCCCCCAAGTAAGAGCAGGAAGCCTCCTCTGCTCTCCTCAAGCTTAGGAGGGGTGCTTGAATATGTATAGAGATGGTGTGGAGAGTGCTGTTCCTTAATTGTGTTGGGATTGATAACCTGGCCTCCTTTCAGAGGATAGTTGTGAGAATTTAAATAAACCAATGTATTAAAGTGCTTACAGCAATATCTGCCACACAGTACATAGTTTGTATTAGTACTAATAACTCCATGGTTATTATTACCTTTACTGCCATTATTATTGAGCAAAGAGGGGTCGTGCTGGAGGAAGAGAGGGAGGTCCTCTTCCATCCACTACCGGAAAGGTCTCATTCACCTGGGATCTCACTCAGTGCCCCTCCTGCTGGGCTTGGGGAAAAGGGGAGGCCCCCAAAGGTTGTTCCCTCCCCATCACTCACTAAGATAGGGCCTAGGTCAACAGCCTCTTCTTGAAGCTGCCTGGGCAACACAGCCCAAAGCAGCACGGACTCTTTTGATTTAAATCTTTTCCCTGCCCACAAGCCATCTAAAGTTCAAAGGGTTCTTATTTTTCTATTATAATTCCTTAGAGGGATGATAAATTCCTCTGGGACATTCAGGACATTTTTTCTTTTTTGAAAAGCTAAGTTGGCAACACTGACGCAGAATAAAGCAAGAAGTAGTTAGGAGCCAATACTCTAAAAAGGTCTTATTCTGTCCAGCAGAGATACCAGATCAGAGAGGAGAAACTTTTCTTTTTTTTTAATTAATATTTTATTTTATATAATTCTTACATCATTTTACACAATGTATGCATTATCATTTTGGTTATATTCCCCATATAATCGCACCCCCCCCCCCCTTATTTTGACCCTAATCCTTTCTCCTCCCCACTCTGGTTTATAGTTGCTTGTTGATTTTGATTTTTACTTTGTTTTAATTAGTCTAGGAGAAACTTTTCTTGAACCAGCAAGTATCATTTATTAGTGGCCTTGATGGATGGACTCAGTGCTCAGAACAGGATTTAAAAATCTGATTGTAACAATGTTGCTTTTCCTGTTGCCCCCCAACTGCTGGGCTGGGATTTGTGGAATTGTTAAGGATGCCTGTGGGGATGGAGTGTTTCCAGTTAGCCTGGCAGAGATGATCAGGAGGAAGAAACAGACACTTAGAATTTTTTATTAATCTGTTAGCTAATCCAGGGGAATTTGCTCCTTGTCTTCAATTTTAAGCTAGAACATCTTTTGAGCTGTAGGGTATTGCTACCCAGTGAGGAACTGTTGAATTTGGAGATTATTTTTAAGGACGGGAATAGATATTTGCTCATATATTTGACAGGCTCTGTCCATTATTGCAGGGAAGGGAGGCTTCTTCCTAGGGCAGATTTACAGATAACCGAAAGTTAGCTGTGTGTTGTCATGATGCAGTAAAGTTCTTATCAAAAAAACACATAGTGAGACATTTTTCACAAACACTCATATACCCTTCACCATGGTTCTGAAATTACAGTCATTTTCATACCCATTTTGCAGAGTACGAAACTGAAGTTCAGGGAGTGAATTTCCAAGTTGTGAATTTTCATTAGTTCATTGAAGAGCCATTTGTCAAATTCCTTGTGTGTGCCAGCCAACAGCCTTGTGAGAGTGACATCAAACACAGTTGTCAGCAGGGTAGTTAGGATTCACCTAGGTTTGTCTGGCTCTCAGGCACATGACTTGCCACCATATCATGTACTTTCTCACAGAAATCTAGCTGTGGAAAGGATAGTAGACTTACCCACTGCTGAGGCCCCTGGAGGGGGAGGTTAATGGTGAGTTCCTTTCCTGAAGGCCTAACTGGGTGCTGTGTAGCTCTTAGCACACCAGGGTAGCCCACCGTCCTCTATGCCTGTTTCTACCAAGACCTTCTGCTTCTTACTATTTCAAATTGATTAAAAACCTGGCTTAAATGATAAACATTTTCCTGGTTTTAACAACAGGATGCTTAATCAGAAGTAATTTTTTCTTGATGACTCGGCTTGCGTTATGCCCTTCACTGAGGCAGTATATAATTTTGAGTCCGCATTTTTGGTTTTTCATTTTCTTCCCCTTGGTGTGTCAATTGTCACCTCACCTGCAGTCACCGAGATTGTCATGAACTGCCTCTCAACCCTTTAAATTGGTTGTTTCTAATCTGCTGTAAATGAGGAAACTGAGCTGACTTTTAAATTCTGTTTTTCATGAAACATAAAGCAGGACATTGGTGAGTGAGACCTGAAGAAGAGTCAGTAACTTTGTGGCAGCCACTCTGGAGCTGGCTCTGCAGTGTGGTTCTTTGTGTGGTGCTGGCGGTACTGCTACAGCTGTGGCCTCTGCTAGATATATAAATAAAGATACAGATACAGATACAGATACAGAAAGATACATATCATGAGGTCAAAAGTATGGGCTCTTGAATTAATGTGGGGGACTATTCTGGCTCTGCTGCTTACTCTCTGAGTCACCTAAGTCTGGAACCCACTTCAGGTTTCTCATCTCTGAAATAAGGACTTCTCAGGATTGTTGGGGAAATTAGCAGAATGCATAAATGCAGTGCTTCAAGCCTGGCCTGGCACCTGGAAATGTCAGTTGTTACCAGCTCATGTCTCCCCTTGGCATCTGGGAAGTGTTGCCACTACCTGTGTTCCTTCAGTGTTATACTTTCTGCTGTAGCCCTCCTTCCTTGTGCTGTAATTAATTTCAAGTTCACTCTTCCTGTCTTTGTTCCCTTGGCTTGTCTCAGTCTACCAAGGATTGAAGTAGAACTAGTAGATGGTTTGTTCTAGGAGCAGTTGCATACCCTAATTTGGAGGAAAAAATACTTTGCTTTGTGAGCTTCCTTCAAGTCTCAGCCTGGAAGTCCCTGGGAGCCCCTGGCCTGTGTATGAAATGCTAGGTAGAGATGCTCAGGGGACACATAACTGTTAAAAATTAAAGTATTGTCCTCCTGTATCACCACCCTTTCTCTCTCTCTCTCTTTCTTTTCTTTCCCTTCCTCCTTCCCTCCCTTCCTCCGCTCTCTCTCTTTTTTTCTTTCATCATTGTTCATTTTTTAAACAGTATTTGCTTTGACCTCCTCCTCACCCCACTCAGGTATAGTCCCCATAGAATTTCCTTTGCCAGTGCACCTATACACCCTCATCACAGTCCCCTGTGCTGCTCCCTCCCTCCCTCTGATCTCTCTCCCTCTTCCTCCCCTGCAGGATGTCTCTGATTTATAATTGTCTGTTTTTGTTTTGTGTTTTTTTTTTACTGATATCTTATTTGGTTCCCCTATATTCCTCCTATAACTGAAAGCATCCGATTTTTTTCCCTTCTGACTTGTTTTGCTGAGCATAATTCCTTCTAGTTCCATCCCATGTGAATAGCATTAGTTTGTCTTTTTTGATTGCCGAATAGTATTCCATTGTGTATATGTACCACATTTTCTTGATCCAGCAATTTATTTTTGGGCATTTGGGTTGTTTCCAGGTTTTGCCTATTGTAAATAGTGCTGCAATAAACATAGGGGTACCGGTGTTCTTTTGAATCAAATGTTTTTGAGTCCTTTGGGTGGATCCCTAGGAGTGGAATTGCTGGGTCATATGGTAGCTCCATTTTTAGTAGACTGAGGAACCTCCACACAACTTTCCATGGTGGTTGGACCAGTTTGCTCTTCCACCAGCAATGTAGGAAAGTTCCTTTTTACCACATCTTCGCCAGCATTTGTCGTTGCTATTTTTTTGGATATGTGCCATTCTTACTGGTGTAAGGTCACCACCCTTTCTTATAGAAAAGATTTTGAATGCACTTTAGCTGAAGGATTATTCCTGGACTCTAATGTTCCACTTTTCCCATTTAATTTTTTTCTCTTGTCAGTCTTTTCTTGTACTTACAGCATAGGTAGCATAAAAATAAGTCTTTATGAATTAAGGTTATTTTATTCTCTTTTTGTTTTCTAAGCCTGATGGGTAGGTGGTAAACTAGGGTCCTTCTGGCCAATGGTTGGGAGAATGAAAATAGAAAGGAAAAGCACAAAGAGTATAAACAACATACATTATTCTTTCCCCCCAAGATGTGAATATGGTTCCTTTTCCTGGCAATAAGTTGTAACTCAAATATTGTGTCTTTGGCATAATTGAGAAGAAGGGTTGTGCTCTCATGTATAGGGAGCTGTGAGGCTGGGGAGGGTCTGATTGCACAAGGACTTGTCATGTGGGCATTGTCTCTGTATTTTGGGGTTGGCACCCCATGATCTTTCAGGGAATGTTGCCACCTGGATCTTGTGTGGAACTACCAGTGTTTGCTTCCCCCATCAAGATTTCACCCCTCCCCCCCATCAAGATTTGGTCTGGTATGTTAGGTAACTGTGACAAAGAGCAGGTGTCTCATTCCTTACCAGCCTGACTCACATCCTCAGCCCTAACAGCTACTATAACTGCATTTCTTCTTTACTGACTTAAGTGCTTCTGTCTCAACGATTCCCATTTTTGGACTGTTACTGAAAGTTGACTACTGAGCTCAAAGGAAAGGCACAGTTTCGTTATATGGTCAGTAAACACTGGTTGGGCATGCACTTCTATTGAGTCAGGGAAAACCTAGTTGGAATATAGAAGATAAAGAAAAAAAGAGGCATGGAGGTTATTGTAACCTTTCTGTGCTCAAGATATCCTTGATTGAAGTGCAGTAGGAAGGGAAGAGAAGGCTATATACCATACATACTGTGAAGGACTTGACCAGTGTGACTTCATTGTCTTGGGTCACACTTGGTGTCTCAGTATGATTAATAGTGTCCCTTTCTCAAAATTACCCCAGTTTGGATATAGTCATCCTATGTGTAGATCATATCAGGTTTCTTGAAACATTTGCTCACAGGAATGAACAGCAGCTTCCATTAGTGTTTTCCCAAGAAGATCATCATAAGAGTGAGGCTGCGACCATCTCCACCTAAATCAGCAAGAAAGAACGGTTTTGTAAGTGGTTGTTACAAGTTCCACCCTTATTAACTTCAAAAAGCTACAGAACTGCAGAGCCAAGGGCACTTTTGATCCTCATCGTGGGAGGGAGGAAGGTATGATGTGATGTAGTTGGTATCTATTTCTTTGGCAACTTGCCACATTGAATTAAAACAAAGCAAAACTTCAAGGCCACTTGACTAAAATCAGACATAATTGGCAAGTATATAAAACCTGGGGGAAATGAATGATGATTTTACCTAAGTGTCCCCAGACAAGTAGGCAATGGTGACTCCAGAATGGGTGCCCAAGTGTGCCTGCCTTGCTCCACTGACCCTTGTAGCCTACCATAGCAGCCGAGCACTTTCAGTTCATGGCTCTGATATGGTTTTGTTCCCACCGCACAGGGGAAGAAACTAATTTAGAGTGTGAGCCACTGCTTAGGTAGGAAGCAGCAAAGGCAACCTTCAAGCTCAAGGCTGTGTATCCTTGTTACTTTGGAACAGTGTAAGTGATGGATGTTTTCATCCTGATGAAAATAGTAAAAAGGGGCAATTGATATTAGGGTATATTTGTCCAGGGTGAACCTTTTAAAGTTTGTGTAGTTAAGCCATTTCCCTAGAATGCTGGCCATGCCTCAGAATCTCAGCATGTAGGGATGTTACTCATGTTCAATAAATGTCAAACAGTATCCACAGATTTATGGGTTTGTAAATCAGAAGAAGCTGCTATTATTAGGACTTCGTGCAAGCCCAAAATTACTAGCTTGTTTTTCTTTTCCCTGAACAGTTGCAATATAGCAGCTCATTACTATCACGTATGGTTGAAGTATTTGACTGAGACAAACCAAGGTGATTTATGTATCTTTTAATTAGTGTCATTGCGAATGACTGTGGCAATGATGAGAAATTATTTTTGTGGTGATGAGTTGTGATAGTGTGTGATAGGAAAAGGGGAAGAGAAGGATTTCCAGAACCCGAGATTTTCCCATTTGTATTAAATTTCCACAGATTTGAGATGTTTCTGAGAGTAAGTGATAGCAGTCAGTATTTTCTCATAATTGTGACAACTTGTGGATCAAGAGTTGAATTTTCAGTTAATGCTATGAATTCAGAACTTTTAATTACTGTGACTTTGAAGGTCAATTAAAAAAGTCAGCTTTCATGAAATGTTACTAATCGTACAGGTCGGCCCTGGGGATTGATGATACCATCATGGTTCTGTATGATTTTTCCTAAATATTTCCTGTGGGATCCAGAGATATACAAATAGTTACACACACACACACTCTCTCTCTCTCACACTCTCACATTTATGCACATCTCTGAGTCACTGGGAGTGAGATCCGTTTATTATCATAAACATTTTGGCCATTGTGGTTCGTTAACTGGCCAGATCACTCTATGCTCTACCTCTTCAGTTTGTATCACTTTCCCTGATGTATGTTTCCACCTACATGCCTCATCTCAAATCTCCATAGTTACATCAAAATATGTATGAGAGGTTTGTTTTTTCAGACAGGCAAATGTGACCTTGTAGAATTAACTTTCAGAATTATTAAGTTTTATACAATATGTTCTGAATACAAATTATATTAGTGCCTACCTTGTCAGGGTATTTGTGAGGATAAAGATGCTAATCTATATAGAATTGCTGTCATAATGTCTCATACACACACAGGTATTTATCCAGTTAGCTTTTTATCTCTTTATAGTTATTTGTGGCTCCCAGCTTTGCTTTCTCCTTTTCCCTCATCGAAACAGCTCTTTGGTCACAGAGGAGCCACATTCACATGGTTCGTGCTCACGCCTTTGAAGTTTGTGTGCTCCTGGCTGTATTGAACACTTTGTCTGACCTGGAGACATTTTTCCCTCTGACTTTCGTGGTACTGAGTTACCTTGATTTTCCTTCTCTTTCAATGGCCTTTTCTTATTTCCTATCCTTTGTTCTTTGACCTCTCTTTCTCCATTGTCCAAAGAAGGTAGTGTCTGAGTTTCTGTGCTCAGATCATTTAAGTTTTGTTGTCTTACTTCTATGCATGATGTTCAGGTGTCCACCTCTGGCCTGATTTCTCTTCTATCTGACTAGCACTCTGCCTGAATATTTCCTAGCTGCCTGGATGTTTCCTGGCAGCTCAGATGAATCATCTCTCAAACACAGACTAACTCCCCTTAGTTCTCCAAAGCACATCCCCTGCCTTCCATCCTGGGTCTTTGGAAGGTACAGCTCTTCTCTTACCACTGCCTTCCTGTACCTGAACATTATTTTTGTTGCCTTTCCTTGGATGGTCTCTCATTTTCCAAAAGGTGGTAATTTCCCAAGGATCTGACTCTGGTGATGGACTTTGCACCTGCTCTTTCCCCTGTCTCCTTTTTACTGGCACCAAAGCTGTTCCTACAATAGCTCCCAGATAGCTACTCAGCTGACTCTTGAAATGGCTGCTGACATTTCTTACCTCCTAAGAGTTTCTCCCTCTGGATCCAGACTAAATGCTCCCTGATTAATCTTCCTAAAGCACAGGTTTGGACATAACACATCCATGCCCAGATCCTTCCTTGGCTCCCTGTTGCCCATCAAATTATGAAGACATACCAAAGCCTTACACTGGGCCTTGGTGTACCTCATTAATTGACACAAGGATAAAGTTTTTCAGGCCATCAACTGGTTTTATCTATTTTTGGTTTCTCACCAGTGGTGCGCTGGTGAAGTGAAATATCAGTTTACATGTTAAATAAGCTATGGACTGAATTGTGCCATCTCCTATCATTCCTGTGTTGAAGCTTTAATACCCAGTTGGACCTTTAAGGAGCTAATTAAGGTTAAATGAGATGATAAGGGTGTGATTAGATAGGATTAACAACCTTATAAGCACAGACACCAGAGAGCTCCCTCTCTCCCTGTGCACATGTACAGAGAAGAGGCCTTTGTGCATGTGATAAGAAAAAGTCTCTAGAACCCAACCCTCTGGGCACCCTGTTTCAGACTTCCAGCCTCTAGAACTGTGAGAAATAAATATCTGTTGTTTAAGCCACCCAGTCTGTGGTATTTTGTTATGGCAGCTCAAGATGACTAATATAAATAATAACTTATTTTGGATCATTTGTGTGCTAGCATGGCACTTGCAGGGGGACATGGTCCCTGCTAGCCAGACTCGTTAGGTAAATCCTCTTGTCCTTACCCACATGTACAGTGTTTTCAGTCACAGCTGTTTGACACCCCTGAAGAGAAAGACACTGTTGACCTTTGGGTTTACAAAGGTAATGAGGAGCTCAGGGACAACAGGGAGAGAAAGAATGATAAGTATATGTGATTTTATGGGAGCTGATTGGCAAAATGTTAAAGATAGCTGAATTCATGATTTCAGGCAAGGATAAGTTATAAACAGATATTAGAAAAGAAATTGTTTTGTTAGTGATCTTCAGTTCAACACATTTTTCCAGTGATTCATTTTTTTATTTATTTTTTACTTTTTCCCTTCTTGTTATAAAAGGGAAAAAATACCTGCACCTTGTAGGAAATTTGAAAATACAGAAAATTATAAAGAAATAGGAGAAAAAGACACTGATATTACTATCACAAAAAGAGAACTTCCATTCTCCTTAAAAAGTTTTTTTAAAAACCATATCCATGTCATTTTAAATATCTGTGTACTGTTTCTACTATGTAGATATGATTTCCTTATCTTCTAACTTTAAATATTTTGGGTCTCTCCATTCTTAAATTATTACTCTTTTTATTTTTTGGCTATTTTAAAGAACTTGATAGACACTTATGTATATAAATTTGTTTCCATTGCAAATTATTTCCTTTCAACAGACTCTTTGAAGAATTACTTAGCCAAAGGACATAAACATTGTTAAGAACTTTGGGGATGTCTTACCAACCACAGATAATTGTTGAGTCTTTTCTGAGTGAACAAGTGACTGTGTTGAGCTTTGGCACTCAGGGACTAGGTAGGGACAGTGGGAGGAGAGTGACATGTGGCCTTATAGAGTTTGTGTCATCTTCCAAGGAGGAAATACCTGTGAGCACAGAATCTCTGAGAACCCTTTATTTTGTGGTTCACAGTCTTTCTGAAATGACCCGAAACTTTAAAACCAGTGCTTGAAAATACTTGACCTCGACATTAGAAAGTTTCCTGGGATTTTGGGTCAGGTTTAGACTCACAAATAGGGTCATACTTTTGGCAAGGATGATATAGCTTATATGAGCAAGTGATGTTTAGTTTTCAAAGCTGGATTTGTGTGTGTTAAATGTGTCTCTGAGGAAATTTTGATCAATGAACAAAAAATTGTGATTAAAACAATGGTCATTTATTTCCTTTAGCCACATTCCCCTATTTCTCAAAGAGGTTTATGCCAAGAGAGACTTATTTTAACTATTTTTTAAAGTTTGTTTTTCATTTTCATTTATTTATATATTTATTGAGATTTATTTATTTATTTATTTATACAAGCACTAGGTACAGCCAGAAGCGCGGGAGGGTGAGAGAATTCGCCAGAGCAGGGAGCAGAGCAGGCAGAAGGACCGAAGTACACTGCTGAGGGGAGCAGCGGGCGGCAGGAAAGGTCTGCGTGCCATGTGGGACCCTCCTCTGGTGGCCGGGGAGCAGCCGGGGATCGAACCAGCGCTGCAGAGGCTGCAGGCAGCTTCGCAACCCAGCGCTCAACCGCTGCACCACCGGGGAGGCCCTAAAGTTTATTTTTTAAAGTAAGTTTAGCATATATCCATAAAATTACACAGCTTGGTAAGTTATCTCAAAGTGAGCACATTCAATGTAAGCACTCCTCAGGCTAAGAAATAAAAATTAAGAGCTACCCATAAACCTCCTTCTTAACTCTAGCCCATGCCTCCTCTCCTAAGGTAAGCACTATTCCTATCTTCCAGCAACAGGGACCGCCTGTTTGAAATGTTTTTAATTGTTTTGGAAACTCATTAAAGAAATCAACCAGCAAGTTTACGAGTATCCCTCATCTATTGCCATTGCCATATAACGATTCTCTCCAAATGGTTCAGTCTGAAGATGACAATAGTGTTAGATTCTTGAGACTTATTGGATTGGCTGGGTGCTTTTGTTAGCCTCACTGGGACTCTCTTGTGGTGCTAAGATGAGGGGCATCTGCCCTATGTGGTCTCTCTTCCAGGGTTTCTCCATGGCATGGCAGTCTCAAGACTGCCATGGGCAAAGGTCAAAGCTTCAGTCCCTCTTTGGAATTTACTGCACCAGTTCTTCCACATTCCATTGTCCAAAGCAAGACCTAAGGTCAGCACAGTTTCAAGAAAGTGGAGATTAGAGTTCACCTCTGCATTGGAGGAATGGCAAGGTCATGAGGCAAGAAAGCATGCATTAAAGATTTATGACCATCGGGCTTCCCCGGTGGCGCAGCGGTTGAGCGCTGGGTTACAAAGCTGCCCGCGGCCTCTGCGGCACCGGTTCCATCCCCGGCTGCTCCCCGGCCACCTGAGGAGGGTCCCACATGGCGCGCAGACCTCTCCTGCCGCCCGCTGCTCCCCTCAGCAGTGTGCTTCGGTCCTTCTGCCTGCTCTGCTCCCCGCTCTGGCTCTGGTGAATTCTCTCACCCTCCCGCACTTCTGACTGTACCCAGTGCATGTATAAACAAAACAAACAAACAAACAAATAAATAAATAAACATGCCTCTATTAAAAAAAAAAAGATTTATGACCATTTATTAATGTATTTTGCCCAAAGATGCCCCAAAAGTGCTATTACTATGATATAGATCAAGAATATTTGGAGTACAGAACTTTACTTAAAATATCAAGGCTCTGTTCTACCTGGGCCACAGAGGCTCACTGCACTGTCAGACCACAATAGCCTGGAACAGTTGGGGAGTGTGTTTTATCTTCATCTGATATAAGAGGATTTGATCAAAAATACAAGTGCTTTTAGGGATTCCCTCTCTTTATTTTTATTTATTTATTTTAAAGGATTTATTTATTTTTATACAAAAACTGGGGTACAGGCCAGATGTGTGGGAGGGTGAGAATATTCACCAGACACAGAGTGGGGAACAGAACAGGCAGACTGAGGAAATACACTGCTAAGGGGAGCAGCAGATGCGACAGGAGGGATTTCCTCTTTTTAAAACAACTTTGACCTTTACCAAGTCATTTTTATTTTCTTGGTAATTCTTATTTCTTAAATTGTATTGCTATTTTTTATTGAGGCAGTGTTAGATTACAACATGGTATATGATTCAGAGGTATAGAGGTACACACTGCTACAAATGTATGTTACTACAGCACACCCATGACCAAAGCACCATAGTCCTCTGCCATAGTCCAAACGTTGGACTCTCTCCACCTTTGCTTCTTAGCTGCCCTCTGCTTCCCTTTGATAGCCTCAGTTCTGTAGACAGATTTTCAGGGGATTTTTCCATTTGGTTTTGTTCATTTCTTTGTTTCATATTTCTGTGTTCTACATGTGGGTGAAATCATTGGTACTTGTCTTTCTCCTTCTGACTTAACTTTGCTTAGCTTAATCCTACCCATGTTGTCACACATGTCAAGATTGTATCTATTTTGTCATAGCTGAGTAGTATTCCACTGTGTGCACAGCATATCTTCTTAATCTACTCATCTGTCCTTGGGCACTTCGATTGTTCCATAAGTTGATAACTTGGCTATTCTAAGTAGTTTGCAATGAACATAGGAGTGCATATATCCCTTTCAATTAGTATTTTGCATTCTTTGGGTAGATACCTAGGAGTGGAATTATTGCTGGATCATAAGGTGTATCTATTTTTGATCTTTTGCAAAACCTCCATGCTGTTTTCCACTGGGACTGCACCAGTCTACATTCCTACCAACAGTATAAGAGGGCTCCTTTTCTCCAAGTTCTTGCCAACACTTGTTTCTATTCTTTTGAAATGAGACATTCTGATGGGTATGAGGTGGTATGATTTGCATTTTCTAGATGGTAAATGATGATGGGATGGTGAGCATTTTTTTATGTGCCTGTTGACCATCTTTATGTCTTCTAGAAGTAACTGTTTAGCTCTTGGGGTCAGTTTTTGATTGGGTTATTTGTTTTCTTCTTCTTCTTTTTTTTTTTTTTGAGTTGTGTGAGTTCTTTGTTGATTTTGGGTGTCAGCTCCTTGTGAGATGTACGTTATGCAAATATTTTCTCCCAATCAGTAGGATTACTTTTCATTTTAATGATAATTTATTTAGCTATGTAGAAGCTTTTTAGTTTCTTTCATTGTTTGAAGTGACCTCTTTTTTTCTCAAGAAGTGATATAAATTAATGCTTTACCAACATCAAAACTTTTTTTAGAGTTTAAATTTGCTTCTTCAAAGCATATTGTATCCTGAATTATCAGAGATAAGATTTATGGTATAGGCACCTCTTCCCTAAATGCCAAAGGTTCCCCGTGTATGGTGTCCAATATTGTCTCCTTATACTTTCACTTTCTCTGATTTCAATTACCTGTGATCAACCAAAGTGTGAAAATATTATGTGGAATATGATATTTTGAGAGAGAGGAGACAGACCATAGTCACATACCATGTTATTACAGTAGAGTACTATAATTGTTTGATTTTATTATTAGTTATTAATCTCATATCCTGCCTAATTTATAAATTAAACTTCATGAAAGGTATGTATGTATAGGCAAATAACATATAGATAGGATTTGATACTACCCATAGCTTTAAGCATTCACTAGAGGTTTCAGAATGTATTCTCTATGGATTAGGGGCAGCTACTATATTCAGGAGACCTTATTCCTTTAATTCCTGGCTTCTGAAATCTATTAAAATGAAATATTTAAGGTAATATTAAGATTTTTTGATATAAGAAGCTCTGACTCGTCAAAAATTACTGATTCTATTTATTACCAAGTAGATGCTTCCTGGGTGATTTTCTTAGAAAAAACAATTTTTTTTTACCCAAATATCTTTTCAGAATTGAGTTGAAGAGGTGTTTTAGGTTTGATTTAGTAATGATAGTAGCAAGGAGGAGGCTACCTTTGTGCAACAGTCCTATGTTCAGGCAGGGTTTTGAGCCTAGTGCTTTACTTTCATTGGCTCATAGGCTTTTGTGGAACAAAATTGGGGAACATGCAGTTAGCATGGTACATAAGAAAGTTCAATAATGGACAGCCAACAGCACTATGAGGTAGATAATAATAGGTTTTGTTTAAATGAGTTCTCACTGTGATCAAGGCCCTTTATTTGGATTAACTCATAATCCTCAAAGATTGGTTCTGTTACTGTACCCATTTTGCAGATCAGGACATAGTTAAATAATTCACAGAGCCAGTAAATAGCAGCAGCAGGATTTAAACCTTGAAGATTTCAATCTGAGTCCAGAGTTTTGGTGCCCTTTCCTGCATCTCTCAGGCATGGAATCTGTATACATTGATGTGATGCCTGGCATTGTTTCAGAGCAAAGGCAGGATATCTGACCTTGTCCATAGACCACTGCCCTCCCATATTGTTTAATTCCTGGGCCAGGCACACTCGGTGGTGAAGTCACAGGGACTCGGAAGTGACTGTGCCAAATTACTGCCTCACTCAGTTAATGATTTCTCTGGAGTTTTGGTTTCTCACTGAATCTGCGGTTCATTCTTCCCCTTTGAAGAGAGGAGCTGGCATCCTTAAAGCCCAACAACTTTTTCCCTCTGTGATGAACCAGTGCTATAAATTATTTACAACTTTAAAGAAATTTTCTTTTTTTCCAGTGTTGGATTTCAATATAATTTGTAAGGCAGGAGCTAAATGCTCTTACCTGAGTATGTTTATTAAGCCACCTTTTCTCTATTCTGTTTTGGGTTTCAGGTAATACTGTCACGTATACATCTGGTCTGAAGTAATCACCTTGCTTTTCCTTGGCATCATGGGTGTTTTCACACATCTTGAAGGCATTTGTTTTACAGAAGTTTTCCCTGGGCTACCTAGAAGAGTGAAGATTCAAATAGAACTGCAGGATGTTCCAGTCTGTAGTCTTCCTATAGAGACATGTTTGAAATTGTACAAATGTAGATAGGACCTTCGGGCTTAGTTTTTGCTTACTTTTTTCCCCAATTTAGAAAGCCACTGGATTAGATACTGTGTGAGGCATCTCACACACATTATTTATTCTTTAAAACAGGTCTGTTATGCTGCCATTATTGTCCCTGTTATACGGATGTGGCGATTGAAGGAAAGTTAGGTAACTGCCCAGGTCAGGGAGTTAGGAAGTATCCCAGGCAGTGCTGGGGTCAGAGCTGAGATTTTTCTAATTTCAAATCTTGTGCTCTTTCTGGTACAACTTATCCATGCTGCATGTCCTCCCCACACCCTTTAAACCTCTCACATAACACATTTGGAAGCCAAAACAGTTTTGTATAAAATTTATTTTCTGAACTTGCTGAAGTTAATGCTCTTTTTCATTCTCCTCGCCTCTTTCCATTTTCCCTCTGAGTCCCAAGATGAAGTAATGAAGTTTGGAGGCGAGAAAGTCTGGGATTAGTTTCCCTTTAAGTTACTTGGCAAGAGAAGACAAAAGAGTGGACGTCATGAGAAACTTTCCCATTGTATCTCTAAGCTTGCGGAGGATACTCTGTCAGAAAGTTCTCTTCTTCCCTTGAGAAGAATTAAGAAAGGGAGGAATAATCTTGGTGAAATTTCATTTTTTTTTAAAGATTTATTTATTTATTTATATAAGCACTGGGTACAGTCAGAGGCACGGGAGGGTGAGAGAATTCGCCAGAGCCAGAGTGGAGAGCAGAACAGGCAGAGTGACGAAGTACACTGCTGAGGGGAGCAGTGGGCGACAGGAGAGGTGTGTCGCGCCATGTGGGACCCTCGCTGGGGGCTGGGGATCGAACCGGCGCTGCAGAGGCTGTGGGCAGCTTCGCAGCCCAGCGCTCAACCGCTGCGCCACCAGGGAGGCCCAAATTCCATTTTTTTTTTTCAACCTCTCCTGTTGACCAGTGTCAGTGCTTTGTGTTCATTTCTCTGCTTCCTCTTTTACCACCTTCCTTGTAGTTCCTTAGACTAAAGACGGCATTCTGACATGGTTTTTTTTTCCTTTCGGTTCTCATTTGAGCTTTCCTTCTGGGCTGAGCTGATAAGAAGATCTACTTTTTATTTTGCAGGTCCCACCTGTGTCTACTCGCCACCCCCCCCCCGCTCTCCCCCCCCCCCCCCCCCCCCCCCGCTTCTTCTTGACGTTCGGTGCTTTTTGGAGCCAGGAGCTTTGCCATGAGCTGGTCTTTTCTCTGCAGTAGAATATATTGAATATAGTTTGAAAGGTGAAATCAACATTGAGTATTTGTTGTTTCTCTGGCTTCGCTCATTTCCTTTTTGGGCACCGTGGTTTATAAGCTCTGCATTGGAGGGTTTCGTACAGTATTTATATTTTTATACCCCAATGCATTCTTCTTCCTATGGGTTAGCTCAAGTAATATGAAGCAGTTTTGTGTCTCAAATTGTTTTAGGTGGAGTCAGGTCTAAAGAATAATTGTTTCTGTAATTACTTTTAACACTAGTTTTCAGAGTTTTCATTTTGCCCTATAGGGATCTTTCCAGACATCAACTTGAGTGTTTATAGATATGAAATGTTGGGGGTAAGATGTTGGTTAGTAGATTCTGCAGCAATGATTATATGGTGTCCTAAGTAGAAAATAGTTCTGCATTTTCTTTCCACTCTTACTCTCATTAAGTGGAAATTGCTTACAGCTAAGCTTTATTACTCTTAATTCTCAAATGAATAACAACAAAGAAATGCACAGAAAATGAACTTTATAGTGAGATGGCCAAAGGCACAGGGTGTAAGAACACAGTACTGGGGTCAGGCAAACCTGATAAGGAATTTAGGCTCTCCCACCTACTGGCTCTGCTACCTCAGACAGGTTATTGAACCTCTCTGATTTATTTTTCTTATTATATAGGTACTTCAAGATGGTTGTGAACCTTAGAAATAACTAAACATCTCAGCTAGTGTTTTTTATGTAGTGGGGCTTAATAAATAATAACTTTTAATTTAATTGCTACAGATGAACTAAACAGGGTAGTCTGAGGGACTTGTATCTAGTAGTCACATTGTAGAATCAGTTTTTGAAAATATTAGTCTGAAACATTAATTTTATAGATTAGGAAGCCAAAACCTGGAGAAGTTAAGTGGCTGTGTGAAAACTATAGACTACATAGGGGCAAAGCTGAGACTTAAAAACAGAATCTCTGCCTCTTAGCTTGTGCTCATTCTGTGACATTATGATTGATTGAATTGATTGAATCCAGATACGAACACCAGCATCTCTAGGACAGCATCACCTGTGTGAGTATATGTATGTGGTTGGCAGTTAAGAGTATATGTGTATGGTTGGTGTTAAGAGAGAATCAGCCTGGACTCTGTTCTAGGCTATTTAATCAAAATCTCTGGAGTTGGGCCTCACTGGTGGCACAGCGGGTTGAGTGCAGTGCTGTGAAGCTGTCCGCAGCCTCTGCAGCGCAAGTTTGATTCCCGGCTGGCCAGGGAGATACCCACATGGTGCAGCAGACCTCTCCTGTCTCACCCGCTGCTCCCCTCAGCAGTGCTTTCAGTCCATCTGCCAGTTCTGCTCCCGCCTCTGTCTGGTAAATCCTATCACCCTCTCATGCCTCTGGCCTATACCCCAGCTCTTGTATAAATAAATAATTCTTTAAAAAAAAAAATCTCTGCAGTTGTAGTTAAGGGTCGTCTTTTTAATAGAAACCTCAGATGATTTTTATGTACGTAAGAATTTATATTGATATGAATTTGACATGAGTTGTAAGAATTGATGATGAATTTGAGCCTCATGGCTCTTTGCTGTAATACGAGTTGATATTTACAGTGCTATCCCAAAAGTGTTGTGCTAACCCAGTCATGGAAAAAATCCTCATCTAATGATGTTGGTAATGATGATGCTCACAGCAGCTGGCCCTTAAGAACTACACAGTATGTGTCAGGTATGGTCTGAGCACCTGCAAGTACTTAGAACAGTGTCTGGCATGTAGTAAGCACTTTCAAGACATTATTTATAACAACCTAATTTAATTTTATCAATGATCCTTTTAAGATTATTGTTGTCTCCCTTACGGATACAGTGAACTGATGCACACAGAAGTCAAATAACTTGCCCAGGATCAAACAGCTAGCAAGTGGCAGAGTTTGTATTTGAACTTGTGTATTTATGATACTGAAACCCATGTGGGATAGTAGGCCTATGCATGTGTAATGTTTTCAATAAATACTGAAATTTAAACAACTTTTCTCATTAGCAAAATATCACTCCAGGTTTGGTGGCTGTAATCTGCCAAGACAGACCTAGAGAAACCTCACTCAGGTCAATAATCCTGTTCTGGCAAATTTAGAACCAAATAGTTCTCAGTGCCTTCCCTGAGAGTGAACCAGCTGGTAAAAACAACTTGTTCAAAAGGAAAATGTTCTCACTTTTTAGTCTCTGTGAAAATGAGATGGACAATGCAGGAAGAAAATTGGCCTCTGGCTGAAGAGCCAGACTCAGCCTTCTAAAGTCCAAAGAGCTCCAAGACTGGAGAATTTAGAAAGTGTTGTGTCCTGGGCAGCTTTGTACTTTTTCTGCTTCTTTCTTTATGACATTCCTTGATTCAGAAATTTGGGAGATTTGAGCCTGAGCTCACCAGTTGCACATGGACTAAACTTTCCCCCTATTTTCACCCCCACCCATAGGACATGGCAGTGAGAACTACAGGTAAGGGACTGATATAAAATATTTTTCCCTCTCTGTGACTGAAAAACCATTCCAAACTCAGTGGTTATACAAATACAATTTATTTTACACACTAATCTGTAGTGTGGGCAGGGCACCAGGAAAAACTCAGTCTGCTCCAGGTGACATCGACTGGGGTGACTTGAGGACTGGGGTTTGAACTGCTGGGGGTTGGAGCTGCTGGTCATCTCTTTGTGTTCTCTCTGGTCTCTTCTGCATGATGGTTTTACAGCCAGAAGGTGGCTCAGGGCTCTAAAGCCATGTGGAGAGGGAGAAAGCGAGTGACTTCTGAAGTCAGGAAGTATCATGCCTGCCACGTTCTTTTATTGTAGAATAAAAGGTCCACCTCTACATAAGTCTCAAGAGTAGGGAACATAAACCTACTGCACAGTAGAGGAGTGTCTGTGTCTCATTCGTTGTAATAATAACATGTGGGATGGGCTGCATTGGTGTGGCCATCTTTGGAAGATAGGATCTGCCACATACTTGTTGATTCTACTCTTGTTAAATAAACTCAATCAGGCTTGTATAGTTTGAGTTCCTTTACCCTTACAGCCTGTGATTTATGAATTTGCAGGTATTATGAAGTTAAACAGTTTTGGGATGGAACCTGCACTGAATTTATGCAAAGTCATGTGACTATATGATGGAGAGTAGCTAGTAAAGCCTTACCTTATCATGGAGGAACAATCCACAGATTATCATTTTTAGTGTTAAGAGGAATCAAACCTATAGCCATTGTCTAGAAGCCTAGGTAACCTCACGAAAGACAGATGCCAATTGTTTGATGGGGCCAAAAATGTCTGGTGAACAAGATAGGCAAAGCTGTATGCTTAAGAAAATTAGATTCTTGTAGAAAAGACAGATAGTAAACAAGTAAGTGGTAATAATTTCATATAAAGTTCCTAGGGAAGTCAATGGGGAAATTGCCATGATGTTATTTGAACCTAGTTAGTTGGCCATCAGTCATCCGCAAAAATATCTGAAGCATTTCATTTAGCTTTCTTCCTGATGTACTCCATTTGTAAGCTGAGAAACAGTTGTCAAGGAATGACTAGAGTAAGCATGGGCTTGTTCACAAAAACCTGAAATAATAGTTGGTTTAACCACCTCTTTACTATCTACTCTACCAGCTTTTGTTCTCCACTTCCCCCTCCAATGACAGGTTCAATAGAGGTAATTTGGGAACATTAAAAAAAGGCTTTACTTTCACACAGTAGATAGTAAACTCATGTAATTAATTTATTTTCCCCAAGACTGAAAGTGTGAAAAGATGCAAGAAGAGATGTTATAAATTTATGAACACTGGATATGAATAGGTTATTTAGGGAAATTAGTATTATTAGGATATGTCTCTCAACATTTAAGGATCTACAAGGTCTCTATGGGATTTTCCTTCCAGTATCTTATCCCAGCCACCTAATGATTAGTGTGTGCCTTCTTTGTCAGTCTCTGGTGGCTGAGGATGAAACAGTAATGAGGGTCCCTGTGTCCATGGAGGCAGAGAAAAAGAAAGCAGTGAGACACAGTTACTCTAAATCATAAAAATGAAAGGAGAAGAAGCAAGTCATGGGTGATAGGGAGGGAATACGTAGGTGAGGTGTCAAGGAAGAGTTCTGAAAGGTGTCAGTTTTTATAATGCTAAGCCCGATGCCTGAGCTGGAAGGTGTATTTGGGCAAATCGCGGGCATCATTACTGCCATGCTTATACCGTAATTGAGGAACAACTGGATGAGAGCTGAGGAATGCTATGATTCCACAGTATATTAGACCCTTGTAGACTTGAAGTTTAATAAGAATCCTTTGTCCAGGCTGGAGTCATCCAGGGTGAGTATTCAGTGACATTGAGTGAGGGCACCTCTGCGGAGCTGCTCCTGCCTTGAGCCCAAGTCTGATGGAAACATTCACAATTTGTTGGCTCTGCTTGAAGCCTTGTCCCATGAGTAGTGGGGAGTAAAAGATGTCAAAACCTGACTTCATCTTGGCTTCTATTTTGTTGGAGGATAGTTGCTAAGTGACAGATCCCACTGGCTAGTGCAAAGGAGATGGCTGGTTGAGGAGGGTGGAGGTGAATAAAGTAGTGTGTGAAACCTGTTGAAGAACAATTTCTAGGAACAAAAATCCATAGAGAAAATTTCAATTCCAGAGGGAGGTCCTGTTGCACAATTCCCACGTTTGTTATGTCTACCTCTTCCCACCTCCCTTGTGATCCATGCTCTTGCTTTTGGGGTTCATAGACTTTTGTTGCCTTGGTCAGAGCCATGCAAACCTTTAAGTCTGGTGGTAATTACTGCAGTGAGGTGGCCTGGTGTATGAGTACATTACCCTTGTAGAATATTGTACAAGTCTTCAAGGGGGAAAGGCCTTTAAATGGAAACATTTGGTTCAGATTATTTTGATTTGTGTTAATGGGTTGGTTCCAAAGTCATGACTTGCTTTGGGAAATCTAATGGAGAACATTTGCAGGGTGTTGTGTGTATGTGTGTTTTAAGCAATATTTTCCCTGCAGTCTTCTGTGGTCACCTTTTCTTAATCTACAAATATTCCATGAACTTTTAAAGAATTTTGTTGTCTTCTGAGATAGCGTTTTTTTTTCTGGAAAAAAAGGGAGTATGGATTGTGCCAGGTATGGTCAGTTTGTGGGACAGAGGTTTGTGGTCACACACCCCTTTCCTTTACCTGCTAATATTTTTAGTTCACATGTACTTTGCGTCATTTATATCCCTGACTTGTGTACCACCGAGCACAGCTGAAGTTCAGGTTAGTAGAGTTTTTATCTTGGGTTCAGTACCCAAAGAAAGAAGCCTGTGGATTAGGATCTAGTGGAATAAGTTAGTTCTTATGTTCCTGGAAAGTTCTTATGTTCCTGGAGGAAAAGATGCCTGGAGACCCCACTGGTGGGAACAGATCTTTTTTGAAAACACATAGTAGGAGCTTGGTATTTAGAAATCTGTCTTTGTCAACTGCCAGTCCTGCCAGACTTTGAACAGGCTACTTATTTTTTTTTTTAAGATTTATTTTATTTATACTTAACTAGTGTAAAGCTCTTCACCGTCTGAAAAATGGAGGTAGCAATTCCCTCAAATTTGCATTTTGAGATTTAGATGAAATAACATATGTATGAGATTAGCACACAGAATAATTGTTTAATAAGTAAATAGCAACTGTTATTATTATTGGTTGTTTTATGTCTGGGGATGTCATTTTTGTATCAGACATGGTGTATTTGGCTATGAAGAGTGGGACAAATTCATGCAAATTATCTTCCTTGAAGAATTTCATCAGTTGGATGTATTTCTCCCAAACCCTGGTCCACCAAAATCTTCATTTTTTTCATCTCTTGGCATTTCCAGCTCAGAGGGGGACCTGTGCTTCCTTTGATAACTGCTTAGGCTTGTTTTCTGGGTTTCTTTCTATGTCTGGAAAAGCTTGCCATAAATATTCTCTACCTTCTGTAATCACCCTGGAGATTTCCAAGACCTCTCGGCACCTCGATGATGTTGTATAGTTGGCTTTGGGACTCTGCCTTGCTCCCAAGTCTTGCTGGCTGCTGCTGCTGGCTTCCCAAGCATGCAGCTGTGGGGAGAGTGTGATCACTCCTGGGAGCCAAAGGGAGGCCTCTCTCTCACTGGTGTTTGAGAGGAATGCAGGGATGCAGGAGACGGGCTCACTGAAGCCAATAATATGGGATTCTTCACACAAAACGACTCCTTGGATTGCTGGAACATGCTGTTTCACTAGATGGTAATGACTGAATTTTGCCTGGTACCTGCCAGACTTGCATGGAACAATAAATTATGGGCCCCATTTTCCAGCAAGTAAATCGAGGACTTGGGTACTGAAATAGCATACTCAACTTTACATATACTTACTTTAGACTTCCTGGTTTATTTATTTATTTATTTTTTTATGTCTAGAAAGTTTTCTTAGTATTGGTTGTAAAGACAAGGGCAGGATGAACACAGAGGAAAGACTGTGAGCCAGAAATCAGGTTCTAACCCCTTTCCTCCCTCTGTCCTTTCCTGTTTGCCCTTCCTCTGTCCTTCCTGTTAGTTTATAAGATTCAGGATTTAGCCTGAAGAAGGTGACACTGTGATGTAGTGATTAGTATGCTTGGCTTTGGCCTCAGACATTCTTGAGATTGAGTCTTGGCTCTACCATTTGCTAATTAAGCGATCTGAGGAAGTGACATCTTCCTCTGAGCCTCAGTTTCCTCATCTGGGGATGAACACTGTCTCCTTTACTGTGTGGGACTGAGGAAGCTAACATATGTAAAGCACCTGACAAGTGTCACTACCTGTGAGCTAGGAATTAGAGATAATTTTATGTTATTCTTTTTTTTTCCTTAGACATTCTTATTTTTCCTTAATGAGTTGATGGTTTTAAACCCTCCCCTCTGCCTCTTGTTTTGAGGGGATTGTCACAGACTTGGTTGAGAATGTGATGAATGTGCTAAATTCTCTCCCAAGTAAATGCATGTTCACCAAAAATCATATTCAATTTCAGAGAGACCAGGACCTTCTAAATCTTCATGTCTGTGAACTTCAGGAGGCCCTTTTACTCCATTGTAGTCTCCTTTCCACAGGGACCCTTGCTTATCTTCCTGCTGACTCCTGCTTTCTCAGTGGAGGCCAGGACCTAAGAAGAGGCCTCTGTGAGGACTGGAGGGCTGTTTCCTTTTTCTCTTCTGCTCCCTCCATAACAAGCTGCCTCCTGATTTTTCTTTTAAGATTTATTTATTTATTTATTTATACAAGAACCAGGGTACAGGCCAGATGCGTGGGAGGGCGAGAGGATTCACCAGAGACAGAGTGGGGAGAAGAACAGGCAGACTGACTGAAATACACTGCTAAGGGGAGCAGCGGGCGAGACAGGAGAGGTGTGCCGCCCCATGTGGGACCATCGCCGGCTGGCTGGGATTAAACTGGCGCTGCAGAGGCTGTGGACAGCTGTGCTCAAACACCTGCGCCACCAGGGGAGGCCCTGCCTGCTGATTTTTTGACCATGGTGTTGCTGCCCAGAACTCTCGAGGTGCTTCTAGGAAAGCAAGGAAAATCAGTCTTTATCTTCCCGAACTGGGTAATGTCAGCCTTATGTCGGGGGGTGAGGGAGGAATGGAATGAGAGCCCAACAGTAACCAAACTCCTATGTATTGATGGCCACCTGTGTGCCAGGAACTGCCCTGGGTGCTTTGCAGTCTTTATTGCTAATCCTTTCAAGAACCCTCCCAGATAGATACTATTATCACTCCCACTTTATATATGAGGAAACTGAGGCTGACAGAATAAAGTAAGAATAGTCAGTGGCAGAAATGGGAGCCAGGTCCAGTCTGTCTTAATCTCCAAGCTCTTTTGTGCCTTGCTGTTTCCTCTGGGTGAAGGGCAACTTCTTGCCCTTTGCTGTTGATAAAGGAAATGCTTTTTCTCCTGGTGGCCAGACATCCGCAGATGCTGGCTTTGTTATGTGCACTGTATGGCCTTCTCAGCGCTGAACTGCAGATGTGTATTTTTAGTAAAGGAAGAGACTTCTGTGTCTACTGTTTATGTGCAGAGACATATCAGTTTCTGAATACTAAAACCATCCAAACCTCATCAGGGATGTCCAAATGCTTGGCGGCCTGTTCTTCTGACTGCCCGATATATGCTGTGATGGCTTCTGGAGCAGGAGTGATCCTCAGTCCCCTTTCTCAATCAGCTAAGCATTGAGTCCCCACAGGGATATTTCTCCTTTCAAGTCTGGACTTGCTACCAGCACAGCTTTTGGTTTGTAGGCACCCAGTCAAATGACATCCATTATATCCGTTTCCCTGATTGTGTTTTCCTTTTGTTCTTCCCTGGCTTGAACCCACCCACAGGTCTTACCCTCCACCCCCCCCCCCCCCAACCAACTGCATCTCGAGTTCTTGTAAAGAGGCTAAAATGGGCCACTTAAGGCATCCACGTACAAAACTCCTCATTGTTGGGTGGCCAAGCACAGGGAAGGCCAGGGCTATGCCCTGCAATGTTTAGGTGTCCTAGATAGAGCCTGTCCACATTTGAGCTGGCTCACATTAAGTGCCCCTTACAGCCAGGCAGATTATCTGTCCTCTCTTCCCATCAGCACCATGTGGTATTACCTGGCTGAGGCTTGGATGGGCCTCTGACCTGCCCAAGGTCATGTGACTGGGGTTGTGCCCTTGTCATGAGAGAGTTGAGGTGCAAGTGTGAGGTGAGGATGAGTCAGCACAGAATAGGAAGGGGTGGGGCATGTCACCTTGGGTGCCTTCTTGCTCCCTGGAGACTGTCCTTTGGTGTGGCACAGGTGAGCCAGAATTTCAGGTCCTCTTGAAGATTAGTCTTGTTGACCTTCTCTGTTCTGGCAAAGAGGATTTGGATGGGATTTCCTTCCAGTAGGGATTTTGTCTTTGTGAGGGCTGCAGAACTGGGCCTGCTGCTTCTGGGATATGCTTTGTCATTCCTGCTCACTCTGCTGCTGTGAGCTCCCCACCTCTTCCCCCTTATACCCGAGTGAAGGCTGCATTGGAAAGATGTTGAGGAGAAAGAGACACATTTTGTGCTGTCCTGTGAGGCTCTATATATAGGATGTTGAGTAATCACTTGTATTGTAAGATGCTTCCTTGTCTTATTTCGGTAGTTTAGCAGACATCCTTCATTATTTTTTTCATCTTCAATTTGTTCATTGATTCATTTATTTGTTATCTGTTGATTTGTATGTTTATAGCTTATGTATACATCAGTAGCTCTCCTTTACCAGAGGTTGCTATGGGAACAGAAAGACCCAGAACCAGCCAGTAAGCTAAGGACTTTTCACATACCAGCTCAGAACTACCCTTTTCAAGGAGGTAGGAAACGAAAAAGAGGAATAGTAGAAGACTGTGATTCAGAGAGAGCCTGGGTGTAAGGCTGGCACAGTGAGAATCTCTGCCCTGTTGCATGTTACCTCTAGACCTCTAGCAACCTGATTTCTCATCTGTGAAATGGGGATAACAGATGAAAAACCTCATAGGATTTTGAGGTTCAAATGAGATAATATTTGTCAATTTCAAGCATTTCTCTCAAATATGGTAAGATGTTGCTAAAACATGCATTTTCCCCCTTTTATTATTATTAGGTATTCTTATCTCCTTGTTTTAAATATATTCAAATGGAGACTTGGGGAGGCTGTCCTGGTCCAGGTCAAATAATGAATGCAGCAAAGGACAGTAATATATTAACTGTCATTAAATGGCGTAAAAAGAGGTTCTGGGGAGAGAAGTGCCTTCTGCTGTGCTCTGTGTGGTAGGGGGAGATGCCAAAGGCAGGCTGGCATGGATTGGGGAGAATTTTACAGAAGAGATGGTGTGTGAAGCCACAGGACAAGTGGAGCTGAGAAAACGAAGTGTTGCTGATGGATGGAACAGCAAATGCACATGCTCATCAATGAGAGTGGGTGGTGTGGGAGCTCAGGAACCCTCTGATTCAGAGCAAAAGCTGGGCTGTGTCAGCCCCACGAGGGCAGGGCCTGGGCTGGTTTGTTCTGACCTAGAATAGTGCTGCTACTGGGAGGGGCTTTATACAGAGTTGCTCAGTCCACCTATGTGGCAGTGTCTGGAGGTGATAAAGCTTTAGTTGGTGAAGGGGAGTGTTTTGGGAGAAAAGAATTTTGAACATCAGTTGCAGAAGTTGATTTCTGCTCACAGTAAACCCAGCATTGTTTATTTTTGCTGTGAAACTCCAACCCTCTCAGCTGCCTGATATTAACATATAAGTTGTTCTAGACACTAGTTTTGGTTTTACCTGCACTGTGTGAATCAGATACCCTCTGAGATATTGGTCAGCGTTCTGATGGTAAAAGGAGAGTAAAGGACAGGGTGACCATTTCTTTGTCGATAGTCATTTCAATTTGAGACCACAAGTCTTTGCTGAAGCAAGCAAAGAAGTAAATATGGTGTGTGGCTCTGTGGTTTCCCATCACGTTTCCCTCCTGTACTCTTTCTGTCTTAAACCTCTGTGCTCTCACACACGATTCTTTGAATGGTTTTCATACATTGGGCTTTCCTCGAGCAGACTGCAAGACTGGAAGCTGCCTAAGCCAGGGACCTACTCTCTTGCTGTATGTCGTCTAGCCAAGTCGTGTGGAAATGAACAAGTGGGCTTCTGATTTATGGGACAGGAGCCCTCCTTTCCTCCCTCCTTGTTTGGTTCTTGATCATATTAAGTAACGGCTATCAGAGGATGAGTGTGGAAATGTTCCAGATCCCAGGAACAATCTTTGTACTAAATGGGTTTTAAACTGGTTATGATCTAGATCATTTACTGATCTCTGTCCTGTTGTTTGTTGGTTCCATGGTGATTCCATCCCTTGATCCAATTTGATCTTAAGTGGTTTTATCAGGATCTTCTCTGAGTCACAATACTTTAAAAAGGGGCAAAGGAATGGGAATGAAGGGCTGCAGTTTGGAAAAAAGTCCCAAACCACTGATCAAAAGCTGCATGACCACCACTGCTATTCTGCTGTTCCGCTAGGCCCCAAACATGAGTACTGTTATAAGAACCCTGATGTTGTTTTCACCTTGCAGCAACCCTTTTTGGGACCCTTCCTGTGCAGGAGTTGTTCTGCTGCTTATCTGTCCTTGCATAAATCTTCTTAGGCCTGCTGGCTGCTGGCAGGCGCTGGCTTGCTTCTTTAACCCTTGCAGCTTTGCTCCCAAGAGCTGGCCTGTTTCCATAATAAAGTTCTTTTGCTTTGCTTACCGTTAAGTGGTTCGGTAGTTTGATTCTCTGTTCCTCTGGCTGTGGTTTCCAGTACATTGTGTAATTCTCATGTCAAAAACATTGAGAAGACAGGATAATTGTCATCTTAGTTAAGGCAGTTCAAGACAGTTTTCATGGTGAAATAGGTGGACTTTCTCCTGACTCTAATTTCTTCACCCATGTGTGAGACAGGTTCCTACATGAAAGTAATAATAATAATAATAATAATACAAGATTTCAAAGCAGGTAAAGTAACTGCAGCCATACTTTTTGTCCTTTGCATTTGCATTTGACTTATCTTCTGAAAAGATAGTGTGCTTAGGAACATCTCTGTGTTCATTGTCAACTATTATCCATCACATGCATTTTGAATATCCTGTGCTATATGATTTGAGAGATAAAAGTGCGCTCTCCTGATGTGGGTATCAATAGACAGAGCTGTCTTTTCCTCTCCAGGGCTAACCTACCGGTACTCTTGATGTTCACCCTCTTCACTGCACTCCTCTCTGGATACCTACATCATATGTCCCAGAGCAGACTACCCCCTTTTAGACTCTGAATCATTAGACTCTCCTCTGTTTTCAGTGGCAGAGCTTTCTGTGTGTCTGCTAACATGCTGAAGTCTTTATTATCTTAAAATGGACTCCCTATTCCCAATAATACTTCCTTTTGTACTTCTCTCACTTCTGTACCATTCTTTGTTGCTGCTACTCTCACAGGTAACCTGCATAAAAGAGTATTTCATATTCACTGCCTCTACTGTTGTACCTCTGAACACCCTAAAGTCTGGCCTCTGGTTGTATTTCTCTTCTGAACCTGCTATCTCAAAGGTCTTGGGAACACTTAATTAATTAAATCAGTGATTTCTCAGCACAGTCTTCTTTCTTTCTTGAGACTGTTCCTTTGTCTTCTTTGACAATGTGCTCTCTAGGCTTCATTTCCCTCTTGGGAGCATGCCTCCTAGCTCATCCTTTTTGTTCTATAGGTCTTTCCAAGGTGTCTGGCTCTCTGCCTCCCAGACCAGAGGATTTTTGTCTCTCTGTCCCAATCCCTCTAGTCCCTGACTACAGCCATCATCAGGTCAACCATGATTCTCAGACTTCTGCTCAGCGGTCCCAGCCTGTCTCATGTTCATCATACTGAGGTCTAGAGAGGTGAGGAGACTTACCTGAGTCACAGAGATGGTTCATAGAGTCTGTATATTTCTCAGGTCCTTTCTACATAGGGCATGTGCCCCCTCCACTATCTTGGAAAGATGGTTCACTGTAGCCAGAAAGAAATTAAACAATACGCTGTTAACAGCTTGTATTTGCTAGTTGTCTCCTTCCTCCTAGAGTTTGATTAAGTAATGGTAACACTTATGCTAGAGGGTTCTATAAGATATTTGAGGAGGCAGGTGATGCTGTGTAGAGAAATGTTATGGAGAAGAGAAAGCATCTTATGAGGGAGATAAGCAGGTAAGAGATGGCTTACTAGGTAGGGGCTCTGAGCAGCCAGCTGGAAGAGGTGGGCTTTAAATGGAAGTTATTTAGTCTTCATGGCACTGTGGGATGTTCACGGGTACTAGTACGTGTCACTGAGGAGACCCCATTGTCCTCTGGAGTATAAAATGGGCCCTCCACACTGGCAGTGCCATACTTCTCCTCCTCATTGTGTCTTTTGTTAGGTAAAAGACATTCTTGGGAAAGAAAGTCAGCATGGCAGGACCTGGAGTCTTAAAACCATCCTTGCATCTCTCACGGAATTCAGTTTGGTTTCTTCATGGAGGTTGTCTTGGAGCAGATTTATTTTATTTTCCCCTAAATGACTAATTATAGGAATTGTCTATTAACACACATTTCTGTGGCTTGTGTCCATAGGGATTCTTATCCACTTCTCACATGCATTCTCACATGTTGATGCATTTTGGCTCCTTGCTGCCTGTGGACTGCTAGTAGTTGGATTGATGTGACATAATCTGGCTGAATGTCCTGGATAGGGGATGGTGGGAAGGTTCTTTGATCAGAGGAGGTCTCTGTGTTCCCCTAGGTGCTCTGTCATCATTATAACCATGATCTCACCCAGTAAGTTTGTGTTTTACTTGTGTCTTAAAAGACAAAGAAAACAAATATTTACCAGCCAGAAACCCTGAGTGCCACTCTGCTTGCAGCCAGGGAGCTGCTGCTGTCTGTTCTTGTCCCATGGAAGTACCTTGATAGAGAGTAGTCAGGGTCAGTATCTTCGGAAAGATTTGCTGCCCTGAAACATTTGACCTCCCTTATTTCTCAAACTTGCCTTTGTCAAGCTCAGGAGGTTATAGAAATACTGATAGGGGACTCTCAGAAAATTTTCTCAGTGGTTTTGCTCAGAAGAATCACTTAAGCTATAAAGTGACATTCTGGAGCAATTGAGTAGCAGTTTATCCTTATGATGGTGTAGCTTAGATTTTAGAATTGTTAGGTCTAGAAATCAGGCTTCTTGGTATATCTCTTGATTCCATCACTTTATTGGCAATTTTCCCATTTATAAAATAGGTTTAAGCTGTAGTATCTGCCTCAAAGGGATTTGGGGGAGCATCAAATGACATAATATCTTTAAAACACTTATCTTTAAATTGTTGTCTATGATGATGTTGAAAATCCTTCAGAATGGCCTTAACTCTAAACTCTGATGACCCAAACCATTCTCAGTATGCAGACAGCACCCCCGTGTTTTCTACTTGGATGTTCATTTATAGGAAGCTACAAGGTCCAGGAGAATTGGGCGATGCATGTTCTTGTTCACAGTGTAATGGACAACACCAGGAGACACAGTACTGGTGTTTAATAAATTCTTATCGAATGAATGAATGAATGAAAATCTGAGCAAACCAAGGACAGGACTTTGGCAGGGTGGTGTGTTTGGGGTAGCTATGTTATTTTTGTTACTTTGTGATTATAGGAACTTTCATTATCCTGTAGAACATGAGCAAATTTGGGGGGAATTAAAAAAAAGTTTAATAAGAAGCCCAACTTAATTGGTATATAAAGAACCGTCTGTGTCAAATTATATATAAATTCTGACGTCTGTGTATATCTGTGAAGCCATTACTATAATATTAGGGGAATTCTTAATGCCCTTCTCAGACAACTTTTATTTTTCTGTAGCTGATAAACCACTTCCCCCTTGACTTGGCATGGAACCCACTGCCTCACCAGGGAGGGAAGGGGAAGTCTACTTTCCTTTTGATACGATTCCTTTCTAGCCTTCATCTGGTTTTACATTCTTTCCACTGAAATTTTAGATGATTATAGTCTGTGTCTTTGTTGAGCATCTGCCTCTGCTAGTTGCAGGTTGGGTATTGCAAGGACTATATCAGTTTTGCTTTATTCTCCTTAATGGAAAGTTACAGGTGAATGAACCTATTGCCAGGATAAATACATGGCACTGTTGGGCCAGAATTGAAATGAAGAAAAGTGAGTTTTTATCAGCAGCTTCAAGTTATTTTTATCTTCAGCAGAGAGAAATCAAAGGAAAAAAGGCCTTTTAGGGTCCTTAATTACTCTACCTTTATCTCTGGCTTGAAACCAAGGAGACCCTAGAAATGCCGAGAATCTGAATAACATAAGCCAGACCCAAGGGTGAAGTGTGTGGGAACCTCTGCCATTCTGAGCCCCCGCTGCTCTATGCATGGTTAAACCTCTGCGTTGGCACTCTGATGGCTGGGTGTTGTTTTTTTTTTAATTGACAAATCTTTCTCTATTACAGGCTGCCATTGTAAGGGGATTTAACTGGGTATACTGTTAGAAGGGCCCCCAGATTCTTTTTTCTTTCAGCCTTGTGGGGTTTCCAACCCAACCCACCCCTATTATAAGTGACAATGAAAATTTCAGAGTCAGCTCTGCTTCCCTCAGAGAAAGCCTAAGTCACTAAAGGAAGCATCACAAAAATAATAATTAAAAATGACACAACCAGGCAGTGGTGTCCATTTTGCCAAGTGTCAGACATTTTAAAGCAGTAAAATACTTTCTGTGGTGGAGAACAATGCATAAGACAGGCTTTTAAAACCTCCATTACAGAAATAAAGGGGAGGTGTGGGAAACAGAGAGCATGTTGGTGGTGGTGAAGCTGATTTTCTACTAAATGTTTACAGACGAGGTGGGATATCAGATTCATTCAGAGTTATTGTACCAGGTGTTAGGAGGCAGCTGATTGGTCTAGGAAGGAATGAAGTGGTTCCAGAGGTACTGGCATCTTTTTCATTTTTAAACTCTATTTTGTGCACATTTCTCTAAATATCCACCTTCCACCTTCCAAATGTCCATCTGTCCAGCATAATTGATTGTTATGTTCTAGGGACTGTATACATATGTCTGTCTGTCTGTCTAGCCATGCATCTCTGCAGCCATGTACCCTATTATTGATGGCCTATTATATACCAGTCACTTTTCCTCCTTTCCTTCCCTGCCTCCCTCCCTGCTCAATCTATTCACCCTCTAGCCATCCAGCTTCCTTGATTGCCCATTAAGTGCCAGGCGCTGTTCTTGGCCCAGGAAATCAGAGTAGGAAATAATTTAGCAGGGGTGACAGGCTCATTGTTTTATTGTTTTCCAGCTTGGATGTGAGGTTATTAATTTCTAATTTAACCCCCACTCCTAACATATATCATTTGTAATGCGATAAAATGACAGGCTGTGTCTGTTTGCAGCTTACCTTTGTGTTTCCATTGACTAGTCTATCAGGTGCTCAATACATAGTTTTTTGGAATGAATAACAGAATAAACAAGTGATCTGTATAGTGTGGGACACCATCTAACAGGAGTACAACCGCAGTTATGCAAGTCACATGGAAGTCGACTATTAACATGACCATGTAACTGGGCCAAACAATGAAGAAGAAGAATGCTGTGCATGCCATTAACTATTTGTCTCATTGCTCATACACTCAAGGATATTTTAAGTACTGAGCTGTGACAAGCAGTAGACTCTGATAGGGGACATGACTGATATGTTCTTTGTCCTTGTGGAGCTGCCCACATGGAGCAAGTGTGGGAAGAAAGGCTCAGAGGGAGAAATATAGGTGCCATGGGCACGCAGTGGGGCCATCCTGGGCCAGTATGTGAAGCTGCATCTTGAAGGGATTTCTGGAGGGCATCTAGCATAGTAATGTGGCCAGGACGGGTGAGGGCCTGTGAGGGTGCTAATTGGCAAGGATGCCGGTATGATCTGAGTATAGAGAGCTGCCCTCAATGAGGCCAGGGCCCAGCCTTCTACAGTTTTAGAAGAGCAAACATCCCTCTTTTTGTTGTTGCAGAACCCCCTATATTCTGGCTGGCCATGAAACTTAAAGGCTCAGGTTTCCTAAGAAAGGAAGTATATTGGAGTGTAGTGGCTGCTTTAACAAATATCACGAAGAAGGTTGCATAAAATTAGGAAATGTATTCCCTCTCACTTCTGGAGGGTAGATGCCTGAAATCAGGAAGCCTCTGAAGCCTTCCGGAAAGGCTTTCCTTGGTTGTTCCTATCTTCATTGGTGTCCTTGGCTAGTAGCTGCATCACTCTACTCTCTGCTTCCTCCTACCCCCTGTGTCTGTGTCTTCTCCTCTTCTTATAAGGACATCAGCAATTTGGATTTAGACCCCATTCTAATCCAGTATGACCTTATTAATTATATCTATAATGACCCTATTTCCAAATAAGGTCACATTCTGAGGTTGTAGAGGGACAGGAATTTTGGGGACATTATTCACCCCACTACAAGAGGGGACGCCAAAGTTGGTGGAGCAGTGCTGGGGTTTTCTCATTCTTCAAGGTTTCTGGGTTGACAGGAGGAGGGAGCCTTGGTTGTTGGGCATGGTGGGCCAGTGGTCGCTGGAGTTTCAGCCTTGTGAGGGCTCCTGGGTACAGGATTCTTCTCAGATGCCCAAAGAAGCTGTGAGGCTGGGAATGATGGCCCTGGCTATGTGCAGTCCCTGGCTCACACTCACCCTGTTCTTCCTGCAGCAGGGGATATGTCAAGGCGGGTATGTCCCTGGAGCACCTTGAGAGAGGAGGAAGTGGTCGTAAGAGTAAAAAACAGCACGAATAATAAATGACTCTAGCCAACAATGGCCCAGGGTTTTTCCATGAGCCTTCTCTTCTCTGGGAGCAGTTTTCTCCTGCTTTCTTGGAGGCGTATTGCCAGGGACTTTCTGGGTCTACAGGACATTGCTTTCCTTTTTTATGTCTTTGCTTTCTCAGGTTCAGCGTTAGTAGCTTCTTCCAGTTTCCTGGTATTTAAGCAAACTACACAACAATGTCTTCCTATAACTGTGAATCTTAAGCATTTTGAGCTTAAGAATCATCTGGAGAACTTATTAAAAAGGCAGATTTCCAAATATGATTCACAGCATTTCTGATTAAGGTGAACTTCAAAATCCAAGTCTTTCTTCAGGAAATGCTCAATGAATATGCTGTAAGAGACACGAGTGTGCATGCCTCTGTGTGTGTGTGTGTGTGTGTGTTTCCCTTCAGTGATACCTGATTTATTGGGATGGTTTGTGCATTTCCATGATACTAATTGACACAATTTGTCATTGGAGTATATATTTAAAATTCTGACCTACATATGCTGTCCAGACACACAAATAAAAATTCTTCTATTGTTTGCTTAGAGGCCAAATGATTTTAAATAGAATTAGTTGCACCTTGAAAGCAAAGGCATACTGTGGCATGAAGAAGAAAACAAAAGGGTTTGTATGTATTATGACTGCAGGCTAAGCCTATGAAATGGGATTCTGATTGTTTTCTGTGTGTAATGGGGTAAATGATGGCATGACTGTTTGGTTTTCATGTCTGTCATCCAGCTTTCCCCTTCTATAAAAAGAGGATGTTAGGGTTTGTCACTCTTCTGACTGAACTCTTAAAAAGATTTACGTTCTCATTCCAGAACATGCTAGGACTGCAGTGACTGTCCTTTTATGAACAAAACAGTCATGACTATTGCTTGCCAGGAGTTTACAATGTTATTGGGGTTGTACATATTAAACACTCCCAAAATTGAAGAGAATTAATATCATGCAAAGGGATGGGACGGGAAATCACAGGAAGAATTCCTGTGAGAGCATATCATTGGGAGGGGGTGTGGGATGGGATAAAGAAAGGGTGCTCCCTGAGGGAGTGACTGTAGTCACAGGTGGAGAGGTGGGGGAGGGAACATTATAGGCTGGACTTTGTGGCTGGAGAAGTTTCGGCACATTTGAGGATTTGAAAGTTAGCCAATGAGGCTGGAGTCCTGAGGGAACTTGAGGCCCATAGGTTGGACAGTTGTGGCAGGTTTTGTAGGCCTTCGTAGATTTGTTGTTCTCTTGAGATGAAAGGGAAGAGTTATACATTGGAGGGTGTGAATGGGTAGTGAGAAGATCAGATCTGCTTTTTGAAAAGGTCATTCTGGGCAGCTGAGTGACACATGGTCAAGGAGAGGACCTGGGAGTACGTGGGAGGCCAGCCAAGAGTCCAGGCTATACAGGGTATTGGCCTGGGTTCATAATACAGTAGGAGTAAAGGTCTTCTTCAAGGAACTGGTTGGGGGAAAGTAGAAAAGCAATTGCATATGGTCCAGCCTGGGGGCTGGCTATTAATCATAAGCAGAAATAAGTGCTGTTAAAGTATTTAAATAGAAAGCCTTTTCTTTCATGGTCTCTCTTTTGACTTGTCATGGCGTTTTTATTTGTAATTTAAAGTTGCTCTAAAAAAAAAAGAAAAATTTAAAATTTAAATTTTTGGTATGATTTTACTGTTCATTTTTACATTGTATAAGGCCAATTTTAAATGTAAATGCGAACAACTCACTTGTAAAAGGAATCACTGGAATTGTACAATTCACTTTTCGTAGCTTCTATGCATATTAATTTTGTTCTTACCAGAGCCTTGGGGACTCTGCCCAGTGTCCATTTCACCAGAGTCCAGCACACCCCAGGGACACAGTCCCTCCAGGTGACTGATGAGGAAGTAATGACGAAAGGCCAGGGGAGGCTCCATCCTGGCCAGGGCCCCACGGGAGCTGTGAACTTCTCCAGGGACAGAATGAGGAGGAAGGACCTTTGTGGTTCTCCGATGCTGTGGTTCCCAAATGCTTTTTGCATTTGGGCCAGTTCCAGTGAGAAGCATGGTCTCTACAGGCTGTGAGCATTGGTGCTTACTCAGTTGTAGACATGGCACACTTGCCTTATACCTACTTTCAAGTCTCATTCAACCTGCATACCTCATGGGTCCCCAGAATCCTGTGCTGCCCGGGTATCACAGGCATTGTGCCTGTGAGGACACCAGCGACCAGCTTGTAAGTATCACATCTGCTTACGCCACGGTCCGCTGGTCCCCTGGATGTCACCTACAAAACCCAAGTTCAAAGATGAAATTGTTAAGAGTTTTCAGGTATTGACAGGATAGCATTAAACTCAGCAGGCCCTTCTGATGGCCTGTGAGACTGCACGGGTTACAGGCCCATGAGGCCAGCCTGAGCCTCAGGTGCTCCTTTCTCAGCTGCCCTGTGGATCTACGTCCTGAATTCACTTGAGTCTGGGTCAGGTTTTGTATTTGCAAGCTCAGCCAAGAAGCTGTATTGACAGCCCCAGCCCAGGGCTGCAGTGCATGAGTTCTTGGCTCTCCAGATGCCGAAGACAGCTGCCACTTCTTTGGAAGCCTGGATTCCGATAGGTTTCTGGGCTGTCAGCACCAAGACCATTCGTCAGTTCCAGGTACCATGAGCTGGTACTGTGCACATCAGGCCCTGAACAGAGCTGGCTTCTTTGCTGTTTGTGTGGGCTTTAGACTACAAGTCTGATTGAGAACATTTTTGGAAAAAGACTCAGGGTTCAGGATTTGTGGTTTTAAAATTGAATTAGGGTGTTCATTCCTCCCACCTCTACTGTCACTTACATTTCTTCTGCTATGAGCATTAATTGCTTGCTTTGGGAACATTTGTAAACCCACTGTCAGGAATATGAAGTTCCAGCTTTGTTTCTTGGAACTCTACCTTTGTGATCTGGAGTGATTCCATTATTGGCACTTTGCACTAGATGTTCTAAAGGTTTAGATAATAGCACTTCACAAACTTTAGCATGCATAAAAACCACCTGGGAGCCCAAATTCTTCGGCCTGAGCTTCAGAAGTTTCATTTAGGTGACTGGGGTGGATCCCTAGGAAAGCTCATCACAATGGTTGTACTTAACTGTATTTGGAGAAACAGTAATCTTTCCTCCCAGTTTTGTGATGGAGCGAGGGGGTACTTTGAGAACTAGCTGAAGCATCTTATCTGCCCTGGGGCCAGAGCTGGGGAGGAGACAGTAGGATAGGGACTGGGCATTCTTGGGAACTCTGGAGGAGGGCGAATGCCCACGTGGAGCTCTCTGCTTGGTCCTGGGAGCACAGCTTCCTGAGGTACACCAGGGAAGTGACTCATTAAACAGGAGATAAAAGAAACTGAAACTAATTTCTGAGAATATTATTAGGTGTGGTGCTGTTCAGCCTTGCTAGGTGCATTTTTTTTCCCTTCAGGAAATGATAATTTAATCCAGGGGGACACAGGCAGGTTTTCCTTTTTTAATTGAACTTAATCTGGTTCTGAGGAGCAGCCCCTGGCTTCCTGCAGTATTAATGGGGCGGAGTGTCTGAGCCTGTGCTCACAGAGTCCTTTGCTTCAGTTTAGATCATAACAATGGTGGGAGGTCAGCAGGGTGGCAGGCTCAATGATGGGTGGGAGGAGGCTGAGTGGTGGCTGTTCTCTCCGCCTTACCCAGAAATAAATAAGTCTGGCATTTGGTTTATTAAGTAATTTTATAAAACTTTATACTGTTAATACCGTTTTTTGAGTGATTACTGCTGGCTGGGCCTGTTACTTAGCACTGTGAAATAACGTGCTCTCTTTCTCACAGAAATCCGGGGAGGTAAGTTTCCTTTCTTCTCCATTTCACACAGGTAGAAATGAGTACAGAGACCCTGTAGGTGGCTGAGGTGTGGGATGTTTGAATCCTGCAAGTTTATCCCCAAAGCCTCAGCACTTGACTGCCATTCTAGGTTTATCTGGCTGGTGATGGGCCTCCAATGTACTCACCATCCCTTATCTTGCCTTGACTAGCTTCAAATTTATTCATTGCTGAGAACAACTGGAGGTGCATCTGATTTTTGTTTTACGTGCAGGTGCTGCTCTCTTTGACATTCTGAGTTAATAACAGCCAAGAGCAAGTTCAGCCTTGATTCTTTGGATTGGCTTTTGGTTTGTTTATTTTTTGTCCTTTGCTAGAAGATCTTCAGGGGTTACAAGCAGGTGACAGGCCTTGGCTTCCATTTTCCTGCTTTTCAAATGAGTTTTTTGTTTGCCTGCATTTGTTCAAGAGCAAATGTGATTGCACAGACCCAGGAAAAGGCAGGTCTGAGGCAGCGGGGAGAACATAAGTTATAGGTATGGATACTAAGCCTTTCCTTCCCACTTCCAACTCTGATCTGAAGACTAGGAACAGATAGATCTACTTCTAGTGATTACCTGTGTGGAAATTTATGGGACTGGAAGCCCTTTGTCAACCCTAATTTGCTATTTTGCAATTGTCTTCTTTTTCACTTAAAAGTTTACCAGTTATTTTGGTAAATCTTTATGACGTCTTTTCTGAGGGAGCTCTATTCACTTTCATTTTTTTGCAATAAGAAAGAGACAGAAAGAGGGCAAAGTGGCACTTGCTTTTCAACTCTCTGGTAGAAGTATGGCACTTCGATCTGTGGCTGTTTAACCAAGTTTTGAATTCTTACCTGGAGGCACAGGCTTTCTGGATCTGGGACAAGCAGCCTTGCTTCAGCTCCTCATCTACTCAGTTTTTCTGGTCTCCCATTCCTTATTCATTTTATTGGCAAAGTCTTTCTTTTGCTTACAAACCTCTTCCAAGAAGGTTTGGCTTTCACTATAAATTTATGATCATAAATTTTGAGATGGTACACGTCACCCTCTTAATCTAATTGAGCCAGCACATCATTGTGAAGACAGTTTATTTGGGGGTGGTGGTGGTATTAGTTGCTATGGTTATTTGCTGAGACCAACAGAGTCTGTGTTCTCTCATTTGGATTTTTAGAAACTACTGTCTGAGAATAAGAGAGGTGTGCCTCACTGTAGGAATATCCACTATATCCTCACCATTTAAAAAAAATTAACCCAGAAAAAGCACTTTGAATGGAATTTGGAGCCAGAGAAGACCTTCAAGATCAAGTTGTTCAGTCTCCTGATTTTCAAATGAGAGCTGTTAAGACTGAGAGTGTTAAGTAACTTTCCTTAGGTTCCCCATTTTCTGCCTTGCTTCTAGCGTCTTCCCATCTGGCTCTTAACGGTCTTGCCAGTCCTTGGCTGACACACTCTCCTTGCAGACCCTTTGATTAAGGGTCTCCTCTTTTTTTTTTTTATTATGAATTTTATTTTTATATTCCCATACAATTGCGACCCCCTTATTTTGACCCCAATCCCTCCCCTCCCTGCCCTCCACCCCCCATAGAGTGTCTCTGGTTCATAGTTGTAAAGTAAGGGTCTCCTCTTAATGCCCTCTGGTGCCTGTCTCAGGGGTAAAGCACATCTCCATCTTCTGAGGCCTGTGAATCCCATAAATTCTACTCATCTTGGAGGCCCTGTGAGCAGGCTCTTTCTTATCTGTTTCATCTGGGTGTGGCCTCCTTCCCCAGGCAATTGACAAAAAGGATTTTCCCCATTGCACTTAAAAGATACCATTTCAGTTTAATAAACTTGTCGAGAAGAAACCTATAACTGCTTTGAATTGTAGGTCAGATAAAAATTAGTGTTATTTAGTCCAGGCTCTTTTTGCTTTTCTTTTCATCTGCTAGGGGTGAAAGGAAATTTAAATTTGTAGATGCCTTAGGATTTTCTATGCATCTGAGGAAAATCCTGAAGGATTCTAATGTGTTGTTAGCAGTTGACTAGAATGGGATTATTTGATTAGTTTGGTGAATCAGTGAGGCAAAAATTCCTTAATTCTCATGCTAATTAAGATTTTGCTCTTGTTGATTCTCTCTCAGGCTCTCTTTTTTTCTAATTTTTTAATTCCCAGCACAACCCTGGAAGGTCTGCATTATCTTCATAGTTACATTAACACTTGGAAAGGTTAAGGAATTTGCACAATGTCATATAGCTATGTGGAGTTTGAACCCTGTTTGCAAAGTCCTTGCAATTCATACTCTTTTGAATTGCCCTTGACTCTCTCTGGATTTATTCGTGTGCAGTTTGTACTTGAGCAGCCTGGAAATAACCTTTCTTTTTTGTTCATTCACTTAACTGACCCCTCTCAGAATAGATTTCTTTGTTTTAACTAAGAAATGACCAATGTTTTGGTTGTGGGAGTTTTTCCTGCACTGACCTACTATCTTATCAGGTCTTGGGGTATTATGTGAATGCAGTTTTTTTTTTTTCAGTGAAATAAGCCAGAAAGAAAAAGATAAAGTTTTTTAAATGCAGTACTTCAGTTCTCTGTGTCCATACTCTGCTCTGTACAGGGCTGAGTGATACAAGTTTAGGATTGGGTCCTTTAGGACTTGTTTTATCATATATCTGATGCTACCTTAACTCACTTAACAATGCTGTCATTGATTACCAAGTATCTGCTTAGCACCACTATGTGACATACACCATCATTAAATTGGTCCTTAATTTCTTTTTTTTTTTTTAAGATTTATTTATTTATTTATGCAAGCACTGGGTACAGTCAGAAGCGCGGGAGGGTGAGAGAATTCACCAGAGCCAGAGCAGGGAGCAGAACAGGCAGAAGGACCAAAGCACACTGCTGAGGGGAGCAGTGGGTGCGGCAGGAGAAGTCTGCATGACATGTGGAACCCTTCCTGGCGGCCAGGGATCGAACTGGCCCTGCAGAGGCTGTGGGCAGCTTCGCAGCCCAGTGCTCAACCGCTGCGCCACCGGGGGAGGCCCAGTAGCTATTTTTTTTTCAACTTTCTGATTGTGTTAGCTTTTTCTACCTTCATTTATAAGTTCATATATACAGATTAGGCCACTCTAAATTGTATTCTCCTTAATAATAAGGAATGTACATGCGCCATCTTTTTATTACTTTGAATACACTCATACCAGTTATTCAAATATATGAGTAAATTTGGCGATATAGTGTAGTAGTTAAGAGTTTTGTAGTTAGAAGGAACTGATCTCTTGTACGTTAACTGTGTGACCTTGGACAGGTCTCTTGAGTTTGTTTCCCCATCTGCAAAATAGGAGTGATACTATGTACCCAGAAGGATGCTTGTGAAGTGATTTAAAATACTTTGTAGGTACATGTTACATTGTATGTCTCAATAAATGAAGCCATAATATATTTATAGTTATTTTGATACAGATTAATGTGACCTCGTTTCCATGTAAGTAGAATTAGAAACCTCATCAGGAAAAGAGTAACACACTTTTCTCTGTTCTACTGATTTCATTTTAAAAATCAACTCTGAAAATTTCATTTGCCCTGGTGTTCTGGTTGGAAGAACAAATTCCCCAGGGTCACTGCTGGCTATGGCCTCATTTAGGAAATACAGTTTTGGGGAAATGGCCCCAGTAAAAGCACAGAGATGTGTAATCAGAATGCACATTATGTAATGTGTAGTGGGGAATATGGTTGTTAGGCATATCCTCCACTGGTGAGATGAGAGATTTTTCTGAGTCTGCTTCAGCCAGATTTGAAAGAATGTGAGAGACACGTTGGCGCAACTTCATCCTTCCCCTCTGTCTCATGCTTGGATGGATAAGATGAACACAGGTCCTCTGAGTATATTAGAACCATTCTTCACCCACAGAGCGAGGGCCCTGCCCCCATTGCTGATGGAGTACCCACTGATATTTCCCTTCTTGGGTGGGTGTCTTTACCAGCCAGCCAGGATCTGTCCCTGACACTGCATTTGAGACCAGTCTTTTCTCCTTGATTCTTGGCGTACCTTCTCTAATGCAGTCAATTGCCACCTAGTGGCCACGGTTAAAATTGTGTGTCACAGAAACTGAAGGAGTGCTATGAGAAATTTTGTTTTGTTGTAATATTTGAACATGGTCTTTTACCTTTTGCTCATATAATGCAGGAATTCAGGCTGCGTAGTGAATTTCAGCAAGAGTATATCACTTACTTTTCTTATAATTAAGCACATGGATCTAGCCCCATTGGGACTTGGGGAAATGCTGAGCAGGGGGAAATGCTTGTCTGCAAGCAGTTTTTGATAGGATGTGTTCTCAGCTTGCCCAGCCAAATACAGGAAAAGAGAGAAGGGTCTCTGGGAACTCTGCCTTCATCTGTCTTAACTTCAGGCTTGAGGATATGCTGGGGCAGAAGGAGAACATGTAATTGTTGCCCACAGTTGCCATGTTTGTAGTTTGTTTCTTTGGTGTAAGGGTGGTTGTGCTTTATGTGCTTGCTGGTGGCTCTTTCTTCTGTTGCAGTTTCTTCAATGGACAACAGGACATTAGGGGAGGTGGTTTATGACAACAGTAAGCACATTCTTGCATATACCAAGCGCCAGTCAGACTTACATAAATTTGGAGAGTTTCTTCTAACATACCTAATCTGCTTTTATTTACTTGTCAGGCTTAGAATTGTGAAGCTCCTTTTCAGTGATGGTAATGAACTAGTGGAGTTCGTAGTTTTCTCTCTCACTCTATTTTTTTTTTTTTAAGATTTATTTTATTTATACAAGAGCCGGGGTACAGGCCAGATGCACAGGAGGGTGAGAGGACTCACCAGCCATAGAGCGGGGAACTGAACAGGAAGACTGACAAAGTACACTGCTGAGGGGAGCAGCGGGCAAGACAGTAGAGGCCTGCTCGCCATGTGGGATTCTCGCTGGCAGGCTGGGATCGAACCCACACTGCAGAGGCTGTGGACAGCTTCACAGCGCTGCGCTCAACTGCCTGTGCCAGCAGGGAGGCCCTCACTCTATTATTTTTGATGCCTGTTTCAGCCTGACAGTATGCTGGGTTCTGAGGAAACTGGTAAGCATGGCGTGAGCCTCACCTTATGGAACTTACTATTCAGGAAATATTAATTGAAGGATGATCTTCATAAATAGAAAATTGCAATGAAGAAGAGGGACATAGTTCTCAAGGAGTGAAAACAGGGGAGGGTTTGGCCTGGTTAGAGAAGTCAGGAAGTCTTCCTGGAGGAAGGAACTATTGCATGTTAAACTGAGGCCTGCAGGCAGAGTAGGCACATGGTGGCTGATAGGAGTAGGGCACACTCCAGGAACTGCAGAGGCAGGGGTTTCTGGAGGCTAGAGAAGAATTTGAGAAGGCCAGAACCTGCAGGACTTCTCAGGCCTTGGGAGAGGCTTTGGTCCTTTTTCTCAGTGCTCTGGAAGTCTTCACATGGTTTACTATTAGAGCCGACACCACTGGGTGTAGAACTGACTAGAGGAGCAAAAATGAATGTGGGGAGACCATAGAGGATACATTGCAGTTACTCATGTAAAGGGGGTGCTTGTCAGGATTGCTGATGGTAATAGGGAGGAACATGCAGAATCCAGATGCTTAGGAGGCAAAATGGACAGACTTGGGAATGAACATGGTATATGTAGGAAGACCGTGCTGTCAAGGGTGAGGCCCAGGCATCTGACTCATTTGGGTTGCAGAATGAATGTGCCCTTTGCTCAACTGGGGACATATAGCAAGAGACCCTTGGTTGGCTCTTTTGGGAAAGGATAAGATTGAAGAGAGATTTTGTTTTTAAAAGTGTTGTTTTATCTGGGAACAGGGCTTATTGGGCATAAAGCTGCATGCAGTCTTTCAGCTCTCACTCTGGACCTCGGACTGGGATTCTTTGATTCTCCACTTGTGAGCCCACTCTTGTTGCTATGCCTGATCAGACCCACACAACAGGTTCGGAGGGCTACCTTGTCCTGGGCACCTGTGTGTTATGACACGGAGCCACTCATTATAGTTTCAGAATCACTCCAAATACAAGGTGATGAGGCCAGAGAGTAAGGGTAATTTGCCTTTGAATAATGGAGAGACTCACAAGGCCTATGGTCTTGTTGTATTCTTATGTTAAAGCAGCCAAGACAGCAGCCCTCTTGCAAGTACTTGCATTATTCTAGTAATGGTAATTGGTTTCTAAGTCCAGGGAGATGTGACAGAGTAGCAAAAAATTCTGAGGGTCATTACATGAATTTTGGTAAGTATGGAGGTTAGCGAAAGGCAATAGATGCAGTGAAAATAAATTTAATTGTGGGGTTACCTTGAGCCCTTCACTATGTGGATCTCCATATGTACGTATGTATGTTTGTATGTACACATGTATGTTAAATTTTACCCAAGGAGGGAACAAAAATGTCTTTACTGGTATTACTGGTAAAACTTGGGTGAAATTAGGTAGAATTCTGTTTTTAAAATTTCTGACAAGCCCTCATTTTATAAAAGGAAGATTATTCTTGGCTTAAGTTGTTTTATCTGCTAAAGCAGAACATGGTTTCTCCCGGAGGACAGGGGCACTTTCACTGGTGCCCTAGTGAGCAGATGGCTTTGGGAACAGGCTGTTCAGGCCCAGACTTCTAGCTGCTTCCATATCCCTTACCTCCATGTCTCCTTAGTCAGAGGCAGAGCCTACTTATCCTGTAAAGCAGATCCTTGTCCTCCCCAGAGACTGCCAGTTACTTTTCTCTGCTTTGGCCAGTATTCTGCCTTTCTAGCAACAGATGTTTCTGCAAAGTAAATATTATTGACTCTGCTTGGCTGCTAGCTGTGTCCTGTACTGCCTGAACGTGAAACAGTGGGGTTATATGAGCAGGGTGCCCTGAAGCTCGGCATGCATCCAGCAGCAGTACCAGCTTCTTCTCCTCTTCTCCTCTTACTGGAATGTTAGATTCCTGTGTGTATCAGAGTGAAGACTCCAGAAAGAAATCTCTGTGTCACTGAACATCCAAGGTGATCATCTACACAAGATGTCACAAAACTTTGAGTTGGAATAGACAAGAAGCAGTGACTTATGGGGTGTTCCCCTTTTTTTTAAAGATTTATTTTATTTATGCATACAAGAGCTGGGGTATAGGCTAGAGGTTCTGGGGGTGAGAGGATTCACCAGAGATAGAGTGGGGAGCAGAACAGGTGGATTGACTGAAATGCACTGCTGAGGGGAGCAGTGGGCAAGACAGGAGAGGTCTGCTGTACCGTGTGGGTTAGCTCCCTGGCCAGGGATCGAGCTTGTGCTGCAATGGCTGTCGATAACTTAATAGTGCTGAAACTTAATCCCTTGCGCCACCAAAGAGGCCCCAGTTATGGGTTTATTTTGATCCAGTGAGGTGCAGCCTGAGGATCCTTGTGCTACAAGCACTTCAATTCAGAGAAGTTAATTGAGCTGTGTTCTTGCTTTTTGTTTGTCTTTAAATACTCTGTGAGCTGAAAACTATGTTTTTATGTCAGTTCTTTAACTTCTCAGAGTGACTGATACAGGTACTTACCTCCCCCTTGGTCCCGTTTTTGGAGGATTCGTGGATTAGTAGCCCATCCTGGCCTTACAGTATCAGGAAGGCTGAAACTTACAATGTACTGGGGGTCTCACTGGATTTCATAACAGCTCTTTGGTTTAGATAGGACTAACAGCTTCTGTCAGATGAGGTGGCTGAGACTTTGACTAAGCCAGATTTAGTTACATTCTGGTAAATGGCAGAGCTGAAACTTGAACTTAGAAGCCAGGTGAGTGTGGGTTGAAGGCAAGGGGCTGGGGCAGGGGTAGGGCCTGGGGCTGAGGCTGAGGCTGATTAGCCTATAACCAGGACCCTATGCAATACAGGTTGAGAGAATGAGGTTCTTCAAAGCAAGCTTGAGATGCTACTCAGAGACCAGTGGGTGAGGGGTGGGGTGGTGGGGTGGGTCCTGCACAAGCAAACAATAGGTGTCCACTTAACCTCCCCGGAAAGATTTCCTTGGAGCATTTGCCATTCAAGCCCACAGTGAGTTCCTTTTTGGTTTCCAATAATTGGGATTCTCACCCTCCTGTCCTCACTGGCCTGCAGCCCTGTACTGACTGTATACCAGTACTCATTAACCAGTCTTCCGTGGGGCGCTGGCCTCTTTATCACCTTTGTGATAAAGATGCAACTGCTTCTCAAGTTTGTGCTGTGAGCACTGGACAATAAAGTCAGGCTCTTCTGATCATAAGCTAGCTGCCCTGCTCCTGGCACTCCTGTGGAAAGGCCCCACAAAGGCCCGTTGTGCATTAGTGACCACTCCTTGATCCCCATTGCAGCTGCCCTGGCAACTCAGCTTTTCAGGTGTGTGCTGGGAGCGTTCCCAAACTGGGTTTACATTTCACCTTTTTTCAACTTTGTTGAGAAGATTGTCCAGCTGAAGTCTTTGTTACCCTATTGGGGAGGCACAGGGGGGCTGTTAGGGGACAGAGGAGCAACCCTGTTTTGACTCTTTGCTCAGGCCTTTGTGAGTTCTGGTTGGGGGAACATTCTAATTAAAATATGATAGAGTGCAGCCATGTCCACATTCTATGCGTGACACACTTCGGCACTCTTGGGGGGCTTTGTCTTCCACTTTGAAAGTGAAAGTTTCTCCTTTTCTCACTCCTGCCTGCCTGTGTCCTCTTGTATCTTTCTTTCCTGCAGAGTTCTGACTTTCAGATGCATCTGTTTCTTTCTTGACTTGCCAGCGAGTGGTTTGTGTTCTCAGGGATATCCTCAGCCTGGTTGAAGAGCTGCCTCACTCCCCTGCCAACATCTTTGGATTTTTTCCAAGGCCTGTTCCATTAAAGGGGCTGAATCTGGGAGAGATTGGAGACTGGTGGCTGTTGGCTCCCTCCTGTGTTAAGGTCTACTCTAAGTACTTTCCTTTCCTGGTGTAGGACAGAGGGCCTTACACAAGCCACAGCCAGCTCGAGACCTGTATGGTCCAAGCCTGTGGAAGGGTGGGCCTGGGTTGGAGCCACTGGTATCCAGGCAATGGCCTGAATCCCAGACTTGAGAACAGCTGGACAGATAGGCCTGGTGCTGCCACTGGCAGCCGTCACTTGGAATGAACATTGGGATTGGTAAGCTGAGCACTGGAAGTTGATTTCTTTACAATATCCCCTCCAAAAACACACACACACACACACACATTATTTAGCACTTATGAACAGGATACTCTGCCAGGTACGTGAAGAGGAAACAAAGCCAAAAGATGGAAAAAACATGACCCCAAACCTTGAAGGACAATTCTGAGAACTAGGAAATAGCTGAGGATCATGGATGCTTTTATTCCAATAGATTATGTTGCTCTCTGAGGCCAGAGTTTCCCCTTCCCCCCCACCCCCAGCATCTTATTAAAGCCAGGTCTTGTTGCCAGTTATGCCTCATATTTCCCTCCTCTGGGAATTTGAACTTAATGCCATTTCCCCTTCAATGAGGGAAACATGTATGAGGGTAATTTGAATGATTAGCCTAATCTGCAGGAAGGCTGCATTTGGAATTAAGTTAAGCACATTTGCACTGAGCAGCCCTGTCTGTCAGGCCACTTAAAGGTGCCTTGGTGGTTTTATACCCTTAACAGAAGCTGAGGGTTCAGGAAGGATTATTGGCTTTTATTACTGTCTTAAAGGAAAGCTTATTTTTTAAATTTGACAAGGGCCTCCGAGAACTAACTTTATGGTAACCATGTGTGGGGTGTGTTTTTACCTCAACCTCAACAATATTGTCAGGGCTTTATTTTCACGGTGATGGGGGAATGTGGTGATCCAGGGAGATGGTTTAGGTGGAAATTTGTCAGGCATTGTCACTCTGCTTGTGAGGGGAACTGAGGGGTTCTGAGAACTTGGATCTCATGTGTTCTTGAAAGGGAAGAGGAAGGGCAGGTGCCTTTGGGCTGGGACAGTTAGTTCTGTGCCCTTTGTTTTCTACCTCCTTACCTAAGGCCAGTTTGTAGTATGAGTTGAACTCAGGAAGGTTACTGACATGTCTGATGTGGGAGCAGCTTCACCGACCACATGGAGGGTCACTGGCAGAGCCTACCTGCAAGGCCATAGATGCTAATGTTAGCTCTGACCCTGCTTCCCTCTTGACCTCCTTTGCAAGTGGATTCCCACATGTGTCACATGGTGATGACAAGACTCATTGTGTGGCTTGAGGAATTGGAGATAGGACCATAGTGTTAAAACAAATGTAACAAAAATAATAACTTCTAAAGCAAATTAGTATTTCATGTTATTAACAGATAGTTACTGTTTTGAACTTAGTGTTTTTCATGCTGAGAAATGGAATGCCTGGGTACAGGAACAAATCTCCTAGCCCTGTATTAGCAGAAGGACTGACAAATGCAGAGAGTATAACAATCAGTTTGTTTTAGTAATTTATATTTTGTATTTTTTCTTGCTAGATTTGTCTTCGGCCAAGAGAAAATTTGCAGATTCCTTAAATGAATTTAAATTTCAATGCATAGGTGATGCCGAAACAGATGATGAAATGTGTATAGGTAAGTCGTAACCTTGTATAAGATGAAAATGTTCTGCTCATCACAACTTTCCATGACCTGGCTAAGCCTGTGTCCTGGGAGAGGAAGTATCTAGGCATCCTATACAGAAGTGTCGGTAGCAGCAGTGGCAAGGCAGAGTTATGTGAGCATTTGGGGCCCAGGACACACTGCGGCCACGGGAGCAAGCTTGAAGGTTTGTGGTGGGGCTCTCCCTGCCCCCTGCCTTTGGCATTCTTCTGGCTGAGTTTGTGACTTTCTTCCCCATAGCCTCAATATAAAAACTTAGAGAAAAGCAGAGTGCAGGTAGATGAAGGAAGAATTAGATAGCTCAGAGGCTGCAAAATGACAGTTCTTGGGCTGAGATCAGAATGCAGCCCTATTTTCTCTGACATTCATTTTTAATTGAATTACCATATAAATTGAATTTATCCAAAGTTTTCCAGCTTCATGGAGAATCGGAGCAGCTGGCCCTATATTCTGGCCTGGCAGCAGGTGTCTGGAGCTTTATAGTTGCTGCTGCCCAGGGATGAGGGGATGAACTCAGTATCTGATTCATTGTGGTCCCCATGTCTCCCAGAGAGTAGGGTTCCCATTGATCACCTCTCTGGCTACTTCACTCTTCACCATCATCCACCTGTCTTCTGTAGGCAATACTGAGCACAGAGGATTTGCAATGTCAAGATACCTTTCATTGCCAGGATCTAATCGTTGCACCATATTCTCCTTACATTGGACATCTTGGTTGACTCCATTAAGTGAGCAAGAATTGAGAAATTTATATTACATTAAGACATCAGATGTTTACGGAATCCCTGCTGCCATGCAAAACACCAAGATCTCAGATGAGCGAAGGAAGTTGGGAGACTGCTGAGAGCAGTGAAAACACATCATTGTTGTCATGATCAGTGTGTAATTTCAGTGTTACACAAATGTCCTGAGTGTCCTCAGGGTTATTGCTTGTACTGTCTGTTTCCTCTGAGCATAACCGTGGTGAAGGAGACTGACCACGTTTGGCCGTAGTACTCCAAGCAGTTTTGTATTAATAACTGACTTGAGGACCCAGGGAGGAGGAACCCAGGAGAAGCCAGAGTTGTGGCTTCTGAGGCCAACAGCACTGTTTGTTTAGTTCTGGTGCCAAAGAAAAGGTTGGGTTGTGACGCAGCCATGCAACAAAGGTTAAGGAGGTCGAATCCTGGGCAGGAAATCCTTCAGCTCCTAGGCGGAACTCTGCCCCTTCCAGCCTGGGGTCTGGGAGCCGGCCAGCATCTCATCAGTCCTGGGTACTCTCTGGAACAGGCAGGTCTTTTCCTTTAAGGAAGTCCTTCCCTAGCTAGAGTGCCAGGTGGAATTACCTGCATTTCTGTGTTATCCTTAATGGTTAGTGATTAAAAGATAAGGGGAACCTTGGAAAGCAGTTGCTTTAGGTTTCTGCATGTGCTGAGGGATTTCAACCCCTAACATCAGAGCTGTGTCTGGAGAGCTATCGAAGGCCTGCTACTCTCTTTCCACTTCATGGCCCCCTTCTCTTTTTCAGCAAGGTCTTTGCAGGAGTTTGCCACTGTTCTCAGGAATCTTGAAGATGAACGGATACGGATGGTGAGTATAGCTGTGCTCCTTTGGGTCCCAGATAGTGGTCATGTAGAGGGAGCCAGGGATTAGTTGTCAGAAGCCCTGGGTTTGAGTCCTGGCTCTGCCACATATGTACCTTGGGCTTTGGGCAAGCCTCACCTTCTCATCTTTGAAGTCTTTTGTGGATGCTAAAAGATGTGTACTTGGATAGTTTTAGAACCACATCATTGTTCTCCTAAACATTCACTCTAAGGTGCATATCTATGCTGTATGACTTCAAGGTGAATCTTAGAACTTGTTAACTTTGGGGTCTTAGATTCTCTACAGGCAGAATGGAAATCAGGGTATCCCACTCTGCTTATTAGACCTGCCCAAGAGCTCTTGGAGGTAGAGGTCACTCCTTCACTTTTAATTCTGAAGCACCAGATAAGGGTCTGCCATATAGTAGGCACCTAGTAAGTACTCTCATCTTGGAGATGAGAGTAACTGTACAAAGTTTTTCACAGAGGCACTGTGCACACCAAGAGTCAAATGCTCATTTTCATGTTCTTTTCTATTACAGTTTATTTGCATGGGGTTCAGCACTAGCAGATGAGATTCTACATCCACAGGAATTTCTTTTGCATGTTCCCCCATATCTCTAGGATATGAGCAGTGAAGCCTGATCTGAGTGCTGTGTGCTGATTTGCCCCCAGGAGGACTTGTCTCCAGAGTCCTGAGGGAATCCCTCCTGAGGATTCTTCCTCTCTTTCCTTACTAAATACTGATAATTTGAGACTCAGTCTGTTTTCTTAGTCTGCTCAGCTGAGTAAAAGAAAAATTCAGCTATTCCCCCTGTGTTTCATCTTTTCTTGTAAGTCATCTTTACAGCTCACATGAAACATTTCACTTCTGCTCAGCAAACGTGTGGTAGTTTTCCAAACAATTACTTGTTCTATAATTTAACTCAGTTCTGACTCTCTGCCCTGAAATAACTTCAAGTTAAGGGCTTAGTCCCACAAGTCTTCCCCTCACCCCTCACACACGACAGAAGCCAGTTGAACTGACTATTGATTGAAAGTTCCAACATCCCTTGATTTCAATTAATTTGCTAGAGTGACTCATATGACTCAGGGAAACACACTTTACCAGTTTATTATAAAAGGATATGATATAAGGTACAGTTGAACATTCACATGAAAGAGAAGCATGAGGCAAGGGCCTATGGGAAGGGCCATGAAGCTTCTGTGCCCTCTCTGGGCATGCTGCTCTGCCAATACTGCCACTTCTTCACCAACCTGGACTTTTATGGAGGCATAATCACATAGGCATGATTCCATTGATCATTAGTTCCATTTCAACCTTTTGCCCTTCTCAAATGAATAGGGAGCTGAAAATTCCAAGCTTCCAAGCTGTTACTATGACCTGTTCTTTCCAGTGACCAGTTCCCATCCAGGAGCCCACCCCAAGTGCCCTCATTAGAACAAAAATACTCCTATCATCAGGAAACTACAAAGTTTTCAGAAGCCCTGTGTCAGGAACTGGGGCCAAAGATCAAATATTAGGACAAAAGATGTTCCTAGTGCTGTGATCACTCTATAAATCACAGGGATTTCAGGAGCTCTGGGGCAAAAATCAAAGGCAGATATATATATATATATATATATATATATATATATACACACACACATATCATAATTAATATATATACATATCATAATTAACAGTATCATATCATAAGTAACAGTATCATGGGCAGCAATAACAAAAATACCATAGACTGGGTGGCTGATATAGCAAATATCTATTTCTCATAATTCTGGAGATTGGTGAGTTCAAGATCTAGGTGCTGATTGACTTAGCTCCTGATTTGGACCCTCTTCCCGGCTTGCAGATAGCTGTGTACTTGCTGTGTCCTCACATGGAAGGGAAAGGGAGGGGAGCCCTCTTTTTGATAAGGGCACTAATTCCATTCATGAGACCTCTACCCATTGGGGGGTATAAAAGGTAAACTGAAGCCTATTAAATTTTTAACTTTATTTGAGCAAAAATTGATTCAAATCAGACAGTAACCCAGAAGTGACTAGAACACTTTACTGACAGGAGCTAGGGGAAAGACTTTCATAGAGAAGATGTGGAAGCAAAGCAAGGAAGTTATTTGACTAGCGATAACTGAGATGTTGTCTTATTTGGGAAAGCCTAGTTTCCCTTAGTTTTGATTTCTTAAACTTGAGCCATTTACAGGCTTGGACTTTTGTTTGCTTATTTATGTTTACTGCTAAGGTATTAGAGACCCCTAAGTCTAATAGCCTCCTTGTCTAATTTACTTAGCAGGAGTTAGGGCTTCCACATATTGATTTTGGGATGAGTGGTGGGGCACACTTTAATCCATAGCACCTACAAGGACATTATGTAGCCTCACATGATCTGGGAGGTTGTATAATCCTCATTGTTCAGATGAAGATGATTGAGGTTTACAGAGGTCAAATGAAATGTCCAAGTTCACATAGTTAATAAAGGTAATGGTCTGGATACAAAGCCAAGCTTGCATTATACCAAAGAATGTGGGACTTCCTTAAAAAAGCTTAAAAGGGCAGAGGCATCTTACTTTCTGCCCTGCAGAGACAGTTTTCCTTGATTGCTCACTGCTGGGTGCTTTAACCAAAATGGAGAGGGTGGTGGCTGGGGTAGGGTTGGTGGTGGGTGGAGGCGGGGAAAGCTTGTGTGTTTGTGCATGTGCTAGTGCCTGAGAAAGGGAAGTAATTCTTTTAAGTCTGATTCTTGGCCTAGTTAGTATTTGGGGGTGGGGGTATGTGGTGAGCAAATCACAATGAATACCCTGCAGATTGCTATGGCCTGTGGTAAGAGAACAATGACTGGATTATACTTTTCAGCTTGCCTCTGCAATTTTATTATTAATGTCAGTGAATTGGGTTTCCACTGCCTGCAACTGAGTATCTGGCCACCACAAGCCCCTTCCCTACCTCCTCACCCTGTGACAGCTTCATCATCAATTCAGCTCCTCTTAGCAAAGTTGTACCTATTTGGGAAACTTTTCCTGGGGTAGATATCCCTTAGATATTTGGCCATCCTTTGTAGAGTTAATCCTTGAACAACAAGGGGGATAGTGGCGTTGGCACCCCTCTTAGTCAGAAATCTGAGTATAGCTTTTGATTCCCCCAAAACTTAACTACTAATAGCCTGCTATTCACGTGAAGCCTTAGCAATAACAACACATTTTTGTACATAATATGAATTATATACTGAATTTTAATAGTAAAGTAAGTTAGAGAAAAGAAAATGTTAAGAAAATCACAAGGAAAAAAAATTCACTTATAGTAATATGCTGTACTTAATGATATTCTTAAGTTTATTTTGTATAAGAAAATTTGTATGTAAATGGCTCCTCACAGTTCAAACCCATGTTGTTCAAGGGTCCACTGTATTCTCTTCTATCCAGTTTATGGCTTTGATTCTGCATTGACCTCATTGTGTCCTGATAATCAGGGCATGTGTCTGTGTCCCTTAGTAAATTTAAGTTTTAAAGGACAGGGAATAGGTTACTGTATTCCCAACATCAGTGCAGTGCTTGGAACTGAGTAAAAATCACAGTCACGGAATCTGAGAACCAGTGACTTACTCCTCATTATCTGCAGTCCCTCATTTGACAGATATGATACATGAGGTCTTATGAAGGCTGATAACAAGTAGGATTGGGACAAGGACTTGGGTTTCTTAACTCCCAGGTGAACAGTTAGTGCTTTTGTGTATTCAGCATGTACTTAGAACTGGATTCTCAACCACGAATGCCCGTGGAAACAACTTGGGGCATTTAAAATAGACTGATGTCTGGGACCAGGGACTCCAATTATGATTGAATTGACCTGGAGTGTGACCCCGACATTGACATTTTTAAGTTCCCAAGGTGATTCTAACAAATCCCTATGGCTGAGAACCACTGACTTAGGAGTCAGCATACCATTGTGAGCTTCAGAGACTTACAGTTGACTTGTGGAAAAGACTTAATTAAACAAGTGAGCCAATTAAGCAACATAAAAAATAATAAAAATCAAAGACATCAAATAATGTTGCAACACTCCAGTGTTAAAATGCCCTCTTCTAAAATAAAGGCTATCAAAATTGAGAAAAAGGCTAAGTTTGGTGGCCTGCCAGTTAGTTCTTTGCTGTGTCTATCCATGGCTTCTGGCCTTTACTCTGTTGGTTTCATTGCAGTGGATATGCATGTGATTTAGAAAAATAATGCTTTGTTGCAATGAAATTCCTGAAATAATTACTTGAGTGACAAGTGAGCACAATTGAATGACTTAAAAGGAAGGATTGTAAAATAGTGCACTGCCTTAGAAAAGACCATAGAATTGTAGAATTGGAACAATCCAGCCTGCTCATTTTGCAGATGAGAAAATTAGAGTCCAGAGAGGTTAAATGTTTTGTCCATGGTTCCACGGTTGGCAGCCAATCCAGAAATCATTCATTCATTCCTTTAGTCATTCAAGAAATATTTGAGTGCTCTTTTATTGCAGCACTTTACTGTTTTTGAAGATAGTGGTGGAAAAGTGAGCAGCTATAAGATAGTGGTGTGTATGTGTGTGTAGTGGTGAACCAGAAAACTTCAGCTGTCTTAAATTCCACTGAAATAACCACTTGGGTAAGGGGTGGTGGGAAGTTTCTTTGGATTACATTGCTGGTCAGAGAAGCCTTCCTAAAAAGGACCTTTAAGCCGAAAACTGAATTACAGTAAGTAATGAGTCATCCATGCCAGGATTTGGGGCAGAGGATCAAGAGAACAACCTATCGCACAGGTCCAAAGGTGGGACAGGTTTTGTACATTTAGGTGCATTCAGGTGATGGTGTGGTTGAGGGCAGGAGGAGGTATAAGGAATGGAGAGGCAGACAGTGGTCAGGAGGCACGTATGTCCCTGTCCGGTGCTGATAAGGCATAAGAAATCAGATGTGGAAGATTTTCATGCCACACATGTCCAGAGGTGTTTCTTTTTAATCTCAACTTTGAATACATCTACTTAAATATCATTTGGATGAATGAACATTTACAAGAATTTACCTGAAACTTGAAATTTAATTCTCTTAACTATTTGCTTCTGCTTTCCATAGTTGCTTATATTTTTAGTGGTGCTCATTTTTATTTTTCAAGAGTCTATCTTAATCATGTGTGGCAAGGGAATGATTTGAATGCTGAATAGGTTGCGTTGTGAATACTTGACACAGACATTCAAATTTTATACTGAGACATGGAGGCATTTTGTACCAGAACTACTGTGTTTACCGATACTGCTTTTGGGTCTTTCCCTGACTCTCCCTCTTTTCTTCATCAGATTGAGAATGCCAGTGAGGTGCTTATCACTCCTTTGGAGAAGTTTCGGAAGGAGCAGATTGGGGCTGCCAAGGTAAGAATTTCACAAGCCTTGTTTCTGGATCTCAGGGTTGGAGGTCTGAAAAAAAACGGCATGTTCTTTAGAGACTCTAAGCCCACTATCTTCAGAAAGTCAGATAAGCTCAGAGCCGGGCTCACCTATTTTTCACAAGTGTCTGTCACTCTCTGTGCAGTCCACCCCACAGCAGCCATTCTGGTAAAATGGCATAAACCAGGTCTCGTTGTGTGGTAGTTAGCAGTATGGTGGTTGGACAGTGACTACACTGAGTATATGTGTTTATGGAACTGCATTTTCTGTGGACGTCTAGGACTCAGAGCCAAGATTGGGGCCTGTGGGTGCTAAGACCCAATTGAAAGGGAGGCAGCTGGTACTTAGCCTTAACTGATTTTCACACGTGAAAAAGCACCCTCTTGTTAGATCTTTAATTTTTTTCAAGAGAAACCGAAAAGCCAGTTTTATAAGAAATACTCTGCTTTTTAAAATGTTGGCAAATAATTTAAAAACACATTACTTATTGTGCAGGTTGAGAACGCAGGACTGCTTCAACCCACAGGTCACCATTGCTGTCACTGACTTGGAGGCTCTGTAGCCAAAACTTGACTGACTCCAGTGTTTCAGAGCCCCCAGGGGAATCTTGCTCACTTGTGAAAGGTGCTACTCCAGGGATCTTCCACCTTTCTAAAGCACTGTAAACCCGTCATTTTGACCATTAGTAGAATGTTGGAAACCACCTGCAAGAAAATGTTTTCATTGGAGTCAGTGAAAGCAAAAAGATTTTCAAGATTCTCTTCCTGGTTTTCCAGAACTGTGAGCCATTCAGCTGCAGTCCCTTGCGCCATCTGCAGGAGTTTTGTGGCAACACCACCCTTGCTAATTGTGGATGTCCCTCACTTGTGACGTGGCTATGAGCCATTCCTTGGGTAGGAAAAAGATAGCTAAATGTCACAAAGCATTTTCTGTCCCCATTCCTCTCAACTAAGAGCATCTGCTTTCTGTATACTTGTTCTTATGACCCAAAAAAGATGACCTGCACTTCAGTCAAGGTTGTTCAGTGGAGTGGTTAGCTGTTGATTGAAGGACCATCCATAGTAAAGATTTTTCTTTCAGTTCTATAGCACTCCCCTACCAATTTTACATTTTATATTGATGAAGAAATTGGAGCTCATTGGTTTTGTTTCAGAGATCAAGGAATTTCTAATTGGTTCTTGAACATCATGGTTGGTAGAATCTATGAATGCTGAACCCATGGATAGAAATAAATCCAAGTGTGAGTGGCCCCATATTGCTCAAGGATCAGCTGTAATAATTAAAAGGGAGTCTTGTTCCTAAGATTTTGTGTAAAACTGAGCCAACCCAGCAATGACTGAACATGCACCCTAAGTGCCCCTCTCTGAAGTTGTAGTCCACAAAGACCCCACAAGCAGACCTCTTTGATGGTCCTGGACCTGTGCCTCCCAGCCTGATGATACACAGAAGTGGCTGTGGAGTGCATTGAGGCTTAGTGGATTTATTCACTGAGTCATCTTCCAGTGATTATCTATCTTCTCCCTCAGAGCGCAGATGTCTCTCAGTTCCATCTCTTCTGTCCAGCCTGGTTTGGGGTTAGCACAGATACCATGGAAAAGAAGCAGAAGTCTGCATGAATTCCCTTTGGGATGAATGCCAGTAATCTTAGTGACAAGAGCAGGTACTTTTCTAGGGGCAGGTATGGGGCTGTAGATGGTAAGAAATATGGGAATAAAAGAATTGAAGTAAAATAGGCACTTACCGAAGAATGTTTTCTCTTACACATACTGTATTATCTCATTCCTGTTAAAAGAATGATGGGTGGCATTGGGGATGATTTCTCATCTCCCTTTGTCATTTCTTTTTTCACTAAACCTGTTCCTGTTTTCCAGCCCCCATGCCCATACAGCTGTATCATAGTGTTTGGTGAGTTTAAAAGAAAACAAAGAAATAACAAACATAGTACTCAGTGGATGATCTAGGGACCAGACTCAGAAATACCTAAGAGCCAACAAGTGTTCTTCAGTCACCAAGTAGAAGTTTCTGCAGTCTGCCTTAGTGATGCTAAAATTACCCTTCCTCATCCTCTCCCCTGTGGTGCTGTCTCTGTTATATAATAACCTGTTGCTCCTTTCAAGAAACAGAAATTAGAGTGTTGGCGTGAGACTGCCTAGGGAGGAAGCCTTATAGCATTCTTTTGCCTATGTGACTGATCAGGAGTCTCACAACCGGAATCTTGGCAGAACCACGGTTCTACATCTAGATTTCTGAGTTTGGGGAGAATTCCTATTTCTTGTAGTTAAGTTAGGATCTACAGTGAATATAGAATTGACATTAGAGAATGGTGGTTGAAAGTGGGCCCTCGAGCTATACTGCTTGTTCTGTACTTCTTGCACATTAATAGGTGATCATACCTGTCCAGGCCTGTTTCCTGATATAAAATGCGGACAGTGATAGTCTTACCTAATAGAGTTATTATGAGGGAGAAATGAGTGAATGCCTATCAGATGCTTAAAATATTGCTTGCCACATAGTCTTTTGATGTTTTGATACACGTGGTTCATTCATTGAAAATATACGTGACGAGTTGCTTTGTGCTTTGCACTGTGCTACACATTAGGCAAACAAGTGCAGAGGTGGTGCTGTGCTCTTGGTGTGACTGGAGAGAAAGACATTAGACAAAAAGCATTTGTATGTAAACAGCAAAATTTCAAGTTGTGCTAGGTGTTGTGAAGGATTCCCTTTTTTGGACTTGGGAAATGGGAAGCAAATGGTGTACTTAGTAAGAAGGAGGTCGTTTTGGATTTTGGACCTAATCATCACCTCCTCTGCCCCTCTCCCATTATCATCATTATTATCATCATCATTGTTTTTCATTGAGTCCTTTCCCTGTGCCAGGCACTTAGCAGTACCTGTTAAGTACTGTATATGGTGTGTCTTGTTTAATCCTGACAATCCTGCAAGGAGGTGGGTGTTTTTGTCCTTACTTCATTAGTCTTTGAGCTGAAAGAAGAAGTCTGAACAATTATCTGAAGTAGTTATCCTCAGTTTCTAGATGAGGGCACTGAGTCCTGGAAAGGGCCAATGATTTGTTTAGCGAGATGGAGTTGGGAATAATTTCTAGGATCTGAACTCTGCCCTTAATCCACCCGCAGTGGACTCCCTGGACACTGAACACCATACCGTGCCTGAGAAAATCTGACTCACCCCACCCCCCCATCTTAAGAACATTATTGAATTCTTAGTAGGCGTATTCCTGCAGAGGTCTTGTGGCTGTTTCTTCAGGACAAAAACTGCTTCCTTTTTCTCTTTGGCTGTCGTCTTGTACATGGACTTTGAAAGCTCGAGTTGGCAGAAAGTCATACAGTGCCCAGTGACTCATGTTCCCCAGCCTTTTCTTACCTCTGGCCAGCTATACTATCCCAGCCCAGGCTTCTCCTTTTGGGGGTTGCTGAAAGACTGGCAGAGTGGCTCAGTAAGCATTCATTGGGGTTGGAGCCCTTGCTCAAAGTCGCAGGTTTCTCTAAAGGGAGCGCTACCTAAGTCCATTGTCTTGTCCATCCTCATATTTGAAGGACTAATGTCCTCACTTGCTTCTTCATGGGTTCTTGTATGTAAGTAGTCTTTTTAACCAAATTCAGACTTGTAGAAATGAATGCATGTCAGCTAAAATAGGCATTTGATGCTTCTGCCCATTTTTTAAGACTTGGTATCTTGCTGTTGGCCAGATAAATGGTGTTCTCACACTTTGTGGGATTTCAGGGCTTCAGGTGATGACTGCTTGGTGCTTCCTGTGCTGGTTAGGCTCAGGTGTTCTGCCCAGAGCATTTTTACTTACTCTTCTGCTCTCTAGAAGGTTCTTTTCCACCCCTTCATGTGATTAGCAGGTCTTAGCTCCCATCTCCTCTCCCCAGTGAGGCCTTTCCAGAGCATACTATCTGCAGAATATCTGTGGCTGTACCTTACTGATTTCCCTCCTAGCACTTGTGGCAATCTATAGCTGACTTTTGTTTACAGTTAATTGTTTCTTTTGCTCCTGGAATACCCCCACCATGAGGGCAGGGACCACTTGTGCCCTGTATTTCCATGGAGCCTTGTACAGGGTGGTCACTCATCGTGTCTGTTGAGTGAGTGAAGTGATGTCTCTGAGCTTCCTTATTTGGTTGTGTTTTCTTTCCTCCTCTTAATAGCCCTAGAATTGCAGAAAAACAACCATAGGCATCCAAAGCAGGAATGTAGCACTCAGTAAATTTGACCCTGTTTATCAGATCAGTGGCAGCCTTCTTCTAGCCCCCTGGTCTGCTGTCCCCATTGGAATGTGGACAGAGGAGAGACTGCCTGTGAGTGTGTCTCAGGTGTGGTTGGGGACATGGCTTTGAAGGCAGCTTGTCCTGGGATCAAATCCCAGCTCTGTCACTCCCTGTGACTTTCATAAATGAACTCCTTGAATCTAAATCTTCTTATCTGTAAATGGAGGCTAAGAATAGAAGCTCAGTGACTCAGTGACTTGGTGAGGTAAAGGGATCATTAGATTTATTATGATGTTTATATTATTTTTCATTTTGAAAGCAAGAATATAGAATGATAAAAATTTCCCAAATGGAGGGGGAGAAATCACCTACTATACGATTTTCTTAACTCAAGTATTTTCATTTCCGTATCTTCCCACTAATCTGCATCCATAGGTAGGACACACCAAATTTGTGTGATGCTATTATGACTTTTCATTATATCATGGGCACATTTCCACATGACTACTTACCTTTCTGGTTATATGTAATAGATGCCCACACTTTAATTTTCTCAAGCCCTATCCTTTGACAGTGATGTTGTTGCTCTCTCTCTCTCTCTCCTTTTTTTCCTATTATAAATGATGCTGCAGCGAATGCATTTGTGAAAATAACAGCTTTGGTTTGACAACAGACCTATATATGATATTGTGCCGTGGGATATTTAAGTTTATTAAGAAGTACTTATTGAAAACTGTCAAAGCTGTATCTACCCTTAGTCTAGACTTGTCCCATTTAAGCTGTAAGTGGATCTTCTTGTTTGGGGACTAGCTTCAGAGGTAACTTCCCTCCTTTGCTTTTGAACACCCTTGTGAGTTAGAAACTAGAATTCTCTGTTTCACAATGGAATGTGGTAGAAGGTGGAGTGCTGGCTTTGCCACCATTAAATAATGGGATTTGCCTCATTTCTGGCATTGTAGTCTAGGTGCTTCTATTACAGACAGACACTCAGAATTGCCTGGCTGTTGGTGGGGTGTTGCCTGGTATAATGCACATGATTTGAAGAGGAGGAGTTGGGTTGTCTGTTGTTCTAAGGTGATGAAGAAACTATGAAGATTAGCAGAAAGATCCTGACTGAGCTTGCTTTTATTCCTGCAACATTCTCATCTTTTCCTCTTCTCTTTTTGCCAGGAAGCCAAAAAGAAATATGACAAGGAAACAGAGAAGTATTGTGGTACCTTAGACAAGCACTTGAATCTGTCTTCTAAAAAGAAGGAATCTCAGCTTCAGGAGGTAAGAAACTTCACTAGTTTCCTGAATAAGTGTTTCATTTTCACATGGTGCTGTGGATATGTGCTGCCGGCTCTTTACCAGAAAATCCTTAGAGCTTGATCCTTATCACTCATGTGATACCTGGTACTGGAAGACCTTTATGTCTTTCTAGCCTCGCCACACCCTTGCTGGCTCTCCAGGTGTCAATGGTAGAGCAACATATGCCTGTCAAGATCACATTCTTTTGTGCTGGATGGCCCTAATTACTAGAATATGCTTTTTCCTTTCATATTACGATCTGTTTTCCTGTTTCTCTCACCCTTGACCTTGATTCTGCACTCTTACTTTACTTTTTGATTTCTGCTTTATGTTGGTGATTTGAAATGTCAGCATGTGAAATAATGTTGATTTTTAATGTCATCCTTCTTTAATAGTAATTTTTTTAAATTATATCAACCGGTACTTGACATCAGTATTAGTCTTTTTGTTGTTGTTGTAGGCTGTGTTTTATTGTCATTCATGTATTTTGTGTTTTGGTAACTCTCATTTCAAGAAATAAATTCTCTGACCTGTCTTCTGGTCTTTCTGGATTTGCATGGGGTTGTGCTGTCGTTGACTTAGATGGAGAAGTCAGCTTTACAGCCAGGAAGTTGTGACCATTTTTATTTAGGTCAGTGAGTTTTGCAGTGAGGGAATTTATGTTTCTGGGAGACAGGACTATTTGCTAGTAAACTCCAAATTTGACTTACATGAAAATCCTCTTATTTCACTCTTAAATTGCTTGACCTTTTCCCGGGTATAGGCTAAATAGAGGCTACATCTTCCAAACTAGCACTCTTTTTTAATTTTCTTTTCCTTCTTAGCAAATATCATGCCTGCATTTCTGCCAGGTGGATGTTCATATGAAGATGGCTAGGTCAAAGGTTGAAAGATAAAGATAACTTGGCAGATGGTGGAATCCACTCCCCTCTCATCAAGGATTTGTTACACAACTTCACTTAGGAATCTGCTGTTCTCAGAAGTCAGCTTTGAACCAGTTGTTTGAGTGATGATGAGGATTTAACAATCCCAGCAACGAGTGTTTATAGTGGACTTTGTGCATTAGTTTTTGGTCAGCCAGCGTAGAGCAGTTGAGTAGTGGGTATGAGTTGTAGGAAGTAGGAAATACTATCCTATGTCAAATATGACTGAAAAGGCTAAGGAAATGCTTATTTTCATCAGATGGCATATAATAGACTATTCCCAGATACAGGCATCAAAAGATACCTAAGTGTAAGTAAATTATCTGTGAGAAGTGTATAATTCTTGTTAGGAGCTGTACTGATCTCTCACATATCACTTATTCTTTTAGCATGATTTGGCATTAGTATTTGGAAACTATATTTAAGGAAAGTCTTTTTAGCTCACCGTGGCCAGATGTGGTTAGTGGTTCAGCAGTCAGATGACCATGTACCTTTAGTTTAAGTTCTCAGCTTTGAGCATGTATGTGATTGATTTTTCAGAATTGTTCCCTGATTGAGGTGCTCTGAACTGAATACTTTAAAATTGTAGCCCATCCCTAGATGCCTAGTGGTTGAAATGACAGGACAGGGATGTGGAATGACACTGCCCTCTAGTGGATGACTTTAAAAAATCTTTGTCTTTAGTGGTTCAGAAGCTTCCTTCTGACAGTATTCATTCATGCAATAAATATTCACTGGACACTTCTGTGAATGTCTACATAGGCATCGGTGTCTTGTGGCAAGTGTAATGAATGATCAACTGTTGTTAAGGAATTTTTTTTAAAGATTTATTTATGCATACAGGAACTGGGTTACAGGCTAGAGGTGTGGGGTGTAAGAGAATTCACCAGAGACAGAGTGGGGAACAAAACAGGCAGACTGACTGAAATACACTGCTGAGGGGAACAATGGGCAAGTCAGGAGCTGTCTGCTGCTCCATGTGAGTAGCTCCCTATCCGGCCGCTGAGGATCAAATCTGTGCTGCAGAGAGCTTCATAATGCTGTGCTTAACCCCTTGTACCACCAGGGAGGCCCTAGGAAACTTTTTTTTTTAACAATATTTGCTTCACCCCACCCCCTCTGGCTGAGTCCCCTTAGAATTTCCTTCCCCAAGGTACCCGTGCACCATCACCTCAGTCCCCTGTGCTCCTCCCTCCCTCCTTCTCATCCCTCTCCCTCCTCCTCCCCTGCAGTGTGTCTCTGATTTATAATTGTCTGTCTTTGCTTTGTTGTGTTTTGTACTGTTACTATTTTTTTTTACACTGATGTCTTATTTGGTTCCCTATATTCCCCTATATTCCTTTTATAAGTAAAACCATGTGATATTTTTCTTTCTCCTTCTGGCTTATTTCACTGAGCATAATTCTTTCTAGCTCCATTCACGTTGCTACAAAAGGCATGAGTTTATCTTTTTTGATTGCTGAAAATATTCCATTGTGTGTATATACCACATTTTCTTGATCCAGTCATCTATTTTTGGGCATTGGATTGTTTCCAGGTTTTACCTATTGCAATTAGTGCTGCAATAAACATAGGTGTACAGGTGTTCTTTTGAATCAATGTTTTTGTGTCCTTTTTATGTTATTTTTTAGTGAAGCACAGAATGATTGGTGGATGTCAGACTAGATTTAGTTTCTCAAGTAACAGGCATGGAAACTGTCTGGAATGGCCTGCCACATGGGTTGGGATCCTGGCTTATAATTCTGTTGAAGGCAGGGAGTCTAAGGGCATGGTGAATTTGTAATCAGGGCCCAAGAGAAGAAATGAATAAATGAAAATTCCACGCACTAATAAGGAAATACATTGGGAGATAAGATAGAAAATACCTGGAGTAACCTATTTAAAATAATATTATCAGTAAAGGCTTCTCTAAAGAAATAACTTTTGAATTGAGACCAGAAGGGTGAGAAGGAGTGAGTCAGGTGGTGGAAGCTACAACAGTGTACTTTAAGTTGTGGGTATATCATAAAATCTGAATTACTGGATCAAGAAATAGAGTGGAGTAAGCTAGAACATTATGAAAAATAGGAAAGCATATCACACTTAATTTTAACTGTATTTTAGATACATGTTATAATGCAAAAGGTATTTCTCACTGTGCACTGAAGTTAAAGAAATTGAATATTTATCGAGGGAAAGAGGTTCTTAGGCAGAAGGAATGCCAAATACAAAGTTTGATTGGTGAGAAAGAGCTTGCAGGGTCAGTGGACAGGAAGGAGCTTAGTGTGACTGGAGCAAAGTGAGAGTGCTTTAGGGTGGGATGAGAGGAGGTTGGAGGAGTGGGCAGGTCACATAGAATCTTGAAGATTATGATAGCAGCCAGGGGAAAGCACTGTGGGGGCAGAAAAATTGTCCCTTTTTCTCTTTGGGGTCTTTGGGTAGCCTAACAATTGAGTTCACATAAAATAGGTTAATAAGAATAAAAGCCCCCAATTTAATTTTACACACATAGGGTCCCCTAAAATATGAGCCCCCAGGGTACATTGGGCTATGGAAGTGTATATGTTTGTTGTCCTGAGCTTAGACTGGAATGGGTCTGTACTTGAAAGGGAAGGAAGGCAATTCATAGGACACAAGAAGAGCAGATGTCTCCCCTGCCATACAGAGGTCATTCAGATAAAAGTTTATCTCTGGTTATATCTCTTCTGGGCAGCTCCTTTAGCCAAATTCTTTGGGGCAGCTAAGGGAGAGGGTAAAGTTTTTCCTGAATCTGCTAGGACTTGTCTCTTGTTCAGAATAATCCATTGTGGGGCCATCTATTCTGCTCCCCTTTATTGTTGAGGTGGGCACATCTGATTGTGGTTTTAAGAAAAGTGCAACCTTGTGATTTAAGGACAAGCAAGGGTTCTTGGAGGCAGATGGATCAGGATAGAAATCCCTATTCTGCCCTGTACTAGCTGTGTCAGGTTCCTTAATGTCAGCAGACTTCATTTCTTATAAATCAGAGGTAAATGAAGATTAAATAACTAAAATCAGTGAGACTAGACTAAGGTAATATATATACACCTATCAATATAGTGTCTGGCACAAAATTAGTGCTCAGCTAACCACAATCAGTTTTTGTCTTTGCCCTGTACTGTTGGATTTGTTTTAAAAAATCTTCACCAGAGACTTTTTTCAGCCTGCTGCTGAATGCTCTCCTTTGATAATGATGTGATTTTTCTCAAATTGCATCTTGTTTGTAGGCGGACAACCAAGTGGACCTGGTCCGGCAGCGTTTCTATGAAGTTTCCCTGGAATATGTCTTCAAGGTGCAAGAAGTGCAAGAGAGAAAAATGTTTGAGTTTGTGGAGCCTGTAAGTAAATGCTCAGCGTACACCCTGATTTCATCCTCATCCCCCCACCCCCGTTCCAACTACTGGTACATTTCAGAATGCTCTGAGTTGTTCATTAAGAGATGTGCCATCTGCCAGGTGTCAGTGCTTTGTGCACCTGACCTACCTGGCTTGGTCCCAGCAGACATTGCCCTAGAACCCCAGCCAGTAAGTCAGAGCCTTCAGCAATGGTTTCTTCCTCTTGCCAGCCTGTATGACTTCTAGATGAAAGCGAATGAGAAGAGGAGTTTTCACCTTGCCAATCAATAGGGATTATACCTTAACTTCCCTCTTCCCTGTCCCCTCCATTCCTCTCTCCCTCAAAAAATCTAAATGTTGTAGTAACACAAGGAAATGGGGATATACATGACACCTCTCTCTTTTTGCCCCTTGAGTTCAAAGCTCCTCCTTACCCCATTCTTGCATTAAAAAGACACTTCAGAAAGTGATTTCTCACTATCCATTTATTATAACCAAGCAGCATGGAAAGTCCACTAAATGGACCATGCTGAGATTTGAACTTGGACAGAGTCCCAGTGGATTGGGAAGGTTATAGTACGGGAACAATTTTAACTTTAGTTTAGACTCCACTAGCCTGGTTTCATGCAAATGAGGTGCTGCCCCACCGTCTATAACTCTCATGTTCAGAGGCCACAGCCATGAGAATCTGTGGAGATACCAAAAGAACATATGCTTCTCAAACATCTAACAGCCTATCTGTTAGACATCTTACAGACCATGAATGTTTCAGTGAAAATGTAACCTCTGATTCATATTTAATCTTATATTATATCTGTAAGTGTTGCTGGGTAACAAATAACCATAAAGCCTCACACAACAATACATTTAGTTCTCCCCCGTCTATGTTCTTTAGCCAATCTGTACAGACTGGGTTCAGTTGGACAACTCTCATTTAGGTGAACTTTCCTTCTTTTCCCTTCCTACTTTTCCCTTTCTTTCTTCATTTACTCTCTTTTTCTGTTTCTTTTTTAAGAGAAATCTACAAGGACTTATCCTTGAATATCCTGGTATTCTACTGTAGTATATGAGTATGATGAGGTTTTTGAGAGGCAATATAACCTCACTGTTAAGTGCTCTAGAACACATGGCTTGGGTTTAAATCCCAACTCAGCTTTTTTCTTTTTTTTTTAAAAGATTTATTTATTTATACAGGCACTAGGTATAGTCAGAAGCATGGGAGGGTAAGAGAATTCACCAGAGCCAGAGCGGGGAGCAGAATAGACAGACTGACGAAATACACTGCTGAGGGGAGCAGTGGGTGGGGCAGGAGAGGTCTGCGCACCATTTGGGGCCCTTGCTGGCAGCCAGGGATCGAACCGGCACTGCAGAGGCTACTGGCAGCTTCGCAGCCCAGCTGCTCACCCGGTGCACCACCAGGGAGGCCCTAACTCAGTGTTTTTCTAGCTGTTTGTTCTCAGGGAAATTATGTGTCACCGAGACTCAGTTTTCTCACCTGCAAAATAGGTATAATAATATTACCTACCTTATAAAGGCTTTAATGAGATTGAGTTTGTCCATATAAGATGCTCAGACAGTGCTAACGTAATTAGAACCCAATTATCATGTAATTGCTAATAATATAGTAAGAGAATTGTTATATAAGTGCTATTTATATAATAGCAATCTTATAATTGCTAACTCAACAATTATTTTTTATTCTGAGGTAGAGAAACATACCAGTTTTGACCACCCGGGGTCTCCTCAAATGAGCAAATGAGTCAAATGCCAATATTGACTAGCCTATATATTTTAATAATGTCTTGGTAGATCTAAAAGCATTCATTTCTGAATGTCATAGAAAATGCTGAAGACCCAGCTGCTGTATCTGAGGAGTTTGCAGCTTCACTGGAGAAGCAAGATACAGAAAGCAGTTCAATGCCAGGTTGGACACAAAAGATGATGTAGAAGTGCCAGAAGGGTCGATGGTGTAGAAAACCATTGTGGTTTGCAGATGCTTTTCAGGCCAGGAAGGGAGGCACCTGGAGAATTAATGAATAAAATTTCCTGTCTATGTTAGAGTGAAGATACTGATAGGGACTTGCCCAAAGTGGAATTAAATGAATTCATTGGGAAACTAGGCATGGGAATTGTTGTTTAACCTTCAGTTTTTTATAAAAGCTCTTATTTTTGAGCAAACCAGCTTATCAGTGGTGATTTCAGGAGCTCTGGATAGAGAGAAGATAGTCATACAAGGAAAAAAAATCTACTGATTAGATCCCTGTCATCTTGAAGTCTTAGAAATACAAATTCTAGATCCTAAATACAGGGGTGGGTCCCCATAATCTCTACTTTAGTAATTTCAATAGGTTATTCTGATACATATTCAATTTGAGAACTGGGCTGGATTGTACAAAAGAAGATCATGATCTGGCAGTTGGTGTTGCTGGAACTATGTCATATACTGTGCTAGCAATGAATTCTTCACCTACATTGTGTCATACAATCCTTACAACATCTCTCAGGGCAGATAACTGTTTTAGCTCTATTTTAAAATGAAGAAATGTGAGCACATTTATTTACTTTTCCAAGACCACATCTAGTAAATAGCAGAGCTGGAATAGATATCAGATCTCACTCTTGATATCTGTGAAATAGCATTTGATTGCTTACAGTTTGGAAAGGAGATTTAGCCAGCAAGAAATCTGCTGAATTAAGTTGTCTCAGGTACCTGATGTGGCGATTCAGATCTTGAGTTGGATGCAGTCAAGGGAATCTTCCAGTCATTCAGGGAACCTCCAGGTACATTAACTTGTTTATTTGTTTCTTAGAAAGTAACTTCAAATACCAGAACATTGCTGACCTTCAATAAAGAAATGGAATTTTAGTGTTCCCAGGACAAACAGAATTCTGGGATCTAAATAATATATATTTTGTGTATGTCCTAGAAACCTTTATTTTCTTATTGAAGTACTTAATGTTCTCAAGATTTAAATTGCAGATAATGACTTACTGAATCTATGAAGGTGAAGCCATGTTCTGCCTGTTCCCTGAGTTTTCGTAATTGAAGGTTACCTAGTGCTACTCGTTTTCCACTGTCAGGCTCTGCTTCCTCTGAGTGTCACCCCTTCAATATTTCTTGGTGTTGTCCCTTCCTGTCCTTTCTCATCACTTCTGCCCCCATTACAGATTTCTATTCTTTCCTGTGGTCTGTTGTATCCTGACCTGGGCTTCCCTTCTCCAGTCTGGCCTGGACTCTGTCACTACAGTGCATTTTCTGACATATCAGTTTGATTATGTTTCTTGCTGCATAGCTTCCCTCTGCTCTCCTGTGCTAAAAGCTCATTATATAGATGATCTTCATTAATCTGTACCACAACCCAGAGCAGTATTAAGTACTATTACTATCCTCCTGTTACAGATGAGTTGAAGGGATTTACCTGGCTTACCTAGCCCATCTTTTCATCACTTTCCTGGCTGCCCCTCCCTTTGTTGTATGGATGAGTGATTCTTGGGAGCCATTTTCATTTGCTGGAGCAGCTATAATAAAGCACCACAAATTGGTTGTCTCAGAACAACAGAAATTTATTGCCTGATAATTCTAGAGACCAGAGGCCTAAGACTGAGGTATCGCCAGAGCCATATTCCCTCTGAAAACTGGCAAGAGGGCCTCCCTGGTGGTGCAGCGGTTGAGCGCTGGGTTGTGAAGCTGCCCGCAACTTCTGCAGCACCAGTTAGATCCCTGGCCACCGGGCGAGCATCCCACATGGCGCGCAGACCTCTCCTGCTGCCCGCTGCTCCCCTCAGCAGTGTATTTCGTCAGTCTGTCTGTTCTGCTCTCTGCTCTGGCTCTGGTGAATTCTCTCACCTTCCTGCGGTTCTGACTGTACCCAGTGCTCGCATAAATAAATAAATAAATCCTAAAAATAAGTAAGTAAGTAAATAAATAAATAGATAAATGCTTTCTATAAAAAAAAATTGAAAACTGGCAAGAAATTACCTTTCCTTTTTTTCTTTCTAGCATCTTGTGGCAGTATTTATCAGTCCTTCCTTTATAGAGGTATCACTTCAATCCTCTCTCTTCATATGGTTGTTTCCCCTGTGTGTTTCTATCTCCATGTCCAAATTTCCCCTTTTTATAAGGTTCCCAGTCATTTTAGATAGGACCTAATGGCCTCATTTTTACTTGATTACCTCTATTATCTGTAAAACCCTATTTCCAAATAAAACTGAGATACTAAGGGGTTAGGACAGTACTCACACTTTTGATGGAGACACAATTATATTTACAATTTCATTTTTGCTTGTTTTTTTGTTTTATAAATTGTATCTGTGTTGTCAACAAGGAAATAAGAATAGATTTTTCTTACAGTTATTCTTTGAGGGGGAAACAAGGGTGGAGAAGAAGGCAAAGTAAGGTAGGGGAAGACTTTCCTTAGGTATTTCCTTTGTTGTGTAGTGATTTTATGTCCTGGCTGCTTAGAGCAGAGCCTGGGTGGACATACTGACTTCTCTTATCTGATAACCGGGTGAGGCTACAGCAACTTCTTCCTCTGTGTTTGAATAGAAGACAAAGAACACTGTTGTTTGAGGCAGACAGATCCTACCATCTCTAGAGTCCTTCTGGGCCTCTCTCTTCTCCCTTGGGAGTCAACTTTCAATTCCCACTGGTGATAAGTTCAGAGGTTCATAAAATGATAGGGGATGTCAGAAGGGGCATGGGGAGATAAACTGCTGGAGGGCAGGAGGAAGGGAAATGGGCCAAAGATAGCAATAGCTAAGGCATTATTTCCCATAGAAAAATAGACAATCAGGCATGATACCAAAGAGAGGGAAAACCAAAACTGAATACTATACTATTAGTAACTGTCTGTGCAGAGTCTTAGTGAGCCATCTAAGTTATTTAATTACCCTGAGCAAGAGAGGCCTTGCTCACTTTAAGTGAAAGATAAATCAGAGTTAATGGGAGGGATGGCCTCAGAATTAGCTGCTGTATCTTCTTTATTATTTTCCAGTAGGGGATGGTTCAATGCTTTGGAGAAGTGATGGGGTACAGCATTCAAGGATAGAACGGGGATGGGGACAGATAAGAAAGATTAATTTTCTTTGTAATCACTGACATTAGGTTTGGCAAAGGAATTTTCCTCTATTACTGGAGGTACCTAGAAGAAAATGTATTTGACTTCCTTGTAAACATAAATTTTATGTAGTTTGTAAACTACATTTTATTTACCAAATTCAAAGACTTTGGTCATCTTTAAAGAAAAGAGTTCATTATTAGTCTTTGGTGCCTCTCTGTGGCTTACCATCATCAGTCATTGATTTAATTTAGGGATCTGTATAGGAGACAACTCTGTTTTTATAGCCAGAGATTCAGCAAGCCCACACACCCCTTTCCCATGAGGATCTAAGAGGATAGATACCCCAGGGACAATGGCAGTGGGAAGTCAAGTTCACATTATTAAAAGATGGATTTTGTGTGACTTCCCAATGTAGAGCTCTTGGAAACTGGCTTAGCCCAAAGATAGGTCTCTTCTTTGAGCTCAAGGAGGGTGGCACATATCTTGAGGCAAACCATCCCTGCCACTAGCAAGGTGGGAGAGCAGTGAGGGGTGAGATGAATTCACTTTGCCACAATTGTTAGAGCTAACTTTTAGAAAAAGAGAGTTAAGTGAAAATAAGCAAAACTGCTTAGTAAAGGTATGGTCATTTAGAAACTGAAAAACTAGACATAATAACATATAAAAAAAAGCATCTGTGTTTTGATGTAATATGTGATAGAAGCAGATCAGGAGGTCAGAGTAGAACACTCAGGAAATGTCAGTGGACATAGAGAGAGGTTCAAATTAAAACAGGATGGTCCCCAGATGTGGTCAGATTTGAAAACCGTGGTCACACTTTGATTAAAATTCTTTCTTCAGGTTAAGATTGAGAACTGAGGCAAGATATATCATATTGGGAAGGGATCATGAAAGTATAACAGTGAAGTTTGCATATAGGCTTGGAGAAGAAAGACCCAGAGAATATTTATTTAGCCTGGAAAAGTGCAGGGTCTCAGGTTGGGGCCAGTAATAGTTTTTAAGTATATTGAGGCAACTTGTGAGAAAGGCATGAAAAGATAGTCTCGCTCCAGTCAAGAGTGAACAATGAATGCGCCTACTTTTAGCCCAAAGAAATTGAAATGAGAATCTAGGGAAATCATTGTAACTGAAAGTATGGGTACATGGGAATCTTTTAATAAACGGATCCATAGTGTTTACTTGTGGATGGTTTAGGGAAATGCAGAAATATATTTCAGCTGAAGTCTGATCTTGATGATTCTCTTTGACTTGACTTTCCTGTTAGACTATAGGCTAAAGACATCCCATTTTCCTTTTCTCTCTTCCTTGTTGGTCATTAATATAACTAAGTCATTCTACATGATAACCTGGTTCTATAAATGTATTAGAATGAGACTGAGTTGGATCCCCTGGTCTTTAGTTTCTGAAGAAATGATTTTCTTAGGGGGTATTGGGACTCACAGGGTAAGATCTGGATGTTGGTGCTGAGGGTACCTAGTTTTCAGTGTGGCTGCCATTTATTCTGTGTTTTGGGGCAGTTACTTCTCTGAATCTGCTTCCTCATCATTAAAATGGAGATAACAGGAGTACTTACCTCATAGGCTATGAGTATTCAGTGAGACAGGGCATGGAAAGTTACAGGGCCTGGCATGCAAGTAGTTAGCACTTTTTATTACTTTATTTGCTAGACTTTCAAACCAGGGCTGGGAACTCAGATACAGCTATATAATCCATCTTTAGCTTGCTTATGTAGCTCTGTCCTTCTTCCTTCACTGCAGCTACTGGCATTTTTGCAAGGACTCTTCACTTTCTATCACCATGGTTATGAACTGGCCAAGGACTTCGGTGACTTCAAGACACAGTTGACAATTAGCATACAGAATGTGAGTAAAAAGATAAATTTCTTTACCCTGGAAAGGAAAGAACAACAAAATATGGGTCTGCCAGCATAGATATCACTTATTTGGATTAGAGTGAGTAAAGAGGATGGGTTTCGCTTGGGTTCATAGGGCAGTTGGGACTTGGTGGCCCCTGGTCAGAGTACCCTCCTCTTCTCCATTATTTCAAAGCACTATTTTTGTTCTCGGAAGTGCTGCTGCTACTGTTTTGAATCTTTAGCACCAGGGTCAGGATTTCCTTTGACCGTGGAAAGCCTGCCCAACCCAGCCTCCCTTTTGGGCCTCTAGGTGCCTGGCCACACAGGACCTTGGAATGTGTGTTGGGGAAAGGCACACATGTGACCTCTAGCTCAAACGATGTCTTAGTTCAGTTCTTGGTGAGGCTAAGAGGAAATCCAAGTCAGTGTGATTTACTTCCAGTCTCCTTTCCTAAATTTAAAAAAAAAAGATTTATTTATTTATTTATACAAGCACTGGGTGCAGTCAGAAGCGCAGGAGGGTGAGAGAATTCACCAGAGTAAGAGCAGGGAGCAGAACAGGCAGACTGATGAAATACACTACTGAGGGGAGCAGCGGGCGGCAGGAGAGGTCTGTGCGCCATGTGGGACCCTCACGCGGCCAAGGATCGAACTGGCACTGCAGAGGCTGTGGGCAGCTTCGCAGCCCAGTGCTCAACCGCTGCGCCAATGGGCAGGCCCTCCTTACCTAAATTTTAAACAGCAGGACCTTTCAACACTCAGAATCATGTTTAGGGCTCTTGGTTATGGTTACATCTTCATCGTGTTCCTGGGTGTGTTCATCGGCAAGTTGTCTTTGTCTCTGGATGAAACCCAGGAAAGAAACCCTTGTGGCCTTTTGGGTGGTTGTGTGTTTTTTCAGAAGCCGGCACTTGCCCCCACATCGTTCTTTGTGTCCTCTTAGAGAGCAGAAGTTGTAAAGTGTCAGAACAGAGATCATAAAGCCTGATCTCCTCTGAGGCTGTCTGAAGTAGTGAGTCACATGGTGTAGGTGACAGGGGAGTGTCACCTGTGTGACAACTTCGGGGCAGCAGGCCCCTGTCAGCGAGAGGCTGGGTTGTGGTGGGTGTGACACAGGCCTTAGACAGTACTTCCCCAGATTTTAGGCCCTGAGCTGGGAAGGGCTTTCAGAGCAGCCTGAATAGAAGTCAGGGGGCAGGCTTTTGACCTCTTCCCTTTGCCACAGGCATGACTAGGCATTGGCTGCAGGCTACCTTGGGGAAGTGGGAAATCTTGAGTGTAGCAGCTCCTTTTTGAGGAGGGAATCATCTATGAGCCATCAGTAACATTCTCTGCAGCCAGAGAAATGAGCTCTCAGTCTGGAAAGGAGGGGGGTGGTATATCTGTGGACCATCTGAATCAGAAGCACCTGAGATGCTTGTTTTAATGCTCATTTCTGGGTCCAGAATTAATCTTTAGGGATGAGGCCTGGGCATTTGTGTTTTCTACAAATTCTCCAGGTACTTTGTTTGGTCTCTAGAGTTGGAGAGCCCCTGAACTCTAGGACTTTAAGGCCAAAGTCCTTAAAGTACTTCTGAAAGTGAGTATATGCTAATTCCTAGATAGCTAAGTGTTTCTTACTTGTGTTTGATAAGAAATCTATAGGTTGTGATGTTCTGAATTGTGTTAGAGATGGGAACAGGATTTCATTTCTTTATTTGAATAACATTCCCTTTATCCTAGACAAGAAATCGCTTTGAAGGCACCAGGTCAGAAGTGGAATCACTAATGAAGAAGATGAAGGAGAATCCACTGGAGCATAAGACCATCAGTCCTTACACCATGGAAGGGTACCTGTACGTTCAGGAGAAACGTGAGTGTCTGTGAGGATGCACAGCTTGGGATGCACTTTTGCCTTTTGCCCTTGGCGGGGGCAGATGCAATAATGCCCAGCCTACAGTGGTATAAATACAGGGTTGGGTGAGTGAGTATTTCATAAGTGATACATTCTGTTTTATTTGTAACCTGGAATTCTTTTGGAAAGTTGGAATTCCTTGAGGCTCTTTGGTGATCCTTCTCTCCCTGGAGAGTCACTTTATTCTGGAGCTTCCTGTACCTTAGTTATGTAAGCATCCATACCTTGGGCAAAGGGCCCTGGGAAAGGATTTCTTCTTCTAGATTTTCTTGTCTACCTGCAGTTATATCCTTGGTGGACTTAATAGCAAGTAATTTTATTTTCATTTGAGACTTGCTTCAACAAAGTCCAAAACAATCATGACTGAGGCACCCTTCTCCTCAACTCCTGCCTTCTAAGCTCTTAAATTTTATGTATGAAAAGTAGAAACTAAGACTCTTTATTTCATTCTCCTCCAATGTGATCGCAAGGAAAGAAATGCCAGGGGTTTGTTGCTAACCAGGAGTTTTTGGTAAATACTTAGAAATTCATGCGCTCAGGCTTTGGGGCTGTGTTGCTGGGGAAGCACTTCCAGACTTAATTCATGCTTGTAGTGCCAGGGATAAAAAAAAAAAAAAAAAAGTGAATTTCTTCCTTTACTTGGTAGTTCTTGTAGTCTGTCACTCCTGCAAATTACTCCTCTCAGATTTCTGCAGATTTCCTGCCCTTTCATGTCCTGTTAGGTTAGGCAAATGCCTTAACTCTTCCAGTTTCCTGATAGAATAGAATTAGAACTCTTGGTTTCAGTGATTGTTCCAACTAGTGATTACTCAAAAAATTTTTGGGACTTTAAATTGTTTCCTGACAATGGTGGTAGGATCAGAGAGTGAAGGCATCAGTTATGATGAGGATTTTCTATTCTTTATTCTTAGAGGGATGAGTCTTTGAGGTTTGTAAGAAATGGAAGTTACTTGAGTTGTGTATTTCATGTGCACTGGATTATTTGCTCATGTACACTTCCACCTTTGCTCACTGAAAAGACCTACCCCTGAGTTTTAACTTGATAATACACATATTTATTAGGATCATAAAAATATAGTTCATTGTCCACTTATAATACTTAATTTATCCATATGTTCACTTACCTATATGAAATCAGTGTTGCTCTTTTTCATGCTCACATTACAATGACAATTTTACTCAGACACTTCCTGTGCTCTTAGAACATTACTGTCTTGATTATTAGAAACATGTTTGCATTCTCTAACACTTAGTCCAGAGCACATCATTGGGTTACAGCTCTTTTGTTTTTTTTTCCGGTTTTCTAACTTACTGTTTTGAAATAATTCCAAACTTACAGAGACTTGCAAAACTAGTGTAAAGAATACCCATATGAGCTTTACCCAGATTCATGAACTTGTAACATTTCCCCAGTCTAATCATTCTTTTTCTGGGTGTAAGTGTACATCACAGTTACAACTTATACATTTTTATTTTTCTGAACCATTTGGGAACAAGTGGCTTCTATAATGATCATTTAAGTCAGCATACATTTTCTAAATACAGGGATATCTTTTGTAGCCATAGTGCAGTCACACATAGAGGACATTAGCAATGATACGGTCATCTTATGGTCTATATGCAGATTGTGGCAGTTATTCCACTCGTGTACTTATAAAGCATTTTGTTTTCCTCCAATAAAGGCTCTTATGTTGCAGCTAGTTGTTATGACTTTAGTCTCCTTTGATCTGGAAGAGATCCTCAGCCTTTCTTGGCATTTTATGACATTGATGTTTTTGAAGAATGTAAACTAGTTCTTTTTATAGGATTTTCTTTAGTGTGGGTTTGGCTGATGTTTCCTCACGATTAGAGTCAGGTTATGTGTCTGCAGTCAAATCCCACACAAAGTGATGTGTGTCTTTCTTCAGGTACCTCACCCAGAGGCACAGGTTGGCCACCTGATCCTCAGTGGTGATGTTAATTTTGATCACTCAGTCAAGGTGTTAAACTAGTTTCTCCACTGTATAGTCATTATTTTTCTCTTGTAACTAATTAGCAATCTGTAGGAATGCACCTTAACACCACGTGCTTCTCCTCATCAAACTTTGTTTCCCAGTATTTAGTATCTGTTGGCAAATCCTGGCCTGAATTTATCTTTAGTATGAAGGTTGCAAAGCAGTGATTTTTTTTCAGCTCTCCCACTCCCACCATATTTATTGCCAGTCAGTGAATTGTAGCAAGCTACTTCCCTTCTCCTCTTCTTGTCTTTTTTCTTCCTTCCTAGTTTCCTTCCTTCCTCTATTCCTCCTCTCCTCCCTGCTTATTCATTCACCTTTCCTTCCCCACTCCTCCCTCCATCCATTTTTCTGTTGTCAGTATGGACTTAATGGATTTTCTTTTTTTTTCCAATAGGCTAAATCCATTGCCATCCTTATTTGTTTTGGTGCTCACATTGCACAAGATACAGTTCTTTTTTTTTTTTTGAGATTTATTTACTTAGGCATACAGGAGCTGGAGTACAGGCCAGAGATGCAGGGGGTGAGAGGATCCACCAGAGACAGAGTGGGGAACAGAACAGGCAGACTGACCAAAAACACACTGCTGAGGGGAGCAGCGGGCGAGACAGGAGGGGGCCACCTCGCCATGTGGGTTTCTCCCTGGCCAGCCAGGGATCGAATTTGTGCTGCAGAGGCTGCAGATTGCTTCATAGTATGGTGCCCGACCCCTTGCGCCACCAGGGAGGCCAAGATACAGTTCTTTTGGATTCTTTTGTGTTATTGGATTTTTTTTCTCCAAGCCTTGAAGATGCATTAGAATCGTTGGCATTTTATTTGTGCTCGATGATCCACAGTAGACTCTTGCTTTTTAAATTTACCAAGCGATGTCTAACACTTAGCAGTGGTAGTCATAGTTTGAAAAATAATTACTAAAAGTCTGCTAAATCTCCTTTCATTTTTTTTTGTTTCTATTTCTGCTATGTAATCTTATCTACAAGCATCTAAGACTAGTATTGATTGAGATCCTACATGCTAATGGTGCCTTTTTCCTCTGACTACTTTGTTGTTCAAAATATTGTAATTGGCCAAGTTCCAGGTAAAATCAGGGACTTTGTCAGTATTTGCCCATAGGGCCACTCCCTCTTTGCTGAGGAATAATTTTGGAGGATGAACTAATTAGATTACATTTGGGTGTGTACATTCACTTCCATTTCATCTCTCTGGTGGTTCTGAGTTTTCCTTGATTGTGTTTCAGATCCACATAAGTTTTGCCTTAAGTAAAATTTGAGGGGTCAAAAGGAGGTCAGAACCCCTGGGTGTCTGTACACAGACCCACTCAGCAGCTGTGAGGAAGTATCTAGTCATTGCACCAGATGGGAAGAGTGACAAGCATATTGAGGGACCTGTCTGTATTCTCTCAACCATCTTACTCCTATCAGGGGGCAGAAAGAGACCTTCACATGGAGACTGATGATGGGAAAGTGAATTAATTTCCCCAGGGAACCTCTACTTCCCTTATATTTTAAAACTCACTGGATGCAGCATTTAGTGGGAAACTGTCTTCCTTGGTCCCTGGGGAAAGTCTTGGGTTGGTTCCATTTCCAGTCTGTGGGATCAGATTTCTGCCTATTCCAGTCTAGCTGGTTTGGAGAATGTATTACTCCTAGATACAGTTTAAGAGTATGTAAACATTGTGGGTTATGGGTTGTGTGTTTTTCTAGCATTTAGTGGTCATGTAGAGATGTTTTATTGGAAATATTACCTTGCAGGTCACTTTGGAACTTCTTGGGTGAAGCACTACTGTACATATCAGCGGGATTCCAAGCAAATCACCATGGTACCATTTGACCAAAAGTCAGGAGGAAAGGGGGTGAGTTCGTTTCTCAAACTTAATGCTTTATTTGCTTGACTAGAATGTAATAATTATAATATATATGTAAAATAGACCTCTGATGTGTCACTATAGTTTTCTTAATTTTTATACAAAATTTTCAGTTTGAGTAGTACCCTCAAAAGTCACAAAACAAGAGGATTGTTCTTATTTTTAATATTAAAAACTGCAAACAAGAAAGATCTTTATATTTCACGTGTGTGTGTATATATATATATATATATATATGCACACATACACACATGTATATAATATTGAGTCTTTTAAATGTTAGAATGCTAGATGTTCTTAGACACTAGACATTCTTGGATGGCATCCTATGGACTGATTCATTTCACTTCCATATGACGTGTGGTGGGCTACCAATTTGCAGTGTAGATGGTCCAGTACATGACCATTTAGTGGTCATGTAGAGATGTTTTACTTTATTTCTGTGCCACAGATAACCCCAAAAAATAGTGACTTTAAAAAAAAATGAGGGCGGGAAGAGCACAAGGGACTATGGTGATGGTGAACTGATGGTGGAAATTCTATGGGGACTACATCTGAGAAAAGAAAGCAAACATTGTAAAAAAAAAATGAACAATGATGTAAAAAATATATAAATAAATTATATATTTAAAAAACAAACAAAAAAAACAACACCAGTCATTTTAACATTTTTCATAGTTTCTGAGGGTTAGGATTTTAGCAAGCATTTGCACTGGTGGCCCTGGACTTGGGTTTCACATGCGGTTCTAATCAGAAGGTAATTAGAACTGAAACAGTGAATGTCTGAAGCAGCTTGTAGATGGTCAGATACTCATTTCTCTCTATCTCCTGACTCTCTCTTTTCCCTAGAAAAGATTCCTTTAGAGTCTTGGGATCTGCCCATCTTGTTTCTCTACACAGGTTAGCTTGGGCTTCCTCACAGCATGGTGGCCTCAGGGCAGCTAAAATTTCAAAAGTGAATATTCCAGTGACTAAAGCAGATGTGGCATCTCTTTAACCATCTGGCCATAGAAGTCATAGAGCCTTTCTTTTGTGGTATCTGTTGATTAAAACAGTCCCAAAAGCCCACCTGAGGCCACCACATTGCAGCAGGAGAAATGCTGACCATACTCCATGAGAGGAGCATGAGAGTCACACATATGAAGAGTGTGTGGGACAGTGCGTCCTTGTGTCTGACTCTGGAAGAGCTACATCAGGCTCGCCAGGGTTCCTGCAGTGAGAGCTCCGTGCTGTGCTGCCATGGTTCTCCTCTCCTCTGGGCACACTCACTGCAGACTGAATGCCTTTCCTTTTTAGGTGATCTGTCTTTCTCTCTGGCTGCTCTTAATTCCTTTTTTTTTTTTTTTTTTTAATTTGGTATTCTACTTTTCATTATGATGGTCCTAAGTGTGAATTTTCCCCCCGGTGTATTTGTATTGTGCTTTGGAATATTTGGTCTTCCTGAATTTGGATTGGTGCTTTTCAGAAACTGTGGAAAATTCTTACTGATTATCACTTTGAATTTTGCCCCCTCTCCCTTCTTTCTTTATTTCCATTTAAATAATAAATAAATATTTTTAGCAAAAATAATTACATTTTTCATGTCTTGAATCTCTGGACTCCATTCTAGATTATTTCTCTGGTTCTATTTTTCAGCTATGTCTAATTTGTTGATATCGTCTCCAAGAATTCCAGCCTTCTGTGACACATTTTTGTGCAATGTGCTGGGTTTGCCTGTGAGAGGTTATTGCAGTACAGAGGCTAAGCACGCAGCACTTGAAATCAGCCTTCCCCGGGCGATGGTGTTACATGCTGTTGTCCCTGCTGTTGGCTCCTCAGCCTGTGCTGCCCTCTTTGCTCTGTATGACTTCCAATTTTTCTGCCTCTATTTCTTTGACTTAGTCTACAAACACCGGAGTTTGTCAGCATGCCTTTTCCTTCTCTGCTTCAAAGTAAAAATTTTTAAGCCCCAACATTCTTTTAATGTTTCTGCTTGGGGCAGAACAATCTCAGGAAAACAGGCATGGTAAAATGTCAAAATATAGAGACATTAGAGAGTTGGAAGAAATATCAGGAATCTATGTTAACGGGTGTAGTTGCAAAATGGAAACAGTTAGGCCTGCTTCTTTTGGGTCAAAGCATCATCCTTTCCAACCCTTCATCCTTCTAGAATCAGTTTCATTGAGTAATTCTCTTAGATGGTCTTTATTTTGGGCCTTTTTATCTTATGCTTTCTTAAACCTTTAAAGAACAACTCTCTTATGTTTTCTTTTTCTTTTTTTTTAACACAGATTTATTCTTTCTTAAAGTTAGCCAGCATCCTGTAAGTTGCACGTTAATCTTTTTTTCTGTTTTTTTTTTTAAATTTTATTTTATATATTTTTTTACATCATTTTTCATTTTTGCACAATGTGTGCATTTTCATCTTGGTTATAGTTCCTGTACAATTCCCATCCCCCTTATTTTGACTGTAATCCTTCCTACCCACCTTCTGCCACCGTAGTGTGTCTCTGGTTTATAGTTGCTTGTTGATTTTGATTTTTACTTTATTATAATTGGTCTTTTTCCTGGTCCCTTATTCAGGTTTTCTAGATTCCTGCTATGAGTGAGACCATCCGGTATTTTTCTTTTTCTTTCTGGCTTATTTTGCTGAGCATGATCCCTTCCAGCGCCATCCATGTTGCTGCAAATTGCATGAGTTTATCTTTTTTTGATTGCTGAGTAATATTCCATTGTGTATATGTACCACATCTTCTTGATCCAGTCATCTATTTTTGGGCATTTGGGTTGTTTCCATAGCTTAGCTATTGTAAATATGCTGCTATAAACATAGGAGTGCAGGTGCCCTTTTGAATAATAATTCCTTAGTTTTTTTTTTTAATATGTGCCATTCTCACTGGTGTAAGATGGTATCTCATTGTAGTTTTGATTTGCATTTCCCTGATTACAAGTGATGCTGAACATTTTTTCATATGTCTGTTGGTCATTTGCATTTCCTTTTTGGAGATGTTCCTTTTTAGCTCTTTTGCCCATTTTTTGAATGGGTTATTTATTTTGTTTTTGTTGAGTCTCATCAGTTCTTTGTAGATTTTTGTGATCAGTGCTTTGTCATTAGTGTTATGTGCAAAAATTTTCTCCCAGTCGGTGGGGTGTCTCTTTGTTTTGGTAATTGTCTCTTTTGCTGTACAGAAGCACTTTAATTTGATGTAGTCCCAGCTGTTTATCTTTGCCTTCACTATCACTGCTTTGGGTGATGAGTTTTTAAGGACGTTACTGAGGTGTATGTCATGTAGTGTTTCACCTATATTTCCTTCTATATATTTTATGGTTTCAGGTCTTATGTCTAGCTCTTTAATCCATTTTGAGTTGGTTTTTGTGCATGGTATGAAGTAGTAGTCAAGTTTCATTCTTTTGCATGTAGTGACCCAGTTTTCCCAGCGCCATTTATTGAACAAACTTTCTTTGCTCCATTGCATATTCTTTGCTCCTTTGTCAAAGATTAGTTGACTGTAAATCTGTGGGTTTATTTCTGGATTTTCTATTTGGTTCCGTTGATCCGTGTGTCTGTTTTTGGTCCAATACCATGCAATTTGGATTATTATGGCTTTGTAGTGTAGTTTGAAGTCTGGGCGTGTGATACCTCCATTCTGTTCTTTTTTTTTTCAGGAGAGTTTTGGCTATTCAGGGTTTTTGGTGGCTCCATATGAATTTCATTAATATTTGTTCTATTTCTTTGAAGAATGTCATTGAAATTTTTATTGGAATAGCATTGAATCTGTAAATTGCTTTTGGTAGGATGGCCTTTTGATAATGTTAATTCTTCAGATCCATGAGCTGGGGATGTCTTTCCATTTCTTTGTGTCTTCTATTTCTTTTAACAGTGTATTATAGTTTTCTTTGTATAGGTCTTTTACCTCTTTTGTTAGATTTATTCCCGAGTATTTGATTTTTTTTGTTTCAATAATAAAAGGGATGGTTTTCTTGATTTCTTCTTCTTCAGATTTATTGTTTGTGTATAGGAAGGCTACTGATTTTTGTGTCTTGATTTTGTATCCTGCTACTTTACTGAACTGATTGATTAGTATGATTAGTTTTTCTGTGGAGTTTTTGGGGTTCTCTATGTCTATTATCATATCATCTGCGAATAGTGATAGTTTGACTTCTTCCTTCCCTATTTGGATTCCTTGTATGTCTTTCTCTTGTCTTATTGCTCTGGCTAGGATTTCCAGTATTATATTGAAAAGCAGTGGTGAGAGTGGACATCCTTGTTCCAGATCTTAATGGAAATGCTTTCAATTTTTCACCACTGAGAATGATATTGGCTATGACGCTGTCATATATGGCCTTTATAATGTTGAGGTATGTTCCTTGTTTCCCAAGAATTAGTTTAATTCCAAGGGTATGTGTCTTGAGGTCCCATATACTGCCCTGGAGGTGGGGTGGCTGGATCGCCTGCTGAGCTCCAAATCACTGGATCTCCCCCTGGGTTCCAACTCCCTCCCAGGGAGGGCCTGGCTTTGTGGGGGTCTTCACCTCACCTCTGGGTGTGGGGGCCAGCCCTTCCCCAATTCCACACAGTCTTGGTGGGTTCTGGAGGCTAAGATCCCTATTCTAAAATGGCAAGTCAGAAGGGCACTTCCCTGCACCTGTAGAGATAGTGGTAGACACCTCGTTGGATTGTGAAGAGGTTTATATGATTTAGTTTATAAAAAGTTCCAGGGTCAGAGGGCCTCCCTGGTAGCACAGCGGTTGAGCGCTGGGCTGCGAAGCTGCCTGCAGCTTCTGCAGCACTGGTTGGATCCCCGGCCACCGGTGAGGGTCCCACATGGTGTGCAGACCTCTCCTGCCGCCTACTGCTCCCCCCAGCAGTGTACTTCGTCTGTCTGCCTGTTCTGTTCCCCACTCTGGCTCTGGTGAATTCTCTCCCCCTCCCGTGCTTCTGACTGTACCCAGTGCTTGTATAAATAAATAAATAAATAAATCTTTAAAAAAAAAAAAAAAAGAAAAGTTCCAGGTTCAGAACCTGACACCTAACGAGGACTGTATGAGTTTGATATAATGATAATTTTCACATTTATATCATACTTTATATTTTTCTAATTCCTTTTCCTTCCCTATTTTATCCTTTTTGATAGTTTTCTTCCTTACAAAAGGAAGAAACTGAAGTTCAGCAAGAGAAAATAATTTTTTTTTAAATTTAGATTTATTTATTTATTTATATAAGCACTGGGTACAGTCAGAAGCGTGGGAGGGTGAGAGAATTCACCAGAGCCAGAGGGGAGAGCAGAGCAGGCAGACTGACGAAATACACTGCGGGCGGCAGGAGAGGTCTGTGTGTCATGTGGGACCCTCGCCCGGTGGCTGGGGATCGAACCGGCACTGCAGAGGCTGCGGGCAGCTTCGCAACCCAACCTTCAACCGCTACACCACCAGGGAGGCCCACAAGAAAATAATTTCTAAGGCCATGAAACTCATGAGTTCCAGAGCCAGTAATCAAACCTTGATTCTGGAGTCTTCCATTTCCTGAATTTGCAGCTAATGATAATAATAACAACAACAACAACAACAACAACAACAACAATAAAAAACAATATATAATGGTAATCTATAGATGAATAATTTTCCATGACATCACTCTGCTTTGTCAGCTTTAGGGTGGAGAAAAAATGATGACTTGTGTCTGGAGGTGACATCTTCTCAATTTATACGAAAGAATCCTGAGCAGCCTTTGTATTCATGTTTGTTCAAAGTGCTCCTAGGAGCTGGAGGTAGATTGAGCATAGATAGTAGGGTGTTTTCTTTGCCTGACATACTTTTCCTCTACCTTTCTCCCCTTCCACTGTCTTCTTTCATTTATTTTTCTTTATTTTTTTAAAAGATTTATTTATTTATGCATACAAGAACTGTGGTACAGGCCAGAGGTATAGGAGGTGAGAAGATACACCAGAGACAGAGTGGGGAACAGAACAGGCAGAGTGACTGAAATACACTGCTGACGGGAGCAGCGGGTGAGACAGGAGAGGTCTGCTGCACCATGTGGGTAGCTCCCTGGCTGGGGATCGAACTCATGCTGCAGTGGCTGCAGATAGCTTCATAGGTTGTGTCTTAACCCTTTGCGCCACAAGGAGGCCCTCATTTATTTTTCTTTAAAAGTACCTGCTCTGAGTAGATATGAATTATTCTCCAAAATCATATACAATGTTGTAAACCGCATGTTATTTCAAAAACAATAAATAAACAGGTATGATGAAAATAGATAAATAAAATACACATGAATATTCAGATTCCAGAATTCTTTTAAAAAAAAAAAAAATAAAGCACCTGTGTTGGAGGAGATGTGAGCACGTCTGCTTCATTTTGTTGGAGACCAGACCCTGTGTGTGGAGTAAATGAATCCCCTCTGCGATGTGGCACCTCTCTGCTGTAGGTCTGGAGAGATCCAGTGCTGACCCTGTGCTTTCCCTTGCTTGAAACCCTTCACTATTCTTACAAACCATGCTCTGCATAATCTGACCTCTACCTCCCTCAAACCCTCTCTCATTCCACTCTGCTGTTGCATTTGGGATTCAAGCCACACTGCCTGCCCTTCAGTTTCCACAGGGCTCCACGGCCCCTGGCCACAGGGTCATCATAGCTCCTCTTTTCCTCCCGATCTGATCCTGCTCCCCTGGACTTACCTCCTATGGATATTCCAAGTCCCAGCCCAAGAAAGCCTTTGCTGACTTCTTAAGCAGGTCAAAACCCCTTAATTTGGCTTTTGTAGCACAACTAGCCTCTTTTTTGATAGTATTTGTCACTGTTGTTGCTTTTTATTTATTTAAGTGATTGCTTTTTAAAGTAGTTAAACAGTAGTTAAACAGATCATCTTTATTCATTTCCTCTGATAGAATATGGTTGTCCTTGGAGCAGAATCTTATCTTTCTCTTTTCTCTGCTTACATGTGGAAATCTTTTATAGCTTCCCTATTCTCTCCAACTTTGCAGGGACACCTACCATAAACTTGCAAAGTGGAAACTGGTTCTTGGGCCATTAAATCAGAAATAGATGTCAACGTGGTCAGAATCACATATATTTGGGCGTTTACATTCATACATTTACACACTAAAGAAAGAGCAGCTTTCAATCTGAGAAACTAATCTTAGCTATTCAGTAAAAGACAATAGGCACAAGGCTTGTGAATATAAACTCTCTCTTCCTAGGTCTTCTGTCTTTTGTGTGCTAGTCTGATATTAGTGGGTGGTTAAGGTTTACCTTACGCCCATCTCATTTCCTATTATTTCAACAAACTAGACAAGTTTGCAGATTTCCCTTCTAATTTGGAAAAAAAAAATTGGCAGGAACCTTAACAAATTCCTACATGACCAAAAGGAGAAATCAAGGACGGAAACCCTTATGTTTCTAAGCTGTAAATTGCCATCCTGTTTGACTTAGTGATGTTTTGACCAAAGGTGGACTGCATACACAACGGCAGTCGGCCAGGCTCTGCCATAGGGCCTCGGAGTGTATACCGTTTAAGTTTGTGTAACTACACTCTGTCACCTGCACATAATGATAAAATTGCCTAATGATGTATTTCTCAGAATGTGTCCCTCTTGTTAGTGAGGCATGACTGTAGTGCTATGGGATAAAATCTGTTGCCTTTCTTTTGTACAGTGGAATACTATTCAGCAATACAAAGAAAGAAACTCCTGATGTGCACATTAACATGGATGAATCACTAAAGAATTATGCTCAGTGAAAAAAATCAGACACCAAAGGACACATACTGTGGGATTCCATTTATATAAAAGTATAGAATATGCAAGCTAATTTATAGTGACAGAAAGCAGATTCACTGGTTGCCTGGGGGTGACTGGGTGGGTGGATGAATGACAAATGGACAAAAGAAATTAGGAGTCATGGAAATGTTAGTTAATTTGATTGTAGTAGTAATTTTACAGATGTCAAAACTCATAAATTATACACTTTAAACATGTGCTGTTTATTATACACTAGTATAATGAAACAGTGTGACGCTTTAACAGTAAAACATTTGTTGAAAAGCTGCTCTGTTCCTGGGCTCATTTGTACTCTGGGGACTTAAATGTAAGCAAAATCAGACACAGCCCCTGCCCTCAGGGAGCTAGAGTCTAGTGAGGAGAGAGAAGTTGTGTGAATCTTTGCTACAGTAATGGAAAGTTTCAGCTGTGAGCACTGCTGTGAAGGAGGGAGACTCCATGCTACTCTTTGAATATGTCTGGAGTCTGGAGGGTATTTGTCCTGGTCCAGGGAGGCTTCCCTGAAAAAGTGATGACTAAGCCAAGACACCTTATAAGCTCAGACCTGAGAGGAGACCTCAAGGTCATCTTGTTAAACTCTTATGAAACCTAAAAATTAAGCCTTTTAAAACAATAGCAACTAAAGTTAACCTAGCTTGGGCTGATGCTGTGCCATGATGGTCAACTAATATTAAAGATGTTTTGCTCAAAGTTGAATGTGGTTTATAAATTTCAGCTGCATGAGGTTCTTGCCAAAAGTTTACTGTCAACTTTCCATCACCTATGGTCATGAACACTCAGGTTTGAGAAAAGGAAATGATCACTCCTGTTTATGTGTCGTGTTTGTCCTGGAGAAGCTCAGCGCCCACGTTCTGGCCTCATCTTGACAGTCTCTGTGTTCCCAACAGGGAGAAGATGAGTCAGTCACCCTGAAATCCTGCACACGGCGGAAAACAGACTCTATTGAGAAGAGGTTTTGCTTTGATGTAGAAGCAGTGGACAGGTGAGTGGCTCACACACTTTTCTCAGGAACAAATATTACTGAATTTGGGTTTCTTTTCCATTCAGTCAAAACTTCAGGTGCTCCCCCTCACTTCTCTATCTGTCTGACAATGTTCAGTTTGGAATAGCCTCAGTCTTATTGCTGATTTGCAAAGATCAGTATAGTTTCCCCCCCTCTTGTAGGTTCAGCAGCCACCAGTTTGTTTTATTTTAATGTTAGGGCTTCCCTTCTGTGGAATGTGTTTTAAGTCTCAGGAGGTTGAAAAAAAGTGTACAGAAACCACTTAGCTTGATTGTATCAGCTATTTGAGCTTTTTTGCTTGAAAAATTTGTTAATTAAAAAATGTTATGAAAATATTCAAAAGGAATTGGGTAAAGGTAAGGGTAGAAGTTTTACTTAATTTGGAAAAGACAGCTTTTAGTTACAGCGTCTCATCTATTGCTGTGTGTCTGCACACCCAAGAAAGATCACAAACCACTTGTGAAATCAGCCCGTGGAAGGAGAGCTATGTGTTACATTCCTCCAGAATTACAGCGTCTCATCAAGTTGGACCATTTCATGACGTTAAGCTAGTTTGACAGCATTCCGATTCTTTAAGACATTTTACTTAGCAACAGGTTAAGTCTTTTAACGAAAGTCACATGTTAAGCTTATTTGAGCTGTCTAAGATCAGCAATGCTAGCATAAAGATTCTTAATCTCAGCATGATTATCATATAATGCCATTTCATTTCTCCCCTTTATTAAAAAAGAAACCCACACCATTTTGTTAAGCCAGTACTTCTGCTCTCCTTGGGATATTTACCTCTGGCCACTTTTCCCCTGCTCTAGAGGATCCAGAGACAGTGCCACCTGGTGCGTGCTCCTCCCTGTGTTTGCAGGTTTGGAATGCCTTCTTGTCGCATGATGTCTCTGCACCGTGGCTGCTGGAGGCTGCGAGAGGTCCTGTGGGGAAAGCATGCCCCTTAACTTAGATCAGGAGTTCATGGAAACTAACCACTTTTTTTTTTATTTTCTTTTAATGAGCTGTTTACTCATTACACCTTTGACTCTCAAGTCAGACAACTTGGGTCTCAATTTTGACTTTGTTGCTGAGTAGCCATGTCATTTTGGGCAAGTTACTTAGTCTCTCAGGACTTTGACTTCCTATCTGGAAAATGAAGGTAGTAACTACCTAGTTTATAGCATTGTAAAGATTCAAGTAGATAATGCATGTAAAATGCTTGGCAGAGTGGCACATAATAAATGCTCAACAAAAACAAGCTGTTATTATTTGTTGTTAATTAGCTTGTCTTGCATGCTTATTAGACTTTATATTGTATTTCATATAGATAGACTCTCAATGCAGAGGACTAAATGTAATTTGTAAGGGAAAAAAATAGCTCAACCTTCACCATGTTTGGGGATGTAAGAGGGGAAGTTGGTGGAGAAGGGTTGCATGGAGGGATAGCTTAAAGTGGGGTAGCAAAGGGGAACCACAAAAACAAAGGGGAATCACAAAAAGCCTGCCTCACATTAAAATTGGTTGTTCTTCTTCTAAACAATCCTCTTCTCTCCGTTCTAAGCATGAAATTGAAGGGAATGCATACTGTTGGCATCCATGAAAGAAGTTCAGAAGATGTGTTTGTTTGGAAGCACAGCCATCTGATGCTGCTCACATGTGTAGTCCCTAGAGATGGTTGTTTGCATGGCTATTGGGAGAGAGCATGCCCCACATTGCCACTCTCTGTTAGATTGGAAATAAGTTGAAAGATGCCTTCTGTTTCTGTGTTTTCTTCTTTTAGAAGTTTCCCCAGAAGTTCTAGAGAGTTGCTTTGGAGTTAAAAGTCATGGAGTGCATCTGTCTCATTTCTGCCCTTGCCAACACCCCCCACTATATTTCCCCCTTTATTAGGCCTGTAAAAGTTTGGCATGTTTTAGTTATAAGCTGAGAGCAGTTGTGTCACATTCAGCACACCGGGTGGGTTTGAGAAGTCAGTTTCCCCTAAGTTCTGTCTCTGGTTCTGTTGGCATGACTTGGAAGGGTTTCAGCTATGGTTCACAATGAGGCTGCTAACTCTTCTCTTAATAAGCAGGAGGTGAGTAGACAGTTCAAATGTAGTGTTTACGTTTTTCATTTTCTGTAATGAAACCTTTCTGATTGGGGAGACACTGTCCTACCTGGGTTAGTCAGTTCTTAGAAACAGAGAAGGATTCAGTCGGAGTGTACCACTAATGGCAAACTAACCAATCCAGAGCCATGCCTTCTCCATCTGGTTCATGCACCTGAGGAAGCAATAGTTCTCTGCCTTAGTCATTAAGGCCTGGGTACCACACAGCAGGTGACGTTCTTAGTACTTAGGGCCCCCTGAAATTATTCAAAGTAACCAACCAACTTTACCCTATCCTGCCTTGCCTTTCCCTTGGAAGATGCCACTTATTCCTTGGAAATTCTGGCAAAGGCTGTGGCCTTGAGTTTCCTCTCCTCCTGCTCCTGCCTCTCATTGGATACTGGTTCTTTCTCAGTTACACTGAGTAGTGTACCACGTATCCTGTTTCTACGACTTGTGAATATAAGAAACTTCGCTTGCCCAAGCCTCTTCCGCATTTCTTCTTGGGAACACATCTGACACATTCAGAGATATTCTCAGACATCTCTCACCTTTCTATATAGGTTGTCATTTTTAGACTCACAGATTATATTATAGTTTGGCAGTATTTTCCTTGTGCTTTTCCTGTTTTGACCCCACTATCCTTATGCATGTCCCTCAGACATCCAAGAAGGAACTTAAGAGGGGAGGAAAAGGCATTTGCATGTGCTCACTGGCAGCATCCCTGGGAATTTTGCCCAGAGTCCTGTTCTCTAGAAGTTCCCTGTACCATTGCCCTTTAGCAAGGAGGTGATTGCTGCTGGATGTCCTGTCTTTTTAATTTATGCCTTCCACAGATTTCTCAGCTCTGCCTACTCTGTTAAAGAGGCAGTTTAGTATCTAAACTTTAGATACAAGTTTAGTATCTAAAAATTGTGGAAGTAAAGGAGGAAATAATTGTATTTAACAGTGCAAGGCTTCCAAATGCTCCAATAGTATGTAAACTATAGAACATGGAAGCATTTTTATGCTTTTATGCTGAAGTGTGATTTATTTGACTTTGAATATGCAGTGCTATGGCTATTAAGGTTGAAGTCTTTTTTAGTTTCAGTGCTGGTAGGTATTTCATGTTGTTTGGTAACAGGAGCCGTAGTCTTCAGGAAGTGATATTCCAGGAGGTCAGTGCTATGAGCTGACTGAATCAGTGTCTACTAGTGTGTGGTGAGGACCACCTGCCCATGGCATCTATGGGAGCTTGTCACAACCACAGCTTCCTGGTCTCTGCCCCACACCTACCCAGTCTGATGTTGTGGAAGTGAGACCCTGAAGTCTACGTTTTCAATAAATTCTTCAGTTACTCTTTATTCACTCTTTATTTACTCATTATATTCACTCTTTAGTTACTCATTATAAAAGCAACAGCAAAACAAAACAAAACTCTCAGACTCCTTTACTGAGAAGCCTAATACCCATTGGAGAAGAATTTTGCTAGAAGTAAAGGGGATTCTGATACAGGTTACTTTATCAGAACAACACTGAGAACTACAACCACAGCAAACCCCCACATTTTAATTAAAGATAGAGGAAGGGTAAGGGAAATGACAGTAAGAGAGAACATTCTGGAAGCTGGACAGTGATGACAACTGTCTCCTGTACTCCTTACTACAATGCAGGGAAACAGTATTCCACGTGCCCCACATTACACATGAGTAAGCCATGTTTAGAGGGTGAGGTCATATACCCCCAAGGCTCAGATGGAGTTGGAACTGAGGTTAGTAGGAACTCATTCCAGGGAACTTTGTTCCCTTTGAAACTCAAGAAATTTAAGAGGCACAACTCAAGTGTCCAGTTTGCAGGCTGTGAAATTTGAGAAGTGCTTTCCCACTATAATCACTTGCTTTTGACTCCATAAACTAAATGGTAGGTGATTCTGTTGTGGTATTTATTGCTCTGTGACCTTTAGACTTCTTCACATGACTGAGAGTCAAAAGAAGCAGTGCAAGTGGAGCCCCGTCAGTTCTATGGCACATAGTAGGTGTTCCACAGATGCTGATTTTTTTCTCTACATTTCTACCTTATGTTTTTAAGATGACTCTCATTTATTTTTAATATGGGAGACCAGCATGAGTAAGAAATTAAGACAGTAGTGCCATTTATCAGTTGAACAGTTTGTTAGTCCTCAAATTCTGATGTAAAAGGGTTAATATCTGACATTTACAGGAAGAACTGTTGTGATTCTGACTCATGAATGAGCAGAAAATCAAATTCAGTGCTAATTGAGGGCTTTGGGGTTTAGATCCACAGTTCTTGAACTTTGTGTGTCAAAGGTTCTCTCCAATACTGAATACCTTCCAGAAACTTGCTTTAAATTCTTCCATTTAAGTTCTACTTTTGATGCCTCAAAAGTAGGTCTTCTCTGTATCCCACATTATTCTATACTTGCTTGCATATAATTTCAAAGGCCATATCCTATTTATCCCTTTTTTTCTAGTACCTGACTTCCCCCCTTTATGCAGAATTAGTTTTGGGGAGACTCAGACCAAGCAATTGCTGAAGACCCCTGGACTATTCTGAGCAAATATTTTCCAGGCTGGTATTAGCTCTTAATGTTTTTGGCTTTCCTTCAAAAGGGTATTTTTTCCAACACTGAAAAGTAAAAGTCAATAGAAACTTTTGTATATTTCTTTAATACCAGCCATAAAATTGCTTAGATTAAGATAACATGTCCATTAAAATCATTGTGATGTTTCTTTGAATTTTCTGTGTGTGTGTGTGTGTGTGTGTGTTTAAATTCAACTTCCAAACTCTAGCATTAAGAATAGGATGTGGCTTTAAATGAAAATCTGTATCTTAGAGTTGTTGTGGTGTTGCCACCACATGCTACAAAGAATATTTTCTTATTTTCCTAGAAAGTATTTGTTATGGGTTGTATCATGCATCTCCAAAATTCATATATTGAAATTATAATCCCCAGCATCTGAAAATGGATACGGTGATAACAAAGTTAAAATGAAGTTGTTAGGGGAGGCCCTCATAGAATACTTTGTTATCTTTCTAAAATGGGATACTTTGGACACAGAGACAGACCTGCACAAAGGGAGAACAGGGAGGGGCAGAAATGGGGTGACTTGTCTTCAAGGTGAGGAATTCCACTGATTGCCAGCAAGCCTCCAGAAGCCCTGGAGAGGCATACCTCAGAAGGAGCCCACTCTGCTGACACTAGTCTCAAACTTCTAGCCTGTAGACCTGTGAGATGATACATTTCTGTTGCAGAACTTTTTTACAGCAGCCCTGGCAAAGGAATACAGAATTAAACAGGGAGGGTCTGTCCAGGAAGCACCAGGAATGCCCTGGAAGCCTTTAGGTGGATGGCGCAATACCTTCTTCTTAAACATCCTAACGCAGGGAACCTCACTCCACAGAGCTTACCTTTCACGTATATTATCTTTCTTAGTTTGGATACTCTCTAAACTAACCTAAACTTTCCTTAGCTTTTTAGACCTTAAAAATGAAGGATTCTTTGTTGCCTTTTGCTTACCTTGCCATAGCAATGTGCATTCAAAGGCTTATATTTTACATTGATTAATTGAACAAAAGCTAAATTGATCATTTTTCCCTTTTAATGCGTTTGCTCCTTTTGAGGAAGTTTATTATGAAATTCCTAGGACAAAGTAGAATTTCATCTAAAAGCAGCCTCTAATGGTGGTGGTATGTGAATTGCTGATTCTTGCCAACGTCTGTCTTCAGTCACTTTGAATAATTAAGTTGACCATGCAGTATCTTATGGACGTTAATGAGCAAATGCAGGGAGAAAATTTGTTTAAGCTAAAAAAATCATGGAGGTAGTCATTTGCCCACATCCCTGGATTTGTTTATTTTAAAGAAATTTCTCACAGATGTAAGTGACACATGGGTATTTTCTTCCAAATGTTTTCCAGGAGGGGCCACTAACCCATATGGAAAGTAATAGAAACAAAAGGCTGCTTTTGGATATACTCAATCAGTGTAGTCTCTTGAGGGACAGTGTTTATACTTGGGGAAAGGAAACTGTTATAATGCTTTATTTTTCTCTAGGACTTGCTGACTCTAACAGAAGTACCTACATTTGAAAATATCATGAGTTTAAATGCCCTGTCCTCAGCTTTGGCAAATACCAGAGGTGGGCAGCAAGGGACAACTTCAGAGCTGACAAGGGTACATGGGCTAAGGATGTAACAGTGGCCAATGCAAGCATCGTCCCTTCCTTCATTGATCTTATCTTTGAGAATTAACACCGCCCCTCCCCCCCCCCCCAACTAAAGTATAAATATAATGAGTGCTCCAAAAACTTGGAGGGCCAGAATACTGTGGGAAATTGTTACAAACAGGACTTAACCCTTCCATTCTTACAGAGAATGAGGACATGACTGGAATATTCTGAATGTATTCACTTTTTCCTCCCCTCCCTCATTTATTGAACTGTTGGCAGTGTAGACACAAAGTTTAATGAAGTACCTGAGTGCATTCAACTTTCCTTCTTAAAATCATCATTTGATTTTTTCATTCAGTTCAAATTTGAAGTCTTCTTTCATTTGCAAACTTTCCACAAATAGGTAGACAGCTTTCCTCTCAACCAGCCTCAAGCTGGCATGTCACACCCACTGTCAATTCTGTTCTTCTCTTCCTACCAAGCACTGTGCATTTGCAAAGCTCTTTGTATTAGCTTGCTCTTCTTTGTATTAGTTGACTGGTTATTTAATTATGTGTTTTATATACCTCTGTTCAATTCTAAATATATACCCCAGGTAATATACTTCCAGAGGTAGAATAACATCATTTTATACAGCTATTAAGACAACACTGTATGCTTGTGGTGGTTCAATTTTTGTTTTTTTATGGTGATGCAATTTTGAGATATTATTTTGTTCTTTCCTTTGGGACTTTGGCAAACTATTGTCTAAGAGACTACAGGAGCTTACTCACTTTAGTTGTTACTTAAATGAAAATTTCAAGTACATGCATGATTTGTGTTTCTCTATGGGTAGGACAAAAAGAAACCCCAGGAGAATAGAAGGCTTATTAAAGTGAGAATAGTGGAGGATAGAAAGATTTATTGAAAAGAACTTCCCAGCATCACTACCCTAACTTCAAGTATGATTTTTAGCAAACTACATGATGCAGGTAAAAGATTGAAGCAACCTCAGGTTTGAATTTGGGGTCTGCCTCTTACTAGCTGTGAAAGTCAAGTCAGGTTCTTTATTTTTTTTTTTTGTTTTTTTTTTTTTTAATTTTATAGAGGCATGTTTATTTATTTATGTATTTATTTATTTGCTTGTTTTGTTTATACATGCACTGGGTACAGTCAGAAGTGCGGGAGGGTGAGAGAATTCACCAGAGCCAGAGCAGGGAACAGAGCAGGCAGAAGGACCGAAGTACACTGCTGAGGGGAGCAGCGGGCGGCAGGAGAGGTCTGCGCGCCATGTGGGACCCTCCTCCGGTGGCCGGGGAGCAGCCGGGGATCGAACCGGTGCCGCAGAGGCTGCGGGCAGGTTCGCAAACCAGCGCTCAACCGCTGCGCCACCGGGGAGGCCCAAGTCAGGTTCTTTAAACTACATCTGTGTGATGGAGCTAATCATCCCTACTATGCAGGACTGTTTGGAAGAAGGAATGTGATAATTTTCCTCTCTGTTATAGTCCTCTGTTAGAAACAGTTGTAACTTTTTTCCCCCCTTTTCTTGAACCCCTGGGACCTCATTGTTCTTTTTGATGAATCTTAGTTTTAGCAGGTACTTCTGAGTTCATTTTTTCATCTTAGTGGTATTCCTTTTTCAATAGTGTCATGACTTTTCAAGTCTTCTATAAACTGAGTGAATACAAGTGCATTAAGTGTTTATGTGCAAAGGGACTGCTAAGGGGAAAGAGTTCTTTATTTTTTTTAGGGGGGGACCTGTGAACTTTTTTTATTATATAATTTTTTAAATTTTTATATATATATATTACATCATTGTTCATTTTTGTATAATATGTGCTTGTATGCTTTCTCCTTTCAGGTGTATTCCCTGTAAAATTCCCACCACCAATTCACCTGTGAACCATCACCATAGTCTCATCTGCTCTTCTCTTACTATACATGTAATAACCTGTTAATTGTTTATATTTCCTATATAAGATAAAAAGGTTTATGCTCGGCCTCCCAATTTATAGTTTCAAAAGGAAAAGAATGCTTATTCCAGTTTGGTATGTGGTGTATGTTGCATGTGCTTGTTTGTCTTTGTGAGATTGTGTGAGAGTAAGATCTTGTGTTTTCCAGAAGGGATCATTTTATGTAACAGCTTTATTTCAGAGATCAGCCTCTAGATGGCAGTTTTGTATATGGATTTGTAACAACTAGACAGCTGTCTTTTATACATTGACAAGGAGTCAGTGGTGTGTGTGTGTGTGTGTTTCCTATAGATGAAATCATCACATGAATAGAATTCCTCAAAGGGAAGGTAGTCTGAATGACTTGCTCTCCCTTCTCATTATGTGATGGATCATTTCATACCCTTTTCCCTACATATGTAAGCATGCTCAGTCACTCTCGCCTCTGTTTAAATATTTTGCTTTTCCTTGCGCTCTGAACTTAAGAGTCAGATTCTTTGCCTCAGACATGGCTTATTTGAAGATGGTGAAAAAAACAGAAGAGTGACTTTGGTGGTCAGTGTGCACTGAGAACCAGGCAGCTCCACTTTTCTCTCTTGGTGCAGTGTGCCTTTATCTCTTGCAACAGATGAATCCATTTTTCCTGGTTTCAAACTTCCCCTTCCCTCCCCTCCTCACCCCCGCTTGAAATAATATTTGATTTTGCCTTCCTGCTGGTTGGATTAGAGTGCTGGTCTCAATGCCGTTGACGTTCCAGAGAGGAAATGGCTTTTTCCTTCCTCAGAGGGTGTTATAGTACTCTGACTTCCATGACTTGGGTGGGAGTAGAGTTGGTGAATACCATACTTTCTGGACTGCTTCTTGGCTATTCTGTAAAATATGCTCATTGAGATTTCATGGAATCTTTAGTATTCATGTAGTTTGAACTTGATATTTTTCTTTTTAAAAGATAAACCAGAGTCTGACTGAAATTGGATTCTGGTTTAAATAAGAATTGGATTCGGTAGTTAACAGATTATAAGGGAAGGTGACTGAAGCAACATATTTCTACTCACTAGTCTACCAGTGAAATTTAGGGTTTTGCTGATTGACGATAGCCGGGTATTTGTTTTTGTTTGTTTGTTTATTTTGCCAGTATCTAGAAATAAAATAAGTTTAAAAAAAACCTTAACCAAAATTTTGCTATTACGTAACTCTGAAGACAGGACACAATTCAACTAGTACATTCTACTTAATGTATGCTTCTGTTCCTATTAAGATAGAATAGTAATGATAAAAAATACCTAATAAATGAAGTAGAATATTTGAGTTAAACTAGTTTTTCTTAGTTTATTATCAACAACAGCAATGTGTTTGCATTCTCCATGAGTCTTACTCACCCTGGAAATGAATAATGCTTTCTCCTAGTTCTGTGTTTTAAAATTTGCTTATTGCTGTGTCCCTGGTGCCTAGCAGCATGACTGGCACATAACTGGCATTCAGTCAGTATTTGTTTCATTTGAGGACATGGCAAATTAATGTGCCAAAGATTTCTGGACTTTTGTCTGGGCTTCCCAATGTTTTATGAATTCAGTCTCCTTTAAAGTAAAGTATATGAAATTGTGTGATGTAATTGGCAATATTTACTGTCCATTATTATTATTGCTATGGTCCTACTTATTTTAGGACATTTCCTCCCAAGAGGTCAGTGCTGTATGCTATAATAGGTTATGATTCATTCTTTCATAGGGATCAATTTTTTTTTTAAATAATCCATTAGAAACCTGCTTCTAAAAACTTTTTAAGGTAGGGTGTGTGTGTGTGTGTGTGTGTCTGTATGTGTGTTTGTGAGAAAGAGGTGGGGGAGAGAGACAAGTAGGAGCAGGAAGGCAGGCAGAAGTCCCTCCCTGGGGGAGATGGTGGACTTAGAGCCCTGCAGGCACATGGGGGCAGTACAGTCTTGTGGTTTTTGGTAAGGGCTTTGCTTTAGAGTCAGGCAGACTGGTTTCAAGTTCAGATTTTGCTACTTAATAGCAGTGTGACATTATGCATCTAATTTCAGAGTCTCCTTTTTTTTTTTTAAAGAAATGTCATGATAGTACCTACAGTTACCTCAAGAAAGAAATGATAATGCAAGTTAGTTCCTCAGTTTAGTTCTTGACCCAAAGTAAACACTCAGTAAACCTCAGCTACAGCTAGTGGGTCATGCATGAGTTTGCAACTTCTGGTTTCTCTTTTACTTTCTCTGTCTCTCTTACCTGTACCCTACTAGGTTATCATGACATATTACACATTCCTGTGATGCTAAAGGACTTTCAATGGCTCATTATCACAGAACATGTATTGTTGTGCAGTCATAACTTTTTATCTCCAAATTCTAGATTACTGTTGCCTTCCAGTGATGACACTGGATACTGAATATTGGAAAAAATGGGAAAGCATCCCAAGTTTCTGCTTTTTTGGTGAGTTGGACGTGCTCTACCCAGTTGAGGTGAATGAAGAATATAGACTTGCATCATTGTAGATCTTAGGGTATGAGATGACCTTGTAACACACCATAATTACTTGAGGCACAGCTCAGATAGAAAGAGGCAGAGAAAGATAAATGAAGGTGCCAGAAGTTGAAAACTTGTGGTCCACAGGCATGTTTGGCTTCACTTTAGTAGTGTTTGGGCAATATTATAAAATCAGAGCAATATGTAAATGCTGATCTTGCCTTCACGTCTGCCAAATGTTTATAAAGCTGAATGATGGATGCAGCTTTTAGGTAGGGCCAGTGCTTCCCTCTTTGCTGCAGTCCCTACCATGCCCTGCTTCTCTCCACCAAGATGACAGGTGATGACTGCCATTTTGCCTTGCACTTAACACTGTTGCTTTTCCCACAGAGGGGAAATCCTCTTTTGTTTCTCTCAAAAAATAAAAGTGCAAAAGAAAAAACCCAAAAGGCACCATGTTTTAAGAAAAATGCAATCAAGCCTGTTTTCCTCTGAGGAGTAAAGAATTTCTTATCCACTTTCACTCATTTTGTTTACGTGACTGGTCTCTATAGATGTTTGAGTCTATAATCCTGTGGGCAGACATGGAGGAGATGTGTTCTCCAAGATCATTCTGTACAGCTTTGGCTGTATCTTTGTGTAAATGAAGATCTGCTGGCCTCAAACCCTTGTAATTGTCCAGGAACTGCAATCACTTTTTCCAGCAGTTCTTTAGAAAGCCAATACCACATCCTCTCCTGGGCACTTGCACAGTTCTTTTCACCTGTCTTCCTTATGTGAACAAATTGAGGCAGGTTACAAACACAGACTGCGAATGTGTGTTTCTGTGGGTGCCACAGCCCTTTCACTCTGAATTTGATCTTAAACTGTGCCCTGGTGCGCATGGAAGCTGGGAATGAACTCTTGCCAACAGAAAATTTATAGTCTTATGAATGAGTAAACCCTAGATCTTTGGAGGTTAATTTAGAAAGAACAGTACTGTTAGGTTCTATGTGTGTTTGTTTCAGTGGGGTGGAGTTAGTAATAGCATTTCCTTGTCCAATAGGAAGTGGGTAAATTGCCAAGCCACTGAGATCACTATTGTTGACTCAGATTCAGCAATAAGATTAGAGTAGGAAAGCTGTCTAGTAACCCTGGAATCTGGGCTGGATGTGATTCTATTTGCTCTTGGCTGGTCAGAGGGCTTTGAGCTGGCATCAGTGGTCCCAGGCTCCTGGATGTGTTACTAAACTACGTTTGCCTTTTGTTGGCTATTCTGAGAAGCAAGAGTTGTAGGAGAAGTGGTGGTGGGTAGTAATTTTCTCTGTGATAGATGAATAATTATTTTCTGCATCGCTTCTATGGTGTGAGAAGGGGAGTACCAGCTTAGAGAAAATTGCAGATCTTTGTTCGTGATTCTTAAGCTGATATAGCACTAGCCAAGGACTTATTCTGAATGAAAAGGAGGTGCTGTATTTTAAGTTGTATTTTAGAAAGGAGTATCCATTGTTTATTCCTTCTCTCATCTGGTGGGTAGAGGGAGCTCCTTGGTGGATTTTCTAGAATTTTCTCAAGACCCCTTTTTTGTCCTTATCAATTATTAGACATTAATTCCAAAAGGGGGAAGTAGGCCACTTTCATGCTACTCAGGTGGAAAAAGGAAATGCTGTGATGTCAGAGCCTGCATGTCACTTCAACCCCTTCCTGGCTTCCTTTGTGGTAGAGGTATGCTTTTCAGTGCTATATCTTGTGGGATCCCCAGCTCCCCTTGCTCTTGGGGATATTGCCTTGGTGCCCAGAGTTCCTGCTTGTCAGCTAGGTGTAGGGTCATGCAGGGGGCCTCTCATCAAGTGCAAAAGTTCTGGTCTGAGGAACATACTAGAAAACTAGTATCTGCTGAAAATAGCAGGCAGATATTAAATAGAGATAATATGCTTTGACCCACAGGAACAATGGAGCCCCCCAGGCAATAGCCCCTGGTCACTCTACCCTAGCTTACATCCTCCATAACACATCCCCCACGGTGTACATTCCTCCACTTGCCCACCTTATCTGAAACTGGTTCAGTTTCATAGTCTTCTGACCAGCCAAGAACAAGCAGAATCAAAACTAGTCCTGATTCCAGGGTACTGGTGATCTTTGAATACTCTCCATTCAAGAGGGTGTTTATGTGTTTATTTCATTGTTGGTAATACTTCATTTCCCTGATGAGCCCTATTTCTTATGCTGTTGGCCATTTGTCCTGTTTTATGAGGTTCTTATTCAAGTTTTGTTTTTTTTTTCCTTTTTATTAATTGGGTTCATTTTTTTCCTTAGTTATTTGCTGGCAGTTTTGCATATTTTACATGCACATCTCATTGGATATATAAATTACAAATATCTTCTCTTACTGTGCAGTTTGCCATTTCTTCTCTTAGTATCTTTTGATTAATAGAAGCTCTTTATTTTGGTGAAGTCCAATTTATTTATAATTTTTCTTTATATTTTGTGCTTTTTACATTTTAAATAACTCATTGCTTTTCCATCTTCTGGATATTTTGAAGCAGAAAATCACGTGTAGAGCTTTCTGGTATAGTTACTGTCATACTGGACAGTTGCATTCTTACATTAGCTGTTGGCCTCAAAGGTGTCCTGAGCCCCTGTATTTATGAAATACATTAGCTTTTACAAAACCCTTTCCCCTTCATTCTCATTTGATCCCAGGTAGGAGTCATTAAAACTCTTGCAGACTGGCCTCATCTATTTTGACAGCTGAGGACTGAGGTGGTTACATGTGCTGTCTGGGGGCTGTGTGTGGCACCTTCACATTTGCTGTGATCTTTGCACAAGGGTAAAGTGTTAGACTGCTGGGTTCATGTCCTGGCCCTGTCACTGTGGACGAGGTACTTGTCCTCGCTGAACTTCAGTTGTCTGTGTCATCTGCTAAATGGGAGTAATGACAGAGTGCCTATCTCATGATGTAGTTATGAAGATTAAATGATTTATATATAGTGTTCAGCACAGCATCTGACACATGGTGGTGCGTTTATATTGTTATTGTTGTTCCTTTATGATTGTGTTGCAGATATCATAATTCTCTGGAGAGTTAGGAAGAGCTTGATTATTTGCTCCATTTCTCTTTCCTAGCTTTGTATTTTCCCTTCCTCATTCCTCTCTCCCCCTTGAGACTTCTGTCTGTTTTGCTAATCCCCTTTTTTTCTCCTTTTTATTTATTTATACAAGCACTGGGTACAGTCAGAATCGCGGGAGGGTGAGAGAATTCACCTGAGCCAGAGCAGGGAACAGAACAGATGAAATACACTGCTGAGGGGAGCAGCGGGAGTGGCAGGAGATAATCCCCTCTTTTCTTATGAAAGGCCACATGCATTTCAAACATGAACTAAATTGGTGCCCTGTATGAGGTGTGAAAGTGTGCCATCATATAGGCACTGACAGAAAGTGTAGGGTCATTGAGTGTTTGGCTTGCTTTATTTTGTTTTGTGGAATAGAAGAATGGGGATGGTAAATGTGGACAGGAAGTTAATGCTTGATTCCAAAGTAAAGAGTGTTGACCCTTTGACCTTGGTTATGGGAAATTTTCACATATAAGAGATTTATTTAGTAGTGGTTTCAGTTGTAATGAAGGAAAATAAATTTGGAGCTGAAGAAGTATTTTGTAGACATCTAGAAGGATAGTACTGTGATCTGGACCTACAGCCATGAGGCTGAACGAAAATCATCAGAACTTAGGGTTATAAGGTTGGAACTAAGTATGTTATATCCACTTCTCCATTATCCCTCCCATAATAAAAGGGAACTATGCTACCTGTGGAAAAGAGCTTGTATTTTGATATTTCTTCTTGAAATGGAAACAAAACCTGCTGATTTTCCTGATTACCAAGGCTAACTGGCCCACCCTTCATAGCCTCTGAGTTTGCCTGAACTTCCTCTTTGTGATGCCAGCTGGAAATTTCACACTGTGTGCAATGAAGTTGAAGTGACATCTGCGAGGTCCTGGAGATCTTGGTATTGTAGGTGACTGTTGTGGTCTCACTCTTTGCTGGTAAGCATCCAGCAGAAAGTGAACTGAGACATAATGGCTACTTGACCCCAGTGTAGAAAGGAGGATGTCTTTGTTTTCTAGTGCAGGGGTAGCTAGAACAACAGGGTAGGGATGGGTGGGCAACCCAAGACAGCAGGCCTCAGACCTGACTGTGCATCAGGATCACCTAGGGTATTGCTTAAAGTCTAGGTTCTCAGACCCAGACCAAAAGTTCAGATCCAGCAGTCTGGGGTTGGGCTGGGAATTTCTATTTGAAGGGAATGTTTGATTCTGAAGCTGCTCCTCAGGTATAATACTTTGAGCAACAAAGTTCCAGGTCCAAGGAGTTGAGAGTTCTGTAGTAAAATTCAGCTTCATGGGCTTTCTATTTCAAATTCATTAAAGCTTTGTGCTTGGCTCTTTAATAGATGGAAAGGTAGATTCAACCACTGTGTTGCCAAGTCATAGGTCAACTGTGTGGAGCCCTGGCTGCAGATAGTCTGCAGACATCCAGCAGGTCTGGAACACTGAATGGGCTGATGGTGGTAGTTGGGCACTTGAGTGTGAGAATGACAATTTCTGAGAAAGAGGAAGAAGAACCCTGGCAGGTGCTAGTGGAGAGAGGAATTACTGTATCTCCTGAGTCATCTTTGCTGTAGTGTGCCAGGGCTCAGTGTGGCCTTCATAGGAATGACTGCCCCTAAGAACTCTGTATCCCTTGTCCCTCCCATCACCTGCCTCTCATGCTCAAACACTCAGACACCTGCTTACACCCTTCCCACCCACATTCACCACTCTTTTTCTCTCCCCCGTACTAGTTCACAACATCACACCTGCACCTCAGTGCCCTTAAATAACAGCCCTTCAGTATTTACATGCTCATATCTTTGAAAACTTTTTTCTTAGGCAATGTTGAGGGTTGATCAATGAAAAGAAGCAAATGTGATATTTAAAACATGTTCAACATAAGTAAGTCTCTATGGACCTCAGGCTTGCTTATTGGACCTCTTTCTTTCTTTAGGCTTTCTCAGACTTTATTTTTTATTTATTTTTTTAAAGATTTATTTATTTTTATATAAGAACTGGAGTATAGGCCAGAGATGTGGGTGGTGTGTGTGAGAGGATTCTCCAGAGACAGAGCCGGGAACAGAACAGGCAGAAGGACTGAAGTACACTGCTGAGGGGAGCAGCGGGCGAGACAGGAGAGGTCTGTCCCGCCATGTGGGTTTCTCCCTGGCTGGCCGGGAATCGAACTTGTGCTGCTGTGGCTGCGGATTGCTTCATAGGGTGCGTCTTAACCCCTGCACCGCCAGGGAGGCCCCTTTCTCAGACTTTAAAGATGAGGATTTGAGTCAGCAGTGTTTAACTTTTTGAGTTGGTACCTTCTTGGATAACCTGATGAATAGTTTGAATTGATTTTACAGAAAAATCCACATACCTTAAGGGGTGAAGGAGGGGGAGGTGGTTTATGGAGTCTCTGGGGCCCATCTGTGGACCTAAGCAAAGAACTCTGCTTAATGAGCATACAGAGCTTTTAGCCCCTTCTCTCAAGTTCTGTTTTATGACACAAGTATCTTTTTCTCATGAGTGCCATCTGTAATGGGAACACAACAAACACCATTTGGTATTGTGCATGCTTTCTGGAGTGTTTGTGTTCAGTTTGAAAGAGTAAGCCAATTTCAGTGAGAGTGAAAAAGCTAATGCCTGTAAAACACTTTGCACCTGATGTGGCATTTATTCATTCTTTTTTTTAATCTTTTTTTAAAGATTTATTTATTTATACAAGAACTGGGGTACAGGCCAGAGGCACGGGAGGGTGAGAGAACTCATCAGAGACAGAGCAGGGAGCAGAACAGGCAGACTGACTGAAATACACTGCTGTGGGGAGCAGCCGGCGAGAAGGAGAGGTCTGCCACGCCATGTGGGAATCTCCCTGGCCAGCCGGGAATCGAACTGGCGCTGCAGAGGCTGTGGACAACTTCACAGTGCTGCGCTCAGCCCACTGTGTCACCAGGGAGGCCTCAATTTATTCAGTCTTCAAAAAATATTACATATGTTTAATCACAACTACAAAGCCAACTACCTCTATAAAACTTCTCCATGTCAAGAGTAGTTTAGAAATATTGGACTAGTTAGTAGATGGGGATCCCCCCAGCTTGAATGTTTCCTTCCTTTTCCTTCAATAATTATTTATTGCTCTCCTATTATGAGTGAACACTTTGTGAAGTATTTTGGAGAATAGGAATGAATAAGATCTCAAGGATCTGACCAAGGTCTATAGGAATTGCTTTACTGCTCTGTGACCCTAACCTGGGTAGGGTCTTATCTTCTATGTTTCATCCTGGCCCCTGAAGGAGATGGGCTTATTGATGACTTTGCTTAGTGAGACTGAACAATGGCTCAGAAAAGCCAGTGGTGTACCTCTCTCAGTGTTGTTAACCCCAGAAACCTCTCACAGCAGGTGTTTCTTTAAGTTTTACCTTCGCCAGGCTCTCTCTCCTTCGGACACTGGGTTCACATTCATGTCCTCCTCTCTCTGCAGGCCAGGAGTTATCACCATGCAGGCGATGTCGGAAGAGGACCGGAGGCTCTGGATGGAAGCCATGGATGGCCGGGAACCTGTAAGTAACAATTCAGGGAAGCACAGCAAGAATAAAGCTGCTGAGTTGCGTGCTGCTTCCCTAGTTCAGTGATTTTTGCTGTTGCTCTAAAGCCTTGGGTTCCTGATGCCAATGTACCAGAGGGAGTTTTTTATTCCCAGGCTAATACTTATAGCTACTGTTACTATTTCTGTGTGAGTACAGTCCCAGAACTTTGACCTCTTACTGCTAAAGCATGAGTTCAACATGATCCTACACCAGAACTCCCCCTTCACCAAGGCAACAGTCCAGTCTTGCTGGCTGAATATTTCTTGACTATATGATACCTCCACAGAGTAGGGTGCAAAGCATTATCTGAAACCTCTTTTAATGGGACAAATGATCATAAATGTATATGCATATTACACAGTATCTTTTATCTTCACTTTCTGGCTCTGCCTCCCCTTGCTGTAATAGCCTGCATGCCATTATAAAAAGTGGGGTTATTACGATTGATGAAAGGAGGTAAGCCTGATAATGTGGTCCATGCTCCCATTTAAGAGATGCTGGTCTTTACTAGCAGATAGATTTGTAGTTTTCCTGCATTTGTGACATATAAAACCCAGGTAAGAGCCCTGGGGAAGCCTTGGAGTCAGAGTAGTTGTCTTACCTTGGTGATTACTAGCTCACCTCCATTGTTGAGCAAACCTCAAGGTAGTAGAAATGCTGAGTACAGTCTAACTATGTCCCACCAATAAAAAGTAAAAGAATCTGTAATGTCAGAGGGCTGGTAATTATGGCTTGCAAAGTTACTATCTGAAAGGGGAACCATGTGCAAGGGACATTAGGTCATGACCTTCATTGACCATAGAATTAAGGACATCAAGCTGGATGTCCAGTATGGATTATTTCAATTTGTTTATATGTTTCTTTCTTAGCCCACCCTGTTTAGGTGATCTGTATTGATGAATGTACCTTTTTACTCAGATATTTTGTATACAATTATGGAACTCAGTATAAAATGACTAAGCATAAATGACTAGTGTTTGCATAACATTTAATAATATATAGAGCGAGATTTAAAGAACTGTTTAAAAATTTTGGCACAGTTTGCTAAATTCTGTTTAAACATTGTTTACTCTTATTTCTTCTCTTGTTCTAAATAAGATACCAGTGATTTTCCCTGGATATGTTGTTCCCGATAGAAATACTCTCAAAGCAGATACACTTTTCTACCTTTAGGGTTTTGTGAAACAATAGCTGCTTTATATCAGAGGCCTTGGGAATCAGATTTCTGAGTAATCCTTGATCTTTGCTATTATCATTTATCGTTAGATGAACACTTCTTTTGTGTATAGGGCATGGATTTGATACATCTCTTAACCCACTTATTTCTGTTAGTACCTTAGAACATAAGTTATGATTCTGTTTCACAAGTGAGGAAACTGAACTTTAAAGGGGTTGAATAACTTGTCCCAAGCTGCACAGATGGTAAGCAACTGTATTAATAGAGCACAGGCTGGGTTACATTAACAACCAGACTCTAAACTATGGTTCCTTAAATAAGACAGAAATTTATTTCTCTCTCAGCGCCCAGAAGTGAACAGTCTATCTGTGGCAGGAGGTGCAGCCATTCTTAACTATGTCTCAACCAGTCACTGCCTTTTTCCAACCAGATAATATTGATGAAAGTATCCAGGACCCAAAAAGTGCACACATCACTTGCATTGATCCAAACATAATTATATGGCCACGTCTATCTGTAAAAGCAGATAGAAAATCTAGGTTATCATAGGGAGCAAATGGCCCAGCCAGTGCCCCAGCGCATCTTATCACTTTGAGGAAGAAAGTACTGTGGGGGTGATTAACATTCTCACCTCAATAGCAGAGCTAGAATTTGAATGCAGGTCTAGCCTTACATGTATTTAGTTTTCCTATTTAATTGAGATAAAATGTCATATTACCGTCTAAGAATACTCACTCAGTTCATTTTTACAATGCCTCTTTGAGCCTCTTGAATATTTCTGCAATTTGTAAGGGAAGAAGTAAGGGTGAAAAATCCTGTCAGACCTCTGTTATTATTGGTGTGGATAAAAAAACCCACTACCATTTTTTTTTTGTGTGTTTCCTGCCAATAAACTGGAGCTCTTTAACTGTTTTACCAACTCCATTTTAATCCACCCCTTCCCCACTCTCTCTACCACTTTATATTTGTTCTCTGTATATAATTGCTCTTCTTTCCTAGCTACTTCAGTTTTCCCATAGGTTAACATCTGGCCTCTGCAGATGGAAAGTGTGCTATTGAAAGAAACATCTCTTTGCTTTAGAATGTACATATTAAAACAAGTTTAAACACAAACTAATTCTGTTTCTAAACATAATATGAACTTATTTTCTCACAGGAACTTATAACTTGTATTGAAAACCATACCTCTGTGTGATTTTTAGTTTCCTATATAGAGAGATAAATACAGAACAAATGATGACTGTATAATTGCCAGGAATATCAGGCTTAATTTTGTCTCCCATTGCTGAGAGCCTCTAGGGAACATTACTGGAGATATATACCCAATAGACAATTAGCAGCTCCAGTTTTAATCACCATCTCCATAATTAGTTAAATCTGTCCCCTTGAGAGTTTTGGTTTTGGTAAGAGAGCACAAACCTCTCTCTCTGTAGCTAGTCTTAAGAGTATTTCCCTTGTTGCAGGGAAATGTTTATGGTAGCATCTCTCTTGTTTTACAGTAACAATTCAGTTCTGTGATTGATTATTCTATGTTGGAGGGGTTTTATTTTTGTATTTTTCATCCTTTTTCTTCTTTTCTTATTCAGTAATACCTCAGGTTGCTAGAAAAATAAACCTAAATGAACCCCAAGTCAGTTAGTTTTGCAGTGTTTTTACCTAATTGTTACATAAATTGCATACTGGTATCCTGGTCTAGAGAAATGTCAAATGTCTTTGTGGTATTGATTGATATATAATAGAGGAAGAAATTAGACTTGTTTCCCAGTTAGTGGGCAGACAGAGGTGCACCTCAGGTCACCCAAACTGTGCTTCAAAACAGATTCTGCCATCTGCCAGATAAAGACAAAGCATACTCTCAGTGTGAAAGACCTTGAATGGTATGATTATATATAGAGAGGGAATGAAAAGAAAGGATATAGTTTTCCAATGAAACACTCCAAATTACCCATTCCCTCCTGGGTAAATGCCCAGCCAACTAGGGTTGGCCCACGGTGGGGCTCCTGAGGCCCAAAAGCTCACCACAAGTCTCAGACACCTTTTGATGGGGAACCACAGGAATGGGACAGAAGGGGCCAGGCAAGTCTTAGACCAAAGGAGCAAATGAAAGTACAAATCAAGATAACTGCTGCCATCGTCAGCCTTGCCATGTGTATCTCACCTATATGTCTTTTGGGTGTCTCTACATATCTGGATTCCATGTGTCTCCTCCAAATCCCCAAAGTCTCAAGTGCAAGTGCAAAGCTGAGGAGGAAGTGGGCCCTTCTTCACATGTCTTTTGTTCTGTGTGACTCTCTGCTGTGTCCCCTTCTCGTGTCTCTTTAAGAGTTCTCTACTTTTTTTTTTTTCATAAAGATTTATTTATTTATTTATACAAGCACTGGGTACAGTCAGAAGTGCGGGAGGGTGAGAGAATTCACCAGAGACACAGCGGGGAACAGAGCAGGCAGACTGACAAAATACACTGCTGAGGGAAGCAGCAGGCGCAGCAGGAGAGGTCTGCATGCCATGTGGGACCCTTGACGGCTTTGTAGCCCAGCGCTCAACTGCTGCGCCACCAGGGGAAGCCTACCTTTTTTTTTTAAGATTTTTTTTTTTTAATTTATGCAAGATTCGGGGTACAGGCCAGATGCACAGGAGGGTGAGAAGATTCACCAGAGACAGAGTGAGGAACAGAACAGGCAGACTGTCTGAAATACACTGCTGAGGAGAGCAGTGGCCAAGGCAGGAGAGGTCTGCTCGCCATGTGGGTTGCTCCAAGGCTGGCAGGGATTGAACCGGCACTGAGGAGGCTGCAGACAGCTTCACAGCACTGCGCTCAACTGCCTGCACCACCAGGAAGGCCCAAGAGTTCTCTATCTTCACCTGGCTTCTTAGCTCCATCCCTTGTTAGAAGGAGCAGTGAACCTGTAACCTCCCGTTTAAATGGAGATTGCTCTGTTATATCCTGCAATAAGCATTATGGATTTTACCTGTATAGTGAATATGAATTCAGTGAAGGAAACCCAATTCAAACTTGCTGAGAAAAAACTGGTATATTGGCTGGAAAATATTGGGACATAATAGTTCTGAACCTGGGAGCCTTGATAATATCTGGAGTTAGTTTCTTCTTTTGTGTTGGCTTCTTTTGTGCATGGTTCTCAACATGCAATGGTGGTTTATTTTCTAACTCTTCCAGGCTTATATCTTATTATCAAGGACAAGGATCCTGAAGTGTTTTCTGTGACAGGCTAGATAGTAAGCATTTTTGGTGGTGGGGGCCATTTAGTCCTTGTTGCACCTACTCATGTTTGCTGTTGTAGCTCAAGAACAGCCATGGTGAATAGGCAATTGGTATGGCAGTACTTCAATAAAACTGGTAGTAGGTTAGATTTCAGGCATGGGTCATACTTTATTAATCATTGATCTAATGGTTGAGCAGAAAGATAGCTTTGTGTAATAATTCCAAAGAAGTCCCATATTTGAATATATCAGACTAAGTACTTGGATCAGAGGATGGGATGCATGAATTGACTAGACTTGACTCATTTGCCCACTGCATTAGAGCTGCATAATTAGTGGGCAAGTTTCACTTTCTCTGTGTGAAAATCCAAGTGTTGTTATGGGAGGAAGGGGGAGGTAGATACTAGTTAGGCAAAAATGACAATTTCTCCCTACTTTCATTGCATTTTATATTCAAAGATATTGCTCTTTGATAGTTGGCCAAGAGTGAGATTCACAAATTTGCTGCAAACATCATGCTTAATGTTGAAAGTGTGAATGCTCTCCTCCTAAGAATGGGACCAACACAAGTGTACTCTTACCACTCTTATTCAGCACAATACTGGAAGTCCTAGCCAGTGCAGTAGGGTAGGAAAATGAAATAAAAAACATACAGGTGTCAGCCAAATGTCAGCAAGCTAATTCATCAGATAAAGTTTTGAAATAATTTTACTGCATTTTTTAAATTTCATTTTCTACTAAAATGAAGAAAACTATAGAATCAAGTTATAGCCACATATGCTCTAGTTTTAACCTTGTGGCCTTTGTCTTTTTCCTGGGAGCGACAACTTTCTATATTAAATTAGACATGGAAACCTTAGTTTAAGCTGCATTAATATTGTAGCCAAGAGAATTTTTGGAGGCATCAAATTGCTTTTTATCATTTACTAATAACATAAATGATCTGTCCTTTTCTCATTAGATATGTTGGTAAGCATGTTTGCTAAAAGAAAGCAGATTACTAGTCCATCATCATTGCCAACATGTACACACCCAACTGAAGTATTTATTATTCTCTTTCCACTATGAAAAGATGTCTTGGCAAGTCAGTGCAACTAACAGGGTGATCCAGATTCTCTTTAAACTGTTTTTGTTTGTTTGTTTGTTTATATTCCTTTCCGTGTGATTAGTGGTGTTTGTCTGAAATTTTTCATATTATCTTCTTTTAGAGGTACTAGTCCTTCTTCACATCACAAGAATTCTTTAGTAATATTAGCTATTTCTACACTTTGGTCCAAACTTGAATCTCTTCAGAAGATTGGAGGGTTGATAGATGTCAAAGTTGTATGAAAATAGATTAGAAATATAATAAACAGATGATGTGGCATCAAAAATTGTGTGTAAATCTTTGGATTACACAAGGAAATTGCAACATTTGCAGATTCAAAAGGAGTTTAGATTTTTACCTTTGGGTAAAACAAATGGCAATTTAATATGGCTAAACCTCATAGCTGTGGAGCTGAGAGAAACGTACACCTCAGCCAGCATCATGCCCTTAATTACATGAGAAATACTGTCTAAAAAGGCCAGTTAGTGGTTGATCTTGGGTAGGTAATCCAAGTCCTCTGGCTTCCAGCTCTGTGCTATTTTTACTACAACATGCACACTGCTGGATATCAGGAAACCATTGTTTAAGTGGAGCTCCTCTTTGTAGCTACTGCAGTGGAAGAAGGGAAAATAACAGACGAAGGAAAAAAGCAATAAGAGGATAAAACATCTTTGCTTCCTTCTCTACACCTCCATGTTAAAGAAATCTATTTTAGTCCTTTTGGACTCTGCAACTGAACCAAGTATGCCCTTCTTTGTCCACCTTTGTCCACTGTGCCCAAGATCCTGACCCTAAATCTTCAAAAACTCCTAGAATAAATGAGCAGTTGCACTGCATCTTATGCTCTGCCCCAGGTGTCAGAAAGAGTGAGTTGTTAGAGTAAGGAGAAAGTAAGATTGCTTCTTGTTAAGAGGCAGAATGTCATGAGTTTAAGAATATGGGCTCAGGCAGCTTGAGTTTAAATTCCTACTTACCTCTAATAGCTCTCTAACCCTGGAAAATTACCTAATCTCTCTGAGCTTGTTTCTTTGCCTATAAATGTGAATATTTGTAATCCCTTCCTCTAAGATAGTTGTGTAAGCATCAGTATATACGTAGTGCACGGAGTACCAGGTCTCTGTGTGACGAAGTGCATATTACAAGTTAGTTATTAGTGTTGTCTTTTTGGAGAGGAGTGGCAAATATTGGGATACCTGGATTATCTTCTAGCTCCATTTCTAAGTCATTTGATTCATTTGAGCACAGAGTTTATTAAAAGTCATTTTATGTGGACTCACCAGAGTGCAGGGCCAGGACTGCTTTCACTAGTATGGAAAAAGTGATTTCATTTAGCAGTAAGACTAAATGTTCAGGCTATGAGTGGACAGGCATGGAGTAAACTCTAGCCTCTCTTGCTGTGATGCAGCCAGGCCTGGCAGTTCGTAATCCCAGTTGTATGCTCAGCTCAGCCCACGGCTCTACGACTGATGCTAACATTTTTCTTTCCTTGGTAAAATAAGATCAAAGGAGAATTGATGGCTAAGAAGGTGTGGGGTGCAAAGGCAATGTTCTTGTGTAGTGATCCAGGTTTCATTCCTTTGTGAGTGGAATGATGATTTGGAAAGATAGTTTTGTCCAGTTCGTGAAAATTTTCTTTATAGTTCTACATAGTGTTAGTTGGTGAAGTGTTTGAAAATGATGTCCTTAGTTTGCTTTCTACTTTCCCTGCTCATCCCAAAGCTACTGGGAAATTGGATTATAATTCTGTTATTTTGTTGGTGTGTTTTTTCTTCTCTTACTGGATCAGGAGTTGATACAAAGTTTCATGTTTTGAGTCATCTGAGTGTTTTCATATAGGTATAATTTATAATAGTACACATATCACTCTAATGTGTGCAAGTCTTAAAAGATCTTTAATAATATTCACTTCTTTGTTCACTTCACAACAACAATTTCTCATGGAAGACAAAGAATCTTTAGTTGGTCAATTTGAGCTATAAGGTGGGAGAAGAAAGGAGGTCAAATGAAATTGTTTTATGCTGGAGATTTGATGAAACTTCTCAAAGGAGTGGGTTTTGTTGGCTGTAAGAGTTTTGTTTGATCATTATGACTACTAACATACTTACTAACTTACTAACATTATGACTTACTAACATACCTGACACTTACTCAGGTGTCCTGGCATTCTTCTTCAGCAGTAAGCAAACATTAGCAATTGTCCACCAATCACTTTGATGGACAATGAGGATACCAAGATGAGGACAGGCCATATTAATGGAAATTTCATTTCTTTTGCTTTTTCCCTTTTGCCTCCCACAGTGTCTGGGGACAAAGTTAGTACCCAATAAATATTTGTTGAATGACTAGTGTCAGTATAAAGGCAAGGGTTGAAGATTACTGAGCTTGTTTTTCTTAGTTGAATTGCCAACATTATCTGAGACTGTGGGTAGATTTGGAGTTATTTGAATTCCTTGATTTTACAGTTCATTAGGATAACGGAATTTAGTTTGTGATCCTTAATCTTTTTTGTGCCATGGATTCATTTGGCAGTCAGGTAAAGCCTTTATATTCTTTCTCTGAATAATGCATAAAATAAATTACATGATTTGCAAAGGACAAATTATATAGAAATACAGTTTTGAAAATAATAAAATAACTTATAATAAATATATGTTTCTTCATTACCACATTAAATAATAAGACAGAAGGGCAGGTCTGATAATGTTTGTAATGACATTTCAGTTTGCCTACAGTGGTAGCAGTGTTATTTGGAGTCATCTGGAATTTCTAATGGTAACAAAATCACAGATACTGCTAATACTACGTGGTTTGTTGCCCACATTCATATTTGAGGGGAACACTAAACTTCAGTGAGAGTTTAATGTACACAATAATTGTTTTTCTTTTTGTCGTCCAAGTTCATAGATCCCTGTATTATCTCATTTACCTCATCTCTCCATTTCTTTGCATTGATGTTCTGAGAGGTTTTCATCCTGCCTGCCATGTCTTTTTTTTTTTTTTTTTTTAAAGATTTATTTATTTATTTATACACGCACTGGGTACAATCAGAAGCGTGGGAGGTTGAGAGAATTCACCAGAGCCAGAGCGGGGAACAGAACAGGTAGACTGCTGAGGGGAGCAGCGGGCACGGCAGGAGAGGTCTGCGCGCCATGTGGGACCCTCGCCAGTGGCCCGGGAACAAACCAGTGCTGCAGAGGCTGCAGGCAGCTTCGCAGCCCAGCCTTCAACCGCTGCGCCACCAGGGAAGGCCCCTGAATTCCAAGTTTTGTCTCAACTTGTAATTGTACATCTAATAGTATGATTATTTGATTAATATCTGACCCCCTCCTGGATAGTCATCTTCAGGAGGAAAGGAACATTACAGGTTGTGAGGTTTGTTTGTGTTCTGGAATCCTTCCTTCTTATTGACTGGCACAGAGTAGGTGTTCAATGCATACTTGGAAAAATATCAGGTGAATGAATCAAAGGAAAATTAGAGTATGGTTGATTGGTTTAGTATGATTTGTTCTTAGCTGAGACTATTTTTTCAGTGATTTTGCTTTTACAGATCTTCAAAAATCTACAGCTTACTGTTCTCTTTCTTTGTGAGCTTTTTTGGTATAAATATAACTTGTAAGTCCTTTCAATTGTTCAGCATTTTCTTCAAGCCTCAGATCACTATTGACTTCATCTTCACTACCTTTGTAGACTTGAACCCCTCTTATTTTAACTTTGATTATATGTCCTTTAATATCCTGTCATTATTTTTGTCTTTATTATTTAACCTAACCTCTGGGTAGTAGGATTGGTCATGAGAAGGAATTTGAGCCTCGTGCTTCATCTGAGTGTTTTTATAGAAGTATAATTTGTAACAGTGTACATATTATATCAACCTAATATGTACAAATCTTAAAAGATGTTTAATATTTACTTCTGTGAATATTGTTCTGATTTGATGTAGTTTTTCAGTCAGCTTGTGTTGATTTTGTAATAAATAAAAGTCATAATGGAGAGATCTCTGTGAACTGTTCTTATTTCTTCAGACATATCTTATGCTTTCTTTGTCATTACCATTAGTTGCAATTGTAGAGTCATACTTCTGTTGTGGAACTTCCAATCCTCACCATGCTCATTTTACTGTATAAAAGCTATATAGCTTCACTTCAGGTTATTTAACCTTTTAGTCTTTGCTTGACATTTAGGTTACTTTAATATTTTTATTACATCATTACAAAAAGTGGTATGGTGAAAATCCTCACATGTACTCCACTATTTACCTGCTGGAGCTTTTTTCTAGGATACACACAAAGTGGGATTGCAGGTTGAGTGGTGTGCACTTTTAATATTTTAATGTTCCTTCCCTCTTGAAGATGACTATCCAGGAGGGGCTCAGCTTAATCAAATAATCATACTACTAGACTAAATCTGTTCTAGGTTATATTGTTGCCTTCAATGACCCAATGGGGTGTCTGTTTTCTCCCCACCTTTGCCAGCACTGGCTATTATGAATCTGTGTGTCAATGTGGTGGAAAATTGTATCTTGTTTCCATTTGCATTTTTCAAATTACTAATAAGATTGAAAATCTTTGTTCACATTCTCAGCCATTTGTATTTTTCCCACTTCATACATGTATGTAAAACATCTAGAAAGTGCCTGGCACATGTTTCATGTTATATATAGTATTATTTGTATTCCTTTTTGAATTTCCTTTTTTTTTTTAAAGATTTATTTATTCATGCATACAAGAACTGGGGTACAGGCCAGACGTGTGGAGTGTGGGAGGATTCACCATAGACAGAGTGGGGAACAGAACAGGCAGACTGACGAAATACACTGCTGAGGGGAGCAGCGGGTGGCAGGAGAGGTCTGTCGTGCCATGTGGGATTCTCGCTGGCAGGCCAGGATTGAACCTGCACTGCAGAGGCTGTGGACAGCTTCATATCGCTGTGCTCAACTGCCTGCACCACCAGGGGAGGCCCCCTTTTTTGAATTTCTGACCTTGGGATTATACCCATCATTTTTCTCAGTTCTGCTTTCTAAAGGCCAAGGTATAAACCTAACTTTTTCTAGTGTTCTCTCCTTGACTTACAGGATTTTTTTCACTTTTATCCTTGTGGGTGTCTCTTACTTTCTAGCAACCCACCCTGCTGCTCAGGTTTGAAGTAGTGTATGACACATGGCTCATAGTCCTTCTCACCTGAGCCCTGCTCTCTTGCTTCACCAGGCTGTGAGAGCTGAATGGGATGCCCAGGAACCTCCAAATCACTCTGCTCTGACAGCATTCGGCTGCATATCAGACTTTTCCATGTGCTACTAAGTCTTATGTTTTCTCAAGGATCCTTGAACTGCAGTTTCTGGCAGCTGCAAGGGCACTCAGCCTACCAGCCCAGCTGACCTGTGTGCATTTTTATTTATTTTTCAAATTTTATTTTTTAATGAAATGGCATTGTTTTACTTTTTTTTTTTTTTTTTTTTCATTTTTGAGGGTATAGGATTGCTCCCCTCAGATGTGGTCACTGCAGCTTTCCAGTCCTCCACCATAGTCCATTGTCTCTCCTCCCCTTTCTCACTTCCCTCCTCCCTCTCCTGTGTGCTTTTTTTGCTATCCTTTCTACCATCTCAGGAAAGAGAGAGAAGATGCCTGCCCCTCTCTATACTGGTTCCTGAGGGAGGTCTTTGTGCAGCTGCTTTCCCATTTTATTAACTCTGTGTACAGTTTGATAGTTTTTGGGAAGTTTCTTCCTTCCTTTTTTGGCCTAGGTTTACTACTGCCCACCCTCATCAGAAGACATTGGCATAAGTGAGGCAGCAACACTGAAAGTTTCTGTCACCAGTTAGTTGTTCATTTGAGTCAGAATTAAGGCCAAATTAAGAGTTCCCTATTTTGTTTCCTCCATCTGGAAGATGACATTTTTGCAAGTCAAGAATTTGTCAGAGACTAGTTGTGTATGTGTGCTCTGTGTGTGTGTGTGAACTCATTTAGAATAATTTTTTTTACTTTTCATTTTGAAATCATTTCAGACTTAAAGTATTACAGAAATAGTGTAAAGAATTTCAGAATGCCCTTCACCCAGATACCCTAAATGTTAAAATCTTACATACAGTGTAACTATCAAACTGTAATACTGTATCAGCGTATTACCTATTTTACAAATCTTAAATTTTATCCTTTGTCCCACTAATATATTTTTTTTTTCTGGTTCAGGATCCGATCCAGGATTGCACTTCATTGTCACATCTCTTTATTTTCATTTACCTGGTGTAGTTCAGTTTGACTTTTTAATGGAACCTTGCCATCAAGACAACAATTTATCTCTCTTTTCATCTTGGGGTTTATTTGGGGACTGTTGTTAATATCCTCCTGCTGTCTCGGTAATAATTCATACCTTTCCACAGTAAAACCACTTAGGTTTCTCTCTGTCTTCTTGCAGAGGCTCTCTGCTATAAATTTCATGTTTGTAGATTTTCTTATGTTTACTGTTTTTGAACATTTTGTCTTCTGCTCTGTATACTCCTATTCCTTATGTAATTTACTATGTTTATTATCTCTATTGTAATTGGTTTAAAGATACTTGAGGCTATAATTGGATCTTAATAGACATTCCATTGTGTGACATCCCACCTCTAGCGGCAGCACCAATTACGGTTGGCCTTCTCTCAGATATTACGGCAGTGATTCATGGGAGTGGAGATTATGGTTGGATTAGCTTCAATTTTTTTTTTCCTCTGTGGGAAAGGCAGTCAATAAAAGAAAGAGTGACTGTTCATTTGTAGAGTGATGGAACTGCCTCTTAGTCCATTTCTACACCTTTTTCTTACACCCTAAGAGCCAGAAAGTGATCATATTTGTTAGTGCTCAAATCAAGGATGGTATTTAAAAAAATATATTGGCAGAAGAATCTGGAGGCATTTTGATTATTAGGAAGTCTGTGAATTAGGTTGTTTGCTTTGTGATGAGGTATGTAACAAGATAAGCATTTCTGAAAAATTATCTTGGGAATTGCTGAATTGGACTTCAGTGTGGTCAAGTCAGGGAGCCCCTGATGCCAGTGTGACCACATTCTTTTTGGGTGTGTTTCCAAAAATCCTGCCCCCTGACCTTGGAAGAAAACACCAGAACAAGTAAACACATCCTAAAAGCAAAGCTATTTTCTAGTATGGTTTTAAAATCTTTCCTTTTGGTCATCTGGAAAATAGTGCAGACATGCGGTCTAGTGGTTATGGCCAAAGGCCGAGCAGAAGGAGCACGGCCTCGGACAGCCCCCAGCCAGCTGCCATTGCACCCGCATGCTGTGTGGTCTTGACCTAAAGCCCAGAAAAGTGAGGTTACCCCATCTTTACTCCTTTATTCCTAAAAGTTAAAAAAAAGGAGAGAGTGAGGGGAACCAAAAACTTAGATTCCTCATGTTAGCAACACACCCTCACTCTTATAACCATTCTATTTCATTTTCTTTATCCCAGAAAACTAAAAAGAGCTTTACTTCAGCCAGATTAAGGAGATCATCAACATTCTTGAGGTGAATTGATGAACAGTTTTTCGATTTGGTTTTTATATTGGGGTTGGGAAGGCCAAGTGTTTAAATACATTGGAGTCCTTTTTTAACTTGCCCTTGGAACTACTGTATAGAATGAAAGCCATCTTTCTCCTACTAGTGTTGGCCCATACCAGGCATCTGAATGGATAATAATACCTTGCTTTGGTACTTTCTCCACCTAGTTCATACCTCTGTGTTGTCATCCCAGGAAGATGTTGTCTACCGAGGGCAGGGACCATGTCTTTTTCATGTTAAATGTTGCCTACTTTGGGTACTTAGTAAAGTGCTAAGATTTTAGAAGCACAGCAAGTACCCAGTTACTAATTGAATTAACTTGGAGACAATGAGTTGAGTGAAATTCTGTTATGTAATCTACAGTCAAATTTATATGTTGAATGTCCTGGATTCTGTTCATTTAGGACCACTCTAAATAGAAATTCATGAAGGCAAGAATCTTGACTTTGTTCTTCTTCTTCACTGTCCCTGGCATCTCAAATAGCCCTATGCCAAGAGCACTGCACATGAAGTCTCTATGTTCAAGAAATATTTATTGAATGAATGATGAATAAGAAAAAGAATATCCAGAAATATACTCCTCTTTTTAGTCACAGACTTTGAACATAGATATTGCTTCCACACTGCTCAGAATTAATTCTTTATATCTTATATATACAAATACTGTGATATTAGTATATGGCAAAAACCACTGTGCTGTGCCAGAGAAAGTTTCAGGTAGGAAGATCTGTTAGAGATTGAGGATCTGGCATTGATTAAAAAGTTTATCATCTTTCAACTGTTGCTTACTGTCTTGAGCACCAACAATAAAGTTAGTGTGTGGAAGTATGCACATGCACCATGTGCAATATTAGCTGTACATGTGTGCATGTTATATATATTGATTTCTTGCCATTTTCTGGCTTTCCTTGAATTCCTGAATAATAATTATGCTCAGAGCTGTGGTTACTGGTGACAAGATTGTCATTTGTAAAAGAAACTGTGAACATCACCATTCTTTTGGCCTTATTGAAGAAGCTGAGAGTGGATAGCATTCCATTTCCTAAGACAGTTTCTTTACTTTAGCCCATTATTTAGAATTTTAAGAATATATAGCCTAAGAAAAAGTGTTCTATATACATTATGAACCTCCCCACCCCCCCACACACATACACACACACACCCTGCCCTGATGTGTTATAACAGAGAAGTTGAAGAACATCATGCATATTTCCACAGATGCGTTTCACTCTGGGTACAAGTAGATTCTTGCTGGCTTAGTTTAGTGCAAAGAAAGTAGTAAAGGATTAAGTGCATGGACTTCGAAATCAGCCTATCTGAATTTGAATTCTGATTTTGCTGTGAGCTCTTAAATATATCATGTAAATTCTCTAAGCTTCTGTTCATCCAGTTATAAAGTGGGGGAGTAATAGTATTGGAGCAGATACCACATTGGAGATACCAAGGTTAATGCACACTTGACAGTGAATTACTAAGACTTTTAGATTTTTTAAATATGTCTGCATATATATTACATCATTGTCTAGAGAGTTTGAAGATCTATCCTGACTCAACGCTGACTGACTTTGGACTAGTTGCAGTTGGTAAACTTACAATTATTCAGGAAAACTTAACTATGATATATTTTCTTTTCTTTTTTGGGGAGTAGCTCTTGGAAGAGAATATAAAGCAAGAAAGCAAAAATAGTAATACTTAAAAAAAAATCGGACTAAAAATTGCAGAGAAATAGGATTCTGAAATTATCAGACTAGCTTTATTAACTTTATGTTGATATGATAATAGTACATAAAGCAAACATAGAAATGTCCTACTGAGGTTTTATAGTGATTTCCAGAGAGAGTTGAAACATGTTGGCAGAAAGGATTACAGGGCTACTTAGGATACATTATTGTTAGTCTATTGCAAGGGGCTCAGTGGCCGTGTGATTAATACATGTTTTTCTTGGAGTATGACCAGAACTGTATTACAGAAAGTTTTCATTTTGCCACTATCATCTCTTTAGTTCTAAAATCTACATATTGTAAGTATTGTGTCATTGTTCATCTTTGGTTAGGTCCAGTAATACATCATCAGAATCAGTTTTGGAGGTTAGTATCAATGTTAACCTGGAAAGTTCGCTGTTTCTTGTGGGTGTATCTCATCTCCAGCCACCATGTAGTTCACTTTGTTTATGTATTCATCATAATCACAGGAGCGTTGGTACAAAGAATTAGACACAAAGTTACAAGGATAAGAAGGGAGGGAGGAAACTGTAACTTAAATGAGTTCCATTGATTGGTGAATAGGGACTTCTCAGCTTGGGGTCCAAAGATGGACTTGGGGAGGAAATGGGAACTCTCTGAAGTGGCATGCAAGATATTTGTACTAAAGAAAAAAATCCCATAGCAATTAATAGTTGACAAAGGACACTGTGGCCCACTGCCACATGGCCATTTCTTGAGAATAGTCTTTGGGGTCAGGCTCTCTGTTCTGAATAATCATTAAAATAATGGTATATTGTTTCTTCCGTGCCTACTTTTGAGTTCAAGAGGACTGCTTAGTCCATCAGTCTGCTGGTTGCTGGCATTCTGAGTGAGGTAAAATAAAGCCTCGTTTCTTTTGTGAATAAATTATATGGAGAACATGCATTGGAGAGTGAGTATGTGTATATAGGGGTAGGTTGGGAGGGGGAGAGGTGTAGAGAATGACAGCCAGTGGGAAAGAGAGAACACATATGCATTGGGGACTGTCTCACATTGGGTTTTCATGTTGGATTGCTACCTACTATATTATCCCATATTGATTTGTACTTGTGCTTTCCATTTTGTGATCACCAAATTAACATTTAAACTCAGATTCTTGGAGTGACTTTTTTTTTACACATTTTTGGAGAGCTTTAAAAAGCTTTACATGCAAAGAAATGAAGTAGAATTAATATTGCATTTTCTTTAATTCCTGAACAACTCTATTTTCCATTCCAAGAGAATTGACTTCATGGTTATAAGGAGGTCTGTAACCCTGCAATTGTTTGAGTTAACTTTATTCCAGGCTAAATTATGATTGAGGCCAAATGAGATTGAAGAGAACCCTCTCTCAAATAAATGTCCATCACAGGGATAGCTACAAGAGTTACATGAAGAAAAGAACACTTTCAGGATGGGTCCTGTGTATGTATAGTACTTTAGTAGAGCCCATTTTGCATCCAGACCAAGTTATTCTTTTAGTATCTTTCTTTTAAAGTAGTTTCTAGGATGATAAATACTTAGGAAGTGTAAACTAGACTTTCTCTCAAAGTTGTCCTTGTCTTTGGCAAACTTTTGAAGACGGTTAGAAATGTAAAGTGACGGAGGGAACTGTCCCCACTTCTGTTGCTCATTTGTGCCCCAGCACCTCCATGCTTCACTTGGAATAGCAGACAAAGAATTCAGATTTGGGCAGGGGTCTGATCTAATCAGCTATTGTGGACAGGATAGGTCACTTTCAGGGCCTGATTGCCTCATCTGAAAAATGAAGAGACTTGTGTGGTTACATCAGTCTTTAGGATTGTATCAGTTAAGGGGGATCTTGTAGCTCTGAGACGTGAATCCAGATCTTCTGAGTAATCAACCAGTCAAGATATGATCATGTAGACTAGTGGAGGGTCCTGCCACAGAAAGTCCCCATGCTGCTCATTTAGAAAGTTTTTCTACATCTGCTGGATTGGAGATGAACACAACACAAGAGGAGTACGTGGCTTGGAAGTATTGCAGATAATATTAGTTTCTTACAGCTTCTGAAATAAATTTCCAAAAACTAGGTGGCTTATAAGAATAGAAATGTATTCTCTCACAGTTCTGGAAGCCAGAAGTCATAAATCAAGGTATCAGTAGGGTCATGCTCCCTTTAAATGCTCTGGAGGAGAATCATTCCTTGCTTCATGCAGCTCTAGGCATTCCTCGCCTTACCATTCCAATTTCTGCTCAGTTTTCATGTAGCTTCTCTCTTTATCTATATCCTCTCCTCTTCTGGCTTATATAAGATACTTGTCATTGGATTAGGGCCCAACAGATAATCTAGGATGACCTTAATTACATCTACAAAGACCGTATTTCCAAATAAGGTTCTGAAGGTTAGGACATAGACGTATCCTTTTATCAGTCACCATTGAATTCACTGGAGCAGATTATTTTCCTTTCTTGGTCTCTGCCTTGTAGAAGTGCCACATACCATCTTGCTACTGACATTCGGCTGTGAGAGATGCCTCTCTTTGGGGAGCTTCCTCTGGGTATGTTTCTATTTTCTTTTTCTCTTATCTAAGTCACACATGCTAAAATTTGTTGTAGTTTTGTCTGGAAGTGACTTTCATGTTCCCCTGCTGCATTGCTAACAGACATTACAATATACCTGTCAGCAGAGGACAGTCTTGGTTCCTCCGTGGAGGAGATGGCACAAGGTTGAGAGACACAGCTGTTGATAGAAAAGGAAAAATAAGAGACACCAGAAATCCCATCCTGACCCTGTTCCATGAACCATTCTTTTGTTAGTCTAAAGCAGAAACAGGTATTTACTCTGAGGGAGCTCAGTCATACCTTGACCCCCTTTATCTCTCATAATTGGCTATTACTTTTCTTGCTTGTTTGCTTTTATTAAGGTAGTAGCAGGTGCAATGGCATGGAGAAGATACAACTTATCTAACCCCTTGCCCCATTCAGTGAATTTAAACCATGCTATGGTCCAGTCTGACAAAGTGAAAACCCCTTTCCCAGATTCCCTCACTGGTTGCCCATTGCCATTTCTTCATACAACACAGGAGGATGTGAGCTGCTCTTCAAAATTCTGAGCCTCTGAAATTCAGTTCAGTGAACATTTATTCAGTATAAACTATGTTCCGGCAACCATATAGGTATTGAGAAAGTAAACAAGCAGAGTAGGCACCTGCCCTTGTGCCATGAATAGTACCCTTTTTTCCTTCGTGTGTGGTACAGTTTTCTAATCTTGTGCACTGTGGTGCTTAGTTGTTTCAAACTGAGTAACATCTTTGTAAAGCTTCCATGCAAGTTAATCTTAACTGTGCACCAAACATCCAGATGTGGTGTCTCATAGTTTCAGAGTCCTATTTCTCGTAGGTTTGAAGCTTTCAATGGTCTATTTCAAGCACCTGCTTGTTTCATCATTTCCATCCTCTCTAATTGTCTGATTTTTCAAGTTCTGACCCTGGAGGATACTGTCTTTGTCATGCTAGTTGATTATTTTAGGACTTGCCAAAATTAAGACTGCCTGTCTTATATGGACAAAATTGTCCTTTCATTCTTTTTAAAAATTTAATGAGTGGAATGTGTGGTGACCTCTTGATCAGATACCAACCAAAAGAGTTTCACTGTCCTTTTACCTATGTTGCCAAGGCTAAGTATCATTCCTACCTGAGGTAGATTTCAAGTGTTCACCTGGGATGGGGCCACAGAATTATCCTGCAGAGCCTTGGTCAGTGTGGTCCACTTGGGGTAGTGGTATCCCAGTTTTCTTCAGACCTGAGTCTCTAGTGGAATCTTATTGTAACTCTCTTGTCTTCTTTGGGCCACTGAAGAGCATGTTCCTCCATCCCCCCCCCCCCCCCCGCGCCATTTTAATATAGATGTTACAAGACAAGCAAGTATGTTGTCCAAGGAAAGTTACTTAATCCTGCAACCCAATTCTGGAAGGGGGCATCAAGACTTTGGGAATATTATTAAAGACCACTAGGTAGTAGTTAAGGTCTGCTAATCCCATTCTTCCTATGAAGTAGAAGAATGTTGAACCCCACAAATGGCATTTTTTTCTGAGAATTTACTACAATTTTCACCTAGTTTACAGCTCAGACCAGGGTATGCTTTTTTTCTCTGCTCTAGTGTCAGTCTTGGCTGAGCATACTACATCCTTGGCTTCTGGTAGAGTCCCTTTGTTCTTGTAATTGAAAATTCCCAAGGTTACCTCTCCTCTGTGTTATAAATATGTTTTCTAACGAGTTGAGGAATTGCCCTCCCCACTCAAGCCCAGCCCTTCTGGACTTATTCAGTTAGTTTTGTTTTCTCTCTAGCACTGTTTTCTTTCTCTCTTAAAAACACTCTGCTTCCTTGTTAGTCCAGACTATCCACTTCCCATTGGGATCTCTGCACCCTCCCTCCTGAGAGCTTGCCAGGTCCCCCTGCCTAGAGCAGTAATTTTTTCCAGTAGCACAGTATCTGGCACACAGTCCACTCAGGACGCGTTGAGTAAGTGCATGAAACTTGATTACTGTCCAGTGATGACAAAACATCAACTCAAAATGTATTTTAGGTGTTTAACTATATGATTTCACTCACATGTGGAAGATAAAGGTATGGGAAAATGGACAAGCAAAACAAAATAAAAACAAGCTCTTAGACTGTCAGAACAAAATAGCAGTTATCAGAAGGGAATGGAGGAAGAGTGGGTGAGTAAATTGGGTATAAAGGGGCCAATTGTATGATGAAGGATAAAAACTAGACTTTTGGTAGTGATTGTAATGTAGTAAATACAGACATTGATTTATAGTGGCATATACCTGAAACCAACATAATGTTATTAACCAGTGACTGCAATATAAAATTTTTAAAAACAGATTTGAGGTGTTTTTATGTCTACCCACCTAGATCTTGCCCATGGCCTCATAGGGACATAGAAGGATCTGTTGTAGGCTTTTTGTTTATTTGTTTTGTAAAATGCAGTTTATTTATTTACTGAGATATCTACTATAGAGCTAATTCCTGTGTTGCTTAAATGTCAATTCAAAAGTACATTACCAATTTAATAATGACTTTTGGAGGGCAAGATAAACTATTTCATTACATATAAACACAGATTATAAGATATATTCAAGTTTCAGGATAAAAGTGTGATAGAATGAAGGAAATAGGGTATGTCTAATCTCCTAGTGATGTACTGTGATTGGCCTGAAGGAAAACTATATTCACAGGATGTTTCATGGAAGGGGGCGGGGATCAGAGATTCTTTTAAAAATCCAATGAATACTATGACTGACATAAAAAATAAATATACATGAATTCAAAGGGATCTGTGTACTCTGTGTTCATTGCAGCCCTATTTACAATGGCTAAGTTTTGGAAACAGCCTGAGTGCCCAAGGACAGAAGGGTAGATCAGAAAAATGTGGTATGTACTCACTCTCTCTCTCTCTTTCTCACACACACACACAGAGAGAGAAATACTACTCAGCTATAAAAAAGGAACTCTCTGGCATCTTCAATAAGATGAAACTGGAGAGCATAATGCTTAAGAGGTTTGAACCTATAACCCCTGGAGAAGATACAAAGATATAAACCTACATTACCTCAACACTCAACAAACACAATTTGGGGGGGGGGATCAACATACTTAAAGTAGAAATTTTGGCATAACACTTATTGAAGTTTATGGATCCTCTCAGTCTATCTAGGTTACAAATTTCTGACCTCAAGCATTGTAGAATAGCATGACCTTGTTTGACACTATTGGTAAAAATCTCCAAGGATTTTGATTTTTCTTTATTATAATTAGTCTTTTTCCTGGTCCTTTATTTAGGTTTTCTAAATTCCTGCTATGAGTGAGACCATCTGGTATTTTTCTTTTTCTTTCTGGTTTATTTCGTTGAGCATGATCCCTTCCATCTCCATCCATATTGCTGCAAATTGCATGAGTTTATCTTTTTGATTGCTGAGTAATGTTCCATTGTGTATATGTACCATATCTTCTTGATCCAGTCATCTATTTTTGGGCATGTGGCTTGTTTCCATAGCTTAGCTATTGTAAATAGTGCTGCTATAAACATAGGAGTGCAGGTGCCCTTTTGAATTAATGTTTCTGTCTCCTTTGGGTAAATACCTAGGAGTGGAATTGCTGGATCATATAGAAGCTCTATCTTTAGTAGGTTGAGGAATCTCCACACAACTTTCCATAGTGGTTGGACCAGTTTGCACTCCCCCCAGAAGTGCAGGAGAGTTCCTTTAGGGGGGAGAGAGGTGGGGAGTGGAAGGATTAGGGTCAAAATAAGGGGGGGGGGATTGTATGGGAAATATAACCAAAATGAAAGTGGATACATTGTGCAAAAATGAAAAATGATGTAAGAGTTATATAAAATAAAAAAAATAATCTCCAAGGAATGACTGAAGAAGACATCTTGCAGTGTTTTTATCAGAAACCTTATTTAGGTTATTCACATTGAGAGACTCGATTGTCCTCTAATAGGGAAAATGGAAGTAGATGGTGACCAGTCCCAGGTGTTAGTCCCCTTGTAGCCCTCTCTTTGATGACACATCTCATGCTACCCTATATAATGTGTAGCACACCCAAAGTGAATCTTTGTAAAGCTTGCTGCTTACTTGGCCTTGCTTAACTGAAATGCCAGGATCTTGGCTATGGCAATGAGTGGAGTCTAGTCATTCCAGTTATTTCTTTAGAATAGTCTCTGGAGGGCTTCTTTTACTTAGGACTTTTGAGGACAGTAGAGGATTTGTTGATAATGCTTAGACCTACACTGTGTAATGAAGTCATGCATGGTTTTAATCATAACTATGGCAGTAACGGCCTTGTTTATCTGCATTTTCATTATCTGAATCCCTGAAGTTATGAACTTACCTAGGGAAGCAGAGCTATGATTAATTGAAAACATAAGCTGATGACAGACAACTAATAAAATTAGTCATAGCTCAACCAGTTGTCCTCCTTGTTTAACACTTTCATTTACTTTGGGATTTATTTTGGGGCATCTTACCCATATCCTGGTCTCTGAATGGCAGATAAACATTGAAATGTAGGGCTAAGAAAAATTTTACCTCTTAATGAAAGTTCTGTGATTTTATAAAGTTCACAGAAGTGGTACTGAAACTTTCTTTAATCATGTGCAGTGGTCAGGATCATGGAAGGGCCTGGGGGTGTTAGATCAGTTAATCCTTGATGAAGAGAAAACACTTGAGGGTGATAACTTGATAGGCACTTGAAAGGAGAATAATTTGAATCAAACCATTAAGAATCAAACCATTAAGAATCAAACCATTGAATCAAACCTTGAAAGAAATGATGAGACCCTCAATTGTTTTGTAAAATTGATCATTTTTTGATTATACTGTTCAAGTTGAACTTAAAGGCTCTAACAAACTCTTGGAGGAAAAACTGTATTTTGTGTACAGGAAAATAATAACTGAAATTTTATTTAAAGGACCCTTAATTTATTATTTTATCTCTCTAGATAAAATCCTAACCAACTCCCCACATCCACCAAGGATCATCATTTCATGTTAAAATACTGGTTCTTATGTTAAAAGGATTCACCTTGTTGCTTTGACTTTGTATCATTTACCCTGAGGCAAACAAGATCCTTTTTCTGATACAGGATTGGATAATTCATGAGAGGCAGTGGTTTTTGATATAGAAGGCTAGGTCCTCCAAATTAAGAAAGGAGTCTGAGTTTGATCTAGATTTCTGTGCTGCACTGCTTTTATCCCTCGCTTCCTGTATTGGGAAGTATCTTCTTGTATTGCAGTGCACCCTGCTTTTTATAGACAGTGCTCCAATCCTCTTGTGCCTGTCAAAACCCTGCAATTCTCTCTCATTCTCCCTTTTTCCCCCTCAGCCTCCCACTTTCACACATAATCTTCTGCACATGCTCAGGTTTTCAGTCTGGAAAGGTACTTGGACTGCAGCATAAGCTCCACATAACTTTTCAAAGAGATTTTTTATTTCATAATGTTTCAGTTAAGAATGACTTGCAACTTTAGCAAAACATGAGCTCATTTGAAATAACAGAAGAGAATGTGTGAGGGCCCTTTTCTCTGTTTTAAAGTAAAAATCAGTAGTGAAAAATTCAAAAGATGGACATGAAAAATTGAATAGAGTCCCCAAACATGTATGGTAATTTTTAAATCAAGGTACATTTTTTAGACTTTAAGTAATGTGTATATATATATATATATATATCCCTCCCTATCACCCCCAACATACAGATCTTTTAAATAAGTCTTCGGATTGTGTTGACTCAGCTTTTATGCAAAGATAAGTTTTGTAAAGTGCCTAAATATTTATTTAACTGCAAGATTGAAAAGCCTCTGAGGTGCTGTTATAACCAGAGCTAAAAATAAATGCAGCCATCATATATTGAATATATTTTTAAATAAGCAGTATTCATAGACATTTGTTCTGTAACCTTCCTTAAATACTGTGACCTTGAGATACAGGTGTGCTAGTGTGCAGGATAACAGTATTATCATTTGAAAATTAAATGTATATAGAAAAATATGCATTTTCCCCAACTTTTGAAAGTAATAAGGAATGATTAATCCCACATTGTTAGAGCTAGAAGTGACTTTAATATTAAGCTTGAATATTTCTTTCATTTGTAGAAGAAAGACCCAGAAAAGGAGAATGAATTCCCTGCTGAATCATACAAGTACTTAATGGCAGAGTCAGGATAGAACACAGGGCTGCTGGTTCCTAATTTTATGCTCTTTTCACTATACCATGCTACTATGTAGATATTTATAAGAGTGATAGGGTAAGAGCTCATTTACTTTTTTATTTTATCATTAATTTAGCAAACTTACCAGGCACCAACTACTCCCAGTTTAATAGTTTTCTATTACTGTGTAACAAATTGTCACAAAATGAGTGGCATACAGCAAACCTTTCTGAAGCTCAGAAATCCAGCATGGTATGTCTAGGTTCTCTGTTCAGGCTGAAATCAAAATGTTGACCATCTGTCCTCCCCTCTGGATTTGGCTTCTTCCAAACTCTTGTGATTGGTGGAATCTAGTTTCTTGTGCTTGTAGGACTTACATCCATAATACTTTTGCCATCAGCTGGGGCCCACTGTAGCATCTGTAAGCAGCCCCACTTTCCTCATTAAAAGCTCTCCATTTTCAATCCAAGCAGGATGCACAATCCTTCAAATCTCTGACTACTATGTTTGCTACTTGCCTGAGAAAACTTTTTGTGTTTTAAGTACTCATGTGGTTTCATTAGGTTCAACCAGGTAATCGCTGTATCTGAAGGTCCACTGCTGTGGGACTTTTATTACATCTACATGTCCCCTTCACAGAAGTTCTAGCTTGTTTTTTGATTGAATAATTACAAGGCAGAAGTCTTGGGTTAACCATCTTTAGAATTCTGCCTATCACATTTTTTATTTCCTCATCTGCTTCTTTTTACTTTTTAATGTGTCTACAAAAATTTTTTTTTACTGAAGTAACATTGGTTTACAGTGCTGTTTATTCTTCAGGTGTATGTTAATATACCACGCCCACCACCAAGGCACTCACAGACCTCATCTTAGTCCATTGGTCCCCCTCTATACTTCGTTTTCTACCTTCCCCCTCTGGTAGCCTTAATTCTACAGTCAGAGTTTAAAGCTTGTTATTAGTTTGGTTTTGTCAAACCTGTTATTTTGTTTCTCTATATCCCATATGTATGAAATCATTAGTATTTGTCTTTCACCTTCTGACTTTTTTTTCACTTATATATCCCCTTTAGTCCATCCATGTTGCTGCAAATGACAAGAACTCATCTTTTCCTTTTTTTTTTTTATAGCTTCATGGTATTCTATTGTGTTTATATGCCACGTGTTCTTAATCCACTTCTCTGCCCTTGGGCACTTAGGTTGTTTACATGACTTGGCTGTTGTAAACAGTGCTGCCCTATACAGAGGTGTGCATGAATTAGTGTTTTTGTATTCTTTGGGCAGATACTTAGGAGTGAAATTGCTGGATCATATATATAGATCTATTTTTCACATTTGAGAAACCTCCATGCTGTTTATCATATGTAGTAGACCAGTCTACATCCCCACAGTGTACAGGATTCCCTTTTATGCACATCTTTGCCATTACTTGTTTCTGGTATTTCGATATGGGCCATTCTCACAGGTGTGAGATGGTATCTCACTGTCGTTTTGATTTGCATTTTCACCGTGATATGTGATGATGAGCCTATTGGACATCTTTATTTCTTTGGAGAATTGCCTATTTAGTTCTTCTGCCCATTGTCTTTTGTTTGTTTTTTTTGTTTCTTTTTCTTTTTTGTTGAATAATATGAGTTCTTTATAGATCTTGGATATCAGTCCCCTGTCAGATGTATGATATTCAAATTTTTTTTTTTACTCAGTAGGGTGTCTTTTCATTTTAATGAGAGTTTTCCCACTTACCATACCTAGCTTACCTGGTCACCAAACTTTGAGTAGACCCTACAATCTGTGATACTTTTGTGAACTTTGAAATAAAGAAGGGAAAAGGCAGAAATATGGGGTTGTGTGTTTTGTTTTTGAAGGTCCTAGTGATGGAAATGGCCTCTAGGTAGCAATATCTGTCATAAAAATCCATGCACTTAGTTTCACAGAAAAGCAATATCATGCATGGCTTGATGGTCATAACTGAGGTTGTTTCCAAATATGACAGCTGGGACAACCTGATTTTTGATAGCAGAGGAAGAAAAAGAAATTGGATTATAGGAGCATACCTTCAAATACCTCCTTATGGATTACAGAGCACAAAATAATACTCTGTCCAAATCAATAAGAAAAGGTTGAGTTCCATATACTCAGTTTAAAAAGAGAAAATCTGCCACATAATGTGAGAGAAATTTCTATTAAAAAAAAGTTTGTCTTGGGACCTAAAAAGGTTAATCATTGTGAGAAGTAGTCCATTTTAGTAGAAGCCCAGCAGCTACCCATTCACTTAGGATAAAACCCAAACCTCTGATGTGATCAGAAGTGCCAGACTCATTGGTTCCTACCAGCCTCTGTTCCACCTGCGGACCTCTGCACACACCATTCTACCTATTTACAATTTTCTTTCACATGCCTTTTTACATAGCTCACTCTGTTCTTCTGATCACCACTTAAATGCACATTTTAAGTGAAGCTTTCTCTACTTGTGTACCTTCTGTATATACACCTGTGTATCTCCACAGATTCTACTCTTTGCTTATGATTTTTCTCTTGCCTTTAGAATAGCACTCCTTGAATTCCACTGTTCACACCCCCTTTGTCTCTCAGTGTCAAGATCAGTGCCCAGCACATAGTAGATTTATTCAGTCATTACTTGTTGGATATTAAAGATATCCAGGGAGGTCAAATGTCTCGTTGTTCAAAGCAAAAACAGACAATTATAAACCAGAGACATACTGCAGGGGAGGAGGAGGGAGAAGGGTGAGAGGGAGGGAGGGAGGTGCACAGTGGGCTGTGGTGATGGTGCATGGGTGTCTTGGGGAAGAAAATTCTATGGGGACTCAATCTAAGGGGGTGGGAGGAAGCAAATATTGTCTAAAAAAGTGTAAAAAATGATAAATGTTAAAATAAAATAAAAAAGTCTCATTGTTACAAAGGGAAACCATGTTGTAACAGGGAGTAACACTCAGTTTTAGAAAATTTCTGCCATTCACATCACCTGTTGACTTTCCTGATTACCAATTTGACTGTTGGAATAAGAATGACTTAGTGACTAGCCTGAGATCGTACTGTTGATTATAGAGCTAAGATTAACTTTCCTGACACTTGATATTTTCAACTATTCTTCCACACCAAAAAAATTAGTCTGTGCTGAAGATTTTCAACTTGGAGAGTTGGAGAGTTCTTGACTTTCTTAAAAATAAATGATAGTCTTCTTATGTTCCGTCTCCTTACTCTCTTTGTATTTTTTTCTCCTAGTAAATTCTCTTTCAAGGGCATCCCTGGTGGTGCAGAAAGTTGAACGCAGCACTGCGAAGCTGTCCACAGCCTCTGCAGTGCTGGTTTGATCCCCGCCAGCCTCGGAGCAACCCACATGGCGAGCAGACCTTTCCTGTCTCGCCTGCTTCTCCCCTCAGCAGTGTATTTCATCAGTCTGCTTGTTCCGCTCCCCACTCTGTCTCTGATGAATCCTCTCACCCTCCTACACATCTGGCCTGTACCCCGGTTCTTGTATGAATAAAATAAATCTTTAAAAAATAATTCTCTTTGGGCCTCCCCGGTGGCGCAGCGGTTGAGCGCTGGGTTGCGAGGCTGCCCGCAGCCTCTGCGGCGCCGGTTCGATCCCCGGCTGCTCCCCGGCCACAGGAGGAGGGTCCCACATGGCGCGCAGACCTCTCCTGCCGCCCACTGCTCCCCTCAGCAGTGTACTTTGGTCCTTCTGCCTGCTCTGCTCCCCGCTCTAGCTCTGGTGAATTCTCTCACCCTCCCGCGCTTCTGACTGTACCCAGTGCATGTATAAACAAAACAAACAAACAAACAAATAAATAAATAAAATAAAACATGCCTCTATTAAAAAAAATTAAAAAAAATAATTCTCTTTCAAATTTGTTGTTCTCATTTTAAATGTGTATTAAACAGACATGATGACAGATTCCTTTCCCAGTGGAAGTGACACATCTTTTGAACTCTGGCCAGTTTTTCTAACCCTCAGTGAACCTGGCATTTGTCCTTTGAGATCCTTGTGTGGTTGGTATCAGGACTGAATTAATGCGAAACTTCAAAGGAGAGAGGCAAGTGGCAGAAAAGTATATAGAAATTAGGCCTCCTCTGGTGGCACAGGGGTTGAGCGCTGGGCTGCAAAGCTGCCGGCAGCCTCTGCAGCACTGGTTCGATCCCCTGCTGCTGGCGAGGGTCCCACATGGCGCGACAGACCTCCCCTGCCGTCCACTGCTCCCCTCAGCAGTGTACTTTGTCACTCTGCCTGTTCTGTTCCCCACTCTGGCTCTGGTGAATTCTCTCACCTTCCTGCGCTTCTGACTGTACCTACTGCTTGTATAAATAAATGAATGGATCTTTAAAAAAAAACTCAAAAAACTAGCAACAACAATTAAAAAAAAGTATATAGAAATTAATTGCAAAATGAAACTTTCTCTGCTTATTTCCTATAGGTTTTGCTAGCTTTTTATTATTTCCTGACACTTAGTTGAGACTTTCATTTGGGCAACTCCATGTGAATTTTAGCCTGGCAAATGTGAGACTGTGCTTCCAGGTTTTTGTTTTGCCTTTTTGCATCTTTTAACCTTCATTCAGCTCTCTGTCTGGAGTTTTCTTGAGTAAACAGGAATTCACTATGATTGCATGGGTGGGGTTGCTTTTGGCTCTCAACGAATGTAAGAGTGTGGAGTGAGTGGAGAATAGAAAAGCCAAGACCCTTTATGCCAAGTCTCCAGACCATCTGTGTTGTTGGGCAGAGATATGATAGCCTACATTGGATATCTTTATAATCTTAATCTTTTTCCAGTTTATGGGCACCTAGCCAGAAGTCCCATAGTTTTCCTTGTTGAACTAACACTACTGAATGGTGAGTTTTTCATATTTTTTATAAATCTCTGTTTGGTAAAGTTATTTATGTGCAAAGCATTGCTTCCACTTAAGTAACAAAAGGAGCAGTGTGAACCCCCAAACAGGCAAACCATATGAACAATGGATAGAATACAGGGTGGTCCTGACCTTTTACAGAGTTGCAGAGTGCTTAACTCTAAATACTTGAATATTTTCCTTGCAAACAGATAAATTGGGGGCAAAATAACTTAAATATCAAAAGTATTCCCCATATTCGTGTATTGTCAAGGCTTTTTTGGAACCTTGACAATTTTTTATTGTAACATGTGTAATATTTTTTAATAGATGATCATATACTTAACAGAGGGGAAAACCAAAAGCTTGTTTTCCAAATCATTAATGATTAAAAAGTAATAAAAAATCAAGATGAAGCAAAGGTAAGTTATAATGACTTCTTAAATGGACATAAATGAAAATTCAAGATAATCTGAAATTATGTTGTATTTGAGGGACTTCATGTCCCTCAAATTTTATTTTTTTTTTTGTTTCTATAGTTAGATATTGAACTGTTAGGATACATGATTAGGATGCCTCACAATTAAAATAAAACATGGTATTAAAATACAGTCCTTTACCCTTAAGGATGTAACAATTATGTGAGATCAAGACATACTAAAAATGACAAGAATAACATGTAGACTTATTGCAATTTCCCAAACTTCAGTTTCTTCTATAACCTCCTTATTTGGGTCATGTTCCCATAACCCTTGTTCTGTTTACTTAATACTTGTCTTTGATTTGTTTCACTCTAATAAAATTTCCCTTTTCAGACTAACTACATTTATTCCTACATAAACCACTATCAAGTGATATTGGTTTGTTGTGTAAGGGAGCCCTAAAAATAAATAAAATGGAAACAAACTATACTGGCTTGCTAAAACTGCTTTGCTTATGCCTGGCTTTTCTCTTTGTTTTAAAACAAACTATGCTAGCAAAGGCTACATATTGAAAACTTGCTAACAACCAGCAGAGACTTCTTTTAGATGCTATCATAAAGCTTAAAAGAGGGAGGGAATCGATTTCTCATTGTGTGACATGGTGTTTTTCAAGGGTGGGCCATGTGAAACCATGTCTTGCCCAGTAGCATGAGTTCCATGGGAGGAATGCAGGCTTTGTAGGATGCTGATGAGATCCAGCCTTCGTGACTTTTTGGTCTTAACGTGCCCTGGGATTAGAAGCAAACTTTCGTAAACCTTCCAAAGTAAATAGGAGAAGCATGGTGGTATAAAGGGTTTGTAAAATTTAGTAGTTAAAACTTGAGAGGATGGTTCTAATTTAAGATTTTTTGTTCCCTTTCCCATTCCTTTCTCCCTTCCATTTTGGACAGTTTGGCTTTTATTTTTAGTTATTTGCTTGCAGCATGCAGAATGGCAATTCTGTACAGCTGGAATGGGGGAGGAGAGCATAGAGCAGTGTCAAATACTGACATCCTTCCCTTTCTCTCTGTAAGGACTAGGACTGAGTGGAGTCACTAATACCACATTGTTCTGATTGCCTTCATAGCATACTGTAGGAAAGAGCTTGCATGCCGACGTTGGCAGCTCTCAGGCATCTCTGAGCATGGAAGACTATTGACCCACTCAGCATTTTAGGGCTGACATATTCCCCTGCTGCTCCTTGCAGGTGTTCAAATTTGTATTGGTCTTTTAATATTTCAGAGTACTTCCACATACCTGATCTTATTTTATCCACACAACTTCTGATGGCATATGACGTGTAATTAAGAGAATAAATAATCTGTAAAAGTAGGTGTAAATATTTGGCCTCCCAATTGCAAACAGAAATAACATGGGTTATGCTCAACAGTGCTTCTTTCCATTAATGTAGTAAGAAAGTTGATTGTAGGCACGTTCAGTTGTTAAAGATCTTTAGAAAAGCCATATGGCTATTACAAGTCTTACCTTTTTTTGATAGCTTTTGGTCTGATAATGCCACTACTGGAAAATTTTTACTCTAAGACCATCATTGAGGGAAAAACAGAAAGATCATTCATTAATGACTTATCTTTGAAAATGGAAATAATCTGTTTTAACCAATAGGGCAATAAGTAAGTAAATGGTACATTGTTTCAAATCTTTGAATGTTTATATTGCTCAAAAAACCATAAATATTGAATCCAGAAAATGCTTGTCCAATAAACAGAAAAGTAATGGGAGAGTGTATGTGTTAATGATTACAGCTGTGTAAATTCATACATACATGTACAAAACTTAGAGAAGACATGAAAAAATAAAACAGATGTTAACTGATTTGGGGTAGGCTTTTATTTTTAAAAAAATCCTTTTTCACATTTTTATTATAATATTTCTGTCAGGAATAAAATCCAGAAGATGAAAATTGACTATATGTAAAAACAAGAGGCAATGGACAAACTCAACTCCAGTTTTATAGGGAAATCAAGTAAATGTAAATCTTAATAGACTAATGAACTGTTAGAACATAAGTAGAACCATTAAATTGTTAGGGGTCTCAATTTAATTTTTGATTATATGATGGTACCTCACAGTCTCAGGCATCTACCTTGGCTTAGTAACTAGTATAGTGCTTGGCTTTTTATTGTCATTCACTCAAAGATGATGATGAATGAGTGGGTGGATGATTGGTTTGGTGGATGGTATTCTACGAACACAAATCCAGATTAAAGTTTAAGGTTGAGGTAATAGGGAAAAAGAATATCTTTCAAACCTCAATGTATTTCAAAGTCCAGTCTAGGCACCAGAATACATAGACTAGAGTGGAATGGGATAGGATGAAATGACAGTCACTAACTAGAACTAGGAGGATCTACGTGGATATAAAGTCATGAGCACACCGTAAAGGGAAAGTAAGAGCCCTATTTGTTAGAAAACCAAGGTCCTTCAGGGCTGGAAAGTAACATTCTTATTGATATGGAGGTTGTAGTGGGTGGTTCATGGACGTGGATTATATTGGTTGGGAGGTGGGTAAGATGATGGGTCAGTAATGTGCAAGTTTTTGGTAGGAGCTCCTTGCTGCTAGCATAGGGGCACCAGAAGGTTTCTATAAAGAGAGAGGTGTTTCAGACAACCTGCCTTGTTTATACGTAGAGTATCTGGAACAACATTACCTCCTCCTTCTCTTCCTCCATCATTATGATCATTAACATCATCTTCTCCCCCTCTGTTATTAACTCATCTAGTGCTTCTAATAACTCTGTGAGGTAAGTCTTATCCTCACTTTATAGTTTGGGGAACTGAGTCACAGAAAGATTAATTTGCTTAAAGTCACACACACAACAAATACAGTACCACAGGTAAAATTCGAGCCCAGATCATCTGGTAGAGAGCCAATTCTCTTATATACTGTTATACTGCACAGTAGTCTCTGAACAAACAATTATAACTTCATTATTAAAAATAAATACCGACACTTCTTTCAAAAAATCACGTTAGGATATCCAGATTTTCATGTGTGTGATATAGTTCAGAAAAGTTTTAACATACAGTATTATGTATGCTCACTCTTAAAAGTCCAAATGATATGATGAAAGTAGTATGAAGAAGATAAAAATAATTACCCCTATTCCCACCTTCTGGTGATGATCATAGGTAACATTTTAGTGAGTCTCCTTTCAGTCTTCTCTGAATACACATGTATTTACATCACTGGGATTGCACTTGATCCATTATTTTGTGCATTTATCTTTATACACATATGTATTACAGAGTGCATGTGTATGTTAATTAATGGGATTATGCTTCACATGCTCTTCTGGATTTTGTGCTTTTTATATGATTGTCCCAGAGATCTCACCAAGTTTTGATGTCGAGCTCTTTGACTTACAGTTGTATCTCTATTTCCCAACAGAATGCTGGCACATAATACATGCTCAGTAAATATTTGTTTAATGAATCATGTTGATTCCATTGTCTTACACCATAATATTTAAATATTCTTGTTTTTAATGAACATTTAGTGTGTTTCCTGTTTTTCACTATTATAAATAACACTAGTCCCTCATTTCAGGTAGGCTGACCATTTTGTAAAGAAATCTTTAGAGGTTGCCCTGCTCTTACAGGCTGAGGCCAAAGCTCTTTTCCCTCCATCCAGCTGAGTGTTTGTCACTTGTCATTCCCATTAGAGAAAATTACCCTGGGGAAATTATTCAAATAAGCAACATTTGATATTATGCTGGCCTGTTCCTTGGACATTCTCTTTAGTCATTAAAAGGGCTCCAGTTGAAGTATTTCTTGTCTTTTTTCTGAGTTATGGTCATTTTCTCCTAATTTAATTAGCAGCAAAAGAGAAATGAAATGCCAGAAATACTTACTCTACCCTTTAGAGTCATAGTTCTCAACCTTTCTAGAGTCTCAGATCCCTTTAAAACTGTAACCACCTATGAAACCTCTACTTACAGAAATACACTTGTGTATTTAGAGCATCCTAGGGCCCTGAGGTGAGGGGCATTGGTTGAGGACCACTGCTTATCTTGCTTTCCTGCCATAGTTGCTTTGCTCCTTTATTCCTTTTTTGTAATGGTGCTTCATTGACACTGCTTTGGACTGTGTATATATATGTGGTGTATAAATATATGTTGACAAGTGATAGCTTTTTGGTAAGCAAAAAGGAAGACTGTGGGGCCTCCCAGGTGGCGCAGCGGTAGAGCGCTGGGTTGCGAAGCTGCCTGCGGCCTCTGCCACGCCGGTTCAATCCCCGGCTGCTCCCCAGCCACCGGAGGAGGGTCCCACATGGCGGGCAGACCTCTCCTGCCGCCCACTGCTCCCCTCAGCAGTGTGCTTCGGTCCTTCTGCCTGCTCTGCTCCCTGCTCTGGCTCTGGTGAATTCTCTCACCCTCCCACACTTCTGACTGTACCCAGTGCTTGTATAAACAAAACAAACAAACAAATAAATAAATAAAAACATGCCTCTATTAAAAAAAAAAAGGAAGACTGGATTTTATTCTTTCAGTATATATGAATAACATATAATCAGATATCTTTTGAGGATACGGAGGTAATATTAAATTGATGAGCGGGATGCATATCAGGCATTTGTTGAAGAGGAGAGTTGTAGTATTGAACACTCTTAAGCTGGAGTTTCTGCTTATTTTGGACATAGAGGGATGGTAAATCATAGTTTCTACCCTTCGGGGTTTGAATCTAGTAGAGGAAAGTGGACATGTGAAGAAATCAGTGGAGGAAAGAGAGATGTTTGTGAGGACGGCTTGTTTCCAAATATCAGAAATAGGCTTGGGGTGAAAAAGAAAATGTTTTGGCTCATGTATTTCAAAATTTTAGGGGCAGACTTTGTGTCTTTCTGGTTTGCTGTCTGTTGTCTTCATCCTTAGGTTGCATCTCTTCATATATGATCCACCAGCCATTCAGTGCTGGTGGCTCCAAGTCTCATCACCCTTAGAGCCAGGAGTCCTAGTGAGAAGACCTGCTTTTCCCTCTAGCTCCATGTAAAAGTCTTGGAGCTAGATTGCCTGCCAATCCCTGCGTTAATCACCAGAAAAGGGAGAATAGAATCTGGTGCTGCTGATTGACCAGATCTGGGCTATAAGTGTAGGAAGGGGGAAACCACCTGGACTGACATTTGAGGAGTGGTTCTCCAGAAGAGACTGAGGTGCTGTATCCAGAAGTGAGCATGGATGTGGGCAGGTCCAAACAAAGACCCCTCCACAGTAAGTCACCAATAGTAGCAGCTGTAAGTTATGACTGAGCAAGGGAGAGAAAGTGCCATTCACTCTAAAATGGCTTTCTGGAGAAAATGGTGCCTAACTAGGTCTGCGATGAGTAAATGAATGGGGGGATGAATAAATGAATAAATCAAAGACTGAATTAGCTTTTTTTCAGAACTTGGAATTATTTTATATGAAAATTTTAGAGTATCACTCTACTCATTTAAATTCAAGTTCCAGTCTCATTTTAGTGAAATTTAAGATGCTTTAAGTTCTTTAGGTGGATTTAGTTTTGAATCTAAATGAATTTGAGGACTGAAGTATAGAATTATAATGGTTATTGTCAAAGATGTGTATTTTAATGATATTTGATGTGAAAGGTCTGTGCATATGATACATATTCTAAGTAGGAAGAAAATAGCCTAAGTTATAACTCTCTAACAATAAGCATTTGCAAGGGACTATGATAGGTACTGTACTATAACTTTTGATTGGGGGTGGGACAGAATAACCATGGTTACAAAAATACAACAACAATAGCATGCTTATGAAGTAAACATATTGCAGAGGAAGAAAAACATCTGTATTTAGAAGGTTCCAATTGCCTGAAACTTGACAAATAGCCTGTAGATATGTATTATCTTCTGCACCACAGAGACTTCCCTCACCCCTATTCTTGACAGTTGTGTCTTCGCCTTATTGCAGCCTTGGGTGGGCTGCTAATTCCTGGGCTGGGGAGGCCCCAGGGTGTGACTAATTAGCTGTACTGTGGGAAGCTTGAGCAAGTTAAATCATATCTCTAAGCAAAAATCTATTCCTCTGGTAGTCAGAGCTAGAGCACTCTTTTTTCTGCTCTTTAAAAAAAAAAAAAACTGAACAAACTGACGGTAATGTAAGTTGCAGGCACATTTTGAGCATTTTCTGTGTGTCACTCTTTTTGCAAGTATGTCACATGTATTATCTCATGATTCTATGAGGTGGCTACACTTATCATCCCCATTTTGAATTTCAGGAAACTGAAGCTTAGAGAGACTATATCCTGAAATCTTTTAATTCAATACCAGACTAATCTGGGGGGACCTTGAGGGCCTTTCTAATGAGTGACAATTGAGACAGACAAGTGTATGTCTTATGTCTGGTGAAAACCTTTTGAGGAGGCTGGCATTAGGTGGAGGTTAATTCCATTTCCTGTGTGATCACTGAGGTTTAAAGTACTGGGCAGTGATAAAATGGTTGTGAAGTCATTTCATGGAGACTAGAAAGTTGGAAGCACTGAGGGACCAACTGGATGGTTACCCTTTGGCCGGCTTCCATTCAGTCTGTGATGTCAGATCATTTTAAGAGAATAATTTGCTCAGAGATAAACTACAGTCTGTATGCTTCCTTTGAACATTTGTGGAAAAGAAAACTTATCTGAATAGGGATTTCTTTAAAAGACTGTTATTACCTTGAGCCTTTTCTTTTTTCATTTTTCTTTTCCTCTGCCCTCCCCTGCCCCCGCTACAATTCCTTCCCTTCTCATGCCTCATCCCTCCCCTCCCCTCCCCTCCCCTCTCCTCTCCTCACTTTGCCTCCCCTCCCCTCCCCTCCTCTTCACCCCATAGCTTTGTATGATATTGCTTTGTTTCTCTCTGTATGTGTTAAAAACAGCAAGCTCTTCTATATATTAGATATAAGTTATTTTTTTACAAGTTTTTTACAATTAGATACAAGTAAATTTTCACTTACTCCATTTTATACCATATTTTAGTAAATTTTCATTGTCAATAAGGATTGATTTTCACTTGCTTTAGGGTAGTACTTCCAACCCTTTTTAGTGCAGTTAACAAGAACAAAATGCAGGATGGAAACAGACCCTGAAGACTCATAGTGGGTTAGAATGAATGTCAGGCATGCAGATGGGATGTTCATTGTAGCATAGTCAAAAAAGCTAAGATAGACAGACAGAAAGAAATTGCTCACACTGCCTTGCTATATGGGTCTGGGTCATCTACTCTGGGGCATCCATCCCATGGAGTGGATGTGCCACCTTGCCTTCCGTGACGCAGGCCTGACTGTACTGAGAGGAACGCATTGTGACCGTAATTCCCAAACTTTGAGTAATGTGATCTCATTTGAGTAAATAACAGTATGTTTATGAGATATGCACACATATTCTTCCCAATGTATACTTTGTTTTCCAGGGATCAATCTGAAACCTTTGCAAGAGAAACTAAGGACTTTAACTTTTAATTTTTCTGTATAGTTTGATTTTAACCCATGTACACATGTGGCTGTTATTTAAAAATAATAGAACTGAAAATAACACAAGGTTAAGAATGAACAAAAGTGAGATTTAAAGAATAAGATCAGTGCCTTTAAACTCCTTAATGAAAACCATTACTGTGTTTTAAAAGGAGTTAGGATAGTTTCTGCCCCTAAGACACAGACATTTCCTTTTTTTTTCTCTCCTGCCTCCCAGGCTTTATGAAATGATGCTTATGTATTCCATGGATGTTTAGAAGTAGGTCAGCAACACAACTGAAAAAAGACTCTGGATTTTTGGTTGGTGTTGGGGGGGAGTGCTAGCAGAGAATGTGAACTTTGCTTCCTTGATCTTCCTTTGCTTTTTTGTGTTTGTTGTTAGTTCCTAGTCATTTCCTTCCCCCTTTTCCTCATGCATTTTGTAGAGGTTATTTTAGACTAGGCATTTTTATCCTTAACTTTCTGTCTTTTTACAACATGTTTCTAGGTTCCATTGACTGTCTTGTTTTCTTTTTGATCAGTCATATAGATTTTATATTGGGTGTTCTGCTCTCCCCCTGCTGTTGCTGCTCTGGTTTCGTGTGTGGGGCTGTTTTGGTCATTTCCTTGCTGTCTTGATCCTTTGTCTCTTATTTTGGTACTTTACTAGTTGCTTTGTGATTATCTGGATAATTCAATGTCTCTGACCAAACAGTCAGTGGAACTTTTCTTGACTACGCTAATTTCAGCATTTGAAACAGTGTAACCAAGAACCCCAGGCAGGAAGGGCTGTGGTTCTCTGTGTTGCCATGTTCTCTTGACAGCTAAACCTTTGTGGGATGATGCCTCCAAACTCCTTGTTAGTGCTTGAGAATTGGAGGCAAGAGTTCTTTTTGCATTGGCTTTTCATGGCAATAGATTAATCTACATACAACTCTTGCTTAATGTTTTATTCTATAAAGACAATAACGTTATATATACACTGATGTAATGTTTACAAAGCATTTTTTCTAAACATTAGCTTATTGAACGTGTTAATAGTTATTATTCTCTCATCGTTGGTGGATGAGGAAGTAGAACCTCCTCCACATTTAGGCCTTCTGACAGCAGAGCCAGGCCTGTGCTTTTTCTTCCATCCACACACCCACTCCACGTCAGTGCGGCTGAATGTATTTGGCAGGCTTATCTTCAGGAAAGTGGTGCATCTCTTTGGAAATAGATTTTCCTCAGCTATTTAGCATCCCTTTTGTTCCTTTCTCCTGCTCTCCTTCAGTACTGTTAACCTTTGGTTTTTTCAAGATCCTCAATTCCTTTTTTTCATTTGGCTACCCTTCTCCCCTATGCATACCTCCTTTCCTTCAGTCTTCATTTCACCCAGATGTCTTTTGCCATTAATGCAATGGGACTTGCTTTTTCTGTAAGATCCATCACCACATTGCCCTCTTCCCAGAAGTCTTGCCGCACCTGGTCATCTAATTCTGATCTTTCCAAATCTCCAGTAGCCTTTTGCACACAATTTTACAAGATCACATCTTAGGAACTAGGTAATAGTGCAGGGGAGGCTGTTGTATAATGGAAATGGTGGCACACTAAGCACACAAAGTCAGGATTTATAGTATCTTGTCCAGTGATAACAATAAATGGCATTGCCTTGGAACAGTTGTTTATGCTTTCTAAGACTACAGTACTGCAACTGTAAAATGAAAGAGGGTGGGGGCTGGGAGAAGACTAGTATGATCTCTGGGTCAGTGGTATTTCAAATTAAGTTTCAGGAACTTCTTTGATTCTGTGGTTGTTGAGGTGAAAAGGAGGCTTTCTCCCACCTTCTCCCAGAGTTGCCTTTTTTTCATCTTTTTGATGTACTGTGGTTTCAAATTCCATTGATTAATGGACTGGTGATTTTGATAAAAAGAATTCTCTATTAATAATTTGAAAACCGGGCCTCCCTGGTTGTGCAGGAGTTAAAGACAGCGCTATCAAGCTGTCACCAGCCACTGCAGCACAAGTTCGATCCCTGGCCAGCCAGGGAGCAACCCACAGGGCAAGGAAGACCTCTCCTGCCTCGCCCACTGCTCCTCTCAGCAGTGTATTTCTGTAGATCTGCCTGTTCTGTTCCCCACTCTCTCTGGTGAATCCTCTACCCCCCCACACCTCTGGCTTATACCCCAGTTCTTGTATGCAGAAATAAATAAATCTTAAATAATTGGGAAAAAAAACCAAATAAAATGATCTTTATGTCACTCACAGTTTTTTACCCACTCAAGAAGTATTTTTAATTTATCTTGGCTTTGTTCTTTACATGTTGCCTATGTATGTAGTCTCCCTAACTATCATGTGTAAACTTCATTGTCCCAGATATCTCAAATTGCTTAATAAGGATTATACAGAATAAAGATAATTCTAGTCTTTGCATCACGTGTCACCTGGATAGTATGAAGAACACATATTAAAATTACTTGATTACATACATTTATCTTGAATGAATTTAACTATAAACATCCTGCAAATAACTCAGTTGTAATGTGGCCTCTGACTACACTGAGCACTTTGAATGGTGTGAAGAAACTGCCATAGGGAGGAAAACCTCTTTGTGGAACTTATTCGTGGTGCAAGGTGATTTAAAAAGAAATTGTCACTCTGGGTTTTGCCTGAAATGTTAGATTTAGCACCTTACACCCAAATAAGATTTATCACCATATTCTATTTCATTTCACTGGAGTCTATAGATTTTTATTATAGGGTGATGATTCCATAGTACTGTTTCATTCTTTTTAAAGCATCTTTGAAAGTCCTTTTGCAATAGGAATATAAAAGCAGTTAAAAAATACCTTCTTCAAGGAAGTTGTACAATAATAAAGTAAGTAAGTAAACTGATGTCATGTTAGCTATCCATGCAGAGCAGCTACTGCTTCTGAGAGGAGGATAGATTTTCTTGGTGCATCCTCTTGCTCATCCTCAAAGTAATCCACGGGTAAGGCTTTGTAATGCCAGAACATTTGTATAATAATTTGTCATTATTATATTTTTGTAGTGTGTCCATGAAGCCTTTAGCATCCATAGAGAATAAGTGTATCCAACATAAATTCAACTAAGGAAGACACACCTAAAAAGACTGTATATATTGTGAATTGTAAGGTTCATAAGATGTCTTGCTGAAAGAGATATTTTTTACATGCCAAAAATATGAATTGAAATTTATAAAACTAGATTGGAAAGACAGTTCTGTAGAGACATCTGGTTCCCTGTAGGTGGAATTTCAACTCCTAAAAACAAGCATATCAACTTAAATAGTGTGTTAACTGTAGAGAATTTAGCTTCTGAACCTGCTGGCTCAAGCTTTTTTTTGCTTGGCGTCATCATCAGGTAGATCCTTCTCATCGTGTGATGGATAGGTCCCTGTAAACCAGCAGCTCCTCGCTTACTCCCTGTTCACAGAAGCAATAGATGTTCTTCCTAACGAGCAATTGAAAAGGTTCATATGCAGATTGGGGTCTAAATAAGGGGATTGCAATTGTATGGGGAATATAAAAATAAAATTAAAAAAAAGAGAAGTAGAAAGTAACTATTTGATATGATTTGGTAGGTTATTTTTTGGGGGCCTGGGAATATTGTTACCATTCATTATATGGAAAATTTTTTGAGCATTTCTATACCCAAAAATAACCTACCAACCATTATACCAAATTGGAACATTCTACTTCCAGATAGCAGGGGAAACCTGTAAATGAACTTCAGAGCAGGGCTATTGGTGCTGATGAATACAGAAAATTATGTAAAAGTAAGATTTTAAACCTGGGTTTTTCCTAGAGCTTGTGGTTTCATTCAGTTTGTGATCTGTGCCTTCCTTTTGTGGCATTACTAGGCAAATAAAGAGAACTTCAAATAGATATTCAGCACTTTGTTTATTGATATACAGTTATCAACTAAAATGATTTTGCAGTGAAAGAAAAACGAGAAAGAATCTTGTTTTGATATCTTGATTTGTTTCAAAAGTACATCGAGGATGGGTAAAATTTCTGGGTTGACTTCATTGGATGTTATGGGGCTGTCACAGGTCAGCCAGGGTGTTTTTTTTTTCCCCCGTGTGATGCTGATCTTTGGACATTTGCCTCAGTTCTTTGTGCTGAATCCTGCAGTTTCCTGGGTAAGGAGTTAACCTTTGTGTGCTCCTTGCACTTGGCAGAGTCCCATGCAGCTGCCTCCAGAAGTCCCTAGCCATTGCCTGCTTAGGAAAGAAAATGGAAGGTGGTAGGGAGAGGAAGTAAAAACATTTCACACTTTACCTACTCAAAGACAGATCTGTTATCCTCCCTTGACCACAAAAATTCACTGAGGAAGTTGGTGAGTCAGAGATGCACTAGGGTGGATGTCATTAGCATAGTTTAGTAAGCCTCTGGTATCTTTTTATTTTTCTGTTTTTATCGATACTGCTTTTCTTCCAGGGTAAATTCACCAGTGTGAAGAAACATAAGCAGTACCTTGAAACATTTCCTCAGGCCCACGGCCGGGATAATTGATAGATCACCCAGAGAGCCACATAAAGGCAACCTGGTTCCTCTCAACCACTTCTGATTTTATTTTCAATGACTGACATCTTGAAAATATTTTCTGTTTCATTCTTGGGCTCTTGCAGATCTTTTCAGAAATGAGCACATTCAATCATAAAAATTTTCCTTTCTGCATTAATTGGGGGGAGTCAGGTTTTATCTCCTTGGGGTTTAGCTACATTCTGAGGGGCTCTGTAGCATGTGGAGACTTCTAGGGCATGGTCAGTAGCTGTCTCTTCCTGTATAGCAGTGTCTTCCCAGATTTGCTTTTCTACTACTACTTTATCTTTTTCTCTCTAGCAATAAGGAGGTATGAGATGATGTCTGAGAAATTCTTGGTTCTCTTTGGAGAAAGGAATACTGTCTATTTATTTACTTTTGTCCCTGACTAATAGCCAGGGTAAGCCAATGGCTACGCCCGAAGTTGATCTAAGCTATCCAATCAAAATTGAAATACCAGTAGAGAATGAGGCCAAGAGTGTGTGGTTTAGACAACCTGGGGATGAATTTAGACCTCAACACTTAACTATTTGAACAGTGTCTTACTACAGATTCGTAGCTATAAAATAGAGATGATTTCAACATTGACTTCAGAGAGCTCTTGGTACCCTTAAATGAGATAATCCATCCAAATCACTTAGCACCTTGTGCTTGCCTCATAGTGACCATCTTATAAATGTTGTTATCTTGTTACAAGGGTTTTTACATCAAAAGAGGAGTTTGTCCCTTTTTTTTAAGGACTGAAATTGTAGTAAACATGCAGAGAAGTCTGAGGCATGGTATTATGACCAAACTTGTCTCAACTATCAACTTTATCAAATCTTGGCTCTTTAATAAATGTCTTTTACATTTTTTAAAAAGAAGTAGACCACTGAGATTGAAGTCTTCCCATGAAGAATGTATGGTAAGTAAAAGCAGAGGGCATATTGTTTAAAACCAAAGTGACTTAAGACACCCAAAAATGTTGCATGTGGACCCCGACCCCGAGTTTTGAACAAACCAGTTATAAGAGACCTTTTTGAGGCAACTGTGAAAATTTCAGTATGTAATGCTGATCAGATTATACTAAGGAATTATCAGTCATTTGTTAGGTATCATAATAAAAGGTATCATTATTTAAAGAAGTTGGGGATTTGTAAGAAAGCAGTTTTCCTACATTTTTTCTCCCCTTAATAAATTAAATTATCTTAGCAATTTCAACTAGATGTTGTTTCTCTCTTCTCCTCCTCTTCTCTCCCAATCTACTGAATTCAGAGGTCCCAGCTGGTGTCTGGGTTATCTCCACTCCAGCTCAGTCTGTGTCTCCAGCTGGAGTGAGTCTGCTCAGAACCTTTCCTCCAGGAACTCAAGTGCCTCCAGAGAGTCCTGGACATGTTTGACCAGAGTGATATATCTCTTGAGGACTAAGAATGCCACTGAAGGGCTGCCTTATCAAACCCTGTAGAAGAAAACAGATTGATAACTTTAGAAATATTTTACAGCTGCTTCCAACCACAGTCATAGGGAAGAGGAAAATTCAGGGACAGATTCTCAAAATTTGTCTTTAGGCTGATTATCTATATCCAGGACAAGGAGGGTACTTGTGTGAGAATTAAGGGAAACTGACCCCTCTGAGCCCCTCTGAGCCCAATCCCAGGAGAGATTCCCTAGAATTGACTCTGTGCACTCACTGCACATGGGAGGCCAGGAGGTGTCTGGGAGTTAGTCATACAGGCATACACATCTGCCTTCTGAAACTCTGACCAGCAGCTAGAAAAGCTAGAGTAATGATTTTGGAAAGGAATGTCAGCTGGATGCATCACGTATTATTGTCACTTTCAAGCCAGGTTTATAGATATCTAATCACCACGCAGATAGAGAACATTTCCAAATCACTGAAATCTCTGTAGTGTACCCAGGCAGTAACTTAGCGTTATCCTGACTTCCATCACCACTGATTGTTAAGTATCCATCATCCCCGTTGTTAAGTATCATGTAAATGGAATCATGTTGATGTGTGCTCTTTTTGTGTATTTTTTTCCTTCCATTGTAATGTCAGTGAGATTTTTTTCATGTTTGTTTATAGCCATTGTTCTTATTAATGTAAAACATTTCATTTTAGGGAATGTATCACAATTTCTTTCATTCTTTCCTTAATGAACATTGACTAGTTCCTAAATTTGAGCTACTGTGAATAACTTCTCTGGAAATATTCTTCTGTCTGTTGATGAGTACTCATTCCCTTGAGTATATCCCTAGGAGTAGGGTTGTTGGAGTGTAAGGTTGACCTATGTTTACCTATGTATGTGTTTCCAAATAGTCTTGCAAAGTGGTTGTTCCCATCTCCATTTCCACTACCAGTGTCTAAATGTCCCAGTTATTCCGCAGCCTCACCTGCACGGGGAATTGTTCAACTTTTTAATTGTCAACCTTCTGATGTGTGTATAGTGTCTCTTATTGGGTGTATATTTGCATTTTCTTAATAAATTATGTGGAAACCATTTAGATATTTTCTTTTGTGAAATGCCTGTATTAGCTTTGGGGCATTTTTTCTCATTGCAATCTTATCCTTTCTAAAAAGTCCAATATGAATGTCAAGAGTCATAATGAAGAGAAAAATATATGTAGAGGCAGTACCACCTAGTTAGTGATAAAAGGGTTGGGCATTGGTTTCTGACACCATGAATTCCAGTCCTAGTCTCATCACCTGCTGATTGGTATTTAAATAACTTTCTAGTCTATATCCTCATTTTACTATGAGGATAACAACAGTACTGACTTCACTGCTGTGTTGGTGTGTTGGGGAGATTAAATGATACATGTGTCACTTACAGTTCCGTGCAGGACATCGTGTAAGTGGTCAGTTAATATTATAAATGAAAGCCCTGCTGATGCTGTAGTGGTGAGGAGGAAGAAGAAAGAGTCTCCTTCTGGAGCTTGGGGCATTATAAGTATGTATCTTCAGTCATTCTTAGTACGAGGCGGGTGTTAGAGCAACTTCTTTCTCCAGCTCCATCTCTGACCCAAATCAAAGCTTCCTGCTCCCCATTCCGGCACCAGCCCATCCAACCTCTACCTGGGCTGACCCTGGACTGTCATCTTGGTTCACTGAATGTCCAGCTCTGGAATTTCTCATTCCAGCTCTGACCCAACTTTTTTATTTAAAAATCTCCTTTCATTTCAAGTAAGGAAAGTGATGTGGCTTTATCAAGCACACCTACTTTTTAGAGAACACCAAACTCTATAGGGTATCTAGGGAATCCTGTAATTGATTCCAGCTCTCAGGAAACTTATAGTCAAATATTAAAAAGAAGTAGCTCCCCCACATCATTTTAATTTTCATTATATGCCAGATACTTCTGTAAGTATATTCATATATTTGCATATTTAATTATTACACTATTCTATAGAGGCTTGTACTATTATCTCTATTATCAATACTGAGAAATATTACCCAAGGTAACATAACTGTAAGTGTCAGAGTGAACAGTTGAACTTAGATCTAAACATTCTCTCATTACTGTTCTGCCTCTTCTAAAACATGTCTCCTTGAAGCAACTTGGGCTAAATTAACAAAGCATTATCAACCCCAAGTACAAAATGTAGTCTAAATGTTTTACTGGCCTTTCTTTAATTGAGCTTGCACCTTTCCTGACTCCTTGCTTCTAGAAGTGGTGAGGCTGTGAGCTACCTATGGCTAGATTTCCTAAATCTGTAAAGTCTGCTTTATTAGATAGGGTGCAAGTTAATGTTTGGAATGTCCTTGAAGAACTGTGCTAGCCCCTGATAATCATTATTATTATGAAGAGCAGGCTGGCTATTTTTCTGTAGGGCAGAATTATCTTCAATCAAGTGACCTTTCTACATACCTTTGCACTTAAAGAGACTATTTCTTCTTTCTTGCCTCCCCCTTCCTTCTCTGGGGTTACCAGCCAAAGTCACACTAGTGTGGCATTTGTCCTTGGTTGGGGAGAAGTACTTTATTCACTCATCGTACCACAGCACCCACAATCTGGCTCAGTGCTAGTTCAACATCTTCCTCCCAGCCCCTTCTTTTTAAACCTCGGATATTACTAAGTGAATGGTTTTTGTTTTCCTGTTGTCTGTTGCAGTTAGGCATCTGCCTGCATTTTTTTCTGTAGCCTGTTGACAGAGAAAATGGTCTCTGGGAGACTTTCATTACATTAGCCCACTCAGAAGTCTTTTCAATTCATTTGACCTCAGGTTCCATTTTTTGCTATTTTTGCATGAAGCTCTCCTGAATCGGTTCACCTTATGTTCCCTTTGAAGGTGAAAAAAATCCCTGTGACCAAATGTTTAGCAGCTGTTCAGACATGATGGATTGACAGCCCAATCTAAATCCATTTCCTGCCTTCTACATGCACCCCCAACCCCCAAGCCAAAGGTGGAAACCGAGCAAGTTACATAAGATGTTGGAGCAGTCCAGATGGCTGGCTGCTGGCCCAGGCAAACTCAGCATTAGAGCACTTGGGAATTGCCTGAACTGGCAATAAAATGCGGACTCGTTTTTAATGAGAACAGTCATTTCGTTCAGCTACGTGAATCAGATAGTAGAGCTAAATCAATATTGTGATACCCCTAAATATGACTGCCAGTTTTGCTCTGGGGGTATCTATGGAAGGAGGGGGGTCTCTCTCTATTGTTTAAACTTTAGTTAACAGGGAAGAATGGGCAGGACAGCAGGACTGGAGTCTCACCACCATTTGGCTGGGCAACGGCATGGAGTTGGGAAGCAAAAAAAGGAATCTGAAAAGGAACGGAAGCATCTCACCCCTAGAGTTTTGCAATTTCAGCCTTGCTACTCTGTTTCCCCAGTGCCTCAAAGTACCCTTCTGTTGTGTCCCTTTTTTCATGCAAGCCTTTGAAACATAGTTCCCTCAACTTTGAGGTACAGTGTGGCTAGTTAGCTCAACTGGTTCTAAGTCACTTGGTTTGTTGACCCTGCCATTTTTTTAGAGGCTAAGAAAATAGACCAGAGACTTCGGAGAAACCTTGAGACCTTTTGTTCAGGTAGCCAGAGGCTTACTGACATAGAGGTTATCTCTCTGGATCCAACTCTCTCTCTGTGCATTATTGTAATGTGACCCGGAAGCAGTTGTTCAAGGTACCTACTCATCTGCGGTGCTCTGTCCAGATGACTTGAGAGCTTCCTCAGACTGCTGTGAGAGATCTCTCATCATGGAACTGTCTTGTTGGCAGGTAGGGTGGAGCAGGGACAGGTTACCTGTTACTCAAGTTCATCTGAAACTGTTTGTCCTTGATATCTGAAACTGATCCTCCCTTGCTGCTCTATGGTGAATTAGTCTCAAAGATGCTAATCCTTTGTTTCTGTTATTTTGAAAATGGTTAAATGTGGAAAATAGCCAAAGGATTAAAGAAGAAAATGAATATCACTTAATTCACTCACAAAGAGCAGAATATCAAGATAATTTTTTTTCAAACTTTTTCTATCACATATATACATACATAGATAAACAAAAAATGGGATTATTTTCTACATATTATAAGTATTTTCACTTAGGTACATTTTTCTGACATGTATCAGTTTGCCATTAGTTTTGATGTTAACAACTGAAAATTCAATAGTGGGTTCAAGAAATATGGGGATATATGAAGACATAACCATTAGGAAGTTGGGCTGGAAAGGGTGGCTCTGTGATGGCTTCAGGGATCCAGGTGCTTTTCTTCTTTCAGTCCTCCACCTTTAGGATGTAGGCTTTTATTATCCTCATCACCTCATGATTGCAAGATGGTGACTGTACCTCCTGGTCTCGTGTGTGTGTCTCAGGCAGGAAAAGGAAGGTGGAAGAAGAGAAAGGAGTAGTGTGTGTGTCTGTGTGTCTATGTGTCTCTGTGTGTGTGTGTGTATGTGTGTGTGTGTGTCAGAGACACAGAGGCTTCCCCCAAATCCCCAGCACATGTCTGCTTGGGTCTCATTGGCCGGAGCGAGGTCACATTTCAGCCAAAGAGGAATGTAGTGTTTTTAGCTAGGTGACATTTTACTTCTGTGTAATCAGGAATCTGTGACTAAGGAAGAAGGGAAGAACAAACATTGTGTTAGACAACTAGCAGTGTCCACCATGCCTTGTTCCTAAATATTATTCTACAACCAGAAGTCCTTAGGTAACTTAGAAACTCCTTTGATGATATTAAGAAAATTGTGCTTACTTTCCTCAGAGAAATTTATAAATACATAACATTTAACATTCAGGATCATGGGGTTTTATGTAATCACTGAAACTTTTTCATGGGCCACTATCCAGGATTCTTTCCTTAGCATAAATTCCATAAATGGAATTATTTGGTGAACACATATCCATTTTTGAAGCTTGCTCTCCACAAAGACTGCCAATTTATACTTTGTCAAGTCCTATGTGAGAGAATCTGTTTCCCTGAGTCCACATCTATATTGGTGTCACCATTTTAAAAAGTACTTTACTTTTTTTTCAAAAGGAAAAAATAATGTTATTGTTGTAATTTGAATTTCTTTGTTTTTGTTGAATTGGATTCTTTCTTGTATATATTGTATATTTATATTCTTTCACAGCTAGTTTATTCTTTGTTTATTTGTTTTTCTGTTAATATATTCACCTTTCTCTTACTGATTGTAAGAGCTCTTTATATATTAAGGAAACCTTATGTATTCATGTTTGCTGAATGAGTTCCCATTCTAAGGTTTTACCTGACATTGGCATCAAAACATAGTAAGAAAAAAATACTAAGGAGTAGAGATCATTCTCCATATGATTATTGTTATGCCAGCATCATTATTTCCAAGCTGATTTGAAATGCTTTGGTGTGATTTAAGAAGTACAGCAGTGATTTTTTTTTTTTGAGCATACAGCAAATGTGAAGGTTAGCTGCCACTGATGAGATTGTATGAGCTTGCATGCTTTAAGAGACCCTGTTTTTTGCTCATAGCTGGATCATAGCTGACACACAGCTGGGATTGAAAAAAATTGAGGTCTGTGCCTTGTCTCAATCCTCACTGCTTAACCTTCTTGTGCGAGCAATTTAATACTTAAAATGCTGGTAGACAGATGGCAATTTGCTCTTCTCAGATTTGAAGGGCTCTCTGAGTCCTCAGTTCATTTTTAATTACATAACCCCTGGGTGATTGGCACTTTGAAAGTAAATGGAAACTGAGTCTAGAATGCCAGCACTTTAAATGTACTTGGTTCAGGATGTTTATTGAATGCCAACTGTGTACAAGGTCCTCTGGATCTACTGGGATAAAATCGGTCACTTTTCTATTATTGCAGCATGAAAATGATGAATGTAAATGCTTTGAAAGAGAAGAAATGACTTTAGATGAAGGAAGTTGAAGGCAGCCTTAGAGAAGAAGCACATTTAAGTAAGGTTTTGAAGGAAATACATAGGAAGAGATGGATAGAAGGGCTTTGTTGGCAAGGATATGGGAATGAGGATTCTTAAACAGGAAGGCATGGGGCAGGTGTAGAAAATAGCTAGTTGTTGGGTGTATCTAGGGCATGAAGTTTGGGAGGAAAAAGTGGGAAGTAAGACAGGAAATGGGGCCAGCTTGTCAAAAGCCTCACATAGAAATGTACATATTATGCTGAAAGGGATGATGTGACCATAAAGGGTTTGGAGCTGACCTGATTTCAGAGCTGTGGTCTTGTGAAGGATGTATTGGCAAGAGGAGGACACAAGTGAAACAAGTTTGAAGGCATTTCAGGCAAGAGGTGCTGAACTCCCCAGTGGGAGTCCTGTTATTGAAAAGGAAGGAAAGGATATGATCAGCATTTTAAAAGCAAAATTGTTTTAAAAGCAAAACCAATTATTGTCACCTGATTAGACCTTGCTAGAAGTAAAAAGACAGGACCCTAAGATTTAAGATCCAAGTTAGTGAAAATAAAGTGATGTCACTACTCAAGGTAGCGATGATTAACTACTGTTTACGGAGCATTTACTGGGCCCCAGGCACTGTGGTGGCAACTGTCTTGTCCTTTGGTTGGAATGATCCTCTTTTTGTAGATGGAACATTGAGGAACACAGAAGTGTCACAATAGAAAGGACAAGAATTCCTATATGAAAATAGGATTCTGGATTTTTTTCCCTATTAAATAGTCTTGTATGAACCCACTAAAATAAGTTCTAATTTAGTTGTTTGTTCACCACATTTAAAGCGTTACCTCCCATAGTCTCAAGAAATCCATCCAGGTGTTGATAGGAAGAACTGATGCTAAGTTCGAGGTTCAGGGAATTTCCCAGATGGAGATGATCAGCAGAAAGTTGTAAATGGAAGTGTGCTCCTTAAGAAGGCTGGAGGAAGATTGGGGTTTCAGGTTTAGAGGTGGGGTGCTATCTTCCCAGAGGCATTGAAGCCATGGGTTTGGGTGAAATTTCCAGGTGTTGTGTTTGGAAAGAGAGAGTATGATTAGTAAAGAGAGCCAAGGAAGGAGTGTTGGGAATTATTAAAGATAATCTGTGGAACTCTCAAAACATACTGCTGGTGGAAGTCTAAATTGGTAAATCCACTTCACTGTGACTTAATAACATTGAATATACATGTAACCTGAAACAGTCTTTGTTGCAACAATTCAACTCTGCTGTTACAGCACCAAAGCAGCTATGAGCAATATGTAAATGATTGCCCATAGCTGTTTCAAAGTATCTTTACTTACAAAACACAAGTAGGCTGGATTTTGTCCTCAGGCTATAATCTGTTGACTTTGCCCTAGAGAAACACACACATTTGTACAAAAGAAGACAGGTGAAAAATTGTCCACTGAAGTATGATTTGTACTAATGAGGCTTTGGGAATGACCTATGTTGTTTATCGTTGCAGAAATGGAAAAACTGTGGCTTGTTCATTTAATGAAATATGTTAGCATGAATAAAATGAATAAATTTAATCTACATTTATCAATATACATACATATTTCTCACAGACATATTGGTAGATGAAAAAACAAGTTGCAAGATCAGATCCATATATGGGCATACTGCTACTGATGAGCATTTAAAAAAAAAATATGTTGTCTATTGCTATTTAAACATGTAGTAGAAATATTAAAACATGCATACAAATGACACATATACCATCTTTAGGGTGTGGGAAAAACTAGAGGGCAGAGGAACTGTGATATTCAGTTCTGAGGAGAGAGATTGCAATTTGAGATAAATTTAGAAAGCTAATATCTGTCGAATCTGTACTCTGGGTCACTGGTAAATTACTTTTTGTACTTTCCTTAGGCTCAGATACTTCATATACGTGTGTGAATATGCATAAACCTATATTCATGCAGGTGATTCTTATTCTTGATTCGTTGTTTGTAAATTCACTTATTTGCTAAATTTTTGTAACCCAAAAATCAATACTTGCAGTGCATAGAGTGAAAGAAAATTCTCATTGCCTAATGTGTACTTTCCCCATTGAGGACAAACAAGGTGGCACTCCTTGTGTCAGCCCTCATATTGTAAATGTCTCCTTGTTATTTTTTTTGTTGGTGATTTCACTGTTTAAAATGGAGAAACATGGTAGGTGAGTGTCCTTCAGTTATCAGTTACAATGCTGTTAGCCATTAATTTAGTGTTGATGAGTCAATAGTATATATTTAATAAGGTGTGTTTAAACAGATACATACATAAAACAAGAGTATGCATTGATCATTTGATGAAAATTTGACCCGAAGCATGTAGGCACCTAATCTAATATTTACCCTAGAAGCAGAGGTTCAATATTCACTAATTTGGTGTGTATGGTGTCTTTAAGAACCTAACTACCATGAGTAATGAGAGCCAACTATGTGTATGTAAATATATATACTTTGTCATTATTTTACATTTATGATCACTTTATATTCACTATATACTATATATTAATATATATATTCTCCTCTCTGCCAAATTAGAAAGATTTGTTCAAGGCACAGGAACTTGCAGGGTTGCCTGTGGAACAAGCCTCAGTAGGATTGTGGGGAGGTGAACATTTAAAGGACACAGGGTAATCAGCCACAGCAAGTGCTCTAGAAAAGGGCCCAGAAGCAACCTTTGGATTTCTGTGTTTACCTGCCATGCCTTTAGATAAAGTCAGAAGGAAGACATGTCCTAATCTCTCCTATCCTCCACCACTCTCCATATGCAGATCTAAAGGGACTAGTCCTCCCAGTTGCCTTTGTCTGCTGGCTGTATTCCTAACTGAGCTTGGTGGCTCTGTGTATGTTGTGTTTGGCTTTTTTAGAGAAGAAACAAGAGAAGCTTGGGTTAGGCACTTTGTTAATATGAATACTAATAACAACTCCTTTCTTCCTGGGGAGCCTTAAGCCACATTATCCCATAAACCAAGCTGGTCTTAGACCAGCCACCTTCCAAACTCTGTTTCCTTCTCCTTTCCAGTCTGTACTCCTTCCTCTAAATTTATAGTGCATCATTTTTAACTAGTTGTCAGAAAATCCCCAATTTAGCAGCTTGCTAATGAGATTAAAGGTACTATCCTTACAATAAGAAACCCTTAAACTGGATGGAATCTCTACTGCAAGAGCCTTTCAGGATCTACAAGGGTTCATTTTTGATGATGAAATATTAAAAATATTAGGCAGTGAGGGAGTCTGGAAGTTTAAATTAAACGTGTTTCACAACTCTCTTTTGATGGTTTAGGAAATGAACATCCAGAGAGAGGAAAAGGTTTGGTCAGGACCACACAAGAAATCAGTGACTGGTCAAGAAATCAGTGACTGTCCATGTCTGTTTCCAGGACTTCCTATCCACACAGATCATAGCTTATAGGAGACATGTAGTTAGTTACCTGTGTACCCTGAAATTAGTCTTATGCACATAAATAGAACTTTACAAAAGTTAGCATAATTTCCTCCCTGCCCTGTGAACTGAGTGCAGATATCAGTTTTGTTGACATTGTAAAAACCCCCAAAGATTAGAGGATAAACTCCATATGACAACTTTCTGGGGCGGGGGAGGAGGGTGTGGTAAGAAGAGGACAGTGAGGTGGGTTACTTGTCCTTAAATTTGCATTTTAAATCAGTGAGTTTTAAATTCTGGTCTGTGATGCAGGAGTCCCCATAAATTTGTTTACAGACTTGGGGATAGAGGGGAGTTAGCTTAAGATGAATCATAAACTTGAAAGTGAAACCTCTAAAAGTTCCAGAAGAAAACACAAGACAAAAATCTTTGCAATCTGGGCTTAGCAGGGTTTTCTTAATAAGATCCAGAAAGCAATAGTTCTATTTTAAAAAATGAAAAATTTAATATAACTAAAATAAAAAACTTGTGCCTATCAAAAAACAGCATTAGAAAGTCAATCAGAAGGCACAGATGGAAGAAAATATTTGCAAAACACATATCTGATAAAAGAATTTATATCAAGAATGTATGGATAGTACATGAAACTCAATAAAAAAAGAACAAATCACTTAAAAGATAGATTAAATATAATACTTGAGGAGACACCTTATTAAAAGTTAAGTGTGTTCAATAAGCACAGGAAAAAATGCTCAACATCATTAATTATCAAAGAAATGCAAATTAAAACCATGAGATAGTACTATATGTGCACACACAACGGAATGGCCAAAATTAAAACACTGACAAAACCACATTTTAGTGATTATGTAAAGCAGCTCAAATTCTCACACATTATTGGAGAAAGTGTAAAAAGCTATAAAAAATTTTTGGAAAACAGCTTAGTAGTGTCTTATTTAACAACAAACAAAATCCTCCTTATAATCCAGCATTTCCCCTTCTAGATATTTACACAAGAGAAATGAAAATATATGTCCTCAAAAAACTTACACAAAAACATTTTGCTCTGCTTTACTTATGATGGCCAAAGACAGGGAGCAGCTTGGTTGTCCATGAAAAAGAGAAGCAATGAACAACTGAGATATATTCAAATGATAAAATACTACTCAGCAATAAGAAAGACTAAAAGTATAGGTCAAAAAAAAATTTTTAGTAGCTATTATTAATGGTGGAAACAGAACAGAATGAGACACAAAGAAAGGGAAATGAAAGAGAGAGAGTGTGTGTGTATGTGTGTGTGTTGTTTGGGGGTAATATGGAAAGAGGCCTGTGAGAACTTTCTGAGGTGAAGGGAAAGTTTCTCTTTTGATAAGGGCGGATGTATAAATTGTCACAATTCATGTTTGGCAATGTTAGGAATTGTGCATTTCATCATAGGTAAATCTTACCCTAAAAAAATTCATGAACAAATACCAAACTTTAATAAATGATATGTATAACTGAAATGTTTGATGAAAAATGCCAATGTCTGCAGCTTCTTTTAAAAGTTGTCAAAAAATAAGATGGATTGATGGATGGCTAGATATGTGATTAGGTCAATTGTAGCAAAATATTAACAATTTAGAGTGAGGTGCTGGGTTTATGTGTTTATTGTCAGTGTTTTTGTCTTTGCTCTATGTTTGAAAATTTTTATAGTAAACTATGGGGAATAGGGAGTGAATGTGTTGTTCAGTCATAATGTCTATTTACCCTCAGAGGAAGTGGAATGAACTCTGCCAATGATGGAGGCGGTGCACCCTTAGTGGGAAGCAGGCTGTAGTAGCCTAGGGAAGAGTGAATGAATACTGGGTACAAACATTCATTTTCCAAGGGCTCTGATAGTCCCAGCCTTACCCTTTACCCCAGGCGTTGTGTGGAAAATTCTGGGAAATATTGGTAAACCTTTTGCATTGTAAGATGAGGAAGGGCCCAGCCTAATAACTTTTAACCTCCATAGAGCCAGAAAGAATTCTGGAATTACTCTTCCATTTTGTAAACCCCATCCTGCTCCTTGGAAGTTGTAAGATAGTGCAGAGATTCCTCAAGTTACAGAGCAGGAATCTCTTCCCAACCAGCTCAGAGAAAAGAAATCAGAGTTGAATATTCCCAGAACCCTTTCCGCATATACATGGGTTGGCATCAGAACTAGCCCTTGCTTTAGGGTAGGACCTGTGTCTAAGGAAACTCAGCTTAGAGTCATTTATCTAGAACTGCATTACTTTAACTTTACAGTTGTCTGTGATAAAGAATCCACCTGTGTTGCTGTTGGATAAATTTACCTCCTGCCTCTCAAAGGGTCATTGTGGGGATGAATGAGATTGGTTGGTCTAATTAACATTTGTCTTAAGTCTCTGAGAGAAGGGGAATCTGAACTGGAAAGGAGTGAGCTTGTGTGGTGACTATGACTCACCCTCTGGCTGTTCTGTATCCTAGGCAGGGCCCTGGTCAGGCAGCAAACTCTCAGGAGCAGCTACTTCGGGATCATGGATACTGTACTGAGGAATTTCTCATTTGCAGTTTTTCAAAGCACAAGACAACAAGGGTCTCGCTTCTGCTGACAGAGCTGTGTTATTATTTCCAAAGACATGGGGGCGGAGTGGGGGGGGTTGAGGGAGTAGTTGGGGAGAAAAGAACACAGAACGATTCTGTTTAAGATTGCACATTTTGTCTGGGGTATGGGAAGGTGGGCTCTCTTTCCCCCATGGGAACACCACACTGACAGGCCATTGGGTTCACACCCACTTTTTAGTTACGTCACATGAAGCTGGGAAATGTTAAAGCCAGAAGACTCCTGCAACTGTGAGCTGGCCATGTCCTACATACACATCGCTCACATGCAGTCCACTTAATGTCACTTGATATCAAGTGAGCTTGTGTCCTTTCTGTTGCCTTTTAAAATTTCCTGAAATACTTTTCTGACTTTACATTGCTTAGCTTTCTTTTTTTCCTCTTTCATGTCCTGTTTTGGTTTATATTGGCTGTGACTCTGATCTAGGGTTGAAAGCTAGGGAAGCTGCTTATAAGGGTTTTCAGGATTTCTGAATATGAATTGCAAGGAAATTGCATAATGTTGCAGCACTTCCTCTTCTTGTTGCTTGCTTGTTACCCAAAATACAGTAGTTCCTTCTAGAAGCTTGAAGGAATTTGGCAAGTCCTACACCCTGTATGGTCTAATGTGGTCTAAAGAGTCAGCGTTATCCTGATTTGAGGTTGAATTTTTCTTGAGGTCAGACAGCAAAGCTTCCTGAATTATAACTATGACAACGGTGTTTATGTAACACAAAAATCAAAGTCCTTTTGGGGAGAGGGAGCACCCACAACAATCACTGTTTAGCAACCCCAGAAACATTTTGCTCGTGCTTAATTTGCCAGAACTGAAAGCAAGTTAAAATGAAAGGCCTACCCTGTCACTGGATATCTGGGTGTAACCTACCACCTTTATGCTCTGGGAGGAGACATTTTACCTTTTCACTTGAAATTATATCAGTTTAATTTCAGATTTCTTGCAGTGACTTGAGGTTAAGTACTGGCAGCACTCAAAATGTAACAGCATCACTATAATAACCGTTTCTTATCAAGGTCATTAGACCTTGTTCCTGACATACTGAGAAGACTGAGACACAACACTATGTATTGTCTTGAGTCCTTTGTTCCTCAGTCAGGAGTAGTTTCTTGAACCCTGAATATATGCCAACCCTGTGTTCCCTTTTAAGTTAACCCTCATAGAAATATAAGACAGAACTGGTCATCAGGGATTTGTTTAGAGATAAGAAATAATGGACAGGGCAAAATGTACCTTGAAATATTAAATTTTACAGATTAAACTTCTGGGATAGTGAGAAGTCAAGAAAGGAGTATTAAGGTGTTCTGCAGCCATTAGGTAAGTTAGGAACTCTGTGAGTATAGTGGAAAAGGGAAAAAATATTTTTGAGCACTTTCAGATGCTATGAGACTATTTTTAATTCTGCCAGTACCCCCACAGAATATTATTACTTAACTTTGCAGTGAGAAAACAAACTCAAAAAAGTTAAATATCCATATAAAGGAACAAGCTAAGAAGCAGTGGGACCAGGCCTTATCACCAAGTGTCCAGAGCCCACTGCACACTCTGCTTGCCTCCCTACTTTTCTTCACCCAAAGCCATTTCCCCCATTCTAGAATGTGTCCAAGACTGGTGAAAGGACAGGTTAACAATAATTAATCCTCAAATGAAGCTGACTTATCTCAGGAATGCCCTGGGCTGCCTTCTAGCTGAAATGGAGCTTAGTCCAGTATGTGAGAATGACATATAGCTCCCCTCCCTGCTTTAGTGGACCATGAAGATCTCTTAACTGTCAGTTATTTATATCCCGTTAAACTCTGCCTTCCTAGGAGTCCACCCTGACTTTCATCTCTGTTCAGAATGAGACCTTCCCCTTTGTCACATGACAGCCCTTGAAAACGGGTATCGTGAGATCTTGAAGGCTTCTCTTCTGCAGCCCGAGCAATGGTTTAGGGAAATACATCTTGTAGGAGAAATGTGTATGAGGGAGCAGAGAGAAAGGCCTTGCTGTCTAGCAAGGCCAGGGGCAAGACCAAACCTGATCTAGGGCAATAGAAAAAGAAATGGCCACGTGGAAAAATAGTTTCACCGTATACCATAGTGATAGAACTGATAAGTCTTGAAACTGATAAATCTTGTATGTGAGGCAGCAGATGACCTGAGTAAATATTCTTCCTATTTTTCTTAGTTGTGTGTCTATGTATATGTATGTGTATTATTTTTTCATTCTAGAGTTCCCTCTGAAGTTTAACTAGACCTTTTCATTAACTTCTTTGGTTTTTGTGTTTTTTAAACTCTTTTTTTTTTTTTTTAAGATTTATTTATTTATTTATACAAGCACCGGGTTCAGTCAGAAGCGCGGGAGGGTGAGAGAATTCACCAGAGCCAGAGCGGAGAGCAGAACAGGCAGACTGATGAAGTACACTGCTGAGGGGAGCAGCGGGTGGCAGGAGAGGTCTGCGCACCATGTGGAACCCTCGCTGGTACCCAGGGATCGAACCGGTGATGCAGAGGCTGCGGGCAGCTTTGCAACCCAGCGCTCAACCGCTGCGCCACCGGGGAGGCCCTGTTTTTTAAACTCTTAACTACAAACAAAAACAAACTTTTTTTTTTTTTTAAAAGATTGTTGTTGGTTTACTTATTTATGGAAAGAGCAGGGATGAATCTTAGTTACTTTTAGATAAAAGGGCTCAAGTGATGCCACTGGAATCTAGTGCCCCTTCATATCATGGTTCTATATGCATTTGCTTAACCAACTGTAATTAGGCTTTGCCTTATGGTGGCAGAATTGGCCACAAAAGACAGGCATGTATCTTATTCTCCTAGCAACATAATCAGGCCCCTTGCCTTTAGTTGTAAAACTAAGTATTGAAAAAAAAAGTGTTGTTTATTCTATTTGACCCAGAGCAAGTCTGATGCATGGTAGGATGCAATGTCCAGTTCACACAGCCAGACATGAAGGTGAATTTGGGATGGAGTCCCCAACCCCCAAATATATGAACTTAGTACAGCAGGGCTCCCCAAGGAAAATGAGGGTGGTGTTCATGAGGAACATGAAAGCTGAGCAGGTGGCAGTGGTAGGTGTCCAGAGCACTTTATTTCCCCCCAGTGTTATGAGGAATTACTCAAGAGCTAAGTAATCCCTTTGTATGTTTAGGTACAAAGCAACAAGAAATGCTTGAACTGATAGAAGAGAATCATTGGTAAATCATGTTGAACAGCAAGCAGTAATTTTTATTCACTGGCATGCTGGTGTGTTGGTATACTTCAGAGAGAGAAACTCTGTTCACATGGCTTTAGGAACACAGCCTTTTGGTCATTTAGAACACCTTGGAATGCAGCCATTTGGTCCTTGGAATACAGCCATTTGGTTCTAATCTAAGTTGCCTCTGTTGCAAAGGAGAGGGGACAATTCAGTGCTATGAGGTAAAGCAACCCTTTCCTTAGTTCATATTTCAAAACTCTGTGGTGATACTCTAGGCTCTGAAGCTCTTAGCAGCAGTTGTTGTCAACTGTTGGGTGCAGTGCTGATATTCATCCATGTGCCATCAAAAATAAATGGCTACCTGAGGGATTTTGATAGCCAGAACTAAGCCTAGTAAGATGACTCTGCTTTTAATGTCTCATAAGAAGGCTTGAATTATAAATTTCCACTCTCATCTGAGGTAAAGATTTCTGAAGAATTTGTCAGAATATTGGAAGAATGAGATCCAGTAACCTAGAAATGATAGACCTGACTTACCTTTCCGATCTTGTCAGTGTATCAGTGCAGTGTCATCAACTCCATTGTGGGGATTTTTTTTTTTTAAATAACAGTTTCTCTCTTATTCTTTCTACTCAAAATCTGTTCACCCAATCAATACTTATTGAACAGCCTGCTGTATGTCAGTTGCTGAACACTTTGCATGTAATTATACATGGAAAAGCAAGCCGCTCATTCACGTTTGTTCAGGTACACATCCTCAGTTCAAGACATCGGATGTTTTCATTGGCTTCACTTAGGAGATAACCTCCCTAAAACAGCAAATGCAATTCCAGGAGCAGTGGGAAGAGCAAGCCAGAGGGAGTGTTGCTAGGTGAGACATAGAAAAACAACAGTAGCCCTTATGCTTCCAACCTATGGAGCAGTTTTGTCACTAAGACTGGTGAAGAGAGGCCTATTTATAATGGGAGGAGGAGGAACCAATACCTGGATCCCCAGTTTTCTAGCCCCTGAAGTGGAGACATCCTTGTTTACTTCAAGCTCTTCAAATTACATTTATCCCTACATGCTTAAGCGTCAAGAGTTTCTTCTCAAAAGCTTTTCCAAATGTGACCTGAGGTCTCCTTGATCCAAAAATTCATGCCTGTTGTTGGGTGGTGTTTCACAAACCAAAGGTATCTTATTAGTAACTTCTCAGGGGTGTCACTAAAAGTTCCTAAATTTAGTCTATTAGAGTTTGTGAAATACTTAAATGTGGATTCTACAAGTCTGTCTGCCACACATTTCCTAGCAATACTGACCACTTCTCTTTGTATTAGCTGGTAGTTCTGGGGAAGGATGTTTTTGAGGGCATCCTAAAGTGTCTTAATCTGGTTGTGGTTTTTTTTTTTTAAAGATTTATATTTTATTTATATAATAGCTGGAGTACAGGCTAGAGGCGTGGGAGGGTGAGAGGATTTACCAGAGTGTGGAGAACAGAACGGGCAGATTGACTGAAGTACACTGCTGAGGGGAGCAGAGGGCAAGACAGGAGAGGTCTGCTTCACCATGTGAATTGCTCCCTGGCCAGCCGGGATTCGAACTTGCGCTGCAGAGGCTGTGGACAGCTTCACAGCACTGTGCTAAACGCACTGCACCACCGGGGAGGCCCTGGTTGTGGTTTCCAATTACTGTTATACTTGTATTAATTCGAAGTTTGTAGAATTACTGTTATGTTTAAATTGAGTGGAAATTTTGTTCTTACATAATGGTTGCATTGTTGCCATTCTAATTACTGCTTAGCTACTTTTGAGCTCTTCCTTAATCACCAAGCTATTTTTCACTGGGAAGCAGGACTGGGTGGGAAAGTTGTATGAAGTAGTGGTTGAATTACAGACTCTTGTCTAGAGGACTCTGACACTTGCTACCTTTGTATGATGCAGGTTGATTAACTTTCCAAAAGTAGAAGTAGAGGTACTGGTAGTAACCCATGACTGGAGGAGGAAATAAAATAATGCATGTAAATGCTTAGTAAGATGCCTGGCATATAATCGGTGGTAAGAAAGTGGTTGGTAGTAGGTGGGTGGTTATTTTTCTATTTGACTTTTGTTTAAAAATGGTTGAGGACTGGTTGCTCTGAAATTTTTTTTTGTTTTTTTTTTAAGCAGCAATTTTCATGTATTATTTTTTTTTAAAGATTTATTTATTTTTATACAAGAGCTGGGGTGCAGGTCAGAGGCACGGGAAAGTGAGAGGACTCACCAGAGTGAGAGCAGGGAGCGGAATAGGTAGACGACAGAAATACACTGCTGAGGGGAGAAGCAGGTGTGACAGGAGAGGTCTGCGGCACTATGTGGGTTTCTCACCGGCTGGCCGGGATCAAACCCACACTGCTGAGGCTGCAGACAGCTTCATAGCACGGTGCTCAGCACCCTGTGCCACTGGGTTGAGCCATTGCTCTGAAAGTTAACTGTAGATTGACTTTCCTTTCCCTTAGTCACTTAGCATTTAAATGTGTAATTGGTTAAATGACAATGCTGATGACACTGTTGCTATTGGATCCCTCAACTACATTCTCATTTATCCCATAGGGGATGTATGTGAGGAGAAGGCAGATGAGGGTGATGGTGATGAAGTTAATCTTTACAGAATTCTTTGTGGGCCGTGGGATTTCATTCTTTGCTCTAAGTATTTCTAGGTATTTCATTTAATTCTCAAAACAACCCTAAGCAATAGGGAATATTAGTATCTTTATTATACATATGGCAAGACTGAGGTTTGGAGATACTAAGTGATTAGACTAGATAGCCAATAAATGGTAGAGCTTGACTTTGAACTGACGCAGCAGATTATATTACTAATCATCACCATGGACAGAGAACAGCCAGAGGGGAGGAATTTAGGTAGCCCAGTGTCCCAGGCTACTTGGAGGAGACTGGAGAGAATTAGAAGTAGAGCTTATGTGTGAGTTCAAGTATAGTTTAGATACATTGTAGCAGTTTTAAATGAATTTGCCTTATGAGCCCATTTCTCCAAATTTCTGTGATTTTTGTGCAAATTTTGATTCAAAGTGGTGTGGCCAAGTGACAACGCATGTTTGTGTCAGAGGGAAAGCAATTTATTTTGTCTAATTATTGTTTTTTTTCCTTAATGCTTATAATTTGAAAGTTAAAAAAATTACTCTCTAGATAATCGTAATAAAGTTTACCCTAGAAAAATTCTGGGAATTCAAATGACTCTGTATTCCTCTCTTAATTCTCTAGGGACATGTAAATTGAATTGGCTCAGCAGTGAACAGAATTTATTGCAAAATCACATCTTAGTGGGGAGGGAGCATATGATGGCTTTCCTCACCATTCTTTGATTTATTAAATTGCATTCCCATTGTAGCTTCTGGGTAAGGACTCAGAATTGCAGTGCCCTGTGATTTGTATCAAAGACCCACTTTCCTGCCCTAGTGTTTATCTTCAGGATTGAGCCCTGTGGTTCGGAAGGAATACAAAGCATTATTTCTGTGTCAGATGCCAACTGGTTGCACGGGATAGTGGTAAATGCTTCAGGCCATGTTCCCAGTTTCATTTTCTCTCTGACTTGTGGCAAATTCTTGCTTCAAGTGACTCACCTTCTCTGGCTGCCCATGACATCTCATCACCTTTATCATCATCATGTGGTTAGTGGTTAAAAACTAGGGCTCTGGAGACAGACTGGAGGAGTTCCTGTCTGGAGTCTGCCTGTTTTCAGCTGCTTGTCCTTGTACTATGCTCTAAACTCTCTAATGCCTTGGCTTTCTTACCTATATGATGGCAATATTTAGGCTATTATGAGGACTAACCTGGAATCTTAGTAGTGAACGTTATAGACTTGATTTATAATAATGCACACCTGAAACTTAAATAATGTTATAATGCATCAAAATCAACAAAAATCTATGAGGGAGGGGAGGGATTGGGGTCAAAATGGGGGGGGTTGAAATTGTATGGGGACTATAAAAATAAAATTTATTATAAAAAAATAATGTTCCAATGTAGTGTTATATCAATTGAAAAAAAAAGCAAGGAAAAGTCATATAGAGCCTTTGGCATGGGATCTAGCACATAACAAGGCTTTTGTCATCATCATTATTTTATTATTGCTGCTGTAATTATTCCACAATGACTCTCAGATGGACCCTAATAAGATAAACATATGCTTCTATTCTCTAGAATCCTACACTTGAAAATAAGCACTCAATTGGCTTGGATATTTCCCAAATCTTAGTGTACAGTATTTAGCAGGTGCCAGTGCATACCTACATCAAAGTTTATAAAGCCAGAGGACTAAGAAACTTGAATGTGGCCAGGTCTTAGAGTATTCTGGCTAAGCATGATGGGTAGACTTTAGTTAGGTTGAGTTGCTGAGAAGGTATATTAACTGATTCAATCTTACAGGGAGTCATAATTCAGGGATTGTGCAGTGACTCATGGAATTGATACTGCAAAGTCAGGTTCTGTCCTGCTAACACAGAGGCTCCTGAGAGGCTTTTCTGAAAGTATTTAATCTAGGTACTTTGCTAAACATAAGACAAAAGCACAGCCAAAGACACCTTTTATTTCAGAAAATTGCCCTGTGTCTGAAGCTCAGTCTGACATTAGTAGGCAACTATGAGATCTGTAGATAAAGGTTTTCCTGGAACTTTTTTCAAATGTCAAATTTCATGCTCTTTGTTTCTACCAATATGGAAGGTATTTATGAACTGTAGGCTACTGGTGTAACTTGATAGTTGTATGCATTTGCCACTGCCTGGTAAAGTAAAAGGATTGGAACATCCCTGTAGAGGGAAGATCTACTACTTATCAGCTCTGTGTCCTTGGTGAATTATGTAACCTGTCTGGGCCTCAGGTTCCACATGTATAATATGGGACTAATGTGAGTGTCTAATGCATATGATGGTTAAAAGGATTAGATGTTATTGTATTGTGCACAGTACTTCAGTGCGCAGTGAACAAAACCCTTCCTGCTTGATCCTCTCCTGTGCTGCCATCTGGTCTGTGTGGTGGTGAGGCTGCTCCTTCAGCTTGGCCTTCCCTGTTGGGCCATGTAGTCATGCAATCCTGGTGGGCATGGTTTGTTAGCTCCATTTCAGAACTCTTTCTGTTTGCCTCATTTACCCAAACTAGACAGAGATTAATGGTCTTTCCTCAGAGGATTGTGTGGCACATGTTTCTGGTGCCTTTGGCTCATTGATCACACCTCTCCAATTGGGGAAATGCTTGCATGTCCCAGGAACTGACCTCCTGAGACCTAGGACACTTTGCCAGAAAGTAATCTGTTGCAAACTAATTAGGGAAAGCAGTAAACCCTACATTTCACTATTCCTTCTAGATTTTGCTTTTTATAAATAGGAGTAAGTTTCTCTGGGATATGATGTTTCAATTTAATGGGAGGAATGAAGAGATCAGGGTTGGCTGAAAAAAATAATTGCCAAAATATGGTCTCTTCCCTGCACTTGCTTTAACCCAACTTTCCAAGGTTAGTGAATGCCATTCACTGTGGACCGCTGGTGCTCGCTTTTATGAGGATACTTACTTCACTCACAGCTCACAAGGCCTTGCAAGATTGCATCTTTGCCTCTTCTAAAACTCTACTTTGCACTGATTGCCAATCACATCCAAAAGAATGTGCCATTTCCATCTCAAGGACCTGCACTTGCTGTTGCCTCTGGCCCCTAATCTTCCCAAGGAGGTCCTTTCTCGTCATTCATGTCTTCGCAAATATCAGCTCTTCAAAGCTGCTCTTCTCCACCCCAGCTCCACAGTAGCCTCTTTTAATTTCTCCATTGTACTTACAATTCTGTGTACCTGTTTATTTCTTCAGTAGTTGGTGAATTCCATGAGAGTGGTGATCATTGCTGTCTTGTTCCTCTGTATCCCCTAGCACATTACTTGGTTGTTATCCACACACAATAAATATTTGTTGGATTCATGTGTGGATATACAAATTAATAACTTGTAAGTGACTTTAGAAATCACTCATTTAAAGAGGTATTTTAAAGCTGGTATGCCCTTGTTTGATAGTCACATGGGTAAAACCAATAAAAACAAAGGGAAGGGTGGGGGTGTTTGGATACCTGGAATCTCGCTTTTCTTCCAGACCTTTTGGTAGTCCTTCTATGGCTTCTGCATGGCCCAGTTTGAAAGCCATGATCTAGATTCTTCATTTGCATTGATGGTGGAGGCATTACTGAGGGAGCAAGGGCATCCATGTTCCCTCTAGTGCAGACAGACATATGCACAGCCTCTGTATCAGCCTCTACCCAGACTCTGTGATTACTCTTCCTTCCCCACAAGTCCTGTGAACTCCAAGCAGCCTTTCGCCTATAGCATAGCCCAAAACCTTTTGCATTTGTCTTGTGCTGTTTCAATATATTTCTTTCACAATCTCATTTGGTCCTCATAGCAACCCTGGGAGAAGCAGGCAGAATAACTATTATCACTCCCATTTTGTAGATGAAAAAAACTAAAGCTAAGTAAAATAAAGTAACAATGATGAAACCCTTGCCGCCGGCAGCCGGGGAACGAACCAGTGATGCAGAGGCTGCGGGTAGCCTCGCAGCCCAGCACTCAACCGCTGCGCCACCAGGGGAGGCCCAACATCAGGAACTTTTGTTTTAAGTTATGATTTACCAGCTTCACCCTCTGCCTTTTCATACAGCAGAATCATAATCGCCAATGAAAAATTTGGGCACTAAGATTTTTTTTCTAAAGCAGTGACTTTATCTTATTTAATGATGTCAACATATCAGGGATTGGCAAACTGGCCCACAGGTCAAATCCAGCTCACCAGCTTTTTTGTATGGCCCAAGGAGCTAAATATGGTATTTACAGATGAACTTTTGCAATTATCTTAATGATAGGAAATACTAGCTTTGAACCTTAATTAAGCTAAATGTTATCCTCCCTTTAAAAAACAAATCTGTTCTTCTGATTAGTAGACCTGTATTTCAAAAAATTATACTCCTTGGAAAAGATATTCCAAGTGATTCTGATGACCACTATTGGTTGAAAACCACATATTTAAGCCCTAAAGGGATGGAGCCAAAGATCTCTAAGATAAGAGCTATAGAACCATGAAAGGAATTCTTACCTACTAGGAATAGTATATGTATATTTAGGAAAAATTGTTACATTTTGAATTTTGTCAGCAAAGTTTTGTGGAAATTCATTTTCTCTCACTGTACCTGCATAATCCCATCTATTTTGCTTTCTGACCCACTGAGCCTAAAATACTAAGTATCTGGCCCTTTACAGAAAAAACTTACTGATTCTTGTAATATGTCATTGTCTGTTTCATATTGAGGCATTTTCCTTCTTTCTGCATTGGGGCACTTCCCTTTTTATGATTTCTATAAATCATAGGAGGATTTTTATTACTAATATTTCCTTTATAACATTCAAACTTGCAAAATTATATAAAGTAAAAAATGATTGGCCCAAATCCCAGTGTTAACACTAACAGTATGTGCTATATTCTTGTCCAACTTTGCCTCTTACTAGCTATGAAACCTTAGTTAACATCACTAAGTCTCACATTCTCCATTTGTAAAACAATGATAGTAACAGTTCCTGCCCACCAGAATTGTTGTGTAGATTATTTGAGATAATTCTTATGAATTGTTAAGCACATTGCCTGGTGCTCAATTAATACCTAATGATTGGCAACTAATTTAAAATTTTTCTCCTGTTTTTAAAAATGTCTTCCATACCCACATAAGTTTGCTTTTTTCTAAGAAAGAAGGAATATGCTATTTTTTACAGTAAAGCGGCACAGGTGATTCTGAGGCATACACACTGAAGAACAGTTGAAATAAATACAGAGAAGTAGATAATTATAGAAGGGATTCATATTTGGATGCCAAAAATTGCCTTCCATTTTATGGCACAAAGTAGGGAATGGGAGAAGGGAATCATTTCGTTCAGAATACCTGTAGGACAGTATAAAATGCACACAAATAAATGTTTATTTCTGTTTTCCAGGTCTACAACTCGAACAAAGACAGTCAGAGTGAAGGGTGTAAGTATGTTGCTTGGGTAATTTTCTGAAGCTGGAGTTGGGGTTGGGCTTCCTGAAGTTGCTGTTCCACAGTAGAACCATCAAGAAGTGCTGTGGGCATGTTGGGTTTGCACCGTTTTCCCCCAGTGCAAGTGAGAATCTTCTACCCTGACTTCCCATGTGAGTAACTCCAGGAGATTCATTCTGTGGGCCTGACTGGCAAGGCAGTAATCACACCTTGAATTTATATATTCCATCACACTTCAAAAGCATTTCATGTACATTATCTCAGTTAATCTCAGGTCTTCTGAAGAATGTAGCTCCAATCACCGCTTAAAAGTAACTTAATCCAATAATATCCTGCTCCCCAAGAGTCCTGTTCTATGAGAATGCCAAAATTAACTTTGCTTCCTTCATTGTCTCACTCCAAGGACTGGAAAGGCAATAGCCATCTTAAGCAATCACTTAGTATGTCTGTGCTGATTGTTGCCTCTTTGGAGAGGAAAGAGTGGAGATGGTAAACTCTGCTAATACTCCCCTGTGATGGTGACCCTGGACCACCTCTGTAGAATACACAGCACTCTTCCCCTGCTACTGGCTCTAAGCTCTGGTTAATCAGTGATTTCCAAGGGCACCTGTAACATTGTAAATATGATGGTATTAAAACGAAACTGCAACTGCTGGAGTGTTTGGGGTGATTATCTCCTTGGTACATAGGAGAAAAAAACAAATGCCTTCCAGGTTTGCTGCAAGGGAACAGAGGAAATCCTGTTCCTTGGCCTTAGATTTACTTTGTAAAATTCACTTAGAAAAACTTTAAAGATAGCCATACCATGAATTGCAGCACTGTCAGAAAAATCTATAAAACAGTAGCTCTCCACATGGACAAAAGGGTGAACTTTTTTTGGATTGTTTGACTTTTTTTTATATATGAAATTCATTATAGGACAGAGGTTTTCCTTCTTTTATTCTTTCCAAAATATAGGTTTTACCTGTTTTATGTAAAATATAAACTAATTTGGAATGGTTGCTATTGGTAGGTTAAGAGATCTTTGGGGCTGAGAAAATGCTTGTTTGTTTTACCTCAGGAATTGAACAAAGAAAAATTTGTCAAGAAAACATATTCAACACCCGCCCCGCCTTCCCCACCTAGGTGGGATTATTTTAGAGTATCTGAAATCCACTCTGGCTAATTTGGGTTTAAATAACAATAGGAAAAAACATTAGTAATACTAATGAAGGGATATGAAAAACTGTAGAGTAACTGCAAAGTAGCTCAAATATCTGAAGAAACAGCCTTACAAACAGTGCAACTGGAGATCCAGGAATGAATGGGAAAGGATCTTGTGAATAATAGTAGCAGAATGATAAAGCTCTAAACATTCTTTAGTCCTTGCCAAATTCTTTTGAAGATTTGGGTTCCCAGGAAAAATAGAATCAAATGAGTCTAGTATAGAACCATGGGGGAAAACAATATCCCTTTTTTGACAGTTTCAAGAGCCCTGCATAAAATGGGGATAGTATAGTTTGCTAGAGGGAAATTAGCGAACACACCATGATAGGAAAGGATGGATACCCACACCATGCCCCAGCCTGGAACACTGTACTCCTATAATAAGAACTGTGGGGGATGAGATGCAGATGAATGGAAATCCCCAACCAAAAGTTTGCTTGTAACTTGTGACTTTTTCAACCTGCTTCTCTTGCTACAAGATGTATGCCAATAGATTTGAAAGACAGCTGTGATTCTAATGGTGGGCATGCCAGCAGGTTCTACCATTCTTTAAAGGCCTTTGGGTATATATGTATTGAAAGACTTTGACACGAGAATATCCTTTGACTCAAAAATTTGTCTTAAAGAAATAGACTGAAGTGAAAAGATGTTTGTATAACCAAGAGGTTCACTGGGGCATTGGTAAATGTCCAATAGGAAGTTGATAAATCCAAATGTCCAATAGGAATGTCCAATCCAAATGTCCACTCCAAATGTCCAATAGGAAGTTGAAAAAAAAATGTTATAGAATACTATGTAGCCTTTAAAAAGAATAGGAACAGCACATTGTTAATTGAGTTTTTTTTTTTTAAATCAGGCTATAGAAGAATGTATTTTGTAAAATAAATTATTTGACTCATGTAGATATGATTAAAAAAAGTTTGGAAATAACATTATCAAGCTCTTACTCAGAATAGAGGGTTGAGTTTATCAGGAGACACTGACTTTCTACTTGTCTGTATTTTACATTGCCTACAAAGAGCCTGTATTTTGCAATAATAGCTATTAATAGGTAACATTTATAGACCTCCGTGTTCCAAGCATGTTTTATGCACATTAGCACATTTAATACTTGCAACACTCTGTGAGATAGGCACTTTTGACCTACTTTCCTACTTTGTAGATTAGGAAATGGAGGCTAGTAAGATCGAGACATGATTTAATCTCAGTTCTGTCTAATGCTAAAGGCTTTGCTTAACCGCAAGGATATTCTACCTTCCTGGGAAAAGAATTATGCGAAAAGTTCCATTTTGAAAAGCATAAACACTTGCTACATTTTGCTTTTGGCATCCGGTTCCCAGAGATTAGAGTTGGCTGCCTTTAGTCTCTGATGCTTCTTCAGTCACTTACCCTACATTTAGCAAACCAGACAGTAAAACGTGGGTTAAAACATACTGGCCACTTTTTCAGGAGTGCTTTCGATAGAAATTATTTTTCTAGGGTATTATTATCCTGAATGAGGTTCCATTCACTTATTTCCAAGCTGACAGAATCAGGGTAGTGTTCTAGGTTGGTGCTTCCTCACCTCCTTTGGCATTGAATGGGCTGCCTTTTCATACCATGCAATTCCTTAGCTCCCCTGCACTCTCAGAGTGGTTGTACTTGTCTCAGTGGCAGTGACTTGCAGTCTCACCCCACACCCACCTACAGGGCTGTTCAGCCACAGGTGGCACTATTGCCTAGGGTCTGATTGCTTTGCAACAGTTTTTCTGCTTATACCACAATCAAAATTCTTCTGAAAATGAGAAGTCAATGTGATGTAAATTTAGGAGCAATGCATGTTTTTTTCTACCTTTAATATCGAGATTTCAAATGTCTGGCATTTTCCTTTGCAGAAAATGAAAATGTTTTGATGGGAATTTGAATGTCACTGTTTTTACCATTGAGCCAGAAATGTTTTGAAGGGGCAATATTTTGGGGACACTTCCAAATTTGTTGCTTTTTGTATCTTGAATTTGTATCTTGAAATTCCTCTCAGGGCATGCAGTGCCTGTAGGGTATAACACAGGGCTGAAAGTACTATCTGTCAGCTACTGGTATTTTCCCACTGGCCCAGCTACCAGGGAGAGAATGACAGCAGAGAAATACATGCACATTTCTTTGCATAGCACTTTTAGTCTCCTCTTCTTTATGTTCTATTTCAAGCTCATGCAGAATAGAGGGATTGCATTGATCATCCTCCCTGGCTTGGGCATGTTATCATTACAGGCCCCTCCATTTATTCATTTATTCATTCATTCATTCTTTCATTTTTTTTTTTTTCACTCCCTTCCCCAACTCCTACTTCTTTCTTTCCCTGTTGGCCACCATTCTTATGTGTCCTTTAAAATTATTTTCTTAGAGGGGCCTCCCTGGTGGCGCAGGAGGTTAATACGCAGCACTATGAGGCTATCTGCAGCCACTGCAGCACGAGTTCAATCCCCAGCCAGGGAGGTGACCCACATGGCGCAGCAGACCTCTCCTGTCTCCTCCACTGCTCCCCTCAGTATATTTCAGTCAGTTTGCCTGTTCTGTGTCCCATTCTGGCTTACACCCCAGCTCTTGTATGCATAACTAAATAAATCTTTAAAAAAATTATTTTCTTAGATAATGTATATCTTTTATCTACCTATATTTTTAAGTTATAGAGATGGTTTTATGTCTTTTTTCAGTTTCTTTGCTCTATTAGCATTGTATTAGGAACCATCCATGGTCCGCTGTCACTTTCAAAGTGCAGCTTCTGCCTGCTAAGTGCTCCAGGGTGTCTAATGCTGTATATCTAGTTTTGCAGAGATCCATCCATCACTTGTTGCCTCCAACTCCCATATCCTACTGATACCATCACGAGGAATACCTTGTACATGTCCCCCTGTGTAAGAATTTTGGGGGGATATAGTCATGAGGAGAATTGCTATTCAGTCAAAGGGAGACATGTGCTTATTTTGAGGAAGTGCTTTCATGTTGTCCTCCACAGCAGTGGGGCCACAGTCTAGCCAGCCCTACATGAGGATTTCTCTATTCCTGCCAAATTTGCCATTACTCAGATTTATAATATTTTGCCAGTCTGATAGAAAATGATAGGTTTTTGTTAATTAGCATTTTTCTGATAGTTAATGAATTTGAGCATTTTCTCATATGCTTGTGCACTGAGTTTCTTCTGTTTATTGCCTGTTAATGTCCTTTACCTATTTTTCTATTGCATTTGCCATTTTTTTCTTGTTGATTTGTAAAGTTCTTTCTTCTAGGCATTAATCCTTTGTTGGTTGTAGACATTTTAAATATATTATCCTGTTTTTGTCATTTGTCTGTTATAAGTGTAATATCCTTCCTGATTATGGAGCCTTACTTTTTCTGCATTTAGATTCATCTCTTGTTTTATGCCTCTGGATTATGAATTCAAGTTGCTCATTGAATAAAGTTCTTTAAGATTCATGTCACATAGATGCACACCTTTTTCTTTTGGCTTCATGATTTTGCCCTTCATATTTAGGTTTTTAATCCAACTGATATCTACCACTGATCTACCATTGTATATAGTGTTTCATGAAGATCCAGTTTTATTTTTATTCAGTTGAAAAATGAGTCGCTTCCACCAATATCTACTAAACTGTCCGTTCTTTCCCCCTTGACTTATGAGGCCAACTTTGCCGTATACTCTGTTAGGTTTGCATATCTGAGGTCTGCTCTGAGCTCTATTTCCTTAGTATGTTTATTCTTGGGCTGATACCTCTCTGATTTTAATATGTTGACTTTGAGGCAAGTCTTGGTATCCGGTGGTTTATCTCCTCTCTTTTAAAGGGTTGACTTGCTGCTTGTAGACTTGTATCCTCCTGTGAAAATTCTAGAATAAGATTAACAAGTTTCTCAAAACTTTCATTTTCTTTGGGGTGCCACTGAATTGTATAGATTAATTTGGGGGAAGATTGCATGTTTATGTTATTAAGTCATCTCTTCTAAGAATCCATGTCAGAAGCAGGGAGAGAAGCTAGGAAAGACCCTGTTTTCTCCAGTGTGCAGTTATTTTGTAGCCCCACCTGAGGGATGGTGAGAAAGCCAAGAAGTTGGCAGAGCAGATACATGAGTCCTGTGCAAGAGAGTAAAGGAAGGACAGGCTTTTATACTGTAAGCTGGTCTTTTCCAAGTTTGAAGTTTTCAGTAATAAATGTCACTGTCTACTTAGCTCTAAACAGATTAGTTTGTTTACAGAAATGCTACTCTCCCACTGCTTCACCAGCTGTTGGAAGGCTGAAAGCTGACAGACTGAGACAGAGAGGTCTCAGTCTCCTAATCTTGATTTCATAGTGCTGCTTTTCCTAATGTGAGCATTAGCTCAAATTCCACAGGTTAATCGGATTATTTCAAAGAAATATGCCTGAGTTTTGCCAAACAGCCCTTCTTTTGCACTCGAGGACTTGACTTAACTCTGACCCTCTGGCTTTTCAAGAGAACATTGTAGCTCTTGACTATGCTCCCCACTCTTGTTTAACATGTTCCTGTTGGCGCCTATTTGAACCTTTTACTAGATTTTACTGCAGGAGGTCAGACTTCCTGTAGCTCTGCATTCAGTTCATACTTCTCACAGTTCCTAGGGTCTGAGGTCCTGGGCTACGTGAGTATCAAGGGGTAAGGACACCCAACAGTGGCACCTGTGCCTCTGCCTTTAAGGCATTTATGATCTGCCCTGGAGGTTCAAATGGGGAGATGGTAGACAGATGGCCCGGCCATGAGTGTGGGTGTGTTTACTGTAAAATTCATGCCATCTACGTATGTACCCAGTGTGCAGACAGAATGCCCAGAGCCAGTTGGAATGGGTGTCTGTCTAGACTAGAAAGACTTAAAACATGGAAACTTCTACCTTCCCTTGTCTTCCTCCTCAGAAGAAAATAGAACACTTCCTCTTTGCTTTCCAGTCTTAATCTCTTCATTCCTTCTAGTTTGTTTTTAATCTAGTGTTTTACAAACTTCCTTTGTATTTCTATAATGCTCAAGAACCCCCTGGATTTGTCTTTCAAACTGGGAAATGGGGGGTGGGGTGGGAAGAAGTGATTGGCACAAAAGTGCAAAGCTGGAATTAGTATCTCATCATGTATATGGTCTCCACATTGAGCAGGAGCATGCATACCTCACTTTAAGAAATACAGTCATGAGAAAACAGCACCTCATTCCTAAAACAGCGCCTCATACAGGTTTAAAAACATGTATTTTCACTTGTAAAAATGATAGGAACTCATTGTAGAATATCAAAGAAATATGACAGGACTTTTCAAAGATTCAATAAAATCATCTGTAATACCAGTGCAGAGATATTTCCTTCATGCTATTTTTGTGTGTTGCTGTGTATTTTGGTTTAATTTGAACTATACTGGATATATTTGTTTTCATTTTGTTTTTAAAAATTTACCCATTTTTTCCCACATCATGATAATTGTTTATAAATATCAATTATAATGAGTGTTTCATATTCTGTCATAGGATTACATTGCAGTTTGCTGAACCATTTCCTTTGATCTTTACCTTTTCCTATCATTGGATATCTTTACCACATTTTGACTTGCTGAGTGTCCTTGTAGGTCAGTGTTTGCACACATTCAGACAATTTCCTGTGGGTAGGTGCTGCCATGTGGATAGGAGAGAGCTGTTACCATGGAGGGACTGTGTGAATGATGTGTTAGCACCTGCCTTTGGAGCGGAGGATTGGTGCTGGGCCTCTCTAAGCTTACATTTCCTTTTCTGTAAAATGAGGATAAATAATAACTCCTAGCTCATAAGGTTGCCACAAGGATTAAAGTTCAGCACCAAATCTGGTATATTAGCTAATCAGTACCCAATTACTGTTGGTTATTACCCTTCTCATTATCTGGATGGCAGAACTGCTCCGGAGCAGAGAGCATGGAGGAGATTCAGGGCAGCCACTAGCGCTCTTGCTTTTTTCTTGTGACTGCATTTCTTAAAGTGGGGTATGCATGCTACAGCTCATGCCCAGTCATTTTAGGTTGTCCCCGCCAAACATTTTGAGTTACAGTGTAGATTTATATATTTGAATGTGTTTTCAGGAGAAAATATAAGCACTTATAAAATTCCTGGTTTTCTAACTGTTATTGTTTAGTACAGAGGTCAGTTTTTTTTCAGTCAAGGAGCAGATAGTAAATTACTTTCAGTTTTGTGATACTGTTTTAACTCTGCTCTTAGAGTGTGATAGCAGCCCTAGACTAGGTGGAAATGAGTAAGTGTGGGTGTTCACTAATAAAACTTTACTTACAAAACAGACAGTGAGGAATTTGGCCCATGGACTCTCGTTTGTTAACCCTTAATAAAAGGTTAGGTTTTAAAAATAAGTGTTTAAGTGGTATGAGTTCTGGTGGGTCTCATGAATATGGTGATGAATGGCTGCCATTCGAAGAAATGATCACAACTACCAAGTTTACAAATGAGCAAGCAGGATTAAAGAGGTCAGGATCACAGCATAACTGGGAAGTAATAGAGCCAGTGTTCAAACCAGAGTCTGCCTGATTGCTAGGATTATTATTCCCCTACTATTATCAATGTGCATAAAATCTTTGCTGTGTTCTACCATTCTATGGCCAGCCCATTCCAGCTGGAAGGAGTTTCATGATTGGTCTCTCTTAGTTTTTGAGGGGGCACACAATATTCCTTCTTAATGAGCTGCTTTATTAGAACCATCAGTGCCACTTGCCTCCTGCATGTGAGGCTGAGAGCACAGAGTCACATATTTTAATGACTCTCAAGCTTTCCAGGTACAGAACTATAACATGGCCTGCTACTGACCCACAGGCATTTGGCAACACAACCAGAACTTCTTTATGGCTTGTTCCTGTAACTAATACTTGTCATTCTTAGACCATCATTCACATCAAACTCCAGTATTAAGGCTTACTTATTTCATGAAGACAAGATTGAGGAGCAGGAGAGGAAGTAGGGAGGATATCACTGTCTTTGCTGTTTACCCATTGCCTTGCCCCTGACTTGCACATTCCTTTCATCTCTATGCCTCAGCTTTCCTATATCTACAAAACATAAAAAGGAGATTTGCTTTTGAAGATTGAAGGGAAAGGCTTGATAGGATTACATGGGTCACCATTTTTAAAAGGTTCTAAAGCTTTCAGCCATTAGTCAAAGTCCCCTAGTCTCACAGCGAAGGGCAGAAAAGAGGATTTCTTTTTTCCTCCTACTTCCAGTCACCTTTGCCTTTTGCAGTTAGAAAACCTTGATTGAGAGGTAGAAGGCTGCAGCTGGTAACCAGGATCCCCTGTGGGATCAGAGCCATCCTGTGGCTGCCAGGTCTCCACTGACCGGCGGCTTATAAATAGAATGTTTCCCTTTCTGAACCTGAGAAGGATGGACAGCATTAATGGGCATGGCGGCCTGGCCTCCATGCGCTGGCCCACGAGACAGTCAGCTGAGTGTGCTTCTCCCCAGTTCTCCATCCTGCCTGCCAGACCCCAGCCTACTGAAGGCAGATGCGCCCTCTCTCCCTTCCCTGAATTTCCCTCTGGCTGCCCCTGAGTTCCTCTTGGCCCTTTTCCTTCCTTTCTGTGCCATGGCAGTTCTCTTGCTGCCACATCCATCTCCTGAGCTTATAGTCAGGCAAAATGGTATAATTCTAGCTTTCCTAAGTGCTGACTTTCATTATGGAAAGTATAGGCAAAACCAATTTGCTCTGGCCCACATTTTGAGTCCAAATTCTATTTTGTTGAGCAGTAACACTCCAGATTGGATATATAGCCTGGACTGGGGGGCTGAGAACTCGCAAGAGAGGAAGTTGAAGGAATGTTTGTTTTCTCAGAGGTTTCTTATATGGGTTCCTACCCCTTTTGTTTGGTGAGACCCCTGTTCTTCAAGGGTATAACTGGTGATGCTGCTCTTCTTGAACTCACAGGGACAATCAGAAGCTTGTCCCAAATGACACTTAACAAATACCTCCTCTCTCTCTGCCAAGTTAGACTGACAGATGCATCCAGTGTGTGACTTTGCTATGGCCTAATATCCCCTGTTCCCCTAATGGTGTGGGCTCTGTAACTGACAGCAGGCCATAGCCTGGCAGGTGCAAGTCACCACTTGGCATCCTAGTTTGGTTTTTGGCCAAGGGTAAGCAGGTCACTGACTGTATCTTTTACTCCTAAGGCCCAGTACAAGGCATTGTTGAGGCAGGGACTGAAAGATTTCCCTCACTGCCACCAAATGCAGGTGCTCCATTAGTGTTTATTGAGCACAGACTATGTCCTTGGCAATGTGCTCAGTGTTTGACATACATTATATCACTTGCTCTTTTTAAAAACCCTCTGAGGTAGATGGTATTATTCATCCCATTTACAGAAGAGAAAATGGAAGTTTCATTCTGAATGGCAGACTTGTGGTTACTCAAGTTTATTCCTTCCTGCCTCAATCAGAATATTCAGAGTGTACAACTCACATTCAGCATGTAGGATTCAGCAGAATCTATCTAGTACTACACTACTTCGGGGGGTGTTGAGTAGTGGCTTGGAGCGTGGACCTTGGAGTAACTTTCCACAATATTCCATGTGTGTTTGATGAGATACACTTAAGTTCAGCCTCATGTCTTACTGAGTTTGACCTGGGAAAATGAATGTCTTCAGAGCTAGGTTTCTTTTTCTGTAAGATGAGGATAACTTTAGTATCTATTGATATAAAATTTATTTGTTGGGAGGATTAAATGAGAGTAGGATGGAAATCTTTGTTTCAGTGGTGCCTGCATTCTAAGCAGTCATTTAATGTTGACCTCTGCTGTTATTATCAACATTATCATTATGCAAAACTATTTATATAAAAGTACAACTTTTTGTGTCTTTATGGTACTTTCGACAGATTGTGCTTCACAGACATCGCCTTATTTGATTTTCCACAGTGCCTGATCTTATAGATGAGGAGAAGGGTCAGCGAGGCCAAGTATGCCTGTCTCATACAACCAGTTAATGGGGCCTTGGATTTCAAATTGTAGGCCTTTGATTTTGAATGCCATCTATGTCCCTGCCCTTGGTTAGATCAGAATATGTCATGACCAAAAAATATCCAAGCCATTCCTAAGGCAGATCAAGGTGAGAGAACAGGCAAGTAAAGGCAAGAGAGAGCTAGCTAGGCAGAGGCAATTGGTTTTCTGCTTGAAACACTTCCCTTTTCAGAAGACGGTGATGATCTCCTTTGCTGAAAAATCGTGGTTCAACCACCTATGCCTCAAGACAGAAAGGAATCGAAGCTGTTGAATTATAATTCATTCTCAGGATGACCAGGTCCCCAAACAGGAGACAAATGGTCCTGATTATGCTGGTTGGTGTTACCACGTTGTGCAGTTAGCGTTAATCTTTCACTGCTGTCCTCATTGGAATTCTAGGGTGGATGGGGATATTGCAGATATAAAAAGGAGAGAGGTAAAAAGGAAACACTCTTTCCTCTGCAAGTTGATCTTAAGCCTGTACTATGCAAGAATCCAGACACTGTCACTTTAGCCGCCTGCGTCTTGCTGAGGATTGGAACACTATCCACAGCTGTCGGAGAGCCTCCTTTGACTTGGGCTGGTTTATTCCAGACCAGACAGGGATTTTGTCTCTTCCCTACTTTCTGTTTTCTCCTTTTTCACTCTGTATCCCTCTCTGATGATTTTACTGTGTGTGTCCTCAGAAACCATGAAAAAGAAGATCGGTGTCTGTGTATCTGGTAGGCTATGGAAGGTAAATCTTATTGGCAATATTCATGCTAAGGGGCTGAACTCCAGAAGCTACCATGTGTTTAGCCACCTGCTCACCACTTGAGGTTCCTGGAGTGTGGTGACTTCTTTAATTGTAGGACTTCTTTAACTATTCTTTAACTTGGTGTCTTAGCTGGTAAAATAGTGAATTGTATTTGTCCTTCTTTCAGGAAATATTAAAGCTACTATAATGAACAAGGCAGATAACGTTCCCACTCTTACGAAATTAATTAACTGACAACAGTTAAGCAAGTAAACAAAGCTATACTGTCAGGTGAGATTATGGAGAAATAAAACTGCTACAGTCCCAGCAGAAGATGATGTGGCTTGGATAAAGGTGTTCAAAGCAGAGATGGTGAATTATAGTTGAATTCTGGATATGTTTTTTAGTCATTACTGAGAGGACTGGCTAATGGCTGGGATGTGGGGTGTGAGAGAAAGCAGGGCACGTGGGCCTCCCCTGTGGCGCAGTGGTTGAGCCCTGGGTTGTGAAGCTGCCCGCGGCCTCTGCGGCGCCAGTTCGATCCCCGGCTGCTCCCCGGCCACCGGAGGAGGGTCCCACATGGCGCGCAGACCTCTCCTGCCGCCCGCTGCTCCCCTCAACAGTGTACTTTGGTCCTTCTGCCAGCTCTGCTCCCCGCTCTGGCTCTGGTGAATTCTCTCACCCTCCTGCACTTCTGACTGTACCCAGTGCATGTATAAACAAAGCAAACAAACAAACAAACAAATAAATAAAAACATGCCTCTATTAAAAAAAAAAAGAAAAGAAAGCAGGGCACAGAGATGACTGAACTGAGACTTGCTGGCAGAGTATTGTAGTTCTCATCTTGTCTTTCCGCAAGTGGAATGTAGTGTGGTCAGGGGCACATTAGCACAGTAGCTCCCAATTATGACTTGTGTGTAGCCTCCTTGATTTCTTTTCACATATACATCTACCACCTGTCTTACTACTTACTATTTTTCTTTAAATCAGTTCGCTTTGTATCTAAATTTATTTTTAAAAATATATCATGCTATATATGATATACTTGTAACTTTCTCATATTCATTTAAAATTAAGTATGTGATTAATGCAAATATTTATTTGTGAACTGCTTGGAATCATTTCACAAACTACCAGTTGCACAAGTCAACATTATAGATTAAGATATGTAGCACTGGCGAAGGGGGATGGTGGTATAGATATTGTCACCTAATTAATAGTTAAACATTTCTGTTTGTCTTTAATGATAATAGTTTTCCTTGTTTGGGATATAGTACAGTGTTTTCTCAAGCACAGTCCTCACATTGACTGAAACATAAGCTCTGGGCAAGCATCCAGAATCTGCCATACAACAAGCTTGCCCCTGATTCTCTTGTCTGCTGACTTGAGAACTACCTGGATGGAATAGGAAGAACCTAGAAAATGTGATGCCCAGACTTAGACCCTTTCTGGTAAGTTATGTGAAGCAAGGGAACAGGAGGGAGTAGAAAACACTGATCTTTGGAGTTAACACTGTTAAAATCCTGGGCCATTATCTTCAAAAGTTCTTTAACCTTGTCAGAACTGAGGTTTCCTATCTAAAAAGTAGGTTGATGATGATAATATCATGCATTTAAGTACTTAGTCCAGAGCAACACTGTTTGCTCTCTAAGTGTTTGCTACTGCTACCACCATTAATATCACTTAACGTCAGAAGCCTGGCTTTTCTCATCATAAAAACTTAACAGATATATTGGGAAAATCAAATAAGCTATAATTTATGAAGGTATTCTTTAAACTATAATGTATTATCCTTAATTATGCTCATTAGTGTGGAAACACAGCAAGAAATTATTAGTAAGAATACTAACAGTATTTACCCAATAGGATTATTGTAAGGATAACATGAAACTTGGGCATGAAAAATATTTTATCAGCTGGAAAGTTTTATTCAAATATTAGGATATAGTGACATTCTAATATTGGTTCTACTGGTAGTGACCTTTTATGGAATACCAAATAAGTAACAGTTGCTGTACATTTCATTTGATCCTTCCAATACCCCAGAGAATTATCCCTCACACTACATGAGTGAGGCAGGTGAGTCTAAGAGGGACGAAGTTCCTCACCTAAGATCATACATAACAAGAGGTTCAGAGACAAGATTCTAATCCACGTCTATCTACCTTTATAGCTCATTGTTCTCTTTCCACCACCTACAATTTGTGTCTGTATGACTTCACTTAATATTGAAGTTAGTTCACATTCCCAGAATACCAGTCAGGGAGCAGAGTAGGCAGTGGAGTGGGATGGGGCACAGAGTATGGGGAAACTGTTATGGGATTAAAATTTGGCCATGGGTAATCCCCAAAGTAGAGTTTACACCTGGATAAATAAAAACCAACTGGATACCTTTCCTGGGCCCCACTGGAGGCTTCAGAGAGCTGCTGTGAAAACTGTTTCCCAGAGGACACAGCCAAGGAACCCTGGCAACTCTGGGACATCAGATAATTAAGTGGAAGGACATGGGCTCCTCTGAGTGTGTGAGCCACTTACAAATTATTCTCCAGGTGGATTTTATATTCAGGTTAATATGGATGTTTCTCTTCATTGCTTTTTTTTTTTTAAAAAAAAGATTTTTTTTAAGATTTATTTATTTATTTATACAAGCACTGGGTACAGTCAGAAGCATGGGAGGCTGAGAGAATTCACCAGAGCCAGAGCGGGGAACAGAACAGGCAGACCAACAAAATACACTGCTGAGTGGAACAGCAGGCATGTCAGGAGAGGTCAGCGCACCATGTGGGACCATCGCCTGCGGCCTGGGATCGAACCAGCGCTGCAGAGGCTGCGGGCAGCTTCGCAGCCCAGCGCTTAACTGCTGTGCCACTGGGGAGGCTCTCTTCATGGCTTTTAATGGTGCTGAAATTGATTAAATTCAGAATAAGCTAGGTAGGCCAGACTCTAAAGAGCCAATCGCATTAGGAAATTGAGTAAATTTCTGTGGTGAGAACACGCCCCTGGAGCTGTCCATAAAATGGTGGCCTGCCCACAATAATTCTGAATTATTTTTAAGTATAAAATATATTTAAAATGTATTTTAAATATAAAAAATATATGTATTTATATATTTGAGATATATATATAGATATATAAACTTCCTTTACCTCTCGGTTTTCTCCTTTTAATGCAAATATTCAGCTCTTTTAACAAATTCCATTTCTCCTAGGAAAAAAAATTAAAGGAAAAGTTCAGTAAGTTTCCCAGGGGGAAAATGCTCAGGTTGGGGAAAACCTGTTGAATTCCAGTGACAGGAAAATGGCCATCCATTTCAATGGCTGTTGAGACTAATTCAGTAGATCAGTTTCTACCTTTGGAAAAGGGTTTGTCTTCTGAAGGTCTGTAGATCTCCAGGATTCATGTCTGGGGTAACTTTGGAGTGTGTTCTAGAACACAGTTTACTTAGACACTGTATTCATCAGACAGATGAACCCATGGTGTGGAAAGGTCCCTTCTAGTAAATATTGGTGATTTGGACATTTCTTCCCTCATTTATTGGTTTTAAGAGTATTGAGGATTGAAATAGAACAATAGCAGCTCAGTTATTTTCAGAAAAGGGGTTCCTCCTGTGCTGGAGAAGTGAGGTCTGTTGACTAACACAAAAGTGTCAAGGTAAATACTCCTTTTATAGGGTCTTTCTGGACCCTCAGGCCTGTCTGGCCATTTAAATAGCCCAGTTATCTACCCTTGTCAACCCCAGGTTCATGCCATATGTAGTTCAGTGATGATAACAACTCAATGGATAAGCAAGGAACTTCTAAAAATGTCCAGGAAAGCCTAAACTTGGCTTTGTCTCTTCTGTTTCATGTCTTGGCATGCACAGCTTTTGTTGTTCCTTTCTGTTGGACTCATTCTTGAGGCTGTACTGCTGGGTGGTAATACCTCTTTGTATTGATACAGGAAGGAAGGAAGTGGTTAGATCAGGCCATTCATTTCTTTATTTAACCTTTATATCCTCACAAAAGATGAAAAAGCTGAGGACCAGAAGCTTAAATAACTCATCTATTCTCAGAGGGTTTATATCAGTCAGAATTTGAAAGGTCATTTCAACCACACCATATTACCCCTCAGCAGCTCTCTAACATTCAGTCACTAATTTATTTATTCTTGGATCCAAAATGAGAAGGTACACAAGTTACATGCTTCCACTTTGTTTCCAGCATTATTACAGAGAGTGAAAAACAGATCTAATAGTGAATAAAATAAATTAATAAAGATGCACATGGACCATTGTGTTTATGAATGTATATTTAGTTTGGTAGGCAGACTTTTTTTTTTTGCAAGATCATATAAATAAATGTAAGCTTGCAATCCCTCCTTACTCTGAAGGAGCGATTATGGTGTTATATCAGAGTATATCATGGGGGCATTAGCCTAGGTGGGGAGCTCAGGGAAACCTTTTTTGAGGAATTGACTCTTGAAGAGAAGTCAGAGGAATAGGAGTTACTTGAGCCAAGACACTTCCAGGAGAAAGCCACAGCTTGTGCAGAGAAAAAGTATAGTCAACCAGTGGCTCTGAATACAAGCCAGTGTGGTTGGGTAGCTGAGTTTTGGGGCGTGGCCTGAGGCCCAGATCATGCAGAGATTTGTAAGCCAAGTGAAGGATTTTGCTGTCCTCCCAAGACTTGTGGGGGTTCCATTTAAAGATTTTAAAACAGGGAGGTGATGCAATCAGAATTTTGTCAAGATTGTGGGGGCTCCAATGTGGAGAGCAGTGTGGCAGGGGGGTTAGAGGAGGAGTGAGGAGGCAGCTTCGAAAGTAATTACAGAAGTCCTAGCAACATGATGGAGACCAGAACCACATGACAGAGGGGAAGATGGAGAGAATTTGGCAAAATTAAGAGACAGTAGGAGAAAAAGATGAGGGAATTGGTGATAATTTGGATATGGAGGAGATAAGACAGGAGAGTGCTAAGGGTGATGCGTATAGTTTTGTTGTAGTTCTCATGTAAATACCTCCACCTCCACACCTCATTTTCTTAAGGGTGGAAAGAGCCAGGGAAAGCATCTCAAATGCGGTAGCAGAGGCTGCAGAGCTTGGCAGTAGTGGTTATGTTAAAATCCATGTTTACCTCACCCACCAGCCTCCTTTCAAATAAGAAAATAGTTTGCTTAAATGTTATAATAAATTCATTTAAGCCCCTGAGGTAAAATAGTCAGTTTCTGGATTGAAACTTCCTCTCTCCTCTCAGCATTCATGTCCCAGCCCTGATAACACAAACCCCAATAGTCTGCCAGACATCCTCCTCCCACTTCTAGTTTTGCCCTAAACTTTCCTAGTAAACAGAAGGTCAATACACCTCTCAAGTGTTCTCATGAGAAACGTGAGAAACACAGAACTTTGAGAAAATGGGTTTGTGCAACCCTGGCTCTTTCTTTTCTCTAAATGGAGACCAAAGTGAAACAAGGCTTCAAGAGTTGGGAAATGAAAGTTAAGAGGATGACACATTCCTCACTTGGCAGGTCAACCTGAGTATTTGGTGCAAGCTCTGTGAACATTCATTATACAACATGTGTTGGGCTGCCCTGTGCAAACCCTGGGCAGAGCTGACTTGAGACTGAGGGAATAAGACATGCCAGTCTAGAGCTTAGTGGTAGGACCGTGGATGTCGGGCCTAGGAGGCACAGGTCCTGCAACAACTCATCGCAAGTCCTAGTAAGGGAATAATGCAAGCCTAGTAGATATTTAATGAGAGATTATTTCTGGAGATTATAAGGATACAGAAATTGCAAATAAATCCCTGACCTTTTCTGAGCCTTGGCTCAGTGAAAGAGCTGAATCACCTGCTTCAGGGGATTAAGGATAGCCGCTTCCATCTGGCAAGCTGCTCAGACTTTTTCTGTCATTAGCAAACTGCTTGGTGGTGATGGTGTTCTAAACCTTTTAGTGTGAACTCGCTTTTTAGAGTAGGCGATCTCAATTAACTTAGATTATGTACCTGCTGGGCAGAAATCAAAACTAATAATCAGGTTATGTATGCATTCTAGTCCCTATTGCATTGGTGGCACTGGTGCATGTTAAATAATAAAACAGTTGGTAATCATTAGTACTGTAATCATGACATTATAGGAAACTCAAGTTAATGAGAGTAGAAGTCAACCTGTGTGTCAGGTGCATGCATGTGTATGCATGACAGAGACAGAGATACAGGAAAGTGCCCAGGCAGTGAGCATTATAATAACTGACACCAGCTCCAGTTTAGAAATTTAGAGCAATAATTGATAAACTGTGTTTCACAAGTTGCTTATTGGGGAACTGTCATTTGATAAGAATCCTATTAGCTCAGTTCTATCTACTTATAATACTATGATAATTATCATCAGTGTGCAACTTGAACACATTAGGGGCTAATAGTTACCTTAGTGTATGACTTTGCAATATGTAAATGTTATATTCATTTGAACTTAGACAACTGACAGATACTAATAAATTCTAGGTACATGTGTGGTGTGTAGCATTTGTATAATATTTATTTCAAGAAAAGGAGACTGGGGGTTTAAACAAATTGAAGAACTCATAATGCTAGGAAAACCAAGGAAAAGCATTTACTCAGAGAATTGGGGAGGGAAGAGTATATTTTGCTTTGACATTTTCTAAAGAAGTAATTGTAGTTAATAGAAGTTGGTAGGATTTCAATTTTTTTGGACATACTACACATTTTACTCAGTACAGTATACCTTTTTCTGGATATACTGTACCTTTTTCTGGACATATTTAATTCTTATGAGAATTAAATGAGATAATATATGCATAGTACTTCTAATTGTACTTGGAATATGGTAAGCTTTTAATGAATGCCAGATAATGTTTTTGTTATTCCTGTACCAACTTATTCTTTTCCATTAGACAGTACTTAGTAGGAAAGGATCTGACTTCCAGCAGATCCCAAAGAATAGGTCAAGGGCTAACTTACCTCTGGAGGGTTATCTCTAACTCTGTTCTCACTTCTGCTAGTTGGGCTGATGGCTTTAAGAGCATTTGTCATCTGACCACTAGGGTTGTCATTGTTAGCTGCTAGGTTATTTCCAGTTTTCCAAAACTTTTATCCATGTTCATTAGGGTAAGGAAGCAAAATAGTCTTTGTCTGGACAGTTTATCAATTCCTAGAATAAGACCATGTCCACAAACCAACTTATAAAACACTCAGGTCTGTAATCAGTCTCCACAGCTCCTCAGAACACTGTTCAAAAGAGCAGTTCTTTCTCTCTTAAGCTTCTTTCATTATCATCCCTATGACTAAGCACTTAAGCACTTCCCAAAAGTTGAACTAAAAGACTTCAACTGATTATTGAGTCACAGTTATAAATATTTTGGAAACCTTAAATACAAAAAATAATTTTCCCTCTGACAGATACTTTCCAGTAAGCTGTATTCTGACTACTATATAAAGGAATGAAAACCCTCATCTGCACATGCGGAAAGATGCCCAACATCATCAGTCATTAGAGAAATGCACATGCAAACCACAATGAGATACCATTTCTGTTAGACACCTGATAGAATGGCTGTCATCAAAAAGACAATAAAAGATGTTGGCAAGGATATGGAAATATTGGAGCCCTCCTGTGTGGCTAGTGGGTATGTAAAATGACACAATGCTCTCCAGAAAGCAGTTTGACAGATCTTTAAAACCTAAACATAGCTACCATATAACCCAGCAGTTCCATTCCTAGGCATATATTGAAGAGAAATGAAAATATATGTGCACACGAAGTCTTAGCAAATGTCCCTAGCAGCATTATTTACAATAGTCCCATAGTGGAAACAGCTGATGAATGGATAAGTGAAATGTGGTATATCCAAACAATGGAATGCCATTTAGTTGTAAAAATGAATGACATCTTGATACAATGTAGATAAACTTGAAAACATGATATAAGTGAAAAAAGCCAGGCACAAAAAGCCACATGTTACCTGATTCCACTTATATGAAATGTCCAGAATTGGCAAATCTCTTGAAAGAGAAAGTAAATGAATGATTTCTAGAGGCTGAGGGAAGAGGGGATCTAGGGGATGACTGCTAATGGGCATGAGATTTTTTTAGGGTTGATGCAAATATAATGGAACTAGTAGTGATTGATGCATAACTTTGTAAATACAATAGAGTTTGCTGAACTGTAAGATTTAAATGGTTAAACTTTATGGTATGTGTAGTATATACCAATAAAGCAAGTATTTATAAAATGTTCCCCTAGATTCCCACAGATATTTGGCCTATGTATCATCATTAGTTATTAAATTTGGAAAATGCTTACTGCATGAGTTAATTGAGGTTCATTTGGAGGAATGATTTCTCTCTGTCTTGCAACTTCTGCTCATAAGGCTCGATATAACACAATTTTGGAGTAAGTGCTTGGTTTTTACTAGAAACTCAAGGGATTGAGTCAGGAGACTCCTTACAGCATTAAGAAAATAAAAGTAGGGCCTTCCTGGTGGCTCAAGGGGTTAAGACGCAACCTATGAGGCTATCCACAGCCACTGCAGCATGTATACTATCCCTGGCCAGGGAGCTACCCACATGGCACAGAAGACCTCTCGTGGTTCGCCTGCTGCTCCCCTCAGCCATGTATTTCAGTCAGTCTGCCTGTTCTATTCCCCACTCTGTCTCTGGTGAATCCTCTCACCCCCTACACCTCTGGCCTGTGCCCCCCAATTCTTGTATGCATAAATGGATAAAACCTTTGGGGGAAAAAAAGAAAAGTAGTGGTTTGCATAGCAGGTCATCATCAGGGAGAAAAACATTGCTTTCCCCCTTTTCTGCTGCTCTGCTTACTATTCTAGAGCCTGACTGTGTTTATAATAGATACCACTATCAATAAGTATTCATGTAAGAACAAGAGCTCTTTCCTTTAGGGAAATTAGTGTTCCCTGTTAGTTTGATTTGGGGACTTCTCAGTGACTTTGTTTTAAAGGACTTTTATCTTCATTGGATCTAAGTTGATCCATATAATCAAGAATTAGAGTAAGTTTCTCTTTGGATTAGATCCAAGATAAATTCAAGTTCTGCTTATTTCTCATATTTTACAATTTCATTGCATGTTCTGGGAGGATGCCAAATTATTTCTGAATTCTCACCTTCCTACTTTATGCCATTCCCTGCTGCACTCTGAACTTTAGTTTTTCCTGATGTCCTCAGGAGGTCAAAGATGAACCCATTTTTAAAGATTACCACACACACTTCAGGAGGTCAAGGATGAACCCATTCTTTTTTTTTTAAAGATTTATTTATTTATTTATACAAGCACTGGGTACAGTCAGAAGCACGGGAGAGTGAGAGACTCACTCCAGAGTCAATCCAGAAAACTGCCCTAAATATGACCCTAAGTTAGAAAATTAAAATCTTGCTCAGGTGACTTGACAAAAAGAAAAATACAGAAAGAAAAAGTGACTCAGAGAAAAATTAAAACAGCAAACAACTAATAAGCTACTCAAAGAGGAGCACCAAGGCTATAGAGTCACCCTTCATATGATAAGGCAAGAGGCAGGGATGGAGTTTTCCACCTACTCCTAAACCCACTAGTGTCAAAGAATAAATAATCAGCAGTAGCAACTTCTCCCACAGCCCAGAACCCCACAAGTTTCCTGACAACAAGGCAGGAAACCTACAAAAAGTCATACCCATACTGGTAATCCGGTGTGTGTGGTAATCTTTAAGAATGGGTTCATCTTTGGGCCTCCTGGTGGCACAGTGGTTGAGCGCTGGGCTGCGAAGCTGCCCGCAGCCTCAGCAGTGCCTGTTCCATCCCTGGCTGGCCGGCGAAGGTCCCACATGGCCCGCAGACCTCTCCTGTCTCACCTGCTGCTCTGCTCAGCAGTGTATTTCAGTAGATCTGCCTGTTCTGTTCCCCGCTCTGTCTCTGGTAAATCCTCTCACTCCCCCACACCGTTGGCCTATCCATACTCAGTTCTTGTATGCATAAATAAATAAATCTTTAAAAAAGATGTTTAGTGTTGTAAATCTCTCTTTATATGCAATATAATGATAATGATGGTATCAGCCTAGTGGGCTTGCATCCATTAATGCAATTAATCTATAATCAAATAATGCAATTAATTATAATCTTATAAAATGCTTTCCCAACATTTATTGAACAGTTCATTTATGCTTTTTGAAGGATACCAGCAAGTGAAGTATTTGGTTCTACAGCTTCTGAAATAACAAAAACAATTTAAAAGATCACTGAGATTCCTTTGATAAAGTGCTGTACTCTGTGTTGTTTTTCTCAGCTATCAATTGAGAATAATTGGGTAGATTATCCTAGGAGAGTAATTCTTACTATGAAAATTAAATGAGTTAATATATGCACAGCAGTTCTAATTGTACCTGGAATATGGTAAGCTTTCGATCTCTGGTGAATCCTTTCACCCCCCACACCTCTGGTCTGTACCCCAGTTCTTGTATGCATAAATATATAAATCCTTAAAAAAATAATAATAATCGATGAATGCCAGATAACTTTTTTGGCACTTCTGTACCATTGGTGAGGAAAATTAAAAGCATATGTGGCCACCCCATGGGCCTGATGCATGCTAGTTGGACAAGCCTTGTTTGAGGTTGATTTGCACAACCAGCAACTTGACTGCCCTTCTCTTCCTCTTTCAGCTGCACAGTTGGACAGCATTGGCTTCAGCATAATCAGGAAATGCATCCACGCTGTGGAAACCAGAGGTAAAGTAGTTCAACAGATGGCATTGTTCTCAGTGAAGGTCATGCATCTGGTGAGGCGTCAGACCTGTTACCTGCTGTTTCCCGATTTTAAGTGACTCATTAACTCCCCAAGTGCCATGTCAGTGTGTTTTTGCAGCAGAGGCTTTCAGCAATCATGGCGTCATTCGCCTTTTTGATTGATCAAAGAATGTGTTAAATTCATACATATCAGATACATAGGATGTAAGGAATCCAGTTACTAAAATTTCCATTAAAAATTTTAAAAATATAATGTGATATAATATTATATATTTTTTGTTAACACTTTAACAGATTAGAATGCTGGGTCTGACTGCTAGCATAGACCTGAAATAGGGATATTTCATGATGTCTGTAAGTAATTATAAAGTTTCTTGGAAATATCAGTGATTGCTGACCAGGTTGTAGATACTGCTAGTATCACTGATTTGTTACATCATAATGGACAGGAGTGCTTAAGTTTAGTTACAGGTTAGTAAAAAAATAAAGATGTATTAATTTTCCTGTCTGAATTCATAGATAACCTGAATTCTCTAGTGAACTTCATGGGGGGTCTGTATGCCCCATGTTAAGAATCCTGCCCTTGGGCTGTAGTCCCTGGGGAACATCTGGGTAGGGAGAAGGGGTCTGCAGTGGTGCTGTGGGCAAACTCTGCCTAAAGCATGTTGGCCTTCCACAGGTTTTTGAGCAGGACTTTGAGATCAGGAAAGCTCATGGTCTTCATCCCCCAGAAGAGATTGTTACAAAGGAGATGCCTTTGTTCTGGAGCTTGGAGCTTTGAATGCACTGGTCTATTGTTCCCCTGAGAATAGCTAATAACTATCCTTCCACTGGATTTGATTTGAACTTTTGTCAAGTCAATAAATAGAATCTTATTTATTCTACAGCCTTACAACCCACCAGCTCCTTTTATTTGTTGGAAAGAGGTTTTCTTTTAAAGCAGGATCCATAGCTCTTACCTACTGAGAAGTATAAACACCTTTATTAAGGTTATAAAGCATTTGAGTAGAGAAGGAAAACAAAACTAATCTTATGAGCCTCTACTTCTATGTAGCCAGTCAAAAAAAGATTCTTCCCAAGGTAATTATTTTAATATATGCTAACATTTCTTAAATGATGGCAAATTTCCACTACCTTGCTTTAATAAAGAGTTAAAGCAGCTTGCAAAGATATGTAAGATATAGCCAGAGATATAAAGTTGAAGTAGGTAAGATTTCTGGGAATTGATCTGGAGGAAATAAGGACATGGGCCAGGCTGAGCCCTAAGGATGTTTACACAAGGGTGGTGTTAGGTGAAAAAGCAGAATCTGACCAAATGTCTCAAAAAATTGGTTAAATCAGCAGTGATACAGCCATGTAGTAAAAAAAAAAAAAAAAAAAAGTAGGAATCACTAAAAGTGCAGTGAAAATACATTTGTTGACTTCCAGGGTTTCTATTGTCTACATTTAGTGAAACATGCAAATTATAAATCAGCCTGTCTAGTATGAACCCGTTCTGGGGCTGGTGGAGTGAATGGAAAGCCACATCTGCACAGGTATCATTATGTTGTCAGTGTCTGCTATTTTGCACTGTCTTCTTTGCCTTATTTATTTGCCTTAACTGCAGTTTTCTAAATTTTAAAAAATATATATTACTAAGGTAAATTTTCAACAGATATTTTGATTTACTTTTCATTTTAAAGAATGAAAAATAAGGAATAACAAAGATACAGGCTTAAAAATTAGGCCACAAATAAAACCCCCCCCCTCCCCGTATCCCCTCCCTCCTACCCAGCAAGCCCATCCCTAGGAAGTCATATTCTTGCCTGAAGGGGGCCACTTGTATATCTCAGTTTTCAGTAGCTGAAAGCAAGAGGGAAATCTAATCATTTAAAATCTTACAAGGCCTCCCCAGTGGTGCAGAGGGTTGAGCACAGCGCTGTGAAGCTATCCACAGCCTCTGTAGTGTGGGTTCGATTCCTGGCTGGCCAGGGAGATACCCACATGGCTTGGCAGACCTCTCCTGTCTTGCCCACTGCTCCCCTCAGCAGTGTACTTCAGTCTGCCTGTTCTGTTCCCCCCTCTGTCTCTGGTGAATCCTCTCACCCTCTGGTGCCTCTAGTCTGTATCCCAGCTATTGTATAAATAAAATAAATCTTAAAAAAAAAAATCTTACAGATTCTGTGTGGTAAATGCAGACCAGTAGCTAGAAGGAAACCTTTTTGTGATCTAAAACCAGAAAATATATGCAACAAGTAGCAGAGGAAGACAAGGGACACCATATTGGTTGGGTCTCTTAGCTTCTGTCTCCTTGTCCCCTACCCCCTGTAAAAGGAGGGTAGCAATGATATGTTTCAACTTCTAAGTAAGTTTTCTTTTAGCACAAAGAGGAAATAAGAACAGTGTGAGTGAAATACCATTTTGGCATTAATACTTGAAGGAAATGGCTATTACCCTATTGCATTGCATGTATGTACACCTCTATTTGTGGTGAGCAGCCCTCCCATACTCTGGGGTTTGTTAATAATCTGGACTTGTGTCAAGTCCCAGGAAAGCACAAGACAAAAGCAGTAGAGACACTTGAAAAAAGACTAGCCCTTCCTGTTGCCACTTTATCAAATAATGCTTTTGATATTGAGTAATTTGAGCCCCAGCCCTTAGATTTTGCGCAGGGACCTCCAGTGCATGAACCATGCAGGACAATGTCCATGCTTTGACAGATCCTTTTCATCTATAAAATCCTATCATTCCAGGCCAATTCCTTTTACTTCTATGAAATAATTCCAGAATAAGCCTTTCCCCTAATTTCTTCCAAAGTAATGGCCCAGATGGAGTGTAACACAATATTTTATTCATTTCTCTCTTGCATCATATATATTGATGCTGGAGATACAGTCAGTGGTTAAACAGAATGTACTGGGATTGCAGGAATGCAGTGATATAATGGACTTAATATTACAGTTATAGAGAAAAAGACAAACAAGAAACCAAATAAGGAAGATAATTTTAGACGTTGGTAACTGCTCTCAAGAAAAAGAAAACAGGGTAAGGGACCAGCCAGTTGTGGTGGGAGTGAGATGCCTTAGATTGAAGAGGTAAATTGAAGCTGAGAACTTAATGTTCTGGAGACAAGTGTCTTCCCAGGTAGAGGAAATAACAGTGCCAAAGCTTTGAGCTTGATCTCTTGGAGTAACAGTAAGGCCAGAGTGGCTGGCACAGAGTGAAGGTGATCACGATCAGTTTTGATTGTGGTCAAAATGCAGTGGGAAACCCTTTGGAAGATTTTAAGAAAAGAGTTGATTTGAACTGACACTTGAAACGTTCTCCAACGTTGGTTGGAGAATATACCTTAGGGAAATAGGATAGTAAGCTAGAGACCATTTAGTTGAGAGGTGTCAGATGTGATGGTTGAGAACTAACAAAAAAGAACAAGGTCTTTTCATGTTGCTTGGTCTACCTGTCCCCTTTTGTAAATTGTACAGTGGTTGATTTCATCCTTTCTCATAAATGAGCAAAGAGTACTGAGGCAGGCTAGTGTTTGGTTCTTTGTTTAGGTGTTTGGGGATAGACCCCTTTTAGTCCACTTTCCTTGTTTTGAATTAAGGAGATCCTTTTTCTTTATAAAGAATATTGCAGTATAAGTGAGAGGATTTTGTAATTGGCTAACATTCTCTAAAACTAAAAACCTCCTTGTACCTCAGTATTTTCATTCCATGTGTGAAAATAGATTGTAAATTATTCTTTTCTGTAGTAATGCATTTTTAACATGTCAATTTTGGTGTTTTAAGTTTAAAAAACTGGTTAAATAAGACATCTGAAAAACATATATTTTGCATCTTTCAAAACTCTACAGATGCTGCCTTTGGCAAGAGGAGAGGAAGGTTTCTTTTTCCTCTGATGACTGAGCTAACATGAGGGCTGAAGTGTGCAGCACACCCGTGAAATCCTAGACAGCTGTACCAAATCCCACTCCTTTGCTAAGAGCAGAACTGAGTGACAGAGGACTTTAATTAGAGCGGCTTTTAGAAGAACTGAGAAAATGAAAAAAAAGTGCACTTGGCTGGGTTGACTTGACTTTTGTTCTGACGTGCCTCTAATTAAATCATCACTGTTTCTCTTCTCAGGGATCAATGAACAAGGGCTCTACCGAATTGTGGGGGTCAATTCCAGAGTGCAGAAGCTGCTGAGTGTTCTGATGGGTGAGTGCTCCAGTGGCTCGGCCAGGCAGGGCCTGGGGGATTACTGTGAAAAGTCACCAGGCCTGTGAATATTGTCAGCCTCCTATGAATTAGGGGGTGTTGAGGTAACTCCCAGAAATCCACTATCCCATTTACTAATTGTCCTGATGTCAGGCTTTATGGAAAGAGGTACCAAGCAGTACCAGACAAAACAAAAAATGGCAGGTCCAAGATACCACACCTTTCAGTTTGTGGACTCAGCCGATGCCAGTGTAAGTGGCGCTGGGTTGCTCATGTGACTACCACACCCTACTCTGTCTTTAATAACTCATGACTCCCTCTGCCTTCTTAGGAGACAGGTATTTAGTGGGCACACCCAATGCCTAAAGAAGGGCATCCTTCGAGCCCACAGAGTGCTTCATAGCTCATTTCCTGTGACTGAGAAGGTGTCATGTGACTCCCAGATAGAATGTATATAAGCAGATCATTCTGATCCTCTTTGCTTCTACTAGAGAGCAACCTGTTCTCTGTCATTGGAGCAGCAGAACTTTGCAGCTGGCTGACATTAATATAAAACCCCTGTCTTCAAATGTGCTGTATTTGAATCAAGAACTCATGAGCCCAAATCACTTAGGTTGCAGGTTTTCTATATTTTTAGGTATGATTACAGCCAGCCTCAGTGAGTCACATGGATCTAAATGGCAAACAGATCAGATTTCAGAGAGCAGTGACTGTTATTTATCCCTATGGAAGCACTTGTAGAGATGGACTATCACTTGGGGTCCCCATTCAGTGTTTTGGACAGGGCTCTATTGTATTACTAGACATAGTGATTTCTTTTGTCTGAAACTATTAGTTTGAGATGCTGTTATGTAGAGGATTTGTTTTTTGGTTCATATTTGAGATTTTTAAATTAAACTTACTTTGCTATATTAAAGATTTTATCCCAACAATATATTAATACAATAAATTTGCTCAAAATGCAAAAAAAAAAATAGGTAATTGTAGATTCACATGCAATTGTAAGAAATAATACCAAAAGATCCTGTGTATACTTTACCCATTTTCCTCCATTGGCAATATCTTGCTAAACTATAATGAAGTATGACAACCAACCTGCAGAAGAATTTTAAAGATTTCTGGACATCCTTTTATGGCAATATCCATCTGCCTTCTCTCACCTCATCCTCTATCACTAATCTCTTCTCCACTTCTATAATTTTATCATATCAAGATTGCTGTATTAATGGAATTATATAATATTAACCTTTTAGAATTGGTTTTTTACAGTCAGCATAATTCCTTGAGATTTATTCAAGTTGTGTATATTGTTTGTTCCTTTTCATTGCTGAGTAGTACTCCATTATATAGATGTACAACTCTTTAACCATTCACCTGTTGAAGGACATCTGGATTGTTTCCAGTTCAAGGAATTTATTAATAAAGCTTCTTTAAATATTTATGTACAGGTCTTTAATGAACATTCATTTATTTTAGTGGAATAAATGTAAATGCTGGGTGATTGGTCATATGGTTAATTTTTGAAAAATTCTAGTGTAAGGGAGAATTAAGTCTAACAGATATTGAACCTCAGTTTTTCATTTATAATAAGAGCTACAAACATTTGTGAAACATCTGCTTTCTGAAACAAATTATCTGGTGCTGGATATGGAACTTTGGAAACAATCAGTCCTTGTCTGCAAAATGTCCTGATAGGGGAAAAGAAACACACATATGATATCTGTAATGTAGCATACAGTACAGGTGGCCAACATGAGCTGGCTCTGGACAATTGAATTGTGAAGATGAGAAAAGAAGAATTCAGATTCAGGCAATAGTCCTAGAAATGGCATGGAGTATAGAAATTATGGTCTGTGGTAACTATAGCATAGGGTATGATTATTTTAATTATTATTTCAGTATTTCAGAGGTTTTGAGACTGGGACAGGAGAGTTAAAACCAAAAAGCTAGCATGACCCCTTTTATTGAGAAACTTGTATACTATGCTAAGAAGTTTTTGTTTTGTTTTGTTTTGTTTTGTTTCTATAGGAAGCAAAACACTATTAAAAGTTTCTAAAGTACTGGTACCATATGTCTTAGGACTCTTTTGCATACAATGTTCAGAAGACAATTAAGAAGAGTTTAGGGGAAAGCTAAAAGGCACTTATTTGCTCACATTACTGGTAAGTTCAAGATGGCAGAAACATGGCAGAGTCTACCAACTCCTGTTTGCTAGAGCCTTTCCTTTCCTTTCTTCTGACTTATTATCCATGCCTCTACTTGTCTTGGTACTGCTGTGTTCTCTGTGGGAATGTCCCAAATAGCCTGGCCTCAGAAGCCCTCGGGGCTTGCATTACTGAGAGGAGAATGTCTTTCTGATAGTTTAAGCAGACAGTCTCAGAGAGGACTTTAATTGGTCATTTTGACCATTCACATGATTTATTTCTCAAGCTCAGTCTAGTCACATGACCTAGAGCAGATGAATCTGGAAGGCTTAGATCCTGTTTCTCTATCTAGTGATGGGGGGACAACTGTGGAGGGACGGGTTGGGGAGGGTCTTAGTCCATTGAACTTGATAACCTGAGCAGGATTAACAGAATGATAGAGGAGTGCTTTCCAGAAATAATGGCTGCTGGGTGCATAAAAAAGTACATCCAACGTAGATGTAACTAGATCCGATTCAGGTTTTAGGATGATAATGCTGGCAGCATGATCAATATATTTGATCATGAAAGACCAGAAGGGAGAAGACAGTTGCAGTAGATTAGGGCAGAACACAACCCATTAAGGCATGAACCAAATAGCTGCTCCGAGGTCAGGAAAAAAGGACTGGCTTAAAATAATTGGAGAGAGAGAATCAACAGGACTTTGTAACCAACTGAATATGAAGGCAGAGAGATTTCAAAGACAACAGGTTATTATGTAAGGTGACACTAATGAAAAGAAACATGACTGGTTTGCTAATCTAAAAAAGAACCACTTTAACTGAGTAGTGCTAAGCAGAGTGGTATGAAAGGATCTTGTTTATATCACTTCTCTTAGTGGCTGTTGATCAAGATATGAATCCTTTTCTCTTCTTTAGTTTTATGAAGGATAGAGAAAAGAATCATGATCATCTAAGAAATTTCAGTTAGTGGATACTAATAACTAGCAGCGGAAAGTTAAAAGGTAGTGGCGGGATTTTATGGATAGACAGGGATCCAGATTGAGGTTCAGTCAGAGCGAGAGTGGCCCGAGGAACAGAGGTAGTTGAGAGTTGAGAATGGTATCCATAAATCTCACCATTACTTAGTTAAACAGTTTGGATCTTTGAATTGAGGGATCGCCCATTAACTAAGAAGAATCCAGACCTAAAGGAGGAGCTCCATCTCCCTTCCCTTTGGCTAACATGTTTTCATCTTCATCAATACTTAGTACTGGTACTAAACTGGGACAGACAGGAGTAAAATAAGCATGATTCCCGTACTTCAGACATCTCTCTGAGATAGCTGGGCTGAGTGTGAACCAGCCATTCACTAATCCTTTATTATATATTCATGGCATACCCTCGCATGTGCTAGGCACTATGAAAGGATTGGTTTCTCAGAGGCTCTCAAAAGTAAAAATCAAAATCAACAAGCAACTATAAACCAGGGACACACTATAGGGGAGAGAAAAGGGAGTTGGATCAAAACAAGGGTGGTGGGAATTGTATGGGGACTATAACCAAGATGAAAATGCATACATTGTGCAAAAATGAAGAATAAGTAAGAAATATATAAAATAAAAAGAAAACAAAAGATGAAAAAAAAAGTGGAATAGTGCATTTTCATTATTGACAATATAGGTTAGGATGAAGTAAAACCAGAGACTTCCTTTGATCACTTTATTTCTGTGCCCTTAATGCCGTGGGAGGCTAAGATTGGAAGAAGAAAATAAGAACCACTGCTTTGAAAAGAGTTTCTTTTTACTGATTTGAATTTCTTAAGAACATTCACCAGGATTTCTCACAGAAAATGCAGTTTGGTCTAGTGCTAGTGTCAGAACAAGATCTGTCCTTGATCCCTTCCTCCCAGTAACAGTAATCATTAGTCTCTGAAGAGTAAAAGGACCCCGGGTAGACAGACGTGTATATTCCTAGAAATAGAGTATCTTCATGTCTGTATGGTTTGTTTTTTCCCTCCCCTTCACTGTTTTTTATTTATTTATTTATTTATTTTTTATATATATATAGAGGCATGTTTTCTTTCTTTATTTGTTTGTTTTTGTTTATACATGCACTGGGTACAGTCAGAAGCACGGGAGGGTGAGAGAATTCACCAGAGCCAGAGCGGGGAGCAGAGCAGGCAGAAGGAACGAAGTACTCTGCTGAGGGGAGCAGCGGGCGGCAGGAGAGGTCTGCGTACCATGTGGGACCCTCCTCCGGTGGCCGGGGAGCAGCCGGGGATCGAACCGGCGCCGCAGAGGCCGCCGGCAGCTTCGCAACCCAGCGCTCAACCGCTGCGCCACCGGGGAGGCCCCCACCTCTTGACTGTTAAGTGAAGATAAATATTTCCAAATTTTAGCTCAACCTTATTTTTTTGTATATAAATCAATTTCTTCCTGTATCTCTCTATTTTAAATAATTATTTTTCTGATTAAAATTATGAGTAGTCATTGCAGCAAATTCAGAGAAATACAAAAATTAGAAGAAAATAAAAGTTAGACCAATTAGAGATAATCTGTCGTTAATTTTTCATATTAATAGAGCCTTTTAAATATAATATTCTATAACATAATAGATACTATTTGCAAAGTTAGAATCGCACTGTGAATAGATGTTGCTTTTTAATAGACTTTTTGCATGTAACAGTGCGGACTGTCTGTTTTCTGATGTTACTGAAGTTCTTCTGGGGTGTTGTTTTGGTCAAGTGTCGTGTAAGAAAGTACTGTGCTCTTGCTTGACACATCATTCAAGAAAGCACTCTGGTGAACATTCCAATAGCCATAGAACTGCAGAGGTTGACAGCATGCTTTTTGGAGTGAGACAAATTACAGTTTCACTGTTTACTCATTTGACCTGACACAAATTATTAAAACCCTCTAGTCTTCTTTCTCATGCTCTATAATGATAGTTCCTGCCTCTTTAATAATGTGAGGATTAAATGAAAAGACTCATGTGACTTGCTCAGTCCAAATCCTCTGCGATAGTCAATAAATGTTAGCTTTTCTTATTTTTTAAATTTTTTAATGCATATTTAATTATCTCCTTAAGGCTTATTTCAAGATAAAAAAAATTAAGGTGTTGAAGTGCTAGGTCAGTGTATGCACATGTTTCCATAGTTATTCTCAAATTTGCTGTCTGAAAATTATGAGAGGAGTGTCCTGTACCTTACATCCTGTATTTCTTTTTTGCATATAAATTATAAATCCTTTTTATTTAACTTTGCATTTCTGTAATTCTGCATGGATAGTTTTCTTAGCCTATTTTTCTATCAGTGTGTTCCTCTTTTGATTGTAAGACATTTTTACATATGGATGTTATGTTACCAGTATTTTTTCCAAATTATCATATATCTTGAACTTCACACTTCTTTTGTTTCTGTTTTGTCTTACTAATACTTTCAAACATTTAGGAAGTTCAATATTTTATGAAGTTATTTTTTTTTCTAGGTGGATTCCGCCTTTAGAGACATTCCCCATTCCAATATTACAAAAACTTTTTAACTTAAATTTCACTTGGAATATATACATTCAAAATGGAAACTACCTCTCTTTTTTCCTCAACTACTACTCTAGTTTACCAATAATCATATAATAAAAAAATTTCCCTTTTATCACCTTTTAAATGTTACCATCTAGTCATTCTTTTATATATATCGGGCCCTGATGGAGCTTTTACACTTTTTTCTAAGGAAAAATGTTGTTGTTCTATAGTTCCCAGTCTTAGAAATTACATTATCTTCATTTTTCACCTTTTTAATGTTTGCTTTTCTTCTGCCTGCAATCTAGCAAAATTGTCAACTTGTAACCATATTCATGTCTTTCATCTAAATTTCTTTTGGGTTGCTTTTTTGTTTTTGTTTATTTAATGCAAAGTTTAATTTTATTATTGAACGTTCAGTGTCTTTTTTGATTTCTACCTTTCCATTATCAGCTTTATTATTTCAGTATTTTTTTTTACTTTGATGTCTTATTTCACACCTTCCATACTTTTCTAAATTTTACTGATAGTATAGAACAGGTGCTTTCTGAAAATTTTTTAATAATATCTTGGTCTCTGTATTTTTTGCCACAAATATTTTATCAACTTTTTATCTTCCATTTAATAAAACCTGAACACAGAGAAGTTTCTGAATGTATACTACTAAACTCACTATTGATAGCATCACCTTCTATTGCTACTCTTTTTCTGAATCTTATTAGAATCATCCTCTTACTTCAAATTGGAGGACGGTTGTACATGATTCCATCCAATTTCCTGGCAATTTTAAATCTTTTTTTAAAGATTTATTTATGCATACAAAAACTGGGGTACAGGCCAGAGGTGCAGGGAGGGAGAAGATTCACCAGAGACAGTGGGGAGCAGTACAGACAGACTGAAATACATTGCTGAGGGGAGCATGGAGGAAGACAGGAGAGGTCTGCTTTGCCATGTGGGTTAGCTCCCTGGCCAACTGGGGATGGAACTTGTGCTGCAGAGGCTGCAGATAATTTCACAGTGCTATGCTTAACCCCTTGCACCACCAGGGAGGCCCACATTTCTTAATCTTTAATTTTGTATGGCCCTATAATCCTGAATAGCTTCTCCTGATTCTACTATTTGATTGTGGTTCTAGGAAATGTGGCATTTCCTGCTGATTGGTCTGAGGTGTATTGTGCCTCTTTCCTTGTCAATGTCATGTTTCTTCTAGGACTTTCCCCCTTCTGAATTCACTTTCCTTGATAGAAAGGGACATCTCTCCTCTTCTGTCCCCTGTCCAATTTCACTGACTCAGTTATAATCTCAGGACAACTCTGACCACTCCGGAAAGCAGCTGCTCCTCAGTATGTACATTGGGTGAACTGGGGGGTGCAGTGGATCTTCCCTCCCTGGGGTGGCTTGGGGCCATGCTTTAGAGTGAGAGGAGGGCCACATCCCCTATCACCTTTTTCCCCAAAAAGGTTTTTCCTCAGGATGTCACCTGAGCTTTATCTGGTATCTACCTCTGGTAACTGGCAGAATCCAGACTGTGAACTTAATTTCCAGTGCTGTTGAAACTTTCTGATCCTATTTTTGTGTTTATTAGTAATGCACCATGGTGGTAAAGGAATATAAATTCAGTGTTGCCATTTTTTCCTCAATTATCCTGTAACTTTTTCTTTTTTTTTTTCACTAATGTTCAAAACAGGGTTAGTGCTACAGACAACACATGGAAAATATTAAATTGCAGTGCTTTAAATCATGAATTTACAGTCGCATGCCTTACCCACTTATCTCAGTCATGAACTATCCTCTCTTACTTACTCCCTTGAGAACTGGAGTGTCTGTATTCCTTTTATTGTGCTCTTCATCCTCCGTACCCATTCACAGAGCAGCATAAATAAAGGCAATGAAGGACTTCTTTCTGAAGAAGTCATAAAGTAGTAGACATTCTTCATGACAACCTAGACATGAAAACTTGCCTGGTAAGGAGAGGAAGTCCCAGACGTGGAAGAGTGTAGCCTCATAAAAAAGGCAGAGAGATGCAGAGAGCGAACTTCCAGGTTTTTTTTGTTTTGGTTTTTTAGATTTTTTTTATTTTAAGATTTATCATTTTTCACATTTTTTAGACAATATTTGCTTCCCCCCACCCCCTCAGATTGAGTCCCCATAGAATTTCCTTCCCCAAGGCACCCACGCACCATCACCAGTCCCCTGTGCTCCTCCCTCCCTCCCTCTGATCCCTCTCCATCCTACTCCCCTGCAGTATGTCTCTGTTTTATAATTGTCTGTTTTTGCTTTGTTGTGTTTTGTACTGTTATTATTATTTTTTTTATACTGATGTCTTATTTGGTTTCCCTATATTCCTGTTATAAATGTAGCCATCCAATATTTTTCTTTTTCCTTCTGGCTTATTTCACTGAGCATAATTCCTTCTAGCTCCGTCCATGTTGCTGCGAATGGCATGCATTTATCTTTTTTGATTGCTGAATAATATTCCATTGTGTATATATACCACATCTTCTTGATCCAGTCAAACTTCCATTTTTAAAGGGGAACAGGCAAGTGATGACCAGGATAGTAAACTGTTGGGATGGGTTCATCCATCTGGTCATTATTAACCACAATCCTGAGTTCCTAGAAAATGGAGATGACAAAAGTAACTCATCTCTCTCTCTGTTCCTCCATCCTTGTTTATGGGATGTTTAGGCAGGTTCTTCTAAGAACATGGACTTGAGACAGGAAGAATTTTTGGATCTTACCCCCACTATCAGAAAGTAGGACATTTCTATTTGGCAGTTTATTTTTAGTCTAGGAATGCTGAAAAATAATTCCATACAAATTAATAGTAACAGTATTCCAAAGTATAATCTGCTAGTCATACTAAGTGTTAATGCTCTATGCTCAGATCACCTGTACTCTGAATTCTTAAGCACAAGATATGGAAAGTGACTAAAATATTTAAGATGTTTGATTTTAATAATCAGAAAATAATTTGATAAATTTTCCATCAACTTGTTAATCATTAAATGTAATCATGAAAGAATTATCCATATGAGTTTTATTTACATAGAAGATAGTTTACTTACATAAACTTCAAAGAGGTAATAGAGGACCTCCCTGGTGGCACAAGTAATTAAACACAGTGCTGTGAAGCTATCCACAGCCTCTGCAGCATTTGTTCAATCCCCAGCTGGCCAGGGAGCAACCCACATGGCAAAGAAGACCTCTCCTGTCTCGCCTCTCCCTCAGCAGTGTGTTTCAGTCCATCTCCTGTTCAGCTCCCCACTTTTGTGTCTGGTGAATCCTCTTACCTCCCACACTTCTGGCCTGTACCCCAGTTCTTTTATGCATAAATAAATCTTTAAAAAAAAAAGAGGTGATATAGATGGAGACTGTGAAAGGCTCAAGAAAATTTTAGAAAAAGAAAACAAAATGCAACAAACTTTTAAATGCAGGAAAACGATACAGTATAGTATTCCTAAGGAATGACATAGAAATCACTGGAACAGATGAGACTCCAAACATAGGACCCAAACATGTATGGTCAGATGAACTTTGATAAAGTTTACAGAATAATTCAGTGGGGAAACCATCTTTTATGAATGGTACTAGTACAACTGGACATCCTTATGGGGGATAAAATGAAATTCAACTCTTATAAACAAAATTTAACTCAAAGTGGTTCATATTCCTAAACCTAAGAGCTAAAACTATAAAATTTCTAGAAGAAAACATAGAAAAATCCTTTGTCTTTTAGAAAATCAGGTATCATAGAAGACAAATCTGATAACCTGAACTTCATCCTAATGAAAATCTTCTGCTCTTCAAAATATATTAAGAAAAAAGAAAAAACAAGCTACATATCAGGGGACAGTAATTTTTTTTCTTTTTAAGTATTGATTTATACAAGAACCAGGGTATAGCCCAGATGCGCGGGAGGGTGAGAGGATTCACCAGAGACAGAGTGGGGAACAGAACAGGCAGACTGAAGAAATACACTGCTGAGGGGACAAGCCGGCGAGATAGGAGGGGTCTGTTGCGCCATGTGGGACCCTTGCCGGCCGGCGGGTATTGAACCGGCACTGCAGAGGATTCGGACAGCTTCACAGCTCTGCACTCTACAGCATGTGCCACCAGGGGAGGCCCGACAGTATTTTCAACACATATATCTGATAAGTGATTCATATCCAGAATATATTGAAAATAACTCTTGTAACTCAGTAAAAAGAACTCGCCCTCCTAGCTCTTAAAATGGGCAAAAGAGTTAAAAATAGTTCATCAAAGAAAATAATAGACATGTGGCCAAAAAACTCATGAAAAGATGACCAGCATTTGTTAGTCATTAAGGAAAAACAAATTTTAAAAAATGAGATATTTCTGCATGCTTACTAGCATAAATGAGGTTTCTAAATTAAACACACCATCATATCATGAAAATGTGAAGCAACAAGAGCTCTCACATTGCTGGTGGGAATGTAAAATCACCCAACTGATTTAGAAAACAATTTGGCAGTCTCTGATAAAGTTAAATATACTTACCATATGACCCACTCCTACATATTTTTACCCAGTTCCATTCTAGGTATTTATCCAAGAGATGAAAACGTAGTCCATATAAAGACTTATATGCAAATATTTATAGCATCTTTATGCACAACAGCCAAAAACTGAAAACAACCCAAATGTTCATCAGCATGTGAATGGATAAACAAATTGTGTCATAGCCATAAAGATATGCCATATCCATTAAAGGATTGAACTACCTATACCTGCAATAATATGGATGGATTTTAAAGGTATTTGAAAGTGGTTTATGAGGGATAGAGGTTAAGGGAAGGAATTGACTCTATAAGCAATAGAGGAACTCTTTTGGGTGACAGAAATGACATATCTTGATTTTGGTGGTAGTTATGTGACAATATATATTTGTCAAAGATCATGGAACTGTGCACTTAAAAAGTGCACATTGAACTTGACTTTGAATATAGGAGAAGTCTCAACCTTCCACCTTGTTAAAAAAATTTCAAGTTAAAATGGATAACCTTTTTTTAACCTATCTGACTGATTATAGTCGAAGTGTTTGATTACATGTTGTCAAGGATTTGGGGAAGGAGTCACTCTGGCAGTATATTTCAAATTTTAAAATGCATATACTTTTTGTAATTGCCCCAAGGAAACAAATTCCCTCAGGGGAATTTTTCTACAGGTAAGACATGTGCAAGGAAAGACTGGTGTTTTCATTGTTTATCATAGCAAAAATCAGGAAACAATTTCAATTTCCATTAATGGACACATAAAATTAAAGTAGTGAAATACTGTGAGGTAGATATAACTGTGAACTAATATGGGACAGCTTTTAAAGATATTGTTAAATGAAAATAGCCAAGTGCAGGTAACATCATAGTATGCTTCTATTTGTGTTTGTAAAAATGTGTATGTAGAGTCATATGTGCTTATCCATTCATACATACCCTGTTAGAGATAGCACACGCATATGCATGCACACAGACACACACACACACACCGGTTTAGCCAGCGTATTGGCACAGGAAAGTCTTACCTTTTCAGTATATATCTATACATCTGTATCTATCTATATATACATCTATCACAAAATTTTAATTTGTATTTTGTCTTATTATGGAAGTTGAGAATACATAGGTGACTTTTCTAATCATTTCCTCCAGCAAAACCTTAGGTTTTTTTTTTTTTTTTTTTTGTCAGCAACACAGAAGTGGACTAGATAGATCTTACGAGTGATCCTGTGTGACATTCCCCTTATAACCACTGCTTCCAATCTGTGTCTCCTATTTTTCTATTGAATAAATTCATGTGGGAGTAAGTTGAGGAAGAAATACAATATCCAACTTTTATTTTTTCTCTTTGCCAACATGAGGACATTTTGTATATTGGATTGCTGCTCTAGATAACTTTTACTAAGTACTATAATAGTCAAGTGACATGGTGAGAAGAAATGTACTAAGTTGTAAAGAAAATGGTGAATTATGTCTCTGTATCATGTCAAGATGCTACCAAGAAACTTCTTTAAATGAGGGGAGCATTGGTAGGAAGGTGTAGAAATTGGCAGCGCTTTCCAAAAGTGGATTGGCTTGGGAGGCCGTGTTCAATTTAGTTTGGATATTAAATGAATTAAAATGGACATTCTCAAGTTATGAGCCTTGCCTCATCAGTGCTATAAAAAGCCCCATAGCCAGGCTGTAATTTGACTCTCCTCTCTGTAATGTTTCACAATATTTCTATGGTTACAGAGCTCAAATAAGTGGAAGCTAATCATTAGTTTGCTAAATGTGGTTCATGGAACAGTTCACAACTCCCAGACCTGCCAACTGCTGCTTGTTTAGTGTCATGTTTGCCCTTCTTGGGTAGAAGTTCGTTTATTCATCAGAAAAATGTACAGTAACATTTGTCTCACATCCAGGAATTATGCAGTATGGCAGTTCTCCATGAATCTTGGGGCTGGGGACAGGAAAAGTTCACTCTAAGGAGAGTTTTTGTGACATATGCTTATGCAAGAAGAAGCCATTAAGAAAGTGTAAAATGGCAAAACAAGAAAAGAATTAAAAGTGCAGAGGTTTTGGATATTTGGAAAATTAGATTTTATTGACTTTTCAAATACTTCCTATGCTAGAACTCTATGGAATTTAATATTCTGTAGTCCTAGAAATAAAATCCTGCTCTTTAGGTTCCTTATTTGTTTGATGCGACAACACAGACATTGTTATTCCCTAGGGTAGTCCGCAAACTTCACATAAAAGTTCTGCCTTTGGAAGACAAATGTTTTATGAACTGGGCCCCTTCTCTTATCTCCCAAAATATGTTAGTGGGGTATACTGAGCATGTTAGGTCCCAACCTGATTTGTGCTCTTAATTGAGGTTTAGAGCCTGACTATTTGTCCTTTTCCTATTGGGAGGAAAGTAGATTCTTTCCCAGTAACTGGAAGATGTATTGTACCCACCTGTGATTCATTTTCCTTTTTCACTAAAGACTGCTGGTCCTGTGGGAGGAACATCTTCTTGGAGATTGTCTAGAAGGAGTCTGATAGCTCTCTCTGTTTACTTGCTGTATTATTTAGATATCTTTGGATTGTAAAAATCCTGACCTCAACTGGCTTAAGGAAAAAGGATATTTATTGATCCCCTGATTAAATAAGCTATACAAATACCAAATCATTGTTGTATACACCTAAACCTAGTATGTTATATGTCGATTATACTGCAATGGAAAAAAATTCATGGCCAGATACAAGCATTGAAATCATGTCATCAAAACCCACTCTCCTGCTTCTTTCATCTCTGCCCTTGTCTGTCAGATTGACTCTTAGAATCTGAGTGCCGAACCAGAGCAGTTGCATAATCGCCCATGTGCGAACCCAGCAGGAAACAGCAGGTATCCTTCCCTCTATCTCTGGATAAGTCCTGCAGCTCACTCTGATTGAACCGGGTATGTCTTTGACAATTCCTGAACCAACCCTCGGGTTCAGACAGATGCTGTGTTTTGAATCATCCATCCTGAATTTCATTCCTACCTAAACACTAGAATAGAAATAAGGAAAGGCAGCAGCCCAATAGGAAGGGGGGTGCTGTGCAGAAAGAAAAGGGACTGTGAGCTGGAGACATATCACTAGACTTTTAGTGTGAAGAAACTGGATTCTCTCTCAGTGCTCTTTAAGACTCTAATTCAGAACAATAAGATGGGATTCTGCTGACTTGTGAAGCAACTCATATTCCACAGCCTCTATCTTATTCTCACCTGCCTGTGTGCTAGTAAGGAAAAATCCGTTCTTCTTTCATAATACACATTTAAAATACACACAGTGACTAAACATCTAGTTTCTTTATAAAGAAACTAAATAAGACAAAAACAAACTCATACACACTAAGAACAAAATGGTGATTACCCCTAAGGAAGGAGGAATAAGTGTGGGGAAATTAGGTAAAAGGAGTCATTTATATGGTAAAGCATGGAAACTAGGCTTTTGGTGGTGATCAGAATATCAATTATATAGATGTTTATGTATAATACTATGTACCTGGAACCTATGTTATAAACTACTGTTGCCTCAATAAAACCTAATGTTATAAACTACTGTTTATATAGATGTTGATGTATAATACTGTGTACCTGGAACCTATGTTATAAACTACTGTTGCCTCAATAAAACCTAATGTTATAAACTACTGTTTATATAGATGTTGATGTATAATACTGTGTACCTGGAACCTATGTTATAAACTACTGTTGCTTCAATAAAAAATGAAGAGAAAAAAATCCATGCAAGAGGAAGCAAGAAGAAATAACCAATAACTGATACATTTATGGTGGTTCTCATTGCATTTCCTGGATTTAGGCAATTTAAAATAAATATATAAGCAGTGGAATCAAGTCATAGTTTAGAAAATATAAAAACCACAATTCTACCAGTCTAACCCAACCTCTATTTTAATTTTAGTGTATTTCCTTTCAGCCTTGGTTCATGCGAGTTTCTCAAAAACTTACTTTTTTTCTTTTTTTTTTTTTGCTTGACATTGCAAGATAATCCAGCCATTTTCCATGTTTTTATGTAATCATCATTATAGTGTAAATACAACAATTTCCATTCAGCATATTCCACCAGGTAGACTTACCATAATTATTTTTCTATCATTAGACATTTAAAAATCTTTTTCTACTGTTTCAAAGAATTGTGTGTGTGGAACATTTGAGGGGATATATTACTTTTCTTATGCCTTATTTCTTGAGGATAGATTGTGAGAAGTGGAATTACCAGTTCAAAGGGTATAAATACTATTATGTGTCAATATACATATTACCAAATTGCTTTTCAAAATAGTTGCATTAGTCTCTACTGCCTCTAACAGTTTACTAGAGGATCAGTTTTTCTGGATTCTTGCCAGCTATAGATATTTGGATTTTTAAGCATTTTCCTAATAGGTAGAAAATAGGAATCATTTTTGCTTTAATTTGGATTTCTTTGCTTAGTAGTAAGGTCAAATGGTTTTACTATGATTGCTTTTAGTGGTATTTTCTGCTCTGCTTTACACTTTATCTTTTCCTTGTTGTAGACCCCAAAACAGCTTCTGAAACAGAAACGGATATCTGTGCCGAATGGGAGATAAAGACCATTACTAGTGCTTTGAAGACCTACCTAAGGTAGGGACTTTCCATTTGCCGGCAGGATGCCAGCTTGTTATCAGGCAATCAGGAAGAAAGCAGTTTTATTTTCAGCCTCCAGAGAGCTGTTGGGTGGGTGTTTGAGATGTGAAAACAGCTTATGTGTAGGTGCAATTAGCTCAGCTGGTCAGGCCAATTGTAAGTTATCCATTCTTACAACCGGTTGCCATTGTGCAGTGGTGCCAGGAACGACTTCGGAAGCTCAGCTCTTTATGAGAAGCGTCTGTGGTAATTAACCTTTAACAGAACCTAAAATACGGTATTCCTTGAAATCTCCGACAAATCTATTAAAAGAGTAAGAAATCTTGTGTCCCATTCTGTTGATATTGCATAGTCATATACCCTATTTATTTTGATAGTTTTGTACATTGTGCAGATAGAGTATATTGTTGACATTGCTCCTTAAAAATAACCATTTGAAGAAATTCCCTTTGAATTCTTCAACTTAGATTGAAAAATAGTACTTTATTAGAGAGAAGACTGTTGTCTTTGTAAAAATATATGTGATATCACTGTCACCTTTCTACCCCTCTCCTATTTAAGGGAGTGGGTGACTGACTAGCTGCCTACATCTGTTTCATAGACTGAAATTTATGAAAGGTAGAATTATTACGGTTCTTCGCTGTAGTTCTTACATAGGAAGGTAGGATCTAGTCTTGAAGAGGAAAACTGAAATCATGAATTTCATAAACATTTGTACACATTTTATGAAGATTGCTTGACTTGAAAATAAAGGAAGAAAGTCATAGAAAGGGAAGTGATGATTCAGGTTTTATTGGCTATTGTGAAATTGATGTAAAGCTCTTAAGTGAATACGAAGATGTAATGCCAGTGATGACTAAGAGTAGAATTAGGGCACTCAATGAGAAATAAAATATTATCTCAGCCAAGAATAATGTATGGACTGTAGAGAAGCTTATTATTTGGACTATCAGGAAAAAAAAAAACTGGTTTAAAATTAAACATCTACGCTAAGCATATTTATACCCCAAATATTGTCATTTATACAAAACTATTTTATAGATTTTTGTATTTATAGTTTTTTGTATTTAATGCTTACTTTTGCATGTTGACATTGATTAGATAATAAACAGGAAATGTAAAATCTATTTTTTTAAAAAGCAGGTAAATTTTCATTTTCTTCATGCCTAATATTGGGAGCTCTAGTCCTTTGGCATTCCTGAGCACTACTCCATGGTGATTCACCACAAAAACACCTACAAAAGTCACTCATTGTGTTTCCAGATGAACTAATTTTAATAACAAGCTCCTGGGAAGATGAGAGTTTAAGCAAAAGTAATCATTGCAAATGTTTAGTTAGTTGCCTGTTTCTCAGATACATCTTAAAATGGTCTTGTTGATGGGTGAGTCACTGACTGAAAAGGAAATCTCTTGGTTAGTGCTAGACTTTTTGCATTAGCAATTTCCTGGTTATATCCATTCCCTTAAAGGAGAGAGAAATTGAAAATTTCAGGTGTAATCTCCTAACCCTTTCAATAGGGAAACTAAGTTGAACTAAGTTTAGTAGCTGTTGTTTCCCTGTGATCTCTGTCTTTGAGAAATGTAATATAGTTTGGCAGTCACTAGGCTGCTATTTAGAGAGCATATGATTATGTTCTATTGCGCTAAATAGTGTATATCCTTTCATTTCAGAATGCTTCCAGGACCACTCATGATGTACCAGTTTCAAAGAAGTTTCATCAAAGCAGCAAGTAAGTTTTCTATTTTGTCACAGTTTTAGGGGAAAGCGAATAGTTTTTTTCTATTTCAAAGAACAGTCAGTATCCCAAAATAAATATTAGCTAACCTTTTGTATTCTACATATAAACTACCCACATTTTGCACTCGTGAAACTGACACAAAATTAAAGTGAAACCACACTAGGATTGCTAAGGTCCTTGCTCCTGCATTGCATTCACAGAAGAGGAGAAAAACTTCAGAGGTGTTTTTGTTTGTTTGTTTTTTCGTTTTTTGGTTTTGGAGGGGTGGGGTGGAAAGAAAAGAGAAAGCAAGTTTGTGTTTCTAATTTTGATTGCTGGAGTTCTAACTCCCTGGTTTTTTTCCCAGCCCTTGAGTAGCATTTTGCAGAATGAATCAGACATGGCACATTACCTAAGTTGAGCTTGAGAAGTGTTTCCCTGAATACAACACCATTTATATAACTTCCTAGTCTTTCCATCATGGCTTCCATTTACAGCTTCTGATCATTCTTCAGCTGTATCATCCAGGTCCCTAGTGTCAAATTACTGGTATTAAAATACGCAGGGATTAGGTGCAGGCTATCCTAAGTGTCCTGGAATCTGTCTACATGGGGCAGGCCTCCTATAAGGGGCAGTAAGATTCCCTTAATATTTAAATCTGGCATGAATCCCTACAGTGCTGTAAATGCCTATTGCTTGTTCCTCTCCCTGCTTCCTTTAAGCCTTTAGAGTTTGTTCACCTTGGTGGCTACTCCTAGTCTATTTTAGTAGTACTGATGTTCTGGTGGCCTTATTTACTCATAGTTGTCCCCTTCAAATGGGAATGAAAAAGACATGGAGAAAGCTGGGAGTGAAGATAGTGTTTATGTGACTTCTTTCTCAGAGAAATTCCAAGCCCATGGCAACCATTCTCTAATTAAACCACACATCACTTCTATAAATAGGTGTGGTGAGCACTATCAATCTATTTCCCTAGGAAATGGAGCCACTTACCCAAGTTCATCCAAGAGAACGTGACAGGCCACAATTTAGGTTTTAGGCTGACAGAAAGATTGACATATTTTTTCTGCAATTACTTTCTTCCACCAGTTTGGTTGTCAAAATGATTGGAAAACAACTGGGAATCTCCTTTGAATTCTTTGAGACTGTCTTCAGGTGTTATTTTGATATTTGAAACCCTTGCGATGTTATTCATGTGTGATTTGTTTATCACTTGATGAGTGCATAAAGTTCTTTCCTTCCTTGAAATGAAGCCATCACTCTGCTCCCAAGTTTGATCCTGCTCTGAGTGTGCACTTGACTGGCTCCGTTTCCTCATGTCATCATTCTGGCTTGTATTTCTTGATAGACGTCATTTGGATGAACTCTGTCACAGAAAGCACCATTCAAAGCTTTTCTAGGTCTAGCCTTACTCATCATGAGTGCACACAACAGCATCTGAAACTTTTGAAAAAGACTCAGTTTATTAGTGCCCAACCTTTGGTTTCCTTTGATTTTTGTCTTGTAAGCAGATTTAGCTGTAAAACTTCTCAAATATTACCTCTCTCCTTCCTTTGCAGAGCTGGAGAACCAGGAATCTCGGGTCTCGGAAATCCACAGCCTTGTTCATCGCCTCCCAGAGAAAAATAGGCAGATGTTACAGCTGCTCATGAACCACTTAGCAAAGTAGGTTTAAGACTGATTGCTGGTTCTTTTTCACCTTAGGAAGTTCTTATTCTTATATTAAAGGTGATCTCCGTTTTGCTTATGGTTCCCTCTCCCACTCTCCTTTCAAGGATGCTGCAGGCTTAGTGAAATGTGTGAAATGTTGGCTGCTTCAGTTAACAGTGACAAATGCCAGATGGTTTGCAGAGGAGACTGGGGAAGTGCCTAGGCCATCAGGCTGAATTTTCAGGGTAAATAGAAGTTTGTAGTCCATGATACAGGTCACCATGCAGAATTTTCAGGGGGTATATATTCTTGTGATGGTCAAGGGCATGTAGGGATATGTTGTGGATTTATAGATTTTGGGTTTGGAGTCAAAAAAGTTGGATTCTATAGCTGACTATTCTTAACAAGCCACCTAACCAGCCCTAGATTTCCCTTGCTGCATCAGTCATTATATGTGTGTAAATATTCTCACCTTCCATGGACTTTGATGAATGTTCTTAACTAGAGTGGAGCAAAAGAAAAAATAGTATAACAGTTTGTGAAGCCCTATGTTGTTTTACTGAACTGAAATGTTCTAATTGGGTCCTTACCCATATTTTGTTCATGCCAATAAGTCACTGGGATAAATTGATACTTTGATGAGTGAGATGATGATTTGTTTTCATGTTTCTGCAAGCACTTCATAATTACCTTTTGAGAGATGGGGAAGAGAGAGCAAGAAAGAGAGAGAGAGAGAAACACCATAAACATTTCCATAGGTCTTAATTATAAAGAGGCAAGCATGTTTTGCATGTTGATTAGAAGCAATTAGCCTTAGGCAAGGGTAGCTCTATTACTGGTCAATTTTTTTTCTCACCTTGTCATGGCAAAGAATGCACAAGTTCTCAAGGAAAGTGCCCAAAGTAGTCGAAGAATCCTGATAAAATATATTTAAAATGTTCAAAATAAAGGGAGCTGGGCTTTAAAAATAACTCCAGATGCTCCAAGAGGGCAGTTCAGTGCCTGTTCCATATAATCCATTTAGGCATTCATTAAACAGAAAAGCTGGTTGAGATCTTAGTTGCAAAACTTTACACCCTTGTGGGACCTGCATCAAAACAGAGGAATCTCCAGGTACACTCCAGCTGAGCATATGTGGGGACATTCATGATGCTTTTTGCCTTATGGAGACATCCAAGCTTGTTGGGAGCTGCTGCAGAAGGAATGGGAACCAGTTGAAAGCAGTCAGTCTTTTCAAGCTGTGCCATTGTAATGTGAGAGAGAGTCCAAGAGTAAATGGTGATGCAGCAGAACCAGTATGGAATATCGCTATTTTTTAAATGTCCTAAGAATTGTTAGGAATCTTCAAAAATAATAATAAGTGAAACCATCTGATATTTTTCTTTTTCCTTCTGGCTTATTTTTACTGAGCATAATTCCTTCTAGCTTCATCCATGTTGCTACAAATGGCATGAGTTTATCTTTTTTTGATTGCTGAATAATATTCCATTGTGTATATGTAACACATCTTCTTGATCCAGTCATCTATTTTTGGGCATTTGGGTTGTTTCCAGGTTTTACCTATTGTAAATAGTGCTGCAGTAAACATAGGGGTACAGATGTTCATAGCAGGAATATAGGGGAAACCAAGTAAGACATCAGTGTAAAAAAAATAATAACATTACAAAACACAACAAAGCAAAGACAGACAATTATAAATCAGAGACATCCTGCAGGGGAGGAGGAGGGAGAGGGATCAGAGGAAGGGAGGGAGGAGCACAGGGGACTGAGGTGATGGTGCACGGGTGCATTGGTGAAGGAAACTCTATGGGGACTACACCTGAGGGGGTGGTGGAAGAAAATATTGTTTAAAAATGAACAATGATGTAAAAAATAAATAATAATAATAATAATAATAATAATAATAAGGGTGATGGATCTTGAACTGTTGGGCTTGTAAATGTCCCATCTCCTGGTAGATGGTTCACTTTCTCCCTCTTTTTCCATTTTGTCCTCTCCCAACCCCATTAAGTTGAGCTCATCTTTGTTCCTACCCCAAAGATTAGTGGTACTAGAGTGTGCAAGTTATGGCTGTGACCTTGACTTTTTGCCTTTTGAACAATTCAAACTTTTTGGTTGCTAGAGTTACTATTTTTTTCCATGGCATTTCTGGAACATTGGATCTTCTCTTTCATACTTGACTGATTTTCTTTGGTTTTATGGCATTCCTTTGTTCCATTATTTTTTTTTTAAAGATTTATTTATTTATTTATACAAGCACTGTGTACAGTCAGAAGTGCGAGAGGGTGAGAGAATTCAACAGAGCCAGAGGGGAGAACAGAGCATGCAGACTGACGAAGTACACTGCTGAGGAGAGCAGCGGGGAACAGGAGAGGACTGTGTGCCATGTGGTACCCTCGCTGGAGGCTGGGGATCGAACCGGCATTGCAGAGGCTGCAGGCAGCTTCGCAACCCAGCGCTCAATTGCTGCACCACTGGGGAGGCCCGCCATTATTTTTTTTTTTTAAGATTCATTTATTTATGCATAAAGAGCTGGGTGGGGTACAGGCCAGAGATGCAGGGAGTGACCTCTCACCAAGGACAGAGTGGGGAACACAACAGGCAGACTGACTGAAATATACTGCTGAGAGGAGCAGCGGGCGAGTCAAGAGAGGTCTGCTTCGTCATGTGGGTTGCTCTCTGGCCGGCCTGGGATCAACTCCTGCTGCAGAGGCTGCAGATTGCTTCATAGTGCAGTGCTTAACCCCTTGCACCACCAGGGAGGACCCTACTTTGTTCCATTATTCATCAAGATACCAATACGTAGACAAGCTCTCATGCCTATAGGTGTAAGTTGTTCAGAGCTGGTGTTAGAACATAGATTCAAGTTATCAGCATGTCATGTTTTTGGTCCCTGGAGCCTCTAAATTTAAAATGCTTTGGAGGAGATGGGTATAAATGAGTGTTGCTGAATCCAATGAGAAGTATTTAAGTTTGAAGAAATTCTTTGGCACTCAAAGAAGTTCTAAGATTCCACTTAAACTCTATATTCTCATTTACAGCTCTGTCCTATTTTAAAAGCAAGCAGTAAGGGAAAGTTAACTTGGAATAAGGAATTTGTTTCATTCCAGTTTTCTCAGGTTCAGACTTACCCTAGGATATGCCTGAGCTATTGTTTCTTGATCCACTTACTTAATGGTCAGCTTCCTTCCTAAGTTTTGGTTTCAGGGCTGATTCTGCTAGTGTTTACTTCTCTTGTTACCTGCTGTGTTTGTCCTGTGCATCTCAGGCAACTGGTTCAAAAGGGAGGTATTTTGTATTGTGTATTTTTAAAATTACCCTTTTGAAACACTTCAAAATTGATTTCCCTAACTGTAGAGAAAAAGTTAAGACATTTTATATTTAATCCCAAGTAGAAGTGCATTCAAAATGATAAAAAAAAAAAGTCTTGTGAGGGAAGGATAAAAACTCCAAACCAAACAATTTACCAGGGTGCATCCAAATCGCAAAACTCTTGGGTTGGTTTCAGGCCTCAGAAGGAACATAAAAATTATAGGCAACTATGCACATATTTTTGTTGTTTCAGCTTAAATCTACTATGATAATTAGATGTTTTCTATTTAGAGCTAGGATTCAGTCTGGAGTCATGTGCCTTAAAGCATAGTTAGACTTAGCTGGGGTGCTTGTTTACATCGACATTGCTGGGTCCCACCCAGGTCTACTAAATCCAATTCTGCCTGGGAATCTGCATCTCTGGTTTATTTCATAGGTAATTATGATACACATATTCTTTTGAGAACCTCTGGCCCAGGGAATGGACTCTATGGGGGGATTTTCTAGGAGAAAGAAATAGTATTGAGAAGACTGGATTGGGATTTAGACTGGTGATAGAAACAGGAAGAGGAAACTCAAAGCAGAGAGTTCAAAAAGATTTTCTTTTCATAACTAAATTACCAATAAAATAAATTAAATCTGGTTTTGATTTCCCATGTCTTTAAAATTAACTCTGCATTAAATTGATTTTTCAGCAAATGACTTTGTCATAAAAGTCATGCATAAAGCATTTTTGGTAATAAAGAAGACTGTCCCTAGCTAACTCTAAGATCTTGTGGAAATCATTCAACCTCTCTAAGTATCAGTGTTTTGAGTTCCGTTCTGATAATGTGATTCTGTGTTTTCATCAGGTAGAAAGAGCAGAAAACAAGAAAAAAATTCCCAATCTTATAATTGCAGAAGAAATAAGAGTAGATGAGTAATAAAGACTAATTTCATGGTAGTTCAAATGTTTACATATCATGATGATTCTAAGTATGTTGTATATCCCCACGCATACCATTCTTACTGGATCATTGTAACTTTATTACAGTGTTTATGCTGCTCGGGAGAATTTCAAAGGACTCACTATACATCAGGAGTGTCTATTAAAAACACCTTTTCACAGCTGGTTTTCCCAAACACTTAACTGAGAAATAAATCTTAGTCTCTTTTCTTTTTTGAAGTAACTATTCCTTTGTTGTTAGGGTGATCTTGGAGAATCAGGGTCCTGTTGCTTTTCCAAAGAGGTATTATTTAGGATTCTTTGGGTTGCAGCAAACAGAAAGTACCATTCAAAATGGCTTACATGTAAGGGAATCTGTGGTCTCATTACACAAAATTAGTCCTGCGCGTTGGTTAAATTTCTGCTCAAGAAATACTGCAATTATTTCATGGTCCTGCTCATAGCCAATCTGTGTTGGACCTCTTGGTGTCATCAGTTATTACACCACATTGTTGCAGATAAGTGATTGACCAGAGGCAGTAAGACATTATTTCTTTTTTGAGTCTCTTAAAAGCTGAGATACTTTTTTTCAGAAGTTCTCCAGAAGACTTTCCATCATTTTTCTCTGGTCTGAAGCAATTATTGGCAAAGGGAGTAGGTATAAAAGCTCTTTTTTATACCAGAGCTCTCGGTAGGCAGCTCATAGTGCCCCTTAGTTTGCTCAAACATTTTTCAGAGAGGTTTTTTAAAAAAAAAATATTTATTCATTTTTGTGTAGAAGAACTAGGGAGTAGGCCAGCGGTGGGGGGGGCCTTGAGAGGATTCATCAGAGACAAAGTGTCCCCACTTTGCAGAACAGGCAGATCTAATAATACACTGCTGAGGGGAGCAGCAGGAAGACAGGAGAGGTCTGCTGAGCCATGTGGGTTAGCTCCCTGGCTGGGATTGACCTCAGGCCATTGCGGTGGTAGCACTGACACTTAATCCCCAGGCCATTAGGGAGGCCCCATTTTTTAGAGTTTTAGGTCTATTGAATCACCTTGATTAGCATGATGTACTATCTCAATGAAAACATATGGGACAAAAGGCCAGTTTGGGAGGGGAAGTGATCACATCTGTAGTATGGGCGCTTGCACATTAAAATTACAAAATTTAGGGGAGGGGATGAATGAGCGAAATAAAGAGAGTGAAATCAACTTAGATCCCTTTGTAACTTCCTGATTTCTTTCTTTTTTTTTGGTCCAACAATTCAAGTTTATATTTTTATTTTTATATTTTTATATTTTAATATTTTTATTAATTTTTAATTTTTTATATTATTGTTCATTTTTAAACAATATTTTCTTCCCCCCACCCCCTCAGGTGTAGTCCCCATAGAGTTTCCTTCACCAAGACACCTGTGCACCATCACCTCAGTCCCCTGTGCTTTTCCCTCCCTCCCTCTCCCTCCTCCTTCCCTGCAGTGTGTCTCTGATTTATAATTGTCTCTTTGCTTTGTTGTATTTTGTACTGTTAATACTTTTTTACACTGATGTCTTATTTGGTTCCCCTATATTCCTACTGTAAGTGAAACTATCCGATATTTTTCTCTTTCCTTCTGGCTTATTTCACTGAGCATAATTCCTTCTAGCTCTATCCACGTTGCTGCGAATGGCATGAGTTTATCTTTTGTTCTTTTCATTATCCAGTTGTCTAATTCTTGTTTTGGTCATCTATTGCCTGTTGTGGCTTTCCAAAAGGCACAGAAGATTGCAGGTATCATGAAAGACTATTGTGGGGCTACTGCTGGGCACACAAGTGATACTATCTAAGTATGTAGACTCCATTGCCACAAGTTCTCAAGGATTGAGCATCAGAACTTGGCTCTTTTCTCCTTCCTGTGTGAGTCTACATACTTCCAGGCATACTTGAAAATCAAGGACATTTTCATATTTCCTTAATGATCTAGAAGCAGAGTCAATTGGGTCCATGTACAAATGCCTGTGGTTATGAAGAAAGTCATTGCCTGGCCTTGGCATCAAGGAGAATGGGGACTGGTGGTTAACTGGCATTCCTTGACATTCTTAAGAAAGGGTCAAAGATGAAAGGAAGTGAGGGTGGATACTTAGTATTAACATATAACTTATAGGTAATATAATATTCCTTCTTCATCCATTTTAAGTCTAGGAGATAAGATTGGGCTTAGTGAAGAGCTTGTGAACAGATGACAAGAGCTAGTTATTTCCTTGCCATCGACTAGTCCAAACAAAATAGCTGTGGAATTTTACAAAGCACATTTAAAAGAAATCAGTGCTTTTGAGATATTGACTTTCTAAGATGGAAAACTCCTGTGAGCTTCTCTGGAAGCCTTCCCTCAGCCATACACCCTGGCTTTTGAACCTTTCGTCTCTCTAGTAACCACTGTACACTCACTGCTGCCGGCACAGAATCATGTGCCCACTGGGCCATTGGTGGTGTGGCTGATACCTCAACAGTGCCTCACTGACCACATTCTCCAGTCTCATTCAGTTTCTCCCTTGCTAGCTCCTACCCTGAAATTCTGATGATTTTCACCCCTAACTATTTCTTGAATACATTTACTTTTCTCCCTCCCCATTACTATCCTCCTTGTCCAGACTACCATTGTCTTTTTGCCAGGCTGCTTACAAAGCCCTCTTCCCAGTTTTGTCTAGCGGGTGGTGCTCTGACTGCCTTCTGGTACACACAATTCATGCTCTGCAGCAGGGGAACTTGGGACACTGCAGATCTCAACATGTGATTCCCTTGGTTGAAAAAAAAAAAAAAAATGAAAGGCAGCTTTCCCATGGCTCTTAAGATCAAACTCTGGATATGGCCTCCAAGGCCTTGTCTGCATTGGGCCCTTCCAAACTTTGTGTCCCTGATAATGGTGATTGTCTCCCTACTGCATGGCGAATAGTAGATACTCATGAATAGTTGCTGGGTAGAAACATGAATAGTCTCTTGACTATTTCTCAAACATCCTCTTCCCTGCTTCTTCCTCATTTTGCCTTCTGCAGTTTATTTTCCTCTCTCTGGAGTGTCTGCTCCCCAGCCTCTGCTTGCCAAAGTGTACCTCATTCTTTTGCCTGAGCTCAAATACCACTGCCTGCAAGAATCTTTTCTGCCTCAAGTGCCCTCTCGCTTTCATGAACTCCCATAGCCTTTGCTTATTCCTCTCACTGTGTATCACGTTCCACAATGTGGTACAGTTTACCAGATTATCTTCTCACTACTGCTAGGTCATAAGCTCCCAGGGGACAGGCAGTCTGTCTTCCTTTATCTTAGTTTCTTACATGGAGGGTGCAAACAAGGGCCTATAACCAGAACAACCCATATGTATGTTGTATTTGCTGTTGTTGTCCCACACGTTAATGTTTTAAAATTTGGGACAAATTTGCAACACTTTTCATAGGCATAATTTTACTTGAAAAAATTCAGATCTCCTTTCTGCCAATTAGCTGGAGGTGAGTGGGGACTGCATCTAGCCCCCCAGGCCTTGCCTTCTCCCGTTTAAGGTAGTTCCTAACAATCCACATTGTGACTTGTGCCTGGCCCAGTCCTTTCATGCCCCATACCTGCCCCACCTGACTGTGGGGAACGCAATGGGATTTTCAACTCCTGGCTGACCTGCCTGCTAATCCCAAAAGAGGAGCTCCATATCTGGTGATCACATAAATGAACAAGCAGAAATGGGGTGGGAAAATTACTTCCCTGTCAGCTCTGTTTTGCTCCTAAAAGATTTGTTATTTCTAATAGATCAGAGGTTCCTGGAAGATGTGGGTGATGGGGCTTCCAGCTCTGTTTATGTGGATGGGGTGGGGAGGACAGTGTGTTTTTTTAAGACTAATGGGATTCTCAAAGGACCTTCTCTAGCTATTTTTGGCAGAGCCTAAGGAAATCTATTTAAAGGGATACTGCAAGGAGGGCTACCACATATTTTAAAGCAAACAGGCAACTTAGCACTTTAAATTAATGGAAATGCAGGAGAAATCAGAGTGCAACTCTTACTTAGCCTCGCTGCCAGACCTTCACTTACTTTTAACTCAGGAATTTCTTTGTCTTGTGGCTTTCCAGCCTTCAGGGGCTCAGAGAAGGAAGGATACAATTCAGTGTTTTTTTTTTTTTGTTTTTTTTTTTTTGCTTAAAAAAAAAAAAAAACCAACAACAAAATTCCTGAATTCAGGGAACTAAAACTTTTACATCATCAGAAACACCCATTCTGAAAGGGGAAATGCTTGACTTCAAGCTGTTAGTGCAGTCTTGGAGCTCCTTTGATTTGGCTCTTCTGTTTATTTTGAGTTTCTCCACTGCTGTTTGGGTTAATTTTTTTCAATGACTTTCCTGTTTTCTGATGCGCCTTTTCCTTTTCTGAACCCATGGAGTCCCCTAGCAGATTCAGGGAGAAGCAAAGGAGGAGGATGTTATCGTTTCCTTTCTTAGTTTCTACCCTTCCCCCCTTTATTTCATGTTTATTAACATGAACATAACTTTGCTTCTTCTTTGCCGGCCCTTAGCACACCCTGATTTTTTCCCTTGACTTCTTTTTTTGGGGGGAGCCGTGAGTCTGGGGGTGACTGGTCTCCTCTTTTATTTCTGATTTTGTGTGAATGCACTCTCTTTTTTTCCTAGTGAATCTAGCTAAAGGCTTGTCTGTTTTGTTTAATTTGTTTAAAAAAAAAGATACCACAAAATCCTCTGGCTCTTAGTTTCACTGACCCTTTCTCTTATCTTCTAGTCTTTCTTTCATTTATTTCCACTCTGATGATCCCGATTTTTATACATTGGCTCTGGAAGCAGTTTCATTCAGTGTCTCTTTTGGTTTGAGCAGTAGCGACTAACCAGTTCACTGTGTTCTGGGCACAGGAGCCTTCCTTTGCCACATCTTCTTTGTGTTACATGCAAGTGTTACCTGTGATGCTTGCTTTCTTTTTTTTTTTTTTTTCTCTTTTAAAAATTTATTTTATTTATTTATGTATACAAGAACTGGGGTCTAGGCCAGAGGTGTGGGTGGAGGGTGAGAGGATTCACCAGAGACAGTAGGGAGCAGAACAGGCGGATTGACTTAAATACACTGCTGAGGGGAGCAGCAGGCAAGAAAGGAGAGGTCTGCTGTGCCATGTGGGTAGCTCTCTGGCTGGGGGTCGAATTCATGCCTCAGTGGCTGGATAGCTCTGAGACTTTAACCCCTGCACCACTAGGGAGGCCTTATGCTTTCTTTCTGACACTGATTTGTCACCAGTTCTTCACAACTGTTGTGACTTAATGTGACAGCTGCAGCGAGACTGCTGGCTGACCAGTAGGTAGTTGCAGTTCATCTGTGGAGCCCAAGAGCACAATGATTTAGAAAGAGCATCCTGAAGTCAGGTTACTAGCTTTTGTTCCTGTCCCCTCTGAAACCTTGCATGAATTATCTCACTTCTCTATGCCTGGGTTTCCTCATCTACAAGCAGAGATACATAATTGTATCAGAAACTTTTAAGTTAGCATATCAGAGTGTCTTTCTTGGCTTTTTGTCTATTTCAGCCACCTCTGCAATGATCCATGTAGCCTCCAACTGGCTTCATGCAGGTGCAGCCTTATGCCCACACCACATGCTCCCACCCCAGGGAGGCCCAACATGAAGTGGTAGCCACACATGTACAATCTGGGAGCAAGGCAGTATTAACAGACTCGGGGAAACCTTTGACCAAGGAGAATTGAGGAGTGGGAGTCCCATGTAGCAGTTATTAGATGGCCTCTCAGAAGACAGCCCCGTGAGATTGAGCAAGTGTCGGTGCTTAGACTGGGCAATTGCTAGTTTCTCTGCCTCATTACACTTGAGAACCCCTAGTAAAGTAGTATCCTATAAGCCTTCACCTCAGTCTCTTCTTTCTGAGGAACCAAAGTAAGATAATAATAGCACCTACTCTCTTAAGGTTTGTGAGGATTAAATCAAACTCGTAGAACAACATCTGGCACATAGGACATCCTCCTTAAATGGAAGCCTTTATAGTATGTTTGAGAAATCAGAGGATAGGGAAAGGAGCATCATGGAGCTGTGCCTTAAGGTGAGGGAAAAAGACGGGAATTTTTCAAGCAATTAAACCAAAACAGGTCATTCTTTTTGGGATGGGATTTTTTTTCCCCCAGTTCTGTCATTGACAAGCAAAACCCTTAAGGCTGCATGCCGAAAACTGACCACACATACTCATAACTTTCATCCTTTTAGGAGGGTGTGTGTGTATGTGCGTGCACATGTGTTTGTGTGTATGTTTGCATATGCACGTATGCCTGTGTTTATTTTTGTTTTGCTTTTGTTTTCTTAGCATTGGTGTGCTTTTTGCTCAGAAAACTAATGAGCCACCTCACCCTTCCTAGAGAAAAAGGAGGCAACACAGGGTTAGTGGGGAGAAAGAACTGTTGATATGCTTGTAGGTCATACCTTACCCCAAACTTCACACTCTCTTTGAATAATTGGGGTTCCACTATTCAGGTGCCGCATGGAGCAGTGCACCTGTTTAAGGAACAAGCTGTATGCACTCACTTCCAGGGGAGGTTAACCACTACTCACACTTACCCTCCTGCTCTTTGGTATCGCAGGCTGATTTCATCTGAGAAGCAGCTTTCTTTGCTGCAGTTTAATAACTCTTAATTTCCTGATGGGGAAACTACACGTTCTATCAGGAAGACTCATCTTAGTCTGTGCGGTCTGGAAATTTCCAGTCATCTTTAAGATCTTTGAAATGTTTCTCTTTGTGGGAAAGTCTGAGTTTCCTTCTGTTTTGCTCAGTTTGACTGCCCCCTTAGGTGCCCTTCCCAGATTAAATGTTACCATCCACTGTAAGAATGGTTCTCTTTGCCCCTTAGCACAATCTTCCATGAATTTCCCTCCCTGAGTTACTGACATCTTTATTGAAATATTTGTCTACACTTTAAGGAAAGTTGTGCATGTGTTCAACTTCATTCTGTCTTGGTAGGTGCAGTTTTAAGTCAAAAGAGGGTTTGAGGAAATATTCCTGTGATTTGAATTTGAAGGCCTTTCTGCTTTCTCACATGTACCATTTGACATCTTGGCTTAGTGTCTCCAATTGAGTACTGTAGGTGTAAATCATTATTTCTTCATTCTGTGCACAGGAACCCAGGGTATTTGATTTATTGGTATATTGCAAGTAGATCTTTCTCTAACTGGAAGGTGCATAGGATTTGATAAAACAGGATCACTGTTTTATTAAAGTCAGACTTCCAGTGGGAAAGTAGTGTAGCAATAGGTCTCAAGAAAGAGTTGGTATTGTGGTCTTTGGGTTTAAGGAACAGAAGTCATCTGGGCTGATTAATATAGAAGGAAGGAATGTATTGGAAGTCTTCTGGGTCAATCACATTATTGAAAGTAGAGATGAACCATCAGTCATCAAGGATCCTGAAGTGTCTGGCATCCTGCTCCACAAGGCTTGCCAATTAACATTTCTTTCTGTGTTGAATCTTTTCTATGAGCACAGTCTAATTTCTCTGATTCTTTATAAATAAAGAACAAAAATAACAAAAACCTTTCTCAATACTTTATTGCCTTCAAGGTACCATTCCATTTATCTGTGCTTTTCTCAGTGGAACATCTCAGGTGTTATGCTTGCTGTCCCCATATTCTCTCCTCCTTTTGACCATCAGGCTTTCATACCCACTCTTCCAATGAAATGCCTCTTGTCAGTGTTGCCTGATGACCTCATGTTGCTAAATCAATTGCAGACTTCCCTTTCTTCCCCCCTGGGATTCGTTCTTCACTTGGCTTCTAAGACACCTCCCACCTCCCTGACAGCTCCTTTTTAGTCTCCTTTGCTATGCCTAAGGTTCTTTGCTATGTCCTTTGGTTCTTAGACCTGATCTGCAGGCCTTCTGTATCCTCCCCAATGAGATCTTGCTCTGAGATTGTAGTCAGTAGTCGCTCCTGTGTTCCCTATCCACCAGCTCTGCTGATTTTTTTTCCCATACCACATAGCATTTGTCTAATTTACTATATATCTGACTTGTTTCTTGTTTCTTTCTCACTGAAATATAAGCTGTGTACTTTCCTCTGCTGTATTTCTAGTACCTAGATCATTGTTTTGTACTAGAAGGAGGTACTCAATAAATATGTTTTGATAATAAATGAAATAAAGGGTAGAAAGTGTCCAGAGAACTCATAGATAACCCCTTTGCATTGTCTCAGCTCCAGCCACATTTGTCCTCGTCAGTCCATTGCAGGTTAACATTCTTAGTAAAATAGGGGCCTCCCCTGGTGGCGCAGGCGGTTGAGCGCAGTGCTGTAAAGCTGTCTGCAGCCTCTGCAGCGCCAGTTCAATCCTGGCCGGCTGGCGAGGGTCCCGCATGGCATGGCAGACCTCTCCTGTCACGACCGCTACTCCTCTCAGCAGTGTATTTCATCAGTCTGCCTGTTCTGTTCCCCGCTCTGTCTCTGGTGAATTCTCTCATCCTCTCGCACATTTGGCCTGTACCCCAGTTCTTGTATAAATATATAAATAAATAAATCTTTTAAAAAAACATTCCTAGTAAAACAGAGTTGTAATGACCTTGCTTGGGAAATTCACCCACTTCAGTGCAGGAGGGTAGTGGTGAATTCAAGTAATGTTCTTCTTAGGACCACATGAATGGGGAGACGGACAACCCAAGGATAGATTGGATGCCTTCATTCCTGAGGTATTCATAAGAGTCTTGTTTGTAATTCTTTGCCTTCAAGATTCCACATTTTATATTAAAGCTTCAGACCTTGATACCTATATTAGTACTACATTTGATCTTAAAAGTGCCTGGATAGCCCTGTTATGCATCACTGTGAAAAATGGCACCATCATATAATGATAAAGCAACAGTGAACAGCATTCTGATATTTCTGTAATGTCAGATTATGCGGCTCATTTCCCCAGAAGGCTTAATTCTGTTTTTGCATGAGCTCGCACTTTACAAAACCTAGATTTTCTTAACAGCAAGTCTTCGGACACACCCTGGACTCAGACTCATCTGCAATGGTGTTTTATGGAGTAAAGTGCTACTTTGGTTCATCAGTACCCAGAACTGCTCATTTAAACAGGTTGCCTTTATCCACCAAGTACACAGTGGGTTCCCATTTCAAGCATGTTTCTCAGTCTAGCTGGCTAGCTAGGTTTTCATGATTGAAAGATAACCAGGCTGTTTTGCTGTGTTAAGAACTATACTTCGCACTAGAACTGCCACTTCAACTGTTTTGCATGCCAGATAGAGATGAACTTCCTTTCCAAAGATGTTGCTTGGCCCACTGGGTCATTCTCCCAAGACCTAGCCAGATGGTTAATAAAACAGAGAACACTGGCAAAAACCATAGGTTATTCCTGCCTTGTCATGTCATTCATGTATTGTGACTCTTGCCATGAATAAACCTTTCAGAAATTGTTTTAGTCATGGTTAAATCTGATTTTTCTCAACTGAAACTTAAGGCAAACCTTATGCAAATTTCTTACAGCTTTTTACTCCTTCTCATGTTCCCCTTGGGGGATAAGGAGAATCCAAAATTGAATTCCAAATAAACTGACCCATAAAGGACCCAGAAGAGCATTATATTTAAAAATAAAGCACTTTTGGTAGCAAAAATTCTAAGTTACATGTCTGTTACCCATCAAGGAGGCTGTCCTTGTATCCCTGCACTCTTTGGGATTTGGCAGCCTGTTAAAAGCAATGATCTTTGGTATTGATAATCATGAACATCTTTGACAAAGCTGACATGAATGGAGCTGGCCCGAGATAAAGAAATGGGATGGCCGGTTGGCATCATTCATGTCAGCATATGTTAATTTCTTGAGCACCTCCTGTGGAGGGGACACTGACTTTCCAATATCCTAATTATATATTTCTGTTAGGTGATAGAGGAGGGATTTGACCCAACAGGTAAGAAGTTCTAACCCTGAGATTCACTTCATGTATGATTTAATGTAGGCCTTAGGGTTCTTCATCCATAAAATGAGGGACATTATTTTTGTGTCATTTTTTGTTTGTTTTCAAAGTATACATACAATACAGTTAAGAAAAACAAACTCTCTTTTTTCCTAGCTTAACTGTTGTTTTCCCTAGATGCTTGGTTTTCTTCTATTGACTTCCTTATTTTTGAATTTTTATAAAATGACCATGTGTGCTATTTAAAAAGTTATAATTATTTTTAATGAGTAGCATAGACTCAGTGATTCTGGGCCCCTTTTAACTTGGATGCGTGTATGATTTTATGTAGCAGAAATGGTTAGGACAGGACAGTCAATCCTTGTGTATTCCACACAGAATCCCTTTTGTCTGCTTTTGCTGCCCATCTTTTGTCTGCTTCTCTGCTCATTTGCATTTCTACCTTAGAGTGGGCAGCAGAGAGAAATACAATGAGAGAGCAATGCTGGAGACAATTGTAAAGTTAATGTGAAAAGGTTTGATTTTTATTCTCCCAGCTAAAATTACTGTGGACTTTTAACTAAATCTTTTTTTTCTTACTTCCTTAGCAATTAGTTAATTGAATACAAGTTTTATAATTATGGTAGAGCTGGTTTAAAATTTTAAAAGTAACAGCAAAAAACTGTGGGTTTTGTTTCTATGTTGCTTCTTTTTGAACTGTTTCTAGGTACTGTGAGGGACTCCTGACTTTATTAATCATAGACCCCTGTTTCTCTTCTGCTGTCTTTTTCAGCCTGTCTGGCATCTCAGCTTTTCCCACCTACCTCTCTGCCTAGATCTGCTAAAGTGGGGCTCAGAAAAACCTGCTTTTTTTTCATGGCCCACCAGCTCAGAATGGTTGTTGAAATTTTAAAATAGTTGAAAAAAATCAAATGAATACTATTTCATGAAATTCAAATTTCAGTGTTCATAAGTTTTGTCAGAACAAAAGCACACTTCTTCAGCTATATATTATCTTTGCCAGCCTCCTCCTTACAATGACCAGCTGAGAAGTTGCAAGAGGAACCCTGTGGCCCTAAAAGCATGAAATATTTTCTGTATGACCCTTTAAGAAAACAGGTCTGTCAGCTCTGTGTTAGAGATTCCTCTTCTATCGATGTCTTCAAGCTAAAGACCCATTCAGATATGCTAACTCATTCAGCAGATATTTATCAAGGTGGCCATAGTGTGCCTGATACAGTATTAGACACAGCTAGCAAAGGTGGACATGATGCTTTCCCTGCAGTAGGAGCTCACAATGTAGAAGGGAGCAAAGACATATTCACAGGTAAATGACAGCACAGATCTATGTGCTGGCGCCCAGGTGTGAATTAGGTGCTGAGTAAACTCTGAGGTAGAGTCCTGACTGGCTGAGAAAGCAGGAGAGGAGGTTATCATTGCATAGAAGATAACAAAATCTTAATAGCTTAAAGCTGTTTATACACTGGTTACTTTTAATTATATCAGTAGAATTGTTGCCTTAGATTTCATTGTTACCTGGAACAAGACCTGACATAATTTTTACAAGCATTCTGCAACATTTCAGTTGTACATAAAAATAATTGCTCTATTACAGGATCAACATTTTGTAGAGCTATATAAATGAACATTGTAGAGAATGACTTTATCATCATCAAAACATAAAATTTAAGAGTCACTATTAGCTGTCTACTTATGACCAAAGGGGAATAGACATTTTATTAAAATTGCAGTTTTTGTTGCTTTATTTTTATGTACTTTTCATACATTTTAAAAAGCTTAGTTACTCTACTGTTTGTTGTATTAAAAGGAGATCCCTGAGCCCCATTCAAGATCTACTGAATCACAATGTTGGGAGGTTGGGTAAGAAGGGAAGGGACTTCTATGTTTAATGAGCTTCCAAGTGATTTCCAACTACTCCAAAATCTGAGAACTACTACTAAAGATAATATTGATTAATGATGCATTTTAAAAGTTACTAATTTTATTTCTTGAACTGTATTCTTTTCCTATTATTTGCTGTCAGCCCCTGAAATATGTGAAACCTTTTGAAGTTCCCCAAGATAATGTGAGGAAATTCTGATTTCCCAAAACATACCCTCACTCCCTTTTCTTTTTTGAAAAAAAATTTGACTAAAATACACAAAAATCATTTGGAATATGTATTTATACATTTGGGATATATATTTTGCTATAATTACGTATATATTTACATATTATGTACATATATTTATGACATCATATTTGTTCTCTAACATTTTGGCTCCTTCTCAGGCCCATCCCTTTGCCCTCTAGTGGAAAGTTAGCATTTTGAATTTTAGTACATATCTTTAGAACTATGCTTTGATACTTAAAATGGATTTTGGGGAACCAAGTATAGAGATCTGGTATTTGTGTGTCTTGTACATAAATCAGCATATTTTCATCTTTCAGCTTATATTTTTCACTCAGCTTTATTATTTTGAGATAAATGCTAGTTCATTCTCTGAATGCTTTGTAGATATGCCACATGTTATTTCTGTCTTTCTCTACTGACAGGCACTTCTAGCTGTTCCTAATTTTTTGCTGTTATAAACAATGCTGCAGTAGACGTCCTTGCTCACACCGTTCTGACTGTGTGTGAGTTTTTCACAGGTTTTATATTTAAGCACAAAATTGCAGGGATACTCACAGCTTCTTCTCAGATGTTGCCAAATTATTCTTCATAATGACTGACTTGCTCTATATGCTGGACATACTTTCTAGTTGTTACAATCAACTGGTCTACATACAGAATACTTCAGATAGCATGTCTTGTGGCTCCAGTTGTGCTCTTGAGTTCTTGAGTCCACTAAGTGTGCATATGACCTGAACGGTAAAAGATTGAAGCAGAAGTTAACTGGGCTATAGAGGCTGGGTAGAGGTGGCAGTTTAGAGGCCTAGAATATCATGGTGGAAAAAAGAACCAAGAAATCAAAGGGATGAACCTTTTCATGGGATTCTGGACTGATCTTGAACCACCCAGAGAGATCTGACATAGAAACTCCCCAGCACCTGTCTTTCTCATTACCCCCCCTGGGGCTTTGGCAGGTTCTATGTATCCGTAACCTGTGCCATAAGCCGCCATAAAATAGCACTTGTACCCCAGAAACCAAGCAGCAACAAATACAACTCATAAAGGCCTCACAGAAGATGACTGCGCTCTGGAGGCACCTGGCTTAAACAGGTCCCCATGCCTGCAGGAGCCTCCTTTTTGCTTTGCAAAGATGATAAGGCCCTACCAGCATCTTTGTTGAGGAGGAGTATGAAATTTCTGACTGGTGTGAGGGATTTTTAAAAGAAACTATTCAATCAAAGAGAAATCTGTCTTTCCCACTTTGGGTCTGTACAACCACCACAGGGGTCTAAGACCAGGAACACTCACTGCTCTGTGGTTTCTCTGTAACAGGTCTAGCTGTTGTCTTCTGGGGTGCAGGCTGAATATACCTACCCCAAGCTGGTTGCCAGGAATGTCCTTAAATTTTTGATTGCCTTTTGCTTTTGTTGTTAGCCTCTTTGGGCCAGTTGTCTCTGCATGCTTTCAAGTATGTTCTCCCACATTTAATACAGTTCACACATAACTGCTGAGTTTCTTACATCCTGTGACTAGACCGGAAGTGGAAGGGAGGCAGTTAATGAAGAGAGAAAGAAAAGTCTTAACAAAAACTAGGTTTGTGCATTATCCAACCAAGAATATTTTGGTAAACTCAACATAAAATGTTTACCTGCAAGTAAAGTAAACCGGAACATCAACGTGATGTATCTGGACTGGGACTAGGTAAACATTTTATGTAGGACACAGGGACCTGCAACAAGCCTGAGAGTGAGACTTGCATTCTTAGCACCTGTTTAAATTTTGCAACTTAAAATTTAAAGAGACAGAGGCACTCACTCTGCTCCCCAGGTCTCTTTTCAACCTGGTCCTGGCTAGGTTTAAATTCCCTTGTGGGGCTTTTTGTCAACATCCAGATCTAGGCAGGCCTCAGCTGTGGGCATTTGTTGACAATGATAGAGAATACAGAATTTGAGTCTGTCTTTAGTTCGCCATCTCAGATTACATCTGGAATTGTATAACTATCCATGGGAAAAGGGGCATTTCAGATACAGAGAACTTTTCAGGAATGTGTCTCTTGCAGTTTAGCATGTATAATTGAAAATTGCCCTCCCCCCAATTAATATCAGTAATTGAAAGCTGGCTCTGGGTATTACTGTGGCAAAATAGAAACAGGTGGATTGGTTTGCTGAGAAACTGGAAAAGCAACTTTAGAGACTTTGACAGCATCTGGGCTTCTTAAGTACTTAGTCCATGTTGGCTGGTGGAACAGGTGGCTGTGCTGGAGCCATTTAAGCGAATCAGTAGTGATACAAGAAATTTACATGGCTTTTTTGTTTCAAGGAACCAGTCCTCCAGTCATGCACATTAACTTCTCACCATGCTCTGCTAATTTGGACCCCAAAGGTAATTTCCATGGAAAAGGTCCTGGCATTATCAAATGATCTTATCACCAGTTTAACTTTTCCTATGGTTTCTCATAACCAGTCCTGAAGAAAATCTTTTTTCCTCTTCTTTAACTTACCCTTTGTTGGGAGTATGAAGAAGCTTAGCCACATCTGAGTGTGAAGTCAATTTGGGAAGAGTAGGGATTAGAGGGCACAAGGAATTTATATAGTTGGACAACAAAACATGTTAGGTGGGGTAAGCCTATGAATTTATTTTTTCTTTTTCCTGAACTTCTTCAAAGTAAGCACTTCTCTTTTTGAGGATTCCACAGCAGAAAACCATCCTCCACCTGTCTTTCCCCTTTGAGATTTTATCCTTGTACTCCTGGAAGCAACTTTGCTTGCTGGCCATCTCTTTAGCCTTTGCTACTAGGCAAAGGCTCTACATTCTTTGCACTTAGCATGGGAGAAAGGCAGACGGGGAGATCACCCAGGAAGCTTGGTTTGCTGTTTCAGAGTTAACAGTACTGTGTAGCTAATTTGATTATCACATTTAACTGAAAACACCTGCAGGATCTGCCCGACACAGTGCACCCAGCTTGGTGTCTTGGGCCCCATACAAATTCCTCTCACTGTCAGACTGGATTAAATGAATGTGTTTTTAAACATAAGGGCCTTGCTTAGGCCTCAGAGCAAGTTGTGTCTGTGGTTCTTTGGGATAGAATGAGGATGCACAGAGGACCTGTTTAGACTTTGCCTCATTTCCCTATAGCCCTCACCTGGCAGTGCTTTTGGAAATCATTCCAGTGGTGCAGTGTGTCTAGGGAAAATCAGCTCCAAGGAGGCTTTGCAGGATCTGTGCAGAATCTCAATCTGGGAAGTGAGATACATAATTCTCTTTGTGCCCCAAACCTAGGCATTTAGTACGTGTAAGGGCCGGACTGGGCACAGGCGCAGGTTTTCTGATCCCATGCAGACCGGGTAAAGGAGGAGTCAGAGTCCTCAGTAGTTTTGCAGGTTTTTTATTTGGGGTTCACCAGGCATATGGCAGGCAGGGGTGCTGGCTGGGGGGCTGGGAGGCTGGCAGACCTCCCAGCCCCCAGCAAGTCTTCACTCTATCTGGGCTCTCTGGTGTTCTCTGCTTCTGCTTCGGCTTCTCCTTCAGGTTCTGGTTCTGCTGCTGCTGCTACTGCTGCTGCTAGCGTCCCCCCGTGACGCCGCCCTTAAAAAGCACAGTCTTAGCTCAGCTGAATCCCATCTACCTAGGCCCACACCCTATTCCAGGTGCCCGCCATCAGGCATGCATTCAGGACAAGGATCCATCATCTCTCCTGATGGCCGAAGGGCAGAAAAGCCTGACATTCTCTTTACCCTACAGTACGTCACATTGTTTTTTCCCATCTAAAAGACCATGTCATCTGTTACTTAGCTTCAGGTCACTGGGATGGGGAAATATGAATGTGGAACCTCAGGTGTATTGCTTGGGTCTGACTACTTGAACTTGAGTTCAGAAGGCCATTTCAGCAGGGACTCCATCTGTAGCCCATAAGATGGGAGTGGGTCTGACTTATGTAGGGTTGCTAGGATTCTTCACTTAGTCCTTCTTTAGATATTGGGGTATGTAGGGTAAGTGATTATCAGGCTTTTCTGCCCTCCGGCCATTGGCATTGATGATGGATCCCTGCGGTCCTGAATGCATGCCTGATGGCGGACACCTGGAATGGGGTGAGGGCATACATAGGTGGGTACACCTGGGCTGAGACTGGCTTATATGGGCAGCGTCACAGGGATGCCAGCAGAGGAAAAAAGAGCAGAAGAGAACGGAACGGAAGGGAGAAAGAGCAACACCACAAGAGAACGCCGGAGAGCCCAGAAAGAGTGATGATTCACGGAAAGCCTCGCAGCCCCTCTGCACCCCTGCCTGCCATGTACCTGGTTGCCACACTACATGCAAAAGCCCAATAAAAGCATGAAAAAGCCACCGAGGGCTCCAGGACTCTCCTTTACCCATCTGCTCGGGTCATAGACATCCTGCACTGGGCCATCCCGCCGCTACAGGGTACCTGTTACATGCCAAACACTATTCCAGGCATGAGGGATATAGCAGTGACCTAGTGTAAGAGGCAGGACAGGCCGCAGTGCAGGTTTTCTGATCCCATGCAGACCGGGTAAAGGAGGAGTCATAGTCCCCAGTGGTTTTGCAGGTTTTTATTGGGGTTCAGCGGGTACGTGGCAGGTTGGGGGGCTGGGAGGCTGGCAGTCCTCTCAGCCCCCAGCATATCTTCACTCTATCTGGGTTCTCTGGTGTTCTCTGCTTCCGCTTCTGCTTCGGGCTTCTTCTCTTTCGGCTTCTACTGGCGTCCCCGTGACACCGCCCTTAAAAAAAAAATCACAGTCTTAACACAGGTGTACCCACTTCAGGTACCCGCCCTCAGGCATGCATTCAGGATCACAGGGTTCCCTCATCTATCCTGATGGCGGGAGGGCAGAAAAGCCTGATTTTTTACCTTACCCTACACCTAGACAGATAAAGTCCCTTCTCTCCTAGAACCTAAATTTTAATGGCAGAGAAGCAGACATATACAAGTACTCATTGAGCACCTACTTCCTTGTGCGCTGTGAATACAGCGGTGAGGTTTTTTAAAATTATCTATTAACAATATAGACTATTTCTGTTATAAAGATAATTTCAGGAAGTGTTAAGTGCTCATAGGTAAGGGTAAGCGGTTTGACTGGGAATGAGTAAAGAACTGTTGGATCAGATGGATAGAGGAGGCCTCTCTCAGAGGTGTTGTGTAAATCACCTCTGAATGAAGTTCAAGAGCAAAGTCTCAAAATCACGTGAAGAGTTAACAGGAAGACTCTAGTGCAGAGGGAACACTTTGAACTCCATTCTAATTGTAATGGGAAATGTGAAGGTTTCTAAGTGGGTGAGTGACATGATCTGTATTTGTTCTTGTTTACGCTAAGATCACTCTCTTGCTCTCTGGAGAATGAACCCAGTGGGAGCAAGACTGGAGTTAGGAAGGTCAATTGGGAGGTTATTGCAGTATCCCAGATTTGGACAAAGATGGCGATTTGGACAAAGATGGCACTATTGGAAGTGGTGAGAAGTATTCAAATTTCTAATATATTCTGAAGATCGGGCTAACAGGATTGACTGTTGGCATGGAGGGATCAAGGATAACTCCTGAGTTTGTGGCCATCTGCAGGGAAGAAGGGAGGTCTAGTTTTGTTCATTTGGGGGATGGGGGCAGGTGGATGTCAAGGGTAACAGTATCAAGAGTTCCATTCATCTTAGCCTGTAGATGATTTTCTTTTGATCTATCAGTGCAGGACTGATGAGATCACTGTGACAGGCCTGTGGGTAGGAAGAGGGTCCAGGATAGAGTACCGGGCTTTGCAGCATTTAGAAGTGGGGAAAGAAGAAATTATCAATGAAGATTGGAATTTGCAGTCTCTATTATAACAGAAGCCCTTGTTGTGTCCTTGTTAGGATCCACACCTTATAAATTGACCCAAAATAAAATTCTGAAAGACTAAGCCTGCTAGTTGGGGAGTAAAACACTTGCTTTGTTTAAAGTAATGATTGTGTATTTGGTTTTCCATTGATATATTTGGAAATGGCACATTGTTTAAGATAGGAATCCCTGATGTCAAAGAGAAATGAGTTCAAGTTCCAGCTATACCTCTTTCACCTGGAGGACCTCCTAAAATTTTCTAACTAATGGGTTTCTGTGTACTCAATTCATAAAATGGGGAGAATAATAGGTCCTACCTCAGAGACATGTTGTGAAGATTAAGTAAATTGGTATATGCAAAGTGCATGTTGCAGTTTCTGGAATGGAGTAGTGCTCCAAAAATTGAAGGTTTTACCTTATCCACTCTTTCTTGGGTCTTTTGCTGGGAATGTTTAATACTTTGTGGAATACTGCATTGTCTACTTTACAATTTCCCTTCTTCCTTTGCTATTTATAATTTCTGTTTTGTATCTTTTGTTGGCTCTCAGCTTGGTGATATTGTTCCCAGTTGCTTCAGCCTTGACAGTTGCCCTGATCCTCCATTCAGTGATTATGTCACCCTGGAAGTGTTAGGAGAAATTCCTTAAGGGTGATTGAATTGAGTATTCTCTCTGGACTATTACAAGAATATGCAGCTCTGTTGATTATTCCCATCCAGGAGAAAAAAGTTCCCATCGCTATTTGTCCCTGCTCTAAAGTCAAGAAGAATGAGAATTTATGACCAAGAATTTGTGAACAATGTAAAATCTCTTAACATTTGTTAGAGACCTCCTCAGTGTCAAATGCTTCGATATCCAATAGCTACTATCATTACAGAAATCTTGAAAAGCAAATATTGGAAATTTTAACTTATAGAGGAAAATATTGAGATTCAATGAGCTATGTAACTTGCCCAAAGCCACACTGCTACCAGATTTCAAAGTCAGGATTTATGCCCATGTCCTTCTGTGCATCCTGAGCCGGTTAGCACTTGAATGTTAATTATAGATCTGAAATCAAAATGATGGCAGTTGGTATGTTGCTCCCTTTAAGTGGACCTCTCTTCTAGCACATTTTATTTCCTTTTGAATGTGGTAAAACAAAATTATTCCTTTTCAAGTCATTGAAATCTAAGTTGTGTTTTCCCCTAATTTCTGCTTATGTGATTTTTCTTTTTTATGGGACTTCCCAAGTTTTGATAAGTTTTTAAAATATAGGGGAAAAAGTTAATGTTGCTTACCTTTATTTGGGCATTCATAGCTAAGTATTTTATTGTGTTATTAAGATAGAAGGTCATTATTGTTGAGTGTACATATTCTGGGCCATACCAGTAAGATACAGTTATTAAGATTAAGAATCTATAGAGTATACATGCCAGTGGAAGGCAGTCCTTAATGTGCTTTGGGGAAAAGAGAGCTTGGTGTTTGTTTTCTTCTTTCTTTCCCCCCTTAGTCATAGGCTACATTGTTTTCTAGATGTGATCAAGTTTACATTATTAGTATTAGTGCTCTAAGTCACTGGCAGTAGCCACCTTCTTTACCATACTGCTTTACCACTTAGAAATATAGTTAACCCTAAAAAGAGGGAAGAAACAGATAACATTCAAAGGAAAACCAATCAGACTGACATCAGACTTCTCCGAAGAAACACTACGGGCAAGGAGAGAGTGGAGGGACATAGTCAACAGACTCCAGGAAAACAAATGCCAACCAAGAATACTCTATCCCGCAAAGCTCTCCTTCCTCTATGAAGAAAGAATAAGGACCTTCCCAGACAAACAGAAACTCTGGAATTTCATTACGACTAAACCCCCACTCCAAAAAATACTACAAGGAATCCTAAAGCCAGAACCTCAGAGGGACGAATAACAATGGAAGAAGGCCAAAAAAAAAAAAATTATTAAAAGAATAAATAAATAAAATCAAAGGAAAGACAAACTCAATGGCAAATACAGATGCTAACATATCAATATTAACTCTAAATATAAATGGACTAAACTCTTCAATAAAAGGACACAGATTTGCAGGCTGGATTAAGAAACAAAACCCAACCTTTTGCTGTCTCCAGGAAACACATTTAGCTACAAAAGATAAAAATAGGCTCAAAGTTAAAGGATGGAAAACAATCCTACAAGCAAATAGATCAAAAAAAGGAAGTAGCTATACTTATATCAGATAAAACAGATTTCAAACTCAAAAAGGTAAAAAGAGACCCCAACGGTCACTACATTATGAGTAAGGGGACAATACTTCAAGAAGAAATAATACTCATTAACATTTATTCACCAAATGAAGGAGCACCAAAATATATCACACAACTATTGTCATCTTTGAAAACAGACATCAGAAAAAACACATATGTAGTGGGAGACTTCAACACACCAATATCAACAATGGATAGATCAACAAGACAAAAAATAAGTAAAGACACTAAAGCTCTAAATGAGGATCTAGAGCGCTTGGGCTTAACAGACATCTGTAGAACACTAAACCCAAAAAACTCTGAGTACAAGTTTTTCTCAAGCACACACGGATCATTCTCCAGGATTGATCACATACTGGGACATGAGACAAACATCAACAGATACACCAAGACTGAAATCATACCAACCATCTTTTCTGACCACAAAGGCATCAAACTAGAAATAAACCATAAAAAGAAGGCAAAGACTCTCCTGCCTCATGGAGATCGAAAACCACACAACTGAAAGACCACTGGAGTAACGAGGACATCAAAGAAGAAATTAAAAAATTCTTTAAATTGAATGACAAGAAGGACACCAATTTCCTAAATGTATGGGATGCAGCAAAAGCAGTAATAAGAGGAAAATATATAGCAATAGAGGCTCACATCAAGAAACAAGAAAGAACTCAAAGAAACAACCTAATCTCGAAGCTCAAAGATCTAGAAAAAGAACAACAAAAAACCCCAAAACCAGTAGAAGAAAAGAAATAATAAAAACCAAAGCAGAAATAAATGAAATCGAAACTAAAAAAACAATGCAAAAGATCAATGAAACCAAGAGCTGGTTCTTCGAAAAAATAAATAAAATAGACAAACCCCTAGCCAGGCTCACAAAGGAAAAAAGGGAGAAAGCACAAATAAACAGGATCATAAATGAAAGAGGAGAAATCACAACAGACACAGCAGAAATCAAAAGAATAATCAGTAACTACTATGAACAGTTATATGGAAACAAGTTCAACAATCTAGAGGAGATGGACAAATTCCTACATCTCTACAATCACTGAAAGCTAGATAAGGAAGAAATAGAACACCTAAACAGACCTATTACAAGCAGCGAAATTGAAATGGTAATCAAAATCCTCCCCAAAAACAAAAGCCCAGGACCAGATGGATTTACAAATGAATTCTACCAAACATTCAGAAAGGAATTAGTGCCTATCCTTCACAAACTCTTCCAAAAAGTTGAGAAGGAAGGGATAATACCAAACACATTCTATGAAGCCAACATTACACTAATACCAAAACTAAACAAGGACAACACAAAAAAAGAAAACTACAGGCCAATCTCCCTAATGAACACTGATGCAAAAATCCTCAATAAAATTTTAGCTATTAGAATCCAACAATGTATCCATAAGATAATTCACCACGACCAAGTAGGATTCATTCCAGGGACACAAGGATGGTTCAACATCCAAAAATCAATCAACGTTATGCAACACATCAACAAAAAGAAATATAAAAACCATATGATAACATCAATAGATGCCGAGAAAGCTTTCAACAAAGTGCAGCACCCATTCATGATAAAAGCCCTTGAAATTCTCGGGATACAAGGAACATACCTCAACATCATAAAGGCCATATATGACAAGCCAACAGCCAGTATCATTCTCAATGGTGAAAAGCTGAAAGCATTTCCATTAAGACCTGGAACAAGACAAGGATGTCCACTCTCACCACTGCTTTTCAATATAATACCGGAAGTCTTAGTCAGAGCAGTAAGACAAGAGAAAGACATACAAGGAATCCAAAAAGGAAAAGAAGAAGTCAAACTATCACTATTTGCAGATGATATGAAAATATACATAGAGAGCCCCAAAATCTCCACAGAAAAACTAATTCAACTAATCAATCAGTTCAGTAGAGTGGCAGGATACAAAATCAACATGCAAAAGTCAGTAGCCTTCCTATACACGAACAATAAATCTGAAGAAGAAATTTTAAAAAAAAACCATGCCTTTTATTATCAAAACAAAAAAAATCAAATACTTGGGAATAAATCTAACAAAAGAGGTAAAGGACCTATACAAAGAAAACTATAAACCACTGTTAAAAGAAATAGAAGAAGACACAAAGAAATGGAAAGACATTCCCTGCTCATGGATTGGAAGAATAAACATTATTAAAATGGCCATCCTACCAAAAGCAATATATAGATTCAATGCTATTCCCATCAAAATTTCAATGTCATTCTTCAAAGAAATAGAACAATTATTGATGAAATTCATATGGAATCACCAAAAACCCTGAATAGCCAAAGCTCTCCTGAAAAAAAAAAAAGAAGGGAATGGAGGCATCACACTCCCAGACTTCAAACTATACTACTACAAAGCCATAATCATCAAAACTGCATGGTATTGGAACAAGAACAGACATACAGACTAATGGAATTGAATAGAAAATCCAGAAATAAACCCACAGATTTATGGTCAACTAATGTTTGACAAAGGAGCAAAGAATATGCATTGGAGCAAAGAAAATCTGTTCAATAAATGGTGCTGGGAAAACTGGGTCACTACATGCAAAAGAATGAAGCTTGACTACTACCTAACACCATGCACAAAAACCAACTCAAAATGGATTAAAGAACTAGACATAAGACCTGAAACCATAAAATACATAGAAGGAAATATAGGCAAACACTACATGATATGCACATCAAAGACATCTTTACAGACACATCACCCAAAGCAGTGATAGTGAAGGCAAAGATAAACAGCTGAACTTCATCAAATTAAAGAGCTTCTGCACAGCAAAAGAGACAATAACAAAAACAAAGAGAAACCCCACCAACTGGGAGAACATTTTTGCACACAACACTAATGATAAAGGACTGATCACAAAAATCTACAAAGAGCTGATGAGACTCAACAAAAACAAAGAAAATAATCCAGTCAAAAAATGGGCAGAAGAGCTAAAAAGAAACTTCTCTGAAGAGGAAATGCAAATGGCCAACAGGCATATGAAAAAATGTTCAACATCACTTGTAATCAGGGAAATACAAATCAAAACTACCATGAGATACCATCTTACACCAGTGAGAATGGCACATATTAAAAAAACAAATGTTGGCGAGGTTGTAGAGAAAAAGGAACTCTCCTGCACTGTTGGTGGGAGTGAAAACTGGTCCAACCACTATGGAGAGCTGTGTGGAGATTTCTTGACCTACTAAACATAGAGCTTCCATATGATCCAGCAATTCCACTCCTAGGTATTCACCCAAAGGACACAGAAACGTCAATTCCAAAGAGCACCTGCACCCCTATGTTTATAGCAGCACTATTTACAATAGCTAAGCTTTGGAAACAACCCAAATGCCCAAAAATAGATGACTGGATCAAGAAGATGTGGTACATATACACCATGGAATATTACTCAGCATTCAAAAAAGATAAACTCATGCAATTTGCAGCAACCTGGATGGAGGTAGAAGGGATCATGCTCAGCGAAATAAGCCAGAAAGAAAAAGAAAAATACTGGATGGTCTCACTCATAGCAGGAATACACCATGGAATATTACTCAGCATTCAAAAAAGATAAACTCATGCAATTTGCAGCAACCTGGATGGAGCTAGAAGGGATCATGCTCAGCGAAATAAGCCAGAAAGAAAAAGAAAAATACTGGATGGTCTCACTCATAGCAGGAATCTAGAAAACTTAAATAAGGGACCAGGGAAAAGAATAACTATAAGAAAGAAAATAGCAAAATTGACAAACAACTATGAACCAGAGACACTCTATGGCAGGTGGGGGGCAAGGAAAGGAGGGCTTGGGGTCAAAATAAAGGGGTTGTAATTGTATGGGGAATATAAAAAATAAAAACTAAAAAAATAATAAATAAAATAAAATCTAATAATCCTTGTATTTCAATAGGAATATTCAATTGATATATAATGTAATTATGACATATTTAGGTGTAGTCTGCCATCTTCTTGTTTTTTTGTTGTTACATCTGTTCTTTGTTTCTAAATCTTTTCTTCCTGTACTCTGTTGCAGTCATTAAATATTTTTGTTTATCTTCTACTAAAAAAGAAAGATTTATTTCTCATTAAAGGCCTAGAGATACTTCATTTTCAGAGGACCAATTCTAAGTCATTACATATGCAAAAGTTACAGCATCGTTTTAGAGCATAAAGTATTTACCAAGATATGCCCCTTTAGCTTTTCCCATCTTGACTATATTGAAGGTATTTAGTCATATCCAGCTACATGTTGTTATTTATTTCTTGCCAGCAGCCCAATCTGTCTAGATGCATAAAATGTATAGCGAAAACTGTAATTGAGTGGGAATTGAACCACCTGAAAAAGATTCTCCTTTTAATAATCTGATAGGGAATAATTTTGAAGAAGATTTGGTATCATATCATGGAGACAGTATTCCCCATCATTAAAAGTCTACCCCATGTGGGCCTCCCTGGTGGCACAAGGGGTTAAGATACAACCTATGAAGCTCTCCACAACCACTGCAGCACGAGTTCGATCTCTAGCCTGCCAGGGAGCAACCCACATGGTGCAGCAGACCTCTCCTGACTCGCTTGCTGCTCCCCTCAGCAGTGTACTTCGGTCAATCTGCCTTTTCTGTTCCCCACTCTGTCTCTGGTTAATCCTGTCACCCTCCACACCTCTGGCCTGTACCCCAGTTCTTGTATACATAAATAAATCTTTAAAAAAAAACTCTACCCCATGTTAAAAAATTAAAAAATAAGCTTCTTCATCATATGCCAATAAAATGGGTTATGGATTCTCAGCTCTCTGTGCTGATTGATTTGCGATGACTCATAGAAAAAAATGGAATGCATGGAAATGTTGCTCACTGGTTTTTGCTCCCTTGAGTGGAATGCATGGAATGCTTATGGCAAATTTGGCAGGTGAGCAGGGGACTGATTATAACCTGAATTTCCACAGATTTGGAGGGAGGGATGTTTGTTAACAAAAGGAAGTCCTGCCCTCTTCACTAGTCTACTTAAAGCCAAAATCTGTACTCTTCAGCATGGCCTACTAAGACATGCTTGATCTGAAATGTTTCCTCTCTAGCCTTGTCTTTCTTCACTACATGCCAAAGACATGATGTTTTGGAAACAACCCGCTACTTGCAGTGCCTGCAGATTGTCTGTTTTTGCTTATGCCAATATCACCATCTGAAATGCTTTCTGCACAGGTAGAACTTTCTATCCTTCCCCTCCCCCTGTGTGTTGTGTATACTGTGGTCATACCTCTAAAACACTTGAATTCCACTTGTTTTCTTTCCTCTCTGTTATAGGACAAGAACCTTGATCACAGGCCCAGTCTGTGTTTGGCCTGCTGTAGGTGCTTCACTGAGCATCGTTAGTGGGAGAGAGTAGGAAAGACATTCACCAGAGAGTCCCACAGACATATGTAATTATACCAACTGTGCAGCCCAGTACAAGGACCATTCCTAATTGGGGGATGAGGAAGGAAGGTTGAGCTAAGATCTAAAGGATTAGTAGAAGATAGTTGGATAAAGGTGAGTGACATGAGAGTACAGAGTTCAAGTAATGGCTTGTGTTAAGGTGAATAGTGCAGTTGAATACAAGAGGGAGAGGTCAAGCTTTGAGATTAACTTAGAAGTAGGCGGGTGCAATAATATAATTGTGCATGATGAAAATGTCTGAGCTTCATAGCTAGACAGGCAGCACAGAAAGCCAGATCCTATTCAAGCTGTCCTTGTCTCATACTTTGAGGTTAGGCATGGCAGATATAGAGTGTTCCAAAGCATTTGTTTGAACTAGGAGTCTATACCTTTCCATTGAATTGAAGTGTTAAAAGTTGGTTGAGAATTTCCAAACCAAGAATGGTTTGTGGCTACAAGGGAGCTGACCTCATTCACCAAAAAAATCTTCTAAATTTGAACTCAGTGGAAACCATCTTCATTGCTGAGATTATCTTACTTTTTTTTTTTAAGATTTATTTTTATGCATACAGGAGCTGGGGTATAGGCCAAAAGTGCCGGGGGTTGGGGGTGGATGGTGAGTGAGAGGATTCACCAGAGATAGAGCGGAGAACAGAACAGGCAGATTGACTGAAATACACTGCTGAGGGGAGCAGCAGGCGAGTCAGGAGAGGTCTGCTGTGCCATGTGGGTTTCTCCCTGGCCAGGGATCAAACTTGTGCTGTAGTGGCTGCAGTTAGCTTCATAGGTTGCATCTTAACCCCTTGCGCCACCAGGGAGGCCCTGTCTCTTACTTTTTTTAAATGCTATGTAACTGATTTTGGCTATTCTTGCCCCTACTATACATGGTATCTTTCAGCCTCTTAAAGCCATTTAGGGTTCCATGTGCTGGTTGGTAATGCAGCTTCTACCCTCCATAAAAGATTAGGAACTTGGTTATAATTTTGTTGAAAATAGAGTTTTTCTCTAGAAAAACTGTGAATCTGGACACAGCCATTCAAAAACTAGAAAACATGAGTCTTCTCTGGCATTGCTAAACTGACACAAATCTGTTGACTATCATTTATGTAGAATTTCAAATGTAGGAAAAAAAATCTGCCCCCCCATCTTTATTATTCTTTTGTCATTTGAACAACTTTTGCTAATATTTCTAGTTCCGTGAAATGATGAAAAGTAACCAGTTCCCTCAAAGAATGATAAAACTGAGACTGGGTTTCCCTTGACCTTGGATATTGCTCTAGAGTTGATTAGCTGGAGATTGAGCCAGTCTTCCTTGTACGAGTCAAGATATTTCCTGCTCTTACTAGCACCTTAAGCGCTTGCTAATATACTTCCAATGTGAGTTCTCTTCTCCAGCGTAAGTCCACATTGTGATCGTTCCCCCTTATTGGGGGTCTTCATGCCACAGAACTCATTTTAGTCAATACAGAGAGGGCTGTTGAATATGGGGTTTCCTCACATCCTTCCTCACATGCTCATCCACCCTTGAAAGCTTGGAGACATGTTTAAGTTTTGAATGCAGTGCTGTCTCTGTCTCTTGCTCTCCCTGTCAAGTATTTGTTGATATTGTCTCTTTGATGCTGCTCCCCACAATGCAATCTGCTAAGTTTCAAACTTGCCTGGTCACGTTCCATTAAGTTTCTCAAGTACTAGATAGTGTTCAACAGAGTCAGTGGCATTGTTTATTATCAGGGGATTCAAATACACTATGCCTTAGGTTTGTGTTGAATTCAGAGCTTGCAGTCAGTGCTTCCTTCCGGTTCAGGCCTTCCTGGTAATGAGAGCCCTTTGAGGCATCAAAGTGATAATATGATCTCTTAGACACATTTAGATTAAGGTGTAGCAAGCTGCTCCTGTAGTTTCATTATGTAGAATCACAGCTGTTAACACTTGTGCTAAAAGAACTTGGTTCTTTCATTGGAATTAAAGGAATTTGCCCTTCAGCAACTATAAAAGAATGAGTATCTAACTGTTGTGTTTGTTTTGAAAGCAGTTTAGTGCCAGAAAGGTGTGCCTGGTAGAAGAGACTGCAGCCCTCTACCTCTCTGTTTGTTTAGTAACCAGACTCTATATGCCAGCCCCTAATATCTCCTGCTCTGTGCTCCCTCTGTCTCCACACCTCGCTCCATTGTAGGTTTCTTTCCAAGAGTTCTTCAAACAAGTCCTTTTCTCTGACCTTCTGTTACCTCTACCAGAATAATTCTTCATCTAACTGTCTCCTATCTACTTTTGGAACTGTGAGTGCTTCTCCAACAGGAGTTACCTAGGAAGCTTGTTAAAATGCAGATTCTTTTTTACTAGGTCTGGAAGGGGTCTGGGATAGGGCATATCTGCCATGTTCCCAGGTGAAACTGGTGCTCTGGTCCTCAGGAACTCCTCATGGTCATCAGTTTCATCAGCATCCACTTTTTCACATGCTTCATACATTGTGCACCTTCCCTTCTTAAAGTATTCTTCACAGCTTAATTTCTTCAATTTGTGCCAGTTTCAGATTACTGTTTTTCTTTCCACTAAACTATGAGCCTATGAATGCAGGCACCACCTGTGATTTTTTTTTTCCCTCACTCTTTTGTTCCTCCCACAGCAAATAGGGTACGCGACACACTCAGGATGGACAGATGGCTATTGTATTGGCTCTTTACAGACTGATTACATTTATTGGTCTAAGATGATATGGGGGTGATAAAACCCAGAGGTTTGGCCAAATTGTATACACTTGGTTGTAGTCTTCATTATTTTCAAGGAAAGCACTTCCTAGAATATTTAAATTTCATGTCAAGCAGAAGAACCTTAAGTAATGTTTTGGTTCTTCCGAATTCTGTGAAAGGGCACTAGTGCCCTTCAGCTGGACTTTTGACTTATAGTTCCAAAGTATTATATGCTTTTTTTTTTTTTAGGTAAAATTCATATAACATAAATCAACCAAATTTAGCACACAATTCAGTGGCACTTTAGTACTTTGAACATGTTATGTAGCATCACCTGTATCAATTGCAAGACATTTTCTTCACCCCCCAAGGAAACCCCATTAATGGTACTATCTTCTTAGCTCAGGAGACCTGTAACTTTTCTGTCTCAGTACCTGTTTGCACTCTTAAAAATTATTAAGGACTCCAACAACCTTTGCTTATATGGATTATATCTGTTGATATTGAAAATATGAGAAATGGGAACTGAAAACAGTTTTTAAAATTTAGTATTAATCCATTAAATGTCATTATGTTACGTTTTTATAAATCTCATGTCTGAGTTAGTCAAATAGAAGATATTGAGATCATAATATCTTTTTCATGCAGTCTGTGGACCATGCATTTTATTGTCAAAAAGATGAAAAATATCAGGCCACACACATAGATGTAGTTGAAAAAGAAAGAAAGATTTTTTAATAACCTTTGCAGGTAATTTTGGGTATTCTTTTTTGTTATTACACTAGAATTTAACTAGTGGTAATTTTTAAAGGTTTTTTGTAGCAAGCATAATGCAGTCATACTTAAGAACTTTTCATACATGATTGTATTAAAATCTATTGGGCTGTTTGAACTTGCACTTTTTTAAAAAGATTTATTTATTTATGCATACAAGAACTGGGGTGTAAGCCAGAGGTGCAGGGGTTGGGGGGCAAGAGAATTCAGAGAGAGTGGAGAGCAGAACAGGCAGATGTACTGAAATATACTGCTGAGGTGAGCAGCTGGTGAGGCAGGAAAGGTCTGCTGTGCCTTGTGCATTGCTCCCTGGTGGGCCAGGGATCAACCCTTACACTGTCGTGGCTGGGAATAGCTTGACAGCGATGTCTTTAACCCTTGGGCCACCAGGGAGGCCCTGTCTTGCACTTTCAAAAAATCCATTATGCATGATCTTTTAAAATCATATGTTGGTCATTTGGAAAATATTGGTTCACTGACTTATGCAGATCTTCTGATATGGAAAATTTCATCACCCAATATTTAAAAAAAAACACATTTGTTATTGTTGCCACTAATCTCATTTTGAAAAAAAAAAGTAATTATTGGGAGGCTGTCAAGTTCATGGTGGCAGATCCAAATTTTTAAAAATTATATTTCTTTGCTTGAGAGAATGAATTTTATTGTTGCAACAAATACTGTCACTTGTTTTCCTTGAAGTGACAGACTCACTTGGTCTATTTTTTGAGAAAATATCTGCCAAATACCCAAGTCTGAATAACTGTGGTTTGACAGTTCTTTCAAGTTAAAATGGAGTTTTATGAAAAAAGAAGGTAGCTTAGTTGCAACTCAAACAATTATCCATCCAACTGCTCTCCCACAGATCGATTTTGGTATGCAGCCCAGGTGCAGTATGCATATTTCCTCTCTCATTACAATATAAAAAAGATAGATGCTACTGGTCAAAATTTAATAAAATTATTTATTTTGCTGTTTTATCAAGGATATTTTAATGTAAAACTAGACTGCTTCTTGTTTTAGTTTAATTTGTGAGTGTGTGGTGGTGCAAGATACAGTTAACTATTGCTGCAGCTTTGACTCATTATTGTTCTGCATCTCATGATATCCCTGACAAGGTGTGAGAAAGCACCCAGGAGTCCATGACCAGGCTTTGAGAATGACTGTCCTAGCTAAAATAAAAATCACAAGAGAGCATTCTAATAAGTATGCTCATTTTGGCCACCTCTTCATAGGAGTACACTGACTACTCTCGGGTAATTTCCCTGTCAGTATATTAAAGTACATTTACCTGATTCTGTAGAAGGAGTATCTGAAAATTTGACAAGTTCTTTCAAAGCAGAAGTAACTTGAAAATTGTCCCTATGTCTCTTACAGACATCTAAAATTTTTTTATTCACATAAAGGACTGTAAATAGTAAGTAGTAAACAAGCAAAAATTAATCGGTTAATTAGGGCCTGCTGACAATGTAGCCATCTCAGGCAGATGGGGGCCTGGTATCTGCAAGAAAATTTCTAACCATATTCAAAATTATTCTACGTATAGCACTAAGTGGCACATGTTGAATACTGACTGTAGAACATGTACTCAAACTATCGTGCCTAGGATTTCCATAAATGAAGTACCTCTATAGATAGGTTCAAAGTTATAAATACACAAGAAATCAATCTATCACCTACTAGAGCCAGTGGAGGCGATTTACTGGAATATCAATACCCATGAACTGCAAATAATAAAATAATAATAGAAAAATCCTACAGGGACCATAAAGTAATTACATTTAAGGTTAAATAAAATAATTAAAAACACAAAGGAGGCTTAAAATCAAAATAACAGGCAGACGTGGAAGAACTTATAGAAATTTTTAAAAAATGATTAAAATTTAAAACTCAGTTGATAAATATCAGGCTAAAATAAAGCTGGTAAGAGACATAATGAACAGGAAGATATATATTTAAAAATTGCCAGAAAACAGGCCAGGGAAATAATGAAATGGAAAATATTTGAAGATACATGAAAGACAAATAAGAAAGTCTAAAGTATGTCTATGAGGTGAAACTGAAGAGAATGGGAAGAGGTAGGATTTGAAGAGGTAATGACTGAGTATTTTCCCCAATTGAGAGAAACAAAATATCAGATTCAGTAATTACAGCAATTTCTAAAAGAGAAATAAAACAAGAGTCATGCAAATACATATCCTAGAGAAGCTGTAAACACTATAAATAAAGAGAAAATCTGTGAAGAATTCTTGAAATAATAACAGCCCAACAGCCATGGCCTAGATGGCATTAAAGGAGTGAATGCACATCATGACACTGGCCTTCCCCTTGCACCCTGAGTCCCAGAACAACACTAACAAATTGATTGATACATTCTTCTCTTTCAATTTTTTGTTGTGAAGGTGTTTTTAGGCTGCTAGCCATTAGGTTTGCCATTTTATAGCTGAATCTCGTTTGTTCTGCTTATCGCCTGTCATTTTGGGCTTAATTACTACGGTTGTCTGGGGAATTAGCCTTTTTTCTTGCAGTCTTGGTTTGGGATATGGAACCAGGTAGGCACTGCTTGTCAGTTGTCTTAGAGTCTTCTCTGGCTTTGTGGGCATGAAATAAATTTTCTCCAACTTTGATGTGGAATTGATTATAAGCTGCTGCTTTCTCTATGTGAATGGGTATCTGTATTTCCGTTTCTGGATTTAAATAGAGGCCTGACGCTGTCTCTCCCTCACTTTGGTAGCATTCTAGGGCTGGCTGAGTCACAGGCCTGAGCACACCTCCCTTTTGGGTAGTCTCAGTAGAGTTATGAGTGAATGAGAATTGAGTGCTGGCGGGAGGGAGGCATTTATAGAAATAAGGACAATAGAGAAAATCCCTCCCATCCCAGTATAATACTTCTTATTTTAAATTTGGTGCTGTATACCAACAAGTCTCATGCTGTAAGACTTTGCCTTATGGCACACCACCTTATATTTTTCCCCAGGGGAATAGTCCTTAAATGTATCTTAGCTAGGCTTCCAGATAGCCCTCACTCCTTCCTTTGGTTTCTCTGTCTTTTGGGAATCTTCTTTTTAGCCATCACAATTACTGACTTTCCTCCTTCCCCTTTCTTCAGCATTTGACCACTCAGTGCTTTGGTTTTGTAAGATCTAATGTTCTTCGGAGAATGTCTTTCTTTAATTACTTTTCACTTTTTTTTCCCTTTCCCTAAACCAAGCACACATACTGTTGCTTTGAATAGATTTTTCCTACCCTCTTCTGTCTGGGAACTGGATTATTAATTTTTTTTTTTTTTTTTTTTGCCATTGCCGTAATTGAAATGTCTGCATTTCAATTTCTGCAGCATGCTCTCCCCAGAATTTAACTGGACAAGACAGAGAGAGAAGCTGGAGGGAAGGTAGTCAGGGAAATAAAAGCTTTTTATTTTCATAATGGCTTGGAGCATGCCCTTCCTAAGAGGGGGGAAAGCAGCTGCCATGGCAACAAGTTTTAGTTGTCGGGGGAGGGGGGGCTTTAGTGACTCTGGGAGTACAGGAGTCTGGAGAGCATGGAACAATAATCAGGAGCAGCAATAGCCTCCAGCAGGCTTTTTTGCTAGTGATTACTGCCATTTTTCATAATTGAAACTATATGTTATAGATAGATGAGTAGGTTGGTGGTTGTTTTGCTTCTGAGTGGCCTAGAGAGCTATGAGACAGCGGAACCATGAGTCAAGGACACAGGCCTCTAAGCCCCATTCTGTTCAGTAGGCAGGGGCACTGTCTAGAGACACTGCCCTGCTCTTGGCACTAGGAGGTCCCATCCAGCCCATGCAAGCCTTCCTTCTCTTCTCTTCTCCCTTCCTGCATCTCAGGCCTGGAACTCCCTCCTGGCAAACTCTGATCTGCCTGATTGGGAATCACGAAAGTGTGAATCTCTCCTGTCATCTAGAAATTCCACCTCAGTCACTTTCTGAGGTTTACCGTCACAAAAACCTTGGCACTGGCACCTAAATATGCAGAAGATGTGTGCTTTTTCTTTTTCTTTTTTTTTTTTTTTTTGACTCTTGCCTAGAACAAAGCCTTGTCATAGAATATTGTTCTATCCCAACTCACACTAATGCTAATAAAGTATGCAAACAATGCTGTTTTGCTGATTGCTGACTTCTGTCTGGACCTTAAATTGAGAGATCTGAAACATCAGATTCAGTAGTCGGCAGCAGCTTCCAGAAGGAAAAATAAAATCAAACACACACACAAATCCTATAGAAGCTGCAGAACACTCTAGACAGAGAAAACTATCAAGAACTCTTGAGTAATAAAATGGCTCAACAGCTGTGGCTAACAATTAAAAGTTGGCGTGTAGGACCTTGTGGCCTGGTTACAACCTGTGCCTCTTGTATTGCTCACCCAGGCTCCTAGGAGACAGACTCTTTCAGTGACTAGCTCATGGAATACCAGAGCAGGAGCTTGATTCTTATCAAGGCCATAATAACATTTTCTGCATGTGCCCATTAGTTCTACCCCTTGAGACTTTTGTTTAAATTTGTCCCTTTCTTCCTCCTCCTGCTCCTCCTCCTCCAGTTCCTCCTCCTCCTCTCCTCTTCCTGCTTTGCATACCACTGGATAGCTTTCAGACTCTTTCACCTTGTGTCTACTTTGTCCTTACAACCTCTCTGTGAAGTAGCTTAGGGAGGCACTATACTCCAAACTTTTTTTGGCCTCTGTAGCAGTCACAAACCTTTATGGGATGCCTTCCGAGAGCCAGGGCGATTACTGGGGTGGATAGGATATATTGAAATCAATGGGCTGATTTTTTTTAAGTTCGGTGCTTTCAGGTCTCATTGCCATCAGCTTGAAAGTGCCCCGAGGATGTACTTATTAATCACCTGTCCTGCCAGATACTGAGCATACCTGATGAACAAGGTAGATGTGGTCCTTACCTTCATGGACCTTGCAAAGCAGGTGAGGGGAGATGAGCATATTCCCCTCTTGGCCCATATTTTTTTGGGATTCTAAGTACACTTTGTTGTACACCTTCACCAAAACAGATTCAGGAAAATTCACCCTTGCCCAATTTCATAAGAGAGTATTTTTCTTCCTTATTAGATTTCATGAATGATACATGGGATTATAGACACAGTAAGTCCTTAGTTAACATCATGGATAGACTCTGGTAAAGTGTGACTTAAGTGAAATGCTGTGTAACAAAACCAACTACTCAAATAATATCATTTTGCTCTACATCAGCCAGGATTTTTTTTTTTTTTTTTTTTGCTTATCATGGACATGACAAAATGACTTTTTGCTAAGGCCTCCTGTCTAGGAATACTTTCTTAGATTAGGGGTATTACTTATTTTTAAAAACATAGAAATCATGTGTCCTGCCTGCCTCGTGTGTCTTATTATTTACCTATTAGTTTTGGTCCACTTTTCTGGAGACTAATCGTTATGTGTAGGTTCTCAATAAAGTTACTGGATCTATAAAGATTGGGGGGGGGTATTTCAGTGTCATTACTAAAAAAAGAAATGTACTTTAAAATGAGATAGGCACATTTTTGTTTAATATTTACTAAAATTTTCAAAATAATAATGCTAAGGCTTAGCATTATTATTTTATTTAAGTTTAATATTAAAACTTTCTGGGTGAAAATGTAAGTTCATACAGGTGTCCTGAGTAGCAGTTGGTAACATGTAGTGCAGGTTATTTATGCCCTTTCATTATAGATCCCAAGCCAAGAGTGTGTTCTCTGCCCATTAGGAAAAGAATTCAGCAGAGAGCTCTGGATATAGTTGAACCAAACAAGGTTTTATTGGAGACTCATGCATGAGGAAGCACGTGCCAGAATGGAGAATTTAGCCTGGCTCCTCAGAGGGAGTTAGGAGATGTTTATAGGGTGGGTCCTTGAGAAGAAGTGGAGGAGATCAGTGTCACAGCTTGTTCTGGATTGGGCTACATTTGGGCATGCGTAGATGGGTTACATTCCAACTGCATTTGGACGCTTAGCCTTCTCCCTCCAGGAAATTGTGAGATAATCGTTAGTGAGAATCTAATGCTTTTTGTCTAGCATGGCACCTGATGGTCAGCATGGTGGACCAAATTGTTCGGACAGGACTAACAGTCTATAATTTAGTCTACACTTGTTTAAACAGGACTTGAGGCAACTCATCCTACTGGCCTGCAATTTCTTTTATCTAGGCTGTCTAACATTCATCCAGGAATTTCATCTCTGCGAACTTATGCTAGGGAAAGAATGATATGCAGAAGTTTTTATGTACATAGAAGCTCACTGTTGTAAATAAAAATTAAACCAGTATTATTGGAAATAAAAAAATACTGAAATCAATCTGAAAAATCCAATAGTAGAGGATTTCTTAAACTATGAAATATCCCTACAGTAGAATATTATGCAAGCAGTATAAATATGGTGAACACAGTGGATGGTATGTTATAAAAATGCATGCATGCAAAATGATTCCAGTTTGTTTTAAAATAGAAGTGAGTTAGTAGTATGAGTGTGTCTGTATGTGTGTATGCCTGGAAACAGCATGGGACATACAGTGTATACCTGAAAACATTTGGTACGTCTTAGCTGTTTCTGGTTGGCGAAATTATGGGTGCTTTTAATTTTCTTAGTGTTCTTCTTTTCAATTGTTCCACAATGGAAACCTTATACTTAAAGTTTTTCTTTTTTTAAACATTTATTTATTTATGCAAGCACTGGATACAGTCAGAAGCGTGGGAGGGTGAGAGAATTCACCAGAGCCAGAGGGGGGAGCCGAGCAGACAGACTGAAATTCAGTGCTGAGGGGAGCAGCGGGCAGCAGGAGAGGTCTGCGCGTCTTGTGGGACCCTCGCCCGGCGGCCAGGGATCGAACCGGCGCTGTGGAGGCTGCGGGCAGCTTCGCAACCCAGCGCTCAACCGCTGCGAGAAGGAAAAGATTATATATTCATTTTTTCCCCTAATGATGGCAGCAAAAGAAACACTAAAGAGTAAACTATTTTAAAATGTCCACTATCCTAAAGGACAAACTGACATCTAGTGACATTAAGTTAATTCTGTTGTAAGGAAGATAGAATATTTTATTTCATGGGTTCAGTTCTCTCTATGTGTGGGGTAGGGGAGTCCTATGTGGGTATGTTAAAGGGAATGTCAAAGGGATGTGTGTAAGTATGTGAGACCAGGTCTTTATAGGTAGGTGCCGAGACCTTGTGGGAGTCCCATAGATCTGAATGTCCAAACATGCTGCCTGTACTGGCTGACCAGTGCGAATCATGGCCCACTCATGCCATGTGCCCTCTCGTTTGATGTCCTCAGCATCGCTGCAGACATTCTTTCTTCAGTGGGTCAGGAGGATGAAGAACTTTTCATTGGATGGGGACTTCACAAGACAGTAATATGAAGAATTGGTACACATTTCTAAAAGCCACTTGCAACTTATTTGTTTTCTTAAGTATCAGTCTTTATCTTTCCATATCACTTCTTGGAGAAATCTCATTTTGATGATATATGTGATTATCTAATGTTTTTATAATGTTCTATCTGAATCCTGTCCAGTCAGAGAGTAGCAGACTTCCCTCAATCTTGTTCCTTTTCTCCCATCAGGTTTCCAAACACGAGTCATCTTTTCAAAGGCTCACTCTTTGTTTTGTTTCTCACCCTTGTTTAATGATTACTTAACTTTTTACATAACCCAACCAAATGCTAGGCATGTCAGCAAGATTGTGGTGTGGCTATCTCATATGTAAATATCTGGAAGGTGCCCTTCTGTTTGCAAGACTGAGCAACGCATCTACCAAGGGCATGTTTTCAAGAAGAGCTGCTTCCTAACTGAGTTGGGGCCACAGCGATGACTTGGCAGAGGGAGCAACCAGATCCACTGGGTGTTCTCATGGTTGTGTGTGGAAACCCGAGGGGTGGCAGGGATTCCAGTGCTTCCAATTATACCAAACATAGACTTGACCCAGACTTCAGAATTCCTGTGGAAAAGGAGATGAACTCCTAGGGAATATTACTTTTAAAAAGAGACCTCAGGCAGGCATCCCGGCTGTTTGTGGTTGTAGCTGTGATTTCTCATTGCTGTGCCGTGTGTGTGTGATCTGTAGTCTTCTTCTTCTGTGTAGACTGTAGTCTTCGATGAATGTGGGGAAGATCTTGTCATTCACTGCTGCATCTCAGTGCATGGAAGGATGCATGGCATCTGTAGGTGGTCAGTCAGTGCTAGTGATGGGCATTCACTAATGCCCATCTATTGGGAACATGCAGAAGGTCAGGCTAGTGGGGCTGTGAGTGTGGGAAGAATGACATGCCAGCAGTTTGGAGGTTAGTCAGGGGGCCAGGTTATATGGGCCACAATGAAACATCGGTATTTGCTTGAGGTTCTAGTGGCATGCATTAAGTCGTTTCAACTCTATTGGTTTATATACTAGCCAGATTGTTTTGCTCACATTGGTTATTAATGACTTTTCTACTGAGAATGGTGTGTTAGACTGTCCTTGAAGTGCTTCATTAGCCTGTGTTGTATTTCTCTTCCCCATCTCCACTATCATCATCTTGATTTTCTTTCTCTACCTTTCCTTATGAACCTCGTAAAGCATGGTAACAACAACTGAAGTACCAGGCTGTGAGGCCTGCATAGTTGAAAACATTCCAAGACTTTGTCATTAAACACTTTGACTTCCCCACTGTAAAGTACTGAGTTTAGGGTTGGCTAATGGCCCTTGCTGAAGAAGGGTGGATCAGAGGCCCACATCTCAACTCTACTGTTGGAATCACTTGGTCCTGTGTTACCAGATACAGTCTGCTGTTCTCTGCCTAATGATATGTTGGTTTTCTCACTTTGGATCTCTAGTACTTGTTTGTCAACACAGTACTTTGTTTTGTTTTACAATTTGCTTTCAAGGTAGCAGAATTCAGTGAGTTTCCAGTTTTATGCCGCATTGAGGAGGATAAAGCAGGTTTTGCCTTGTGTGTATTGCAATAAAAACTCTGTTGGCATTATTCCCTGATGAACTATTTTTGTGGTGAAGGCAATAAATATAACGCAAGTGTTTGTGTATTCACTTTTATTCTAACATGTAGCATTATTTATAAACAAAATTATTTTATATGTATAAATAAATAAGATGAGATGCTTCACTTAGTGTTGAACTTACATTGAATTTGTGGAGATGCCAGTTTAGTAAAGAGAGAAGCTAGGAGCTGTTAACATAGAGCTTCACAACGGGAAGTAATAAGGTGTATATATATTTTTTTCTGACGGAATATTTTATTTCATGTGTTCAGTTCTCTATGTGTGGTGTAGGGGAGTCCTATGTGGGTATGTTAAAGGGAATGTCAAAGGGATGTATGTAAGTAATTGAATATTGATGTGTTATTCAAAAGTTCTGTGATAGCACAATGTAGGTTTAGAAATTCGAGTCATTTGGGTACATTGCCTCTTGATGTAATACCAGCCCTTACTCTTATTTCAGACTCATAGAAAGAAAGTAAATTTCAGTCTTTTCCTTTTTAGGATGAAAGTACACTGCTTTTCAAAATGGTGCTAGTCATGAGGAGGATAGGTTGTTTCCCTTAGTTAAAAATTTCTCCATGAAAGGTGACGGGTTACTCAAGGTAGTGTATGTGTGTGTGTTGGGGTTGGGGAGGAGTATGTGTTTATCTATCTGTCAAACTCCCTCACCCTCCCCCCCAACACACACACACACACACACACACACTTCCCATAATCCTGTCTGTAGATTTGGAATCTTGATTCCCTCTCCAGAAAGGATTGCAATCATTTCTGTAGAAGCAGAAAGGAGGTTTGCATGTGATAAGAAGTGGACTTCTCTGCCTGCTAGTCTCTGAGCTTCTGTTCTCATTGGAACTGAGCCACATGGCCTTAGGTCAGTCCCTTCACCTTTGTCTCAGCTCCTTTGTCCTTACTCTTTCATTTGTAAAATGGGGCTGGTAATATGGATCTGTTTTCAGAAGACTGCTATTTATTTTAACTAAAGACCGTTAAAAATGGTTAAATTCAAAAAATGTTTACTTGACATGTTTAATATCATGCTGTTCCTGGGTGACTGTTGGCAGCAGGGAATTAGTGACTGTGGCCTGTGGCTCAGGGTTGACTCAGCATTCTGTTTTTCCCCTGAGTTTCCTACTTGAAGTGAACACAGTGACTAAGGGGAGAATATGGAATAACTTTGGAGACCTACAATGTTAACACAGATACAGGTGCAAAGACACAGTTACCCAAAACATTTTAGTCACTCTGGGAAATAGGAAAAGTGCTATATTCTGGTTTTTACATACCTTGACTTCATTTGCTAGGTTTTATGTTAGTTGGTGAAATTCTCTTTTTTCAGGTACCAGTGGAATTTGAGCATTTCATTCTAATTGAGATCTTTCTGATTCTGTAGGGATTGGTGATGAATATTATCTCTCTGATCCAATTGTCTTATTGCTTTTCACTCATTCACTGGAAAACAAAATTTTTACAGTGGCCTGCAAGGATTTGCTGCCTCAAGTCCATTACCTGTGTGAGGCCTTCTGTTGCTCCCCGGCTTACTCTGCCACAGGGATACCAGCTTTCATTTGGTGTTGCCAGCATGCCAGAGATGCTCCTTCCTGAACCATCTGCATCTACTGTTTGTTCTCCCTGCAGCTTTCTTCCCAGAGAGCCCCATGGCCTGCTCCCTTCCTCCCTCAGATAGATAGTCCATGCCTCCTCCTTAGGGATACCTTCTCTGACCACCAGGTTGGAAATTGCAGACAATCCCCCAGTGCTCCATTTCTCCCCTATATTTTATTTGCTTTTTTTCTGCCCCACCCCCAAAAGAATGTAAGCTTCATAAGACAGGGAATTTCAGGGGTGCCTGTTTTGTTCATTGCTGTACTTACGCAGCACTTAAAGCAGTCTCTGGCACGTAATAGGCACTCAAAAATATTTGCTAATTGAAAAAATAGATGATGTACTGTTGGTCTCTGTGCTGGGTCACCTTGTACCTCCTTCCTTGGGTAGAAAGTCCTAAGGCAGCTTCTCCAAGGCCTGCCTTTTTGGACAGTGCTTGCTAGAAGGTGATAGGCTGAGCCACTGAAGGAAGTGTTGCCACCAACAGGAACAGATGCTTTCACAGCACTTGGTGACATCAGGTTGGCATGAACATATGCAACTTTCATACCTCCTCTATTTATGCACTGGCATTTCTCTCTAGATTTGAGAACATACGCTGCAAAATAAATAAATCAGTGATAATGAATGTGAAAGGATTCTATAAACTGTAAAATGCTTTGCAAATGGTGATTACATTGGACTTTAGAATTGATTGTTATATAATTTGAAATAGTTTAGTAATTTTCCAGGAAGAAGTGTTCTTTGGGCCAACTTCTCTGTAGGTCTTTCTGTATGTGATTGCTGTTTTTCCTCCTCTGGGTCTGTGGATTGGATCCTAGAATACAGCTACTGGCTGGAGCTGACCCGATCAGTACTAGAGAAAGGAAGACTAATCAATTAACCGCGATATCTAAGAGATGTGCCTTCCATATGCATAAGGCTATTCAAACACAAGTATCTGAGACAATGTAGGGCAGATAGAATTCTGGTTGGCCTCTTGTTATTCTCTAAATGACTGTGACAAATTTAGAAAAGCTAGGCAGATTAGCAGCAAAAGTATAATTCTTGTTGTTAATGAAACCTGGCCTATTCCGGAATGGTGCCAATAATGTCCATGACCTAGATTGCTTTTCTACTGATAGGAAAACTTACAGATTTTTATGCTGTTGGTAGGCAGAGATGAACCCGCGATCCTCTTTGCCTCCAAAACATCCTTTTAAAAGATTCTTGTTGCCCCTGCTGTCTCTAAGGTTAGTTTGCAGAGAAGAGAGGCAAGTCAGACAAAATGGAAAGATATTTAATACATACACACGCTATATTTAAGAGCAATAACTCTGGACTCAGGTTGTAGACTGCCTTGCTTCAAATTCCAGCTCTGTATCTTGCTCGTTATGTACTTGTTTCTGAATTGCCTGAGACTCTTCATGCGGGATAGTAATGAAACTTGCCTTGTAGAGTTATTATAAGGGTCAAATGAGATAATCGATGGAGTGCTTAATGCCTGACTTACAGCCAGTGCTTGGTTAATGTCAGTTGCTATTATATTGATGACAATCTTAATGATAATCACAGGCAGGCAGGAAGTAAAGGGATTTCAGAAAAGGATAATATATAAGATGATGACACAGGAGATACAATCCTAGAAGGTATGATGAAGACTGGTATGATACTGAGAGTTAATAGTTCAGTGTATAATATATATTTGGTAATACATACATAATATGTGTATATTATGTGACCTTTGTAGCTTTCACATGAGCAGTGTGGCCAAGGGTAGCCACCTGCTTTGTTAACTACTATCAGTATCAAGATGAGATGCTCCGTTCATTTCCGGACCATAGCCTCCAGTTCAGCAACGTCTCCTTGCACGAAAGTTTAAACCAATCATTTAGTGTAGCTGACCCTTGATAGCCTTAGAAGAAGGTGTCCTTCCAAGGTATGCATGTGTTCTTTCTTTTTTTTTTTTCCCCCCTCTATGCCTGGTTTGGGCAAACACAAACATAGCTTGCGCTAGACACACAAGTTATTGTCATCCTTGTCCTCTTAGAGTTTCTAGAAAGTGGGGAGACAGACAATGACAATTCCATAAGGCATTTACTAAGAGCTTGGAAGGAAAATTGAGACATTTGAGTTATATCAAGGGACCTGGCCTAGAGTGACAGGTAGGAAAGAGGAAGATAAAGAGGGACTACAGGGCTTTCTAGGCCAGGGGACCACAAATTTTGAAGGAAGATAGCAAAACTAAAGAAATTTTTAGCCTAGAGGTTAGTTAACCAAAGATGGGGGTGTAGTGGAGAGGGGTTTGGAGAGGTAAGCAGGATCATGCAGGATCTTGCTGGCGAGGCAAAGGTTTTCAATTATCAACTAAAAGCAGTCAGAAGCCTGTGTTTTACATACAGGTAGTCGTGTTGGTTTGGAGGAGGCCAGAGTGGAAATAGAATTGGTTGCACACTCAGATTTTGGAGCAGTCTTGCTTTAGGTTGCAAGCTGTATGCAATACCTTGACTTTGCAGCCTTCACCAGGATCTGTCTTCCTTTACTGTGAACAATATTCAGCATGGAGTGGGCCTCTATCGGTGGGTGTTAAAGTTGTCATACATGATTTTGGTCAATACTTAACATCCTAGCAGTGATATTTACCCCTCTGAAATATAATTTCTATATTCCATCAGAAGCAGAGAAGGCATTCGTAGTTATTTTGGTTATTCACAGAGCTTTGAGATCCTTGAATGAAAGCAGTCCAGCCTGGATACATAAAATTGTGGCCATAATTATCCTTTTCTTGCACTGTGGAAACCATTTGGGCATATTTTCCATTTGGCCCCTCCTCCTTTTTTTCTTTTAGTGGGCTCTCCTCTCTCAATCTTACTGTTTATCCTTTATTAGGAGGTAGCTCTCTGTGTGAGTTCTCTATAAATGGAATGCTATCACATTTATGGAGCATTTCATGAATTTGTCAAGCATTTTGCCATTTCTTTACTGCAGAAAGGGCAAAGAAATAGTATTTAGTCTAGTATCACTCATGTAGGCATACTTGTTTCTCTCTCTCATTCTCTCTCTCTCCTACCACCACCCCCCCAACTTCCAATGCAGTGATATGGGTGGTGAATAAAGACACAGTATATTTTTATATAATAATAAGTACTTTTTTCTCTACAGACTCAAGCTTATAACTTTCATATATTCTTTTTTGGTGGGTTTTCTGAGGAAAAAGAGTGCCTCTTTTAGCCTGCGTTGAACTGACCCATAGTTGAGTGGGAGCAGCTGAGTGTTGCAGTAGGAGTGTGGGCTCTGTGGCGACCCTCAGATCCCCTCCTGCTCTGCCTTTCCTTAGCTTTGTGACCACAGGCAAAGTGCTTAACTTCTTGTGTTTCAGTTTCCTCATCTGTGAAAGAATAGTAACAATCTTACCTCCTGCCTAGACAACCATTCCCAGAAAGATCTTGAATGTGGTTTGTGAGCATGACTCTAGTCAGTACACACAATATTTATTTTAAACTTTCACTCTGGTGCCAGTTTTTGGGGGCAGCCCAACAAAGTTATTTTTATGACTCTGATTAGTTTCCTTAGCAGAGGCCTCTCAACACCATCCAGCTGGGTCCCACCTCCCCAAGTCCAGGTGGTAGCCAGGCAGTGCAGACATACTCTGTTTGGGTAGAAAACATACAGCCAGTGATAGGGGATTCCCCTCACTACCTCCCAGTATATGCTAAGGATGAACTTGAGGTTGATGAAAGGAGCCAGATTAATAACTCTGGAAATGAAACTTGAATGGTTAGCCACAAAAAAAAAAAGAAAAAGAAAAAGAAAACACCAAAACAAGTATAGTTCCAACAGTTTTTCATTTCTAGTTAATCCTTCTTAATTCCAGAATTTGGCGCTTCTCTACTCCTGAGAGGACAGTAGAGAGAAGGGTGATACTTACTGCAGCTTAGGTGCCCATGCACTCAGCCACTTTCAGAATTGGTAAACTGGGATCACCCACTACCGCATGTGCTGCGGAGAATGTACTCTAGCCTCAGGATGCTGACCTCGGGCCGGAGGCTCCTGTGAGAAGGAGTCAGTTGGTGTACAAATCTCTCAAAGTGATCAGGAACACAGTCATTTAGAGGAGAGGGCGCTGTGAGGTCTCTGGTCAGGGGACTGTTGAGAACTGGGCTTTGCAAGGAAGTGAGTTTGGATGGTTACAGTAGCACTTCCAGGCAGACCAGGGGCAAGTCGATGCCATGAGGGCAGAGTGAGTTTGGCAGGTTTGCTGTAGCTTCCTGTGAGGCTCTCAGCCTGTCATGTTGGAGCCACTTTCAGTGAAGAGATAGAAAATAAGTAATATTATGGTTTTGAACATTTCTATTGATTTGAAATATTTCATAATAATTTTTAAAAAGGAAAAAGAAAAGAAAGGATAAAAGAAGAAAAATATGAATAGATAGGGTATCAGAAGCCCTTAAAATATAGTGGTAGATAGGACTCCTTGCTCCAGGCAGGAGTAGGCCACTAGAAGACAGGATCCCTTGTGACTTCACCAGGTCACACTATGTCTTTAAGTTGGCACTTAATGCTGCCTTTCACCCCCACCATGACCACTACCTAGACTTCCACGATGACAATAGCAGCTGTCATTTATTAAGCCACTATTTCCTGCCAAGATTTACTCACCTAATCTTGATTAATCAGTCTTGGAAGTTTATGAGGGCAGGTATTATTGTTCCTGTTTTATAGGTGAGAAAGGGAGTTTAGAGATGCCCAGTGTCTTGCCTACTATCATCGAGCTGGGAATATTTTTCTGACTCCAACCACTGTGCTGAATTGTCTCTCTCAGTCTTTTTCTTCTTTATTTGTCAATTGGAGGTAATATTTATATTCAGTAGCTGTGGAATAATAACGCTTTTCATATTATAGGTCACGGCATTTCAATGGATTGTGAAATCGATTTAGTAGGTTAAAAAAATGAGGATAGAGTAGAAAATAATCAGAATTCATCATATTTACTTTTTCTGAAACTTGTTTCTGATATTTGTGTACATGTCTGTTTATCTATGTGTATATTTATGTATGTACTACTAGGGAAATGTTACATGGGAAATTATCTTTCCTATCTTGGGTCCCTGTCAGAAAGTCTGAGAGCTACTGTACCAGAGTTATTATGAAGGTTAAATAAACATTAAAATTTGTTGTGGAGCCCCTTGTAGAGCCCCTCAAACACTCTACAGTCTATATTTTCGTTATTTAACACTGGAATCTAAAGTCAGTAAATAAGGACAGGCAGATAAGTGCTGCTGTGCTGTTACTCCACCTACCCAACCCATCACAGATAGTGCTAATCTGTCACCACACTGTGTCCACTGGAGTCAGGATCCAGCTTTGACATTCCTCAATATAACACTCACTCCAAGCCTCAAGATGAAAGATGGGTTTGCAATCCCTGCAATAGGCTATTGAATTGCATTAGGATCAGTCTGCGGTTCTATAGCACTGCTTAGCACTTACAGAGCCCTGGTTCTCATTTAAATGCTAGGAAAACAGATGCCATTCCTATGGAAGCATGGGAGTCTCTACATTACAGGCTCTGAGAGGGTTGGCTATTGTCTTCTTCTCTCATAATACTCCACAGTAACCATCCTCATTCACCCCCATTTGCCTCTCAAAAGGGTATCAGACCAATCCATTTTCCTTTGAAATGTAGATGCCCCGCAGTCAAGGTCATGTTCATTGGAACATGCTCTTTCCTCATTAACTGCAGTTTATAAAAGGAAACATAGGGAGCCAGGGGTACAAAACCCCCAGCAACTGCCCTGAAGACATGCCCCTCTGGATGTGCCTTGCTTCTCAGCTGAAACAGCAAACTTCTAACAGTTAAAAATAGAATTGGACCTTCCCCAGGTTAAAATTGAGTGTGGAACTGTTTTTTCTGCAACTTGCAAAGGAGGTCTGTAGAATTAGCAGTCCTCTTAAAGCACCCCACAAAACAGTCCGTGAGGACCTCGGAATCTGATAGACATGTCAGAAACTCTCTTAGTGGAATGTACAACATATAAGAAACGTCTGTATATAGATTTTAAGTCAAGATTCAACACGACATTCTGGACTGTGGGAGGAAGAGCCCAAGTAGCTCAGTTACCAAGCCAGAAAGCTGGCTTTCTGTGTTTTATAGACCTCACTAATGAATGAGTCCCAAGGCCTGTGCTGGAACCGGCTTTCCAATGCTCTGCCAGCCCGCCTCCCACACATCTGTAAATTCATCAAGCTATGACGGATGGCTAGTGCCAGCAGAGGCGAGGTCTAGGTCTTTCTCTCCAGGATACATAGAGATCTCCAGTCATTTATAATTCATTCTAGAGTAATGAACATAGCCCTACCAAGTTATGAACAGTAATAATCAAGTGACAGATCAATTTATTACTTCAGTGTGCCAATAGATAATGGTAGTTAGTAATGAAAGGTGCAGATCACCGCCCCCTCACCCCAAAGTTTCATAAGACTTAGACCAATGTGTTTTTTAAGTTCTAAAATGAAATGGATCATTAAAAAGAAAATGAATTATGTTGGGTAGCCTCAAGCCTGTTTATATTCAGAGTTGCTTATCCAGAAATACTATATCTTTTTTTCCCAAAAGCCTTTAGGCATTGGATCCTGCAAATCAGAGTAATTATTACTCATTAATTAAGTCTGAGAAATGTAACACAGTTCCAGACTTTGAAAAGGGAAGTTGGAATAATTGAGAAACATTCTCAAAAAAGTCATCAATAATAATTTGAGGTTTGGTGAGTAAGTAACTGTGTTGAGAATAATTGTTTTACATACATTCAGAAACTCCTATCATCTTTTAGCACCACAGTGAATATTTGTTCTGCTTCTCCTGGCCCAAGAACGGTGCTCAGCACTGGTACCATCAGCTAAGATAAGCACAGTTTCTATCTTAAGCCAGTGAGAAATTAATAAAATGTAATAAATACAGGGGCAGGCCAATATTTCTGTCCTCACTTAGGAGTAGAACATTGAAGAAATACTAGCCAGAGACTGCAGAAAAGAAGGGAGTCATTGAACTAGGCCTGGCCCAATAACTCTTTGCCAAGCAAAGAAAGAGTAAGAACATTCTAGGTAGAGAAGAAAGGCAAAGGCACAAAGGTGTGCAAGTTGAAAAAGAATGCATAGTGAATTATTATAGAGTACTCATTTCATTTCCCACACATTGTCACATCTAATCTGCACAACAACCTTAAGAATTAGGTGTTTTTTTTTCACCCCAAACTCCCCCATTTTAATAATAATAAAAAGGAAAATGAATTATGTCTAAGTCAAAGCTTAGACATATTGAGTCCCTTGCCCAGGGACCCACAGCTGGTAGATGGCAAAGTAGGCCTTAAAGGTGAGTTGGGAAAAGGTGAGCTATTTCATGAGCGTTTGGACTTTATATTAAAAACAATGGAGCCCCCAAAGAGCTTATAACTATCATTATCAGAACAATCAAACAATAGAAGCATTTCTAAATGCTTTAAATACGCTGTGTCATTGTGTTCTCCCAAACAACCCAGCGAGGCGTGTGGTCTTTGTAGTCTCCAGCAATGGAATGACTTGGTGAGAGCTGAATTGTAGATAGTAACTGGTGGTGGCAGCTAGAATAACGTTGACCTTGGAGATTCTAGTTAGAGAGCCTAGTTGACACTTAGATGTATGTAGTACTGAGAAGCATGATGGTGAAAAATGATAATCATCCAATATGTCTTTTTTTATTGGCCTATGATTTAAAAGTACTTCCATATATAGCTTGTTGATTCATTTGCATAGGGATTTTTGAGACAAGAAGAGTAAGTGTAGTGACTTAGCCCACTTGAGAGGGGAAGCCTAAGGGCATGGAATTCGCTTCCTCACACGAAGCTGATGTTGAAAGTGATGTTATTATAAGCAGCTTGTAAATATGCAACTTGCTGATTGATTGAAGCATAGAGATAATGTCTTTCCCCCTTGTCAGGTAAGACCTTTAACATCCACATTATGCTTTCAGTCTAGAAGTATGATGCTGTTCTGGGCAGAGGGGCTAACTGCAAGTAAATCAGTAAGTTTGGCTAGAACTCAAAAAATGTTTGTAAAGTATGCTTATGGGAAGCAGAAACAAGCCAGGATAGCAATGGTGACTCTTCTTGTTATGGGGGTTGCTTGGCAATCAAAAAGCCAGATTTCCCTACCACCACCAACCCGCCCTTCCCCTGCCACCCAAATAGACTATTCTGTGCCTCTGTTAAAGTTTCATAGACTAAAGTACCTCATGCCCCTTTCAGAGAAGGAAGTTTTATGAAATTAGACTCTTAGCCCTAGAAAATTACAGAAAAGTACACATCTGCTAATAAATTTGGTTGATGTAATATTTAAGTGAAGTCTCAGTTTCAAAACCAGCACTTAAGGCAGTAGAACCTCTTTACCGCCTACAAAATAGATGTGTACAAGAGAAGCAGTGCAGGCATTTATAGAATTGTGTGAAAGAATACTCAGTATAAATAGTATTAAATGCTAGGGGTATGTCTGTGCAAACTGCCATTTCTGCCCAGTTTCTCTCTAGTTTTCAGTAATGAAGTTTCCTCCTTCTAACAGGTGATATAGAGAAGCCTCTGATATTTTCTTAACAATACTGAATGACCTTTTAACTTATTTGTTGTCAAAAGACAATTTGTATATATTTTTTATGTACAGTCAGCAAAATGAACAAACAAATTTTTTTTTAAATAATAAATTTTATTTTTATATTCCCCCATACAACTGCAAATGCCCCATTCTGACCCCAATCCCTCCCCTCCCGGCCCCCACCCCCCAAAAAGTGTCTCTGGTTCATAGTTTTTTGTTGATTTTGATTTTCACTTTCTTATAGTTATTCATTTTCCTGATCCCTTATTTAAGTTTTCTAGATTCCTGCTATGAGTGAGACCATCCGGTATTTTTCTTTTTCTTTTTAGCTTATTTCGCTGAGCATGATCCCTTCCAGCGCCATCCATGTTGCTGCAAATTGCATGTGTTTATCTTTTTTGAATGCTGAGTAATATTCCATGGTATATATGTACCACATCTTCTTGATCCAGTCATCTATTTTTGGGCATTTGGGCTGTTTCCAAAGCTTAGCTATTGTAAATAGTGCTGCTATAAACATAGGGGTGCAGGTTGAACAAACAAATTTTATGAATAGGTCATGGTGGTTTGAGTGTGGAGTTCATATACATGTTTTGAGTAGTTGTTTATCCAAAAATATGCATATGTATTTAGCAAATTGCTAGGCCCAGCAACTGTTGACTGTTTGTGGACATAGTCTAAGGATTTTGAGTGTAAGTGACAATGTAAGTCCTGTACATGGACATACACTGGTACATTTTTACTTGTTGATGCTACATCTTCACTTAACATAACGCACATTTTCAATGTGGTGGGACTTGGATACATTGAACCTAATGTGCTCAATTTCCTGATTTCATTTTAAATGTCTAGGTTTATCCATTTTAAAAATTAGGTCTATTTCTGCCTATTAAAGCTATCGAGAATTTTTGTATTTGCATGAGAGAAAAATGCAAATGATCACAGTGTTTTAAGCAGCAGTCAAATATAAAAGTTGTAAGGAATTGGCAGTTACCTGGATTTATAGAACAGGTATTCAGATGGTGAAGATTCACATTTTGGAAGGTAGTTTCTTTGGTCGGTTGATTGGTTGTTTTAGGCAAAATGGAAACGGTAAAGAGTATCACATCCTGGAATAACAAGAGCTTAAATACTAAAGATTTCTGAAATTTCGGTAGATGAAAATATGAGTAGGAAAATCTCTCAGGGACTCCTAGAGCATCTGAAGATGTTCCGACGTCTAGCCTATCCTGTGAGGAGTCTAAAGATGGGAAAGGTACAGGGAAAGTCAGTTGTCTATTCCTACGCTGTGTCTTTCAACTGTGCCTCTTCTTTCCCTTCCTCCCAGTGTTGCTAACAACCACAAGCAGAATCTGATGACAGTTGCAAACCTTGGCGTGGTGTTTGGACCTACCCTCCTGCGGCCTCAGGAAGAAACAGTAGCAGCCATCATGGATATCAAATTTCAGAACATTGTCATTGAAATCCTCATAGAAAATCACGAAAAGGTAATTGGTCGCTTTGAGTGAAGAATTTACTTTGGGAAAAACTGAGTTGGAATTGGAATTCTGGTTTGCCTGGGGTTTGCATGGCTAATGGTTCTTGTACTATGGTGATGATGACATTGCTGATCGTGGTGGTCCTTGTGGTGATGATAATCATTCAGCGATGGCAGCAGTGATAACAGTGGTGGTTATAGTGGTGGCAGAGGTCGACATTTATTCTTTGATGGGAGCTATGCTAATAAGCACTTTATGTTGTCATTTTATCCTCACAACAAAGCAACCAAGCAGGTACTATTATGAGCCTCATTTTAAAGATTTCCTTTTCCCATTATTTTTTTTACTTTGTTGTCTTTTTAGGAATTTATCGGTTTGTTTGTTTTTTTTTGTATTAGGGATATTGACGTGCTTTCACAGTTACAATTATATTGCAACTGTGGTGTGGTGTGTTTTCCTAATCCATGATTTGCCCTTCAGTTTTATAAATGGTGCATTCTTTTCATACAGTTTGTATATGTGGGTATGTGTGTGTATGTTGGCAGGGCTGGGATGTATGGTAGTCTTTTCTTTCAGGCAATTGGAGTTTTTAGTCTTTCTTAAGAAGATCTCCCTCATTTCACATAATGAAGTATGTCAACACAGAGCTGCCCGTAAAAAACTAGGGCAAGAAGCATGAAGCTTTACCCATCCTTCCTGCTTCAGCTCCTAGAAGCAAATCTCCAGGAAGCTTCTCAGAAACTGTAGGGTCCTCTTAGGACACCATTTAAAACCACAGCACTGGAATCTGATTAAAAAAAAAAATGCTGTTCCTCCTAAATAAAATGTTTACTCAGAAGGGTGAGTTAATTGTGCTAGATCAATGTAGAAACAGACCACTTCTCACTACCTACACTCACAGCACTGTAATATAAGCCTCTGGAATATAACTGGATTTTTACCAAAGTTTCCTGGTTTATTTTGCTGCACCTACCCTTTGCCTGTCTATTCTGATATTAGCTTACAGAGTGAGTGCTTTGAAAAAATACTAGGTCATATCATATCATTTGTCTCCTAAAAACCATCCGGTGGCTTCCCATCTCGCTGAGTGAAAAGTCAGAGCCCTCACAGGAGCCTTGGCTGTCCTACATGGGTCTGCCTCTGTTGTTGACCTCATCTCATTTCCTATGGCCATCTCCTTTATGTCACTCCTCTGGCCACTGCCTTACAGTTCATGTACTCACACACAGCCCACATTCCCACCTCAAGGCCTTTGAATTTGCTGTTCCTAATGCTGGGGACACTCTTCCTCCATCTAAGTACACACTATGTTTCCTCTCCTCTTGCAGGCCTTCTCAGTGAAGCTGATCCAGATAGCTCTGTAGTGCGATCCTCCACCTACTTGATCCTACTTTCTCTCTCCGTAGCACATACTACTTTGTACCCTAGTATATAATTTACCTGTTGATCTGACCTGCTGCTTTTCTGGTCTCCACTGGAATGTAGGCTTCAAAAGGCCGGGAATTTGTCTGTTATGCTTATTTCTTGGTCCTCAGGTTCTTAGTAGACAGTACATATGTGATGTGTACATGAATTGACTTTAGGGTAGCTAGTATCCAAAATGGCTTTCTGTGACCTTTATCTCCTGCAATTTACTCCTTAAAGTACTGTGAATATGGGATCCCAGTTTTGAACCCAAAGTGATCAGTAAGAATATTGACCCCAGTCTAATAATAAGACATTGTAAAATTAATGGAATGTAACTTTGGAGACTAGTCACAGAAGACCTTGCAGCATTTTCTTTAGTTTCTGAACTTGCTCACACTGGGGCAAGCAAGCCACCAAGTTATGAGGTTGTTACACAGTCCTGTGGGGAGTAAATAAGTGGGGCCTCCTACCAAAATCCAGACCAACTTGACAGCCATGTGAGTAAATTCTAATTGGGTCTTTAGATGATGCAACCTCAGCTGACATCTTCAGTACAATTTCATATGAGACCATAGAGCTGATTCTTTCGTGGATTCCTGACCATATAAATTGAAGAGAAAATAAGTGTTTACTGTGGTTTCAAGCTTCTAAGTTTTAAGGGTAATTTGTTATGGAGCTAATAACTACTAAAGGACTTCTGAATATGAACTTTCACAAAGCAACAGAACTATCCTACAAAGATATTTAAGCACATTGTGTCCCTCATGCATGGTTAATAATGAGATGGAGAACCCAAATCGTTTATTTGAAGAAATTATCTTCTCTCTATCACAAACATTGGACTTTTGTCCCTCCACCCGCCTCAAATGTAGTAAGTCATATATAGGAGAAATTTATGTTACATGTGATAAAAATGAAATTTATGCTATATGTGATAAAAATGAAATGAAATAAAAATGAAATATAACGAAATAGCAGTTGACAACATGGTTTCTAAAAATAAATCCATTTGGATTCAGATCTGCTGCCCATGACTAGCTGCGTCACCATAAGCAGACTACTTAACATTTCTTTGCCCATGAAGATACTTTCAGTACAGTCTAACTGCAGCAAATAGCTTCAGAATATCAGAGAGTCAGGACAGAAGAGATGATCTGTGCTCACATAGCAGCTCACTATGGGCATTCTGAGGGTGGCATCCTGTGTGGTGAATGAGCAACCCCAGCTCCTTCCACACTGTAGCTCTGCTTTCTTCTCTGCAGATCTTAGTCAATAGATAGGGGAAAGGAGAGAGCGTGGAAGATTAGGTAAGGTTACATCGGCCAAGGCTAGAAGCTACTTTCCTTATATTCTTCACTGTTCCATTTGCCAGAATTCAGTCATGTGGCCACATCTAACTGAATAGGAGGCTGAGGAAGTAACTTCCTTGAGTAGTCAGAGCAGAAGGAAGCAAGTTGGCTGACCAACTAACCAGTATGCCACAGTCTGTCAGTTGTCATTTACGTAAAGGACTCAGCCAAATATCTGGCATTGTGGTAAGGTTTGATAACCATAAACCATTGTTTCTAGCAGTTCAAGCACAGTTCTCTGAAAATAGAGCTAAGTTCATCTCTGAATATCACATGTGTCACTCTCCCCAGAGAGTGACCTTTTTAAAAATATATTTTTTTAAGATTTATTTATTAAAAATTAAAAAATATTTTTTTAAGATTTATTTATTTATGCATACAAGAGCTGGGGCACAGGCCAGCGATGCCGGGGGTGAGAGGACCCACCAGAGGCAGAGTGGGGAACAGAACAGGCAGACTGACTGAAACACATTGCTGAGGGAAGCAGCACGAGAGACAGGAGAGGTCTGCTGCGCCATGTGGGTTGCTCCCTGGCCGTCCAGGAATCGAATTTGTGCTGCAGAGACTGTGATTGCTTTATAGTGCAGTGCTTAACCTCTTGCACCACCAGGGAGGCCCTAAAAATAATTTTAAATGGTAAAACAGACCTCTAAGGAATAAGCAATTTAATTATGTTTTGTTTTCCTAAGGGCATATTGGAGCTTATAGCAGGCATCATCTAATGGTTTGGAGCTGTAAACTCTTTTTGTTGTCCTTTGGTCTTCAAAGCTAAATATGAAAGTATCACGATAGAGAAAAGGATTAGATACTGCTAATGACAATATTGAAACTTGTGTAAACAAGCAGCCAACCTGCCTTGGGCACAGAATATAGAAGTAGAAATGAAATATGAGATGCATGGCCAGGCCTATAAGTATATCAGCAAGAACTGGTGAAAATACTCATCTAGAGTGGTAGATTATAAATTATTACTTTATGCTGTATATTTGGTGAGGCACATATTAAAAGAGTATTATAGTGCTTTATTATATGTTCTTTTTATTGGTCTATGCCAGAAAATGGATGAATCACAGTGAGATTTATGTCCCTATGAAAGCAAATGAAAGATTATGAGTAAACATTCCTGGGATGGAGGCTGCACCAGAGTATGTGTCTCCAGTCCTGAGAGCTAGTATACTACCTGAGAGAGTTTTTTTTCCTGAGGTCCCTGATGAGCTCGAGTTATATGAAAGATCTATAATATGTAATATGTATATTATTCTGGGGAGAAGGTCTTTAATATTCATCTGGTTTGGGCCTCCCCTGGTGGCGCAGTGGTTGAGCGCTGGGCTGCAAAGCTGCCTGCAGCCTCTGCAACACCAGTTCGATCCCTGGCCGCCGGACAAGGGTCCCACATGGCGCGCAGACCTCTCCTGCTACATCTGCTGCTCCCCTCAGAGTGTGTTTCTTCAGTTTGCCTGCTCTGCTCCCCGCTCTGGCTCTGGTGAATTCTCTCACCCTCCCGTGCTTCTGACCGTACCCAGTGCTTGTATAAATAAATAAAATATCTAAAAAAAAAAAAAAAATTCATCAGGTATGCCTTTCTGGTAAGAACACCTTAGAATAAGGAAGCTTGACTCCCTTTCAAATCTAGCTTCAGCACTAGCCTGGTATAAAGCAAGCAGATGCTATCCTAGCCTCTTTTTTTTTTTTTTTTTTTTAAAGACTTATCTATTTATTTATACAAGCACTGGGTACAGTCAGAAGAGCTGGAGGGTGAGAGAGTTCACCAGAGCCAGAGTGGGGAACAGAACTGGCAGATTGACGAAGTACACTGCTGAAGGGAGCAGCGGGCACGGCAGGAGAGGTCTGCACGCCATGTGGGACCCTCGCTGGCGGCTGGGGACCGAACCAGCACTGCAGAGGCTGTGGGCAGCTTTGCAGCCCAGCGCTCAACCGGGCGCCACTGGGGAGGCCTCCTAGCCTCTTTCAGAACCCTGTAATGTTCACCTCACAGGAACCATAAGCATCCTAGGTCATAAACTGGACCCTGGCTCTCCGAAGACAATCGGTGAGTATTCTGCCCGTTAAACTTCGGATAGTTAAACATGGACAGAACATCTCTGTGTCTTCAGATGAATGTTGTCAAATACTTATTTAAATTCCACACTATTAAGATCTTAATTAATGTGATATAGTGGGCATTTCCTTAGGCTTGGTTATAATTTTCTAGAAACACACGCACATGCACACACACGTCCAGGGTATCTACTTTTCTAACTTTATTGTCAGAAACTGAAAACAAATTATGAAACCCCACTTGAAGAAGTGCTTTCCAACAGTATTTTTCATCCTGTCCCCCAGCAAGAAGCATATGATAACTTGTGACCTCTTGCTTGAAACAAGTCCTAATACAGGTCTTAAATATATGTCCTTCACATTTACTGGCATAATACTATCTTATGTTATCAAGAACATTTTATATGAGATATTTACTTTGTACCTTAGAATAAAAATGAGAGATCCAGAAATAAATATAAGACAGTACTAGAAGAGGACATAAAACCTAGGCATCTAGCCATTAATAAGCGAAGAGCTAAAGAGCTGGACAAAGAGAAAAGGGAAAACTGTAGGATGACTTTTCACTATCTGTTGCTGCCTAGCAGGTCATCTCCAAACCTAATGATTTAAAACATGCAATTTTTTTTTCATTCAATTTTTTTTTTTTTGCCCACAATTCTGTGTTCAAAAATTTGGGGAGAGTTCATGTGTGTTTCATATGATATCTAGGATGGTCTGAGTAGGATTGGAAGTTCAGATGGCTTCACTGCATGTGCTGGTAGTTGATACAAGTTCTTGGCTGGAATACCTTGATCCTTTTCCATGTGGTCTCTATTTATCTCATTCCCTGTTGTCTCTCATTGTTCAGTGTCTAGACTAAAATTCTGAGAGGGCCAGTTGCAAGGCCTGTTCAGGCCTATAAGGCCTCCTAAGGACTAGGTCTGTATCATTAGATCGCATTCTGTTGGTCAAAGCAAGTCACAATTCCAACCAAATTGAAAGGGTGGGAAAAAGACCCCACCCCTGGATGGGAGGAGCAGTATACACACAGAGGCATGGGTAGAGTTTTAGGCTGCTATTTTGCAGGACTAATTCCTCACTACTCAACCTGAGCAGGTTTGCATGCAGTTCCCTGTGGAGAAGGCCTTGTTTTCTTATTAGTGGCTTGTGTCAAACACAGGTAATACCTCAGGCTTTCTAACATAAAGTGCTCTTCTCTTTCTCCTTAGCATTGCCACTTCTTACACAGCCAAGGAGCACCAGACATTTGGTTTGTCACATTGGTGACAAACACAGACTTCAGATACCCTTTGTAAGCCTCAGTATGGAAAACTAACTCATCATTGTCTAAAACTGGTGAAAAAATAAATCTTTGTCTTTTAAGTTGGCATTTAGGAAAAAGAGAGAGGGAGACTACTTATTAACCTGAAAAAGTCAGTTTCTTTCACCTGATAAAACATCACTTTCGAAGAGAGGAAAAAGATCTCTGTGATTCATTCAGTTGGTTAAAGCCTCTGACTCACACTCTTTCCCTTCCACCCCAACTTTGTTTACTAAGGATTAACACTAGACATTCAGCCCAAGGGTTAAAAATGAAGATGAACTCCTTTATGTTGTCACTGGCATATCTACACATCCACAGAGAGCACCTGTTCCTCTAGAAACACCCCCTGTTGCGAGTCTTTTTTCACAGAGAACCTACTTGTATCTCCTTTGTAAGAGAGTTAGTGACACGTTTCACACAGACCTGCAGTTTGGTCAAGTTAGCAAGTGTGCTCTCTCAGACCTACCCTGTCAGCATGCTACCCTTCAACTACCCCAGCAGACCCAGGGGAGGGGCACAATGCTTGGAGCAGTTGTAGAAAATAAACATGAGGTAGGAAGAAAAAAGCCAAAAGATATTATTACATACGTATCTGGCTTTGTTGTACTCCGTATTTTTTACATACTGAGGGTTTGTGCCAATCGTGTGTCAAGCAAGTCTATTGGTGCCATTTTCTGAACAGGATGTGCTCACTTCATGGCTCTGTCACAATTGAAACATAAAATATGTATATTTTTTAGTCATAATGTTCTTGCACACTCAGCAGACTGTGGTACAGTATAAACGTAGTTTTCATATGCAATGGGAAACAAAAACATTCCTTGTGACTCACTTTATTAGATACTTGATTTATTGCAGTGGTCTGAAACTAAATCCACAGTATCTCTGAGGTGTGCCTGTATTCTTTTTGGGGGTTCATGGTAATTTTTCTTTTTCCATGTTGGTAATGTATATTGATTTATTTACTCAGGTGAAGCTAATGGATCTCTTTAATGTACATGGTCTAGAAGGACAAATCCTGATGGTAATAGCTAACTTTTACTTATAGCCTATTGTCCAGAAAGTATTGTACAAACAAGCTTTATATCCATCATGTCTTCATTAATACATCATGTTCTAATTTTCTTAGTAACACAGTAAAGTCACTTGTTTTTTTGAAGTTCCGTTTTATACATTATGAAGCTAAAGTGCAGATAGTTTAAGAAACAGCTTTCTAGGAGAAGAACAAGTATTGAATTTAGGACTCACAAGCCAAACTATTAAAATCTACTCTAGTTAATCTCTAGATTATTCAAGAAACATTACAAGAAACATTTATTGAGCATCTATTATTTGCCAGAGATAAATAAGATAGTTTTTTCCTCCAAGGTGCTCCTGTTTTATCCAACCAACCATAATGTAATACGCTAAGTGACAGGAAGATGTATAAAGTGTATAGTACAACTAGGAGAAATAATTTAATTCTGCTTATATTTGGTTTGACAGATATATAGACTTTTTTCCAAGGCAGAGAAAGAGTGGATATAGGAGGGACAGCCTTCCAGAGGAACATTAATCAATTAATATTAATCACTGTCTGTGTACTAATGTGACATGGGTGTGGAAGAACTGTAGGTCATATTTTAGCAAGTGGTGCAAGATGATGCCAGACAGTTGCATTCAGCCCATTTGTCAAGGGTTTTGAAGTTTTGGAAAAGGGTTTCCACTGTATTCCTGAAAAGGGGAACTTTTAGGGGATTCCAAGTTGAGGATTAAAATACAGTTTAGAAAGACATCGCTGGAAGCTGAACCAAATTGTTGATAATAAATCACCCCATTAAATAAATAACAAAACTAGAAAGATGTCCATACTATGGTAAACTTGTAAGTATATACAAAAATGTCTTACTCAGAGCGCAACCTTGAATCTACAGTCCTTAATATTATAGCTTAGAGTAAAATATAAATGTTTTTATTTGGTTCTTCTTGCCAGACTTCTTAAAGGAGAATACTGGCTTATAGCGTTATTTCCCATCAGTGGAGTCTCCTTTTGGATTATCCAAGATCTAAGGAATAGGTTTGAGGATATAGCTTTTTTACCTATAGTCAGATTTCTGAGTTCAAAGTTTGGAGGGCAAAGGTTTTGGCTCTTTCCATTCTTGTTTTAAAGTTACGGTCAGTTATTTTAAACTACCATTTCTATATGGAATCTTTCCCAATTCCCAGATTAAAACCCAAGACTTAAAACATTTATTAGGCCAATACTGAGTATTATAATGGAAGTTATCAGTATTGATACGCTTCTAGTTAAGAAGTGGGATATATGTCCACTATATTCCAAAGCCCAAAATTCTGCTATTTCTTATAAGGTTTTCCTTTTGTAACTTTTTTTTTAATATTCAAAAGGGCAGGTTTATTATAAAAAAAGGGAAGGGAAGGGAAGGTTGCTTGCACAGACACAAGCAGGCACAAAGAACTGCCCCTAAAAGGAAGAGGTTTGTTAAAAAAGAGGCCTGCATAGCCATAGGTAGGCAATCTTGGGAGAAGAGCTGCCTCTGCTGCTTTGCAAAGGGATAAGTTTGGTGAAAAAAAACAACTGCATAGTTACAGGTCAGCAGGAGAACTGAGGCTGTTTTGTAACTTTTTGATAGTAAAATTTCTTAAAGGCTAACTTGCAATGCCTTTGAAAAATGTAGATGTCTAGGAAGAGTAACCGTACTAGGATAACAGACTTCTTTGTATGGTTTTGGTTAAACATGGAACCAGACTACTAAAGTGTGTGTGTGTGTGTGTGTGTGTCTGTCTGTCTGTCTGTCTGTCTTACATTGTGTTGTTAAGTTCCAATATATACTAGTTGGACTGGACCTACTTTTTTTGTACCAGTCCATCATTCTTCTTTTGACTGTGGCACTTAAAAGGGCTTCTGTACCAGAAACAGGACAATGGTGCACATGTGCTGTGCCCCACATGCTTTTATCAGGCCCCTTTTAATGCCTTATTGATAGTTTACAAGATAAGTTATCAGAATTCTTTTAATAATTCATTAGTTTGCTTTGGATGAGGTAGGAATGTTGATCTTTAAGCTGTTATTTCTTAGAAATACCCCCAAAGCAGAGCCTCTATGTAATATTTGTTAACTTTTAATCTTACATGTGTATAAGAAGAGCTAGCAACCACAAGTGTTTGCACTTAACACCCAGTGTAAACACCAAGTACTAAATAACCTTGCATTTGCAATAAAGTGGTAGTGTCTTTCAAGGCATTTGTCTTGATTTGAGTGGGCCCACAAAACTGCTTTGCTCTGCTTTTCTGAAAATGTGGGTGCCATTGAAACCCATTGCACCAGTATTAAGATTTGTAAACAAAATGTACAATGATCTCAAAAATGCAATTGGTTTGAATAGCGTCTGGAAACTTACCAGTGTTTGGCACTTTGATTTCATTTCCTTGATATTTCAGGCAGCTGTTGATATGCCAAGTTAATAATGATGATGATGATGATAATGATATATGTCTTTACAACACTGAGATAATCCCTGTTGCATACTTGGAGAGTTGATTTTGTGTTTATGGTCATAACTTTTTTCATTTGTTTATTTTGTTGTTTGCTACCTTTTCCCATTAGTTACTGAGGTAGGTTTAGAAATAAACGAGATTTACCTGAATGGTAGGCTTCCATCACCAGTCAAATTTCATTTTTCAGTGTCAAGTGCTGTGTATGCACAGTCCTCTAATGTGGTAAAACTGTGACTCTGAACATGTGTGTTCTCCCATGTAGCCCCAAATAAAGCTCCTATTGATCAAATTGTGAAGCTTCTTTAATGTTGCTCAAATAAGGAGGGAATTCTGTTATGTTTTAATCTGTTCCTTTCCATCAGCAAAGATAACAAGAAATAGAATCTTTAGGAGGTAGGGAAGACTCCTGTATCTCATGGTTTGCTCAGGCCATCTTTAGTTACTGTAGGTAACGGGTTCCTTTTGAGGGAGTTTTGATTAAACTTCTGAAACTGCTTTCCATGTTGTTGATGTCTCGGCCAAAATGTTGGTATCAACCAGACACCAGACTTCCAACTATACTTAAAAAACTCTCTGGAGCCTCTGAATTTAGTTTCTTAACTGCTACAGTAAATGAGCCCTGCTAAGATTTTCTTGACTTTCCAGTGAAAATGGCTTCTCATTCTTAAGCAGTCCTACACTCCAGTCTGTGGAGTGGCAGTGCATAAACTATGCTCACTCAGTAATTCTCATCCTCCACTCCCAAAGCAGATACTCCTCAGATTAAGCCAGCCCACACTTGTTACCTTTTACTACTTGCAACCCTGGTGCATTTGTGTCTCAGAAAAATGCTCAGTCTCTTCTCATAGAAGCCCTTCTGTTTTGTGTTGTAATCCCTAGGCCTCTTTTGTTGATTTATTGCCTTACAGCTACTTTGCAGTTACAGACCAGGAACTCTTCATCATGACTAATTTTCCTCCCATAAAAATCACAGCACGTAATAAAGAGTACACCACACACATTACAGGGAGGCTCCTAATCCTTGTAAATTGCAGGAGCATATGACAGATGGGATTGAAAACATGTAAAAATGTGTATGTGACATAACTAAGAACAAATTCCACAAATGTCAGTGGTCTACAATTTCAAGATGGGTCTGAGCAGGGGCCAGTGAAATTTAAATTTTATAGGCCAGGGGAAAAGAACAGTAAAATCTAGCATTGCTGCAAGCAGTTAAGATCGATGTTTTGCAAAGAGCAGTAATTAAATTTGCACTTATAAATTAAATCCTTGTGTCTTGACTGCAAATAATTCATTGTTGGGTCTCCAATTATTTCCCTTCTTATGCTTTATTGAATGCAATAATGTCTTTTGAACACTGAGTGTCAAACTGTGCTATGTGCTTCAGTCCTCTCTGTAGTCCTGGGAGTTTTTACAGATGAGGCAGCTCTCTGAAGGTCAGAGAGTTATGTAACTTTCCCATAGTCATAGAGGTAGTAAGCGACTAAAATCAGATCCTTCCAACTCCAAAGCTTATGTTCTTTTCATTTCCTTTCTCTCATTTTTATAGTAGGTGTAAAGACCATGAATGGTTAAAACCCAGACAGTCAAACTAAATCCCAGTCCAGCTGTACCTGATTTTGGACAATCGGTTAATCTCAGTGAGTAAGTTTCCTCAGATAATTGGGAGGTACTTACCACAAGCTAATCCATATAAATAACTTATTGTGATAAGCACTGAACAGAGTTTGGTTATTTTTATTGTCATTTGTATTAGTAACCTCCGGCCCGTTCTTTGCTAGGTTCTATATCAAACTTTTTATTTTACATGCATTCTTTTTTTTTTTTTTACTAGCTCTTCAAGGCAGGTATGAAATCCCCACCTGCACAAGGAAAACAGACTCAGAGAAGTTAAGCTCTTCTCCAAATGGCAACTAAGTTTGTCTAGTTATAAAGCCTGTGTGCTTTTCCAAACCATATGATTGCTATAAATTCCTTTCCTATATTTTTTTCTGGTGATATGGCAATGCTGTTGGTGTCAGTGATGGGGGCGGTGGGGCAGTGTAGCCACAGGCATTGCTTGTTGAGTAAGCAGCAGAACCAATGCTCAGCCCACACCAGCACTGACCACAGAGGCCAAGCTATCTTAACCATCTGCCCCATGACTTAAGAAGAAATAGTAGCTTGGTATTTATGAGTGTGCTAATTCCACTTATAGGAAGCTTGAAATTGAGAATACTTGGGAAAGTATCTGGAGTTATATTTTTATTGTACAGTGTTATACAGAAGGGTTACAGTCTTTTATAACTTTTATTTCTAAGGTATTCCTAAATCAGAATCAGTTTGTAAGTTTGGACAGAATTCATGGGGCACTGGGGACACAGAACAAATCCCCTCTTTTGTGTTAATTTGGAATGTCTCTGTGAAATGAGTAAATTGTTCCAGCCACATGGAGGAGCTCCAGAAGTCCATTGCTCATAGATTACTTGAGCTCACACTCCACTATTTAGCAGGGTCATTCATACAGTGATTTTTCTCATCAGAATGAAGGTAACTTCATTTGGTTCATTTGAAATCATATCTTCCAAACAAAATAAAATTGGAATAACCAACATAATTGTGAATAATTCAGATTCCCATCAGAATTTCAATTCGAATTTTGAACACAGAGGCAGACTCCTGGCCTGGCTAGAAGGTGACCAGACAATACATAGTCCGCAAATGCTTGTGCTGAGGTTTTAGAGTTAAATGAGCAACAGTAATTTGAGGAATGAGTTCCCAGCTTCCTGAATGAAAATTTATATTGTCTTCTCTGACTTGATCTGATTTAGAAAGGTGACTTGCCATCTTGCAAACATTTATATAATAATAGTAGTGATGATCCTGTGTCTGGCATGTCACATCTTGAAGTGTGCTTACTTGCATATTATTGCATTTGATCCTGAGAAAGCAACACTGTCATAACTCTTCAGAAACCTGGGGCTGGTTCACCAGGAGCCCCAGAGAACCGGCCTTCAGAACTGTAGCACTTGCCTGTGGCAAAACAAACAAACTCCTTCTTTTAGAACTAAGTCTAAATGCCTGACTCACTTTTCTTTTAGAGAAAACAGCCAATCTGCAGTTTTTCATACATCTATCTAAATCCTTCATCCCAAGTTACTCTGTTTCCCCTGTAAATTGTCACAACTTTTAGGAAAGAATAAATGCTCCCAATTTTATTAACAGTTGAAAAGAAAATGTTGGTACATTGTCTTTGTGCCCATGGTAGTGAGGCAAGGACCTTATCCTCAATAACTCATTAGCAAAAGAGAGACACAATCTAGAAGCCAAACGTAAGGAGATGAGGGACTAGCAAAGTCTGAATTCATGTTCAAATGTTTTTAGTTCAGATTTCTCAAATTGCAGAATTTGAGGCCAGAAGCAGAAAGGTGCTAAGAAACATCTTTATTTGTTGAAATACAAATGAGACCACTGGCCTTTCTAGTGAAGCTGGCTGAAAAAGATAGGCTGAATAAATAATGGCTGCTGAGGAGTTGAAGAGCATAGGTGTTAGGAACTGCAGGCCTGGGGTTCTAGTGCCAGCCCCTCTCCTACTTAGCTGTATGACAGGCCAGGAAATCTCTCATTGTGGCATGGTCATCTACTTACTATGCTGAGTTGGCATATGTCTTAGAGATAGACATGCAAAGTGTCTAGCACAGTGCTTGGCAGGTGCAAATACTCATATAGGGGATCAGTGCTTAAATATCAATAACAGTGCACTGTGTCTCAGCAAGCTGTTCAGGAACAAAGTAAAGAGGTGAGAAAGCTTCTTAGAGGCTGTGATCCTTGAGTTTAGCAACAACCATAGTTGCTCTTTTTTCCTTGCAGACACTTAAAAGGGACTTGGAGACATGTGCAGCACTGGTACTTATTTTTAGGGGCTCAACTTCACCGGAAGCCAGTAGATTTTTGTTTTGCTTTAATCCCCTTCTCTCCTTTACCCCCTCGCCTCAGTTGAACTCAAAGTGATTCAGTTTATTTTGCTGAAAATTCCAGTCCCCTAGGGAAAATATGATAATGCTGTTTTCAGACAGCTGTGTTTGGGAACGAGACTGACTTAACCAGCTGGCTGGCATCATTGGAGCCCAAGGACCTACTAAACCATGGAGAGCAGCTGTTTTGGCTGAAATTCTTTTAATTCTTAGGACTTTGTTCCCTATATATCGGATCTGAGTTCTGCTTTTAAATGCATGCCCAAAGGAGAGAGGGCTATGAGAAAGTCTCTGATGTGCCCAGGGCTGCCCTGGGAAGGAAAGAGGGGGTGCTACCATCATCCTCTTGTCATTTGTGATGGCAGAAGGAGGCTAACTCTAAAGAATAAGAGATAATAGTGATTGACTTCTACATAGGAGCATTACAGCCTTTAAGAGTTACATTTGAAGATTTTTTTTAAGGATTTTATTTATTTTTGCATAGGGGTGGGGTGTAGGCCAGAGGTACGGGGGGGAGGGGAGAGAGTTCACCAGAGACAGAGTGGGGAGCAGAGCAGGCGGCTTGGCTGAAATACACTGCTGGGGGGAGCAGCAGGCGAGACAGAAGAGGTGGGTAGCTCCCTGGCTGGGGATCAAACTTGGGCCACAGTGGTGATAGCACTGAGACTTAACCCCTGGGCCACCAGGGAAGGCCTTTGAAGATTTTTTTTTTTAATGAAGGGGGAAATGTTATGATATCATGTTAGATGAAATGTAGAGGATACAAAATATAAAAGGTAATAATTCCAATTATGCAAAAGTGTACTTTAACTTTAAATGACATAATTAATACAAAGCACTTATCCCACTGCCTGGTGTGGCAAATACTCAGTAAATCACAGCTACTGAATGCAGAGTGTAACCACAGAGAACATGTTTGCCTCTTGTCTTGTTATGTACAGAGTGCCTGGTATAAAGTAGACCTTGTTGACTCAACGAATCAGTGTTCTTATTATATGCTTTTAAGAAGAAAACTAGAGGGCCTCTCCTGGTGGCGCAGGTGGTTGAGCGCAGCCCTGTGAAGCTGTCTGCAGCCTCTGCAGTGCCGGTTCGTTCCCGGCCAGCAGGCGAGGGTCCCACATGTTGAGGCAGACCTCTCCTGTCACACCCGCTGCTCACCTCAGCAGTGTATTTCGTCAGTCTGCCTGTTCTGTTCCCCGCTCTGTCTCTGGTGAATCCTCTTGCCCTCCCGAGCACCTGGCCTGTAAATGGTTCTTGTATAAACCAACCAACCAACCAACCAACCAATAAATAAATAAATAAATAAACAAACAAACAAATAAATAAATAAATCTTAAAAAAGGGGAAGAAAACTAGAAAAGTAAAGCATGTTGCCATCTATAATTATATCTGTAATTGTGGCTGCTTAACCTCTCTGCCTCAGTTATTCATTATAAATGGTGAGGAAGGTACCTTTTGCTCTGGGTCATTGAGAACTTAGCAAGCTTCTTGAAAATACACATAGTGACTATTCCTACTGTATTCAGGGTAAGCACCCCAGCAGTGGAAGCTGTTCTAATAATTCTGCTATACAGTGTCTGCAGAAAACAAAAGGTGGGTATTAGGATTTTTTCTACGTTTTCTGTTCATTTTTTACTGTGGACCTTTTTTTTAAATAATTGAAAACTTAAAAGCAAAAAGCTCATATGAAAATAAAACTTCACCTCTAAATAGTGGAATTAAGAGAGTGTTTCTGTTTACTTCTTGGATGATTTCTACATTTTCCAAACGTCTGTAATATTTACATTACCTTTATCATCACAGAAAAACAACCCTCTGCTCCCCTCTTCAGTAACATGCTTATTATAAATGAATTTTAAATATAAATTGAAACAAAAAAAGTCCAATGCTCAGGATTAGTGAAAACACAGAACTGCTGAATTCCAAAGGATTCCCCATCTAAGGATGGCTGAGAACTTGGAAATGGTGCCCTGATCTGGATTCTTTTTTTACATCCTGAGAAAATTGTGAAGCAGTTAAGAACTGAGAAATGGAATTAGTTGCAGAAAAGTAAAGGAATTTTGATTGATTAATCAGTTCTGGACAAAAGTGGTCAAAAAACTGTAAGTACTGTTAACAGGACTTAAACATAACAAACATTTTTAGCATAGCTTCTTCCCTTTCCTTGGCGGAGAACAGCAAAAAAGATCAGTGGAAATGATAGCGGAAGAGGTTAAAAATGGAAATGAATGATTACCAAACTCTGGAATGAACTTCCAAAGGAGAATGTTTAATGCTAGTTCCTAGGGGTATTTAAAAGAAAGTGCAGAGAAGACGGTGGTGGACTTTCAGGTCTTACTGATTCTAAGACATCATCAAGCTTTCATTGTACTGGTTCAGGCCTGTGCTTTTCTCCCCAATTCACTGTAATGAGTAACCTTTTTGTAAAACTTCCCTTGCAGATATTTAACACCGTGCCTGATGTGCCTCTCACCAATGCCCAGCTGCACCTGTCCCGGAAGAAGAGCAGTGACTCCAAGCCTCCATCCTGCAGTGAGAGGCCCCTGACGCTCTTCCATGCTGTGCAGTCCACGGAGAAACGTGAGTCTTGCTGCCCAGTCAGCCACTTCCCAGCCACGCAGGATGCACACCTCTGCCTCACTGTGCTGTTGCATTTTGTGCCCTTGAGGGCCTTGTATCCTTGTGCCCATCCAAGGTTCCATCAGTGAGTAACCCTGATAGGTGTGGAAGCAGTATTGCTGTGAATAAAAGGCACGGGCTGCCCGCTTGTCAGGATTCTCTTTCCAGAGCTCCTATGGGCAAACAACTTAGCCTCTCTTCCTGCACAATAAGAGCTCAGCTCAGACCTGCTTCTTGGCCCCGCCCTTTGTTAGAGGCTCCCATAGAACCGGTTTCCTTTCCTTTGATCAGTTTGTAATTAAACGCTTATTAGTGTGAGTCACGTGCCCCACTAGACTATGACTGCGAGGGCAGGACCTTGTTTTGCTCATCCCTCTACTCCACCTCTTACAGGGCCTGGCATAGAGTGGACACATAATAAATGTATTAAGTTAATTAATGAATTAATTAGATAATAATGCCCTCCTTGTTCCAAAGAGCAGAGTGTTATCACCACAATTTTAGTGAATGTTTTTTTCATCTCAGGATTTCTGAGTTATTTGCAGTGATTTACCAGGCCCTGAAATATCCATTCTCTTTCATCTTTTGTAATAAGAAGGTTGAATGCACTATAGTTGTTGAGGGCTCAAGCTCTGCCTGACATCAGTCAGGCCTGGCTTCTTGTGCTAGTGGCAAGAACTGGGCATGTCTTTTACCTTCACTTGGCCTTTGTTTGCTCCTCTGTAAAGTGGGAGCTGTGAGGATTAAATGAAGCTATGCCTTTAAGCACTTGGCACAATTATTGTGAGAGAGCTGCTGCTATTTTTGTTATTAGTTATTGTTTAATCACATGTGGATTCCAAGGCTGGTTCATTGGCATAACCAATATTTCTAAGATGCCTGCTGGGGATATAAAAGGACTGGGATATAAAAATGGAACCTTTAAGAAGCTCACAGTGGGTGAAAGAAGTAGACAAGTGAATGCTTAATGGTAAGTCAGCACAGTAACTGCTCTCATGGAGACAGACAGGTACCTTCAGAAAGGCTGTCGAACTTGATGGTTGAAAGCACACACAGGCGCCAGATTGTCTGGGTGAAGAAGTCTCCCTCTGGTGCTCCTGGCTGTGTGTGGCTTGGGCAAGTTATCTAACGTCTGAGGGCCTCAGTCTCTTCTTCTGCAAAATAGGCATGATTACAGTGTCTACCTCAGAGGGCTGTTGTGAGGGTTAAAGCACCTCAGATGGTCCTCGAAGTTTAAAACAGTGTGGAGTTTGGGGTTAGATGAAGCTGCAGCAGATTTGGAATAGGTCTTAAAGCTTACTCTGGGAGCTTGTAAGAAAGAAGGTGGAGATTAGAAGAAAATCAATTAGATGTGTACCCAAGATTAATTTTATCACATGAAAGAGAGGATGAAAGTGAAGGATCTGTGAGAGCAGACCTGCCTAAGCTGCAGATCAAGCAGCAATATCCCTGTCTGCAGATGGTGGACCAAAGGATGGAAGGCAGGAAGACTGGGAAGTGATGTATCTTTCCTCTGAATGTCAGGAATTGCTCCCTGTAAACAGGACTGGAATCTCCATAAACTCAGATACATGCGGAGTGCTTAACTTCCCTTCTTTCTCAGAGAAGAAACATTTTCTGTGAAATGTGTTTAGATACGTATATATACATACCCTTTTCATATTTTTGTAAACTCTGTCTTTTCTCGGAAACTGGGATGATATCTGAGCTGGCTTGAAAGCACCATAGAAAGTGGTGAGTTGATGCTGTGAGAAGCACTGAGCCAGGAGCGAGAAGGTTCTGCATATCGTTGCCTCTTTTAGTGTGTAATTCTACTCCTCTTGTCCGTTAGCTGAGCAGCTATGTGAGCTATAAAGTTTTCACACACCTTCCCTTTCCCTTGGTCTCATCTGTGCACAGAGATAGAAAACAGCTTCATCAAAGCAATTTGATGCATCTACTCTTTGGAATTAAAGTTTAGGTAAAGACTGTGCAGGTAATTTGTGGGGAAAATCATATTTTATATTCCATAATACTTAATAATGACTATATTTCACAATAGTGATGTTTTTCAGTTTGTGGTTTCTTTACACACCTAGTTCAGAAGTTGCCCAACTTGAATTATAAACATAAATTTTCGTTCACTCTTTGGGTTACAACCATGTAACTTATGAATTATTGTTTGTTTAATTCATTCATTTCTTTTTTATTTTTTTTTCATTGCCATAACATTGGTTTACAGTGTTGTTTGTATTTTGGGAGCATAGGCTCCCTTCCCTTCAGGTGTAGCAACTCACTTTTTAATATGGTCTATTCCTGCTCAGTGCAATCTCTAAAAACATGAGTTTGATGGTCTCACTGAATTATTCTCTAATTTACATTAAAATGAATGTGTAACCTTCAAGTTAAGGTATGTACATCCACATCTGACCTTGGAGTTGTCTTGTCTGCCTGTGGAATGTGTGCTATGGTTTGGAGTCCTCAGACCTTGCTCTGAATTTTTGACTCAGATCCTTCCTCTTAATGTAAATATACAAACTCAAGTTTCTTTTGTCCACCCAAGTAGAACCGGGTTCAGATATTGTCAACTGACTGCTTATCTCTCTGTGGACACTCATCGTTCATTTGTGAGTCTATGCTATGCCCTTTTGGCTCACTGTGATGCCTGTCCAGGACTGCTGTGCATGCTTACCTTCTTCAGGGCCTTGCTGCAGAGCCTTGCTGTAGAGCCTTGCGTACCTTTTTTCAGGGCCTTGATGCAGAGGGATTGTGCTTGTGTGGGTACATACACACCGGCACAGTCCATCTGCTTATACCTCTCCTCTGCCTACAAAGTTGGCATGTGATAATTTTCAGATCTTCCTTTCCTCTTATGTCTGCCTGATCTGCCTAAGTTTACGTAAGCTTTTCTCCTCAATGATGTAGTGATGGTTTAATATTTCCTCTATTCTCTTGGCCAGCCCTCTTTTCAGTCCCTAGTCAAGATGCTAAGCAACCTGAAGCTCAGGTTTATTATATGGATGCTTCCCTTGTTTATTTCCCCCCTACCTCTTTGCAGTGTGCCTGTTGAGGTGCACTGTAGCCAGAGCTCACTCTTTTCTTTTACTCTTGGCCTCATTGCTGTGGAAGTATCTAGCATATTAATTAATGCTCACAGATGAGTTGTCTTACTTTCCAGAAGGAGTTTTTTTTCCCTTCTATATAGGTAGATGAGTTTTGTGTCCAGGCACCTCAGTAAGACTCTTTGACTTTAACCTGCTTCAGGTGGCATTTTCCTTTTCCCTAAGGGTAAAGCTGTCTTTGCAATGACAGTGGTGTCTTCCCAGAATGAGGAACTTGATTCTTTCTCATGCTCTGTTCTAGGTCAGAACTTTGGGCACTTACACAGCAGGCAGCACGTGGCCCCTCTTTGGTAGTGTGTGATGATAGTGGTGCTAAGAACAAATGAGAGTACATGCAATTTGCAGCAACATGGATGGAGCTGGAAGGGATCATGCTCAGCGAAATAAGCCAGAAAGAAAAAGAAAAACACCGGATGGTCTCACTCATAGCAGGAGTCTAGAAAACTTAAATAAGGGACCAGGAAAAAGAATAACTATAAGAAAGAAAATATCAAAATCAACAAACAACTATGAACCAGAGACACTCTATGGAGGGTGGGGGGCGGGGAAAGGAGGGATTGGGGTCAAAATAAGGGGGTTGTAATTGTATGGGGAATATAAAAATAAAATTTAAATAAAAAATAAAATAAAATCACAAGAGAGCAGGCCAAAAAAAAAAAGAAAGAAAGAAAGAAAATCAGTTAAAAAAAAAGAACAAATGAGAGTAGCCCCTGAGAGTAAACCTTTTGTAAAACAATGAAGGAAATAATGTAAAATGCAAGATTTAAAAAAATCATCAAAACAACAAAAGTAAATCGCTAGGAAACTACTGAATATTTTAGTGAATCGGGGATTAGATATCCAAATTGTCTGTAGGGATGTTCAAGGAGTGTTTTCTGAGAGGGGCGATTTTGAGAAAGATGCTATAGGAAATGGCAGTCATGGTGTGACCCAAAGGACAGAAGGCGTTTCTGATGCTTTGCAGAGGGAGCAGAGAAAAGAGCCTTTCTGTAAGCAGCAGAGGGTAGCTCCTGTGTCTACAACTAAGGGGACGACTATGAAAAGGTATATTCCCAGATTGAACTTGAAAACATTGCCCATAGAAATTGGATCTTTGTTTAATATATACGGTTACACGGTTACATAATTTGTCAAGTGATTTCTGGCACTAGACACTGTGCATAGCAATATCTCATTCAGTCTTTAAAATTATGTGTCTATCCTATTTTACACTTGGAGGAAAATAAAATTCATATTAAATACTCAGGGTCACACAGCAACTAAGTAGTAGATTTGAACCTAGTTGTTCTGACCTTAAAGCCACACTACTAACCAGTCATTATGTGGCCTTCCTGTTTTAGCATGCAGGGTTGTTCTGTTAGGCTTGGCTTTTGTAACCCATCCCACAAACTCAACTTTATTTCCAAGGGAAAATGTTTCCAGTTTGAGTTATAAACCTGGAGCGTAACCTTTCATTAAGCTGGGGATCTGCCTGTAAAGAGCTGGTGGACTTATGTAGAAGGATAAATGGGTGCATTTTATAAAGAACCTTGAGGTCAATGTAGGTTTGAACCTCATTTAATAACAACAACAATAAAAATAAAAAAATGATTATAGCTAACTAAGTTGCCACACAACCTACTAAGCCCATTATTATCTCTTCTGTACAACTGATAATCACCCTGTAAGATAGGTTCTTATTATCCATATTTTACAACCAAGTAAACTGAGGCTTTAGAGTTAAGTAGTCACATAACTGGCCTAGCGACCCATGGAGGAGGAAGTCGTTCCCTGGTGATCGTCCTCTCCCAGGCTATGTTGTCTCCACAAGATGCCTCTGTCGATTCTTGAGCAACAGATGTGAAAACTATGCTAGGCTGAGTTACAGAAGCAATAAAAGCCATCTGTCCCAGCTTCCAGTGCTGCCATGGGGGCAGTTGAACCATATTGCATGGGTTACTCAATATGCGCACTGGCAGGCCACAGCCACACACCAGCCACCCCTCCAAATCCAGCTCCAGCTATGCAATGAGCAGTGTACCTTCAGTGGTAGCTTCAATATGCTGGCCAGGACAATCACTCTCATTAGTGATCACCTCAGAACAGATGGAATGAGGTTTTTCAACTGTGCTGCCAGATGAGGGGTGGCAAAGGAGATTACTGTTTGATCTCCAAGTTTCCACACAGATACATCATACAGCAGAAATTGGACTGGTATATCTAGGTGAAAGTTAGTGACACACATGCTATTTTCTTTCCATGCAACTGTAAGAGATAGGGCCAGAAGGAATAGAGGAAGCCAGCAACCAGGTCTTGTACATTTTCTTGCAAGATTTCTTCCAAGAAGTTGCGAGGTGACATTTATTGCTTGTTTTGTCCCAAATGTTTAGTATTTATATGGAGATGTTGAAATGAGTTTCTTGGAACAGTGGTTCTTAGACTTGGGTGTGGATTGGAATCATGTAAAGAGCTAGTTACAAATGCAGGTGCCTGGTCTCCTCCCCAGTACATTCTGAATTGAGAGAGTTGGCTGGGACTCAGGTGTCTGCATTTTTAAAAGTGCCCTGGTGATGCTGATGCCAGCTCATTAGAGAAGCACTGGCATGGAGGAAGGGAGAGGCAGTCAAGATTGCTTGTCTTCTATCATTACCAGAAAATTCCTTTGACTCTCTTTTGGGGTTTGGGGCAGCGTGGGATGGTGGATGAAAGCAGCTAGACTATTTTGTTTCAGTGCATTCTCGGTCACTTACCAATGCTGAAACCTGGATTGTATCAGTTTCCTTTTGTGAACCTTCATTTGCTCATCGGTAAAATTGATCACTAATAATAGCTTCCTCTGTGGGTGATTACTGTGATTTAAGTGAGCCAGTGCATATAAAATATTTGACACTAGGCCTATAGCATAGTAAGCACCTAATAAATGTTAGCTGTGATTATGATGATTATCATCAGGCTATAGTTTTACTTTACATTTGACTAGGAAAGTATTCCCTCTCTGGAGACTGCAGATTCCAAAGGAGAGGCCCATCCATGAGGGTAATGCAGAGCCGCCCTGGCCCCAGAGAGAGCCCATTTGATGCTTGAGTGCAAAAACATCAGCAGCCTGGAATAAGTTGTTCAGTGTTGGTTGGAGTGGGATGGATTCTTGGGCTCTGTTTTACATGGATCATGTTAACTAGCTGCTGGGATTATGGCTCTGATTAATTCTTTTAGTTCAGTTAATTCATCCTGGACCCTCTCCCAGGCAGGCCCAGTGAGAGGTCAAGAATTCAGCTCATATACTTCTAATGTCTATCTTCCTTGTTGAAAAATAACTGGGAATTCATTCTCTTCAAAGGCTTACGTAATGCCTTCCTCCTCGGAGGAGCAGTCAAGGCTGCAGCGTGTGCCTTTTCTCAGGTTGCCTCTGCAGATCTTGGGCACTCTGGACACATCTGTTTGTTTTGGCAGATAATCTGTTTATCCACATGGATTCCTATTGTCACATGGACTGTAAGGTGTCATGTGGCTCTTGGTTTAATTACATGCGGTTACCATGTGTGACTGCAAACTGCATAGTTGATGTGGCCATTAAAGAAAGAAGGAAAGCGATAGCAGGAAAAAGTTCAAGATAGATCATTAAATTAAAAAAAAAAAGCATATTACAGACTTATACCTCTGGCTTGTTCACTAAGTGAACAAAGCAGATAGTGCAACATTAAATGTGGTGTTACCCCAGTGTTTAAAAGGAAATAGTGTGTTTATGGCTATTTCTGTGTCTGGAAAAATGATTAGATGTTTGCACACCAAATAAAAATAGGATATTTGTATGCATTTCTGTGCTTTCTAAATTAGAGAGGAATGCATATTTATCATGAATTCACTTTTTTTCTATGTTATTGAAAACAAAACGCCATAATTGTATGTTTCATTTATTATCTCAAACCCATCTTGCAGCAAGTCATTGCATAAAAACAATAAAAAATATAATTTTTTCTTTCTAATGAGCAATAGTATAAGCAGTTGTATAGACTCCCTCAGATATCAGGGAATCCTTAAAGAAATAATGTCCCTATTTAAAACTAACTTGTCATATAGAAAAGAGTAGTAAAGTACCCATTTTAACTGTGATCAACCCCCTCCCTGTTTGGCCATTCACCAGAGGCTCAGTCCTCCGTTGTGGTTTTTTAAATGTTATTTCAGGGGCGGGTCTCCGCAACATACTTCTTTGTCTCATTCCTGTGATGCAGTTCAATCCTAAGCCAGCCACAATGACTTCCCCATTCTCTCGTGAAATCCATTTTTATTGGCATTCTTTCCTTTTGCACAGAAAAGGGTTATTATGAGCACCAGGGGGAGAGAAGGAGCCATTCAGTCCACATAGGATCCAAATCAGTGGTGGTTTTGCTGAAGACAGCCTGCCAAAAGTTGTAAAACCATGTATTATGTCCTATGGTCAAAACAATGGCTTGACCATATTTTTCACTTATCAACTCACTGTTTAGTTCATGATTGTCCAAACTGCCTTTTAAGATTATTTTTTAAAGCATTGCCCAAACTGTTTTTATGCGCCCATGCACATTGCCCAAACTGCCTTTTAAGATTATTTTTATCATAAGGACTGAGTCTAGGTCAGCATGGGATAAGACCACCTCAGATTTTAGTGTGGCTCAGCATATCACTATTAGCAGCAGCAAAAGCTACAAGGGGAAAAAATTGCTTCAGGAGGTCTGATTCCAAGATTCCCATATACTTGGGTGTTTCCCAGAGATGGTAAACTCAGAAATTACTGTGCACTCATCATTTTTTATTGCAAAATTCATTAAGCTGCCATGCTTTTATCATCCTATCTTGTCAAGATGATACATTACAGACTTCATTGCAAAACTTTAACAAGCAGGAGAAAGTACACCTCAGCACAGCACAGGAAAGCCTCTGGGTATTTTGCTTCTGCCTTAATATTTTTTGCTTAAAGCCCTGTGTCTTTGCAAAACTTCCGTCTGTCTGGTAACTCCCTTCTCTCCCTGTTTGATCTTGTGGAAAGAGTTCCCTCCTTCAGGCTCTGTGAGGCATCACGAGCTGCTGTTAAAGAACAGTCATTATCCCCCCCTAGTCTTCTTGACAGCTAGTCTCAAACATCATGGAAAGATGAGATGTTAGCCTATGTTCTGACAGAATTCCGTGCATATTGGGAAACCTCCCCCAAAGTGATGGTGAATGTCTGTGTTTCCTATTTACCCTCCAGCTTTGCGTATTCAGTGGGCCAGACGTGTTCAGGCGTGCCGAGACATGTGAATTCAGCTTGGCTCTGTGTCTGCTTTCCTGGCCTCGCTTCTGGCTTCTGTGATAAACAGAGACCCTGCCTCTTGTATGTGGTGGCTTGTCATTAGAATGAGGAGGAGTCACTTGGTAAATATGGAAAGTGAAGTAGCTTAGCACCCAGATTTCCATGGCAACCCCCAGAACAAGTACAATATCACCAAAATTATTCTGTGGCTCTCTTTTTTTAGTTGCAGTGATTTGGTTGCATACTCTTGTTTTTCCGCTCCTGATTTGTACAAAATAATAGAAACTCTGTCCACTGTCAGTAGTATTTTGGTTTCAGGGACATTAATGTTCTCTGTTTGAAGTACCCAAAAAATTCAGTCACACAAAACTGCCTCTTCCTAAACTTGCAGAACGCATTTTTATAGCTTATTGCTGCCTTGTATCTATGATTCATCTGGTAACTGGAGCTTTAGTATATGCAACACATGGACTAGGCACCAGGAAAGGATGGGCCGATGCTGACCTCGTGGGTCACTGTAGCGTAGCGGACACTGATGTCTTCTGTGTGGGCAGACGGGGTGGTAACGTGCCCCTGCCCTTGAGCATTTGACACTCTTAAGGGCCAAGTCCACATCCAGTTTGTCACTCCTGATAATATGTTAATGAAAACATCCAACACATAACTTGTAAATGTTTATGGTGGTTTGAGGATTTATTTTATCAATTCCTTGTTTCTGGGCTTTATTTTCTGTGACTAATAGGAAGAGACATTCTTGTTAACAAACGTGCTTGTGGGAGGCAAGCATTCTCACTGACTTCAGCCAATTTAAGAATACTGTTAAGCTGTGGACATACTTTTTGGTCATTTAAATGGTTCTCCATGATTTGGTTGATTTGACTCATAACTGGTTGTTGTTTTTCTTTTTTGGTCCACTGGTCCATAATTTTCTTTTTCTTCAACAATGTAATTGCCATCACTCCTTATACTTTCTGATGAGAATATCAGAGCCATTTTACATCACTATTGGCTCAAAGAAGTCCAACTTTGGTATTTGAATAATTTGGTTAATTTTATTTTTTTTTAAAGTTGTTTATGCCATTTGTTCTTATTAGGTTGTCCTGTCTAGAGCAAGTGCTCATTTGCCTCCCTGACAAAAATCTTTCTGTTTTGAGTGACATTACTGAATCATTTTCCTTTCTTTTTTAATTCATACAAAATGCTTTAGAATTTGTTCTGATATAGTTTGCCATAACCATTAAAACATTTGACTTGCTGTTGATCTTACTCGCCACCTCTTCTCTGGAATAAACCTCAACTTCCTACTAGGGATTGTCAGCATTTGAGTTTAGAAGTCTGTCCACCTAGAAGTTCTCAGCCTCATTATCTGAGATGCCCTATAAGATTCAACACTGTTAGTCTTGTAATCCAAGTGCCAGATTTCCAGGTTTCCTGGTCTTGTGGCCCATCGAGGTAAACCAGTGGGGGGGGAAAAAAATCCACCTTTTAGGATGCACATCTGACTACCTTGCCTATAAAACCGAAATCTTGGAATTTTCATTTTTTGTGTTTTCTTCTAACTTCACTCCTTGATCTACTGCTTTTGCTATTTCTTTGCTTTGTTACAGATTATATCATATGTGAAAGGTCCTAGATATCTATTAAAGTCAGAATGGAATCTCAAAAAGAATTTATTGTTAAATAAAATGATTCTCATATCTTTCAGTAAATGGAATACTGGAAACTTCAAGCTCAATTTTGGGGTGACTACCTATTTTAGTCTATTGATTTTTTTAGTCCATGGTAATTGAGTCCTCATTTCCACACTTTTCTCATTCTCTTGTGGATTTATTTCAGATAAACATTGTGTATGCATGCCGCAACCTTCTTCGTTAACTGAATTAATAATAGTTATTGTAGGAGAGAGAGTCCCTGGAGAGACTTGGTCAATAATACTCTAACAGTGACTAGTTCTTAAAAACTTTTAACTAAATCCAGTTTTTAGAATGATAGAGGCAGAAAAAAAAATCCTGGTAATATTTTAGGAAAAAAATGTATATTCTCTTAGCAAGATACTGTTTTTAATTTATAGAACCATATCCATCTCATTGACAAGTATCATCACAAGAGAAATATGAACTATAGTATTCTCTTTTATTTCCTATGAATTCAGAGATTTATGTCATGCAAACTTGACCTCAAACTAGAGTTAATACAAGTATTTATCTCTTGATGTAAAGTAGAAAATGTCTCCAGTTAAACTCAGGGATGTGTTGTCTTCAAGCCTGATGGTCTTTGGGCTTTTCCTAGTCTTTCAGGAATCTTGATGTATTTTGTGCAAAGGAAAATTTTAGTTATACTGATTCATACTGATAAGTGGCATATGGATTCCCTAAATGATCCCCTAATTATGTAATTTTAGAGTTATTTTTTCTTCCCGGTAGCAGGTTCTCATTTGCAGGCCTTGTTAGTCTTCCTACATCTTGGCTCAGTATAATTCTTTTGGTTTCTCTTTCTTTGTTGTTGTTTCTGTTTGGAACGTAAGCTCTTAAAATATGGGTTGTCCTAAATCTTAGGACTCAAGTTAATAATCTACTTTTTCTCAAAAGCTGCTTAAAGTTTAGGAATCTCCTGATTGCTTCATGGAGTTTTTAACTCTTCTATGGGACTTTAAACAAGGCATTGAGAATTTGCCAAGATATTAAGGAATATTGATGTGTGTGTAAGTAATGTGGAGATTAATATCGTTTCATAAGCATGATGTGTTTTTGTTTTTTCCTATGTGACTAATGCAGGGGAAAGCTATTTTTTTATTATGACATCATCCTCTTTTTTGCCTAAAGAGACCTGAGTTCAAAACTAAGCTACCATGTTGGTGAGCCCAGTCTGTCTTGTTAAGGATATAGTATGCCTCCAGCACATCTTAAAGAGGTCTAGTGACAATTAACCCAGCTGTGATATTTCTTCATAAGTGAACTGATTTCTGAAAGCTTCAGTTCAATATGGTGACTTCAGTATGGTGTATCTGCATAAATGTGGGGCAGGAATGATTTTCCAAGTCTCTAATATTTTTCTACAGCAGTCATGCCTGTACCATTCAGCTAAATCATCTCAAAAATGTTTTCTTCAGCACATGGTTCCAAGTTTTTAAATATGGGAAGAAACAGAAAGTTCTTTGAGCGATGTTTGAAGTTTACAAAACACATTCTTGTTTATGATCCCACTTGATCCTCATGATGGTTTCTTGATCTGTGCAAGGCATTTCTCACTCTCCCCTATTGATTTATAGATGCCTTAGCCAAGAATCAGAGAGGGATTGAAAATTGCCTAAGGCCACACAACCAGTCAGAGGTGGAGTCTTAAAGAGAACTAAGTTATTTTTCCTCTCCTGGCTTAGCAAATCCTCCAAGCATCAGTATAACTGCTAAGACCATGGACTCAGTTTTTTGTTTGTTGTTTTCCTTTAAATTTTATATGCAGACTACACCATATCCCTTACAGATCTATCAAAGAACTAATTTAAAGCTAAAAATCAAATACATGGGGCTAGAGACAACCCTAATTATAAGGAAATTGATGGCCAAATAGTAGATATCTTATGGTTATAGAATGCTTGTGGAACCAGAGGTGGGACATGACCTGAGCAATTAGGACAATATTGGGAGCAGGACTATAGAATCAAAGGTGAATGTCACAGAAAATAAGATATGGTTGAATGCAAGGGGTCTGTGTGAAGGATGCTCTGTGTTCTGACCCCTGTGTCTGTCAAAAGGACACATGGTTTATGGTGCTGTGGTCGGGCCATAGGAAGAAGACTGGCTCATAGTAAAGCGGAGGTGTGTCCTGTGAGGCTGAGGCCGGGGTTTGCTTTAAACTTTCGAATCACCTATTCTGCTTGACCTTCCTTTCCCACTTTTAATTCTTATCCCTTCCTGTGTCCTTTTCTTAGCTTCATTGACACATAGCTCTCAGTCCAGTCCCGTTATTTTTAAATGTTTGCCTGTTTAGCAACAGACTATACCTAGAGAATAATATTAATATGGGGTTATGGCTTCTTTTTCCCCCCAGAGGAACAAAGAAACAGCATCATCAACTCCAGTTCAGAATCTGTTGTCTCATCAAATACAAATAGCATCCTTAATTCCAACAACAGCTTACAGCCCAACGTGAACTCCAGCGACCCCGACCTGGACGTGCTCAAGCCCACTCGGCCCAACTCACTGTAAGTACCATGTGCGACTGCCTGCCCCAGAGGCCCTTGACTAACTTTTCCACCCAGAATTTGCTCTCTGGCCCCAAGCTGATTTTGAGCATCACCTGCAAACATGATTTAAACTTTCTCCCTAAACTTGGAGCTTGGCTAGTTTGGCTGTGGATTTTTTAAGCATCATCATCTCAAAAAGGTATCATTGTTTTTAGCATACTGCTTCTTGGCCTTAGTGATCTTTGATTAACTGTCCTGCTGAGATGACTTTGGAAATGGCTTTTGCCTGTGCTGGCTGCAGGGCATGAAAAGCAATTTCTTTTAGTTTTACAATCATCCAGGCACACTAGTGCTCCAAGAGATCCATAGCCAAGTCTGTTTCATTCATTCATGTTGTTTCAGTTTCCCTTTGCCCTGACTATGTTGAGAATGTTCAGTGCTGACTCTGTGTCCACTTCCAGAAAGAAATGCCCCCAGGAGCCATTTGAGTCTGGAGATCCTAAAGCCTTAGCAAGACTGTGGTCTCTTACCACAGACTATAAAAGAGAAAAATCTTTGTTTCTTTATTTCGGGGTATTGAGCTCCCATAACTGAGAGAGACAATTTAGAGACATTGTCTAACTCTCTGCAGAAACTAGATTTACTCTGCTAGGGCCAGAAAATTCTCCTTTGTGGTTTCATTCCGCATTGCTTAGCATGTTTCTTCAGACCACCTCATAAATCTTGTCGACTGGAGACTTTGCAGAAAGAATGTGAGGCCATGACCAGAACAGCTGGACTCTCAGGCTACAGTTGTATAAAAGTCAGGAAAAGCAGAATTGATTTTGTCTTTCTCTAGTGAAAATAGTCTGAGGTATAACCACAGATTGCCTTCAGGACAGCTGTTTGACTTGGAGAGACACCCGGGAAGTCAGAACCTTCTCCTGCCCCTCTTCATGCTGTGGTTTCATGCAGGCACCCTGCCTTTCTATCTCTTTAAGAGATCTATAGATCTGCAGGTTGGGCCTTAGAAGGGACTGAGGAAGAGTAATCTTTGAGTGAAAAAATGATTGAAATGGGTTTGAGACACAGTTACAGGAGAAGATAAAATCTTAGATCGAAAAAAACAGGCTGCTTTTTAGTTGTTGTCGCTTTATATCCTACCTCAATATTCAGGGAGTTTGGTTCCTTACCTCTTATATGGCAGGTAATGTGTTTGCTCACTAAGAAGTAGGCCAGTGCCTCAAGAGTTCAAAATAATTGAAGCTGTTCAGCTGATTGGCTGTAATTCTCTTCTGGTTCTCCATGGTTTGGCTTGTCTGTGGAGCCTCCCTCCACAGACTGAGAAAGCGCAGTCACTTCTAGACCTGTTTTCCTAGACTTCAATGAGATTCTAGCTTTTTCCCAATTTGCTTAAATCTCTGTACCTGGCTCTTGCTGAAGTTATTTACTGCTCATTATGAGCAAGGTTCAACTTCTAGCCCAGGTTGCCTAATGTCCCTGATTTAAGCCGACAGTACCAACTAGTAGCCTTTAGTCTTTGTTTTCAATAACTGGTGGCTGGGAGTTCCCTGAGTCACCACTGAGTACAGTGTGTTCAAAGAGGCTGTTTGGGGATTAGAGTGTGAAAGCGGGGTATGTCTTCTAAACAGGTCCTGGAGGCCCTAGGGGACTTAGGATTTTTTTTTTCCACGTGTCTAGATATGATCTGTTTTCTATAAAACACTGAAATTCACTCTACTTACTTCGACTCATTCATGAATCTCTTTCCTACCTAATGCTTATTTGGGGCTCTTTCCTGGGGAACACAGGGTGATGCCAGGAATAGTGCTACTTGTTGGCTTTTGGAGAATGGAGGTAGGAGTGTGGGTGTGCTTCCAATAAGACTGCTGCCCTTCCAAGCTGAGTGAGTCTCTGAATAATGTGTGTGAGTCCAGAACTCAAGGAACGCTGTTGTCGAGTTGGAAGCATGCTGATATGAGTGCTGACAACAGAGCGAGCTCTGAGTGAGAGCCCCGGGTAGCTCAAAGATTTTTTCACTCAAAGATTACTCTTCCTCAGTCCCTTCTAAGGCCCAACCTGCAGATCTATAGATCTCTTAAAGAGATAGAAAGGCAGGGTGCCTGCATGAAACCACAGCATGAAGAGGGGCAGGAGAAGGTTCTGACTTCCCGGGTGTCTCTCCAAGTCAAACAGCTGTCCTGAAGGCAATCTGTGGTTATACCTCAGACTATTTTCACTAGAGAAAGACAAAATCAATTCTGCTTTTCCTGCTTTTCCTTATGCAATAGGTAAAGTGGCCATTTCCCAGGGCAGTCAGATGTGGTTCACCAGTTCACACCTCCCTGATTCTTTTCTGCCTGCGACTTGCCTGGATGAACAGAACCAGGTTGTCCTGGCAAGTAGAAGCTACAGTACTTTAACTTGAGTAAATTAATTCTGAGAAATCTGTCAGCACACTATGCCTTGATGAGTCTCAACCAAGACCACTGGGTCTCAGCCTCAGCTCTGGACCCTTTCATTCTCTCTATCATTGTTCACTTTGAAGTGTACAGAGATCCTTGAATGGGAAAATTCATTGACGCAGATATAACAAAACAAAGTTAGGAGGTGGGGAATTACCATTAGCTTAGCTATTAGTTAGGCATCAGGTGGGGAACCAATCACCAGGAAACAGTCTGTTCTTTTTTTTTTTTTTTTTCATTATTTTCATAAGACTGGAATGATCGTTATGACCATTTAACAATCATAATGAAAGAAACATGTTTGTGACTCAGCTGCCTTTGGTACTTCAGATTATACATAGTGCTGTCTCATTGGTAAATCTTTCCTAGTTCTTCAAGGAGATCAGGGACCTTTTGTTTATATGGGCATTATGCTAAATTAGGTATAGAATTAGAGATTGCAACATTGTAGTCATGCAGGGCAAAGGTTGCTGGGTTGAAATCTTCGATAGTTCTTCAGCTAGACCTAATGTAGCCCTCTCTCCTGAGAATCAAAGGACATTTGGTAAACTGGGATCTAAATTCAGCTAATCTAAATTTGTCAGCAAATTTTGATGACCTATTTTGAGCCCAGACTGATACTAAGCTACTTGGGATAAACCAGATAAAGAGGATTCCTGCTCTCCCCAAGAGTTTACGTTCTGGCTAAGGAGTAAAGACAGTGGTATACACAGTGCTAAATGGGACTTAAAGCACATAAATGAATTTAGAGTTCAACAACTATTAACTAAACACCTGTTCAGTGCTCACACCAGACAGGGTATTGGGAAAGGTGGGGAAGCTGAAATGTGAGGGAAGCTGTAGGTATAATTATATGGATTGATGAAGAGCATTCCAGCTAAGGTGAATGAGAGAGGCAGAAATGATCCGAGAAGAAAAATATAATCTACAGATGAGTAGTCGCAGACATAGTTCCTCCTCCTCCACTGCCACAAAAAAGAAATAGCGAGCCAGCCTTGAAAATCAGAACACTTCACACTTAAGATCAAGATTTCATGCTGAAACAACTAGACCTCCACATACAAAAAAAAATCTTAATTTAGTGTAAAAACATGTTCTCAACAAAGAACATCTGAAATTTATATAATATAATGCAGCATTACTTCAATAAAATAAGTACAATGAATCTATTCATGGACCTTACACCTTTCATAAAAATGTATTGTATGATGCATTTCATCAAAATGCATCATTGACCTAAATGTAAAAGAAAAACTGTAAAATTTCTAAAAACAGCACAAGAGAAAATCTAGGTGTCCTTGGACTTGGTAATGACTATTTAGATACAACACCAAAAGAATAATTCATGATGGGGAAAAAATGCTAAATTGGATTTTTTTTTTTTAGGATTAAAATTTTTGCTTTGTGAATGACCCTATTAAGAGAATGAAAAGTCAAATCTCAGAAGAAAAGAAAATATTTGTAAAACACATACCTGATAAAACACCAGGATCCAAAATATACAAAGAACTTTTACCATTCAGCAGTGAGTAGACAGAGAACCTAATGAAAAACTGGGCAAATATCTAGACAGACTTCTCACCACAAAGGCATTACAGATGGCAAATAAGCCTATGAAATAATACACTTTATGTCATTAGGGAATTACAAATTAAAATAATGTGCTGTCACTACTAATAGTAGTAGTGATAGCTAAAATTCAAAACACTGACAATGTTGGTGGGGATGTGAAGGAACAGGAACTCATTTCACTGCTGTTGGCAATGGTCACATTGAAAGACAATTTACCATCTTTTTTTTTTTTCTAAAGATTTATTTATTTATTTTTTATTTATTTATACAATAGCTGGGGTACAGGCCAGAGCCGTGGGAGGGAGAGAGGATTCACCAGAGACAGAGTGGGGAGCAGAACAGGCAGACAGACTGAAAGCACTGCTGAGGGGGGCAGTGGGCGAGAAAGGAGAGGTCTGCCATGCCATGTGGGAATCTCCCCAGCCGGCCAGGAATCAAACCCACACTGCAGAGGCTGCAGACAGCTTCACAGCGCTGTGCTCAACCCGCTGCACCACCGCAGAGGCCCCCAATTTACCATCTTTTTACCAAAAAACTTATCATAGGACAATGCAATAATCATACTTTTAAATGTTTACCCAAATGACTTGAAAATTTATGTCCACACAAAACCCTACATATTTCTAAGTGAAAGAAGCCAGTCTGAAACTGCTATAATATGGTAGGGAAACAACTAACTGACATTCTGGAAAAGGCAAAAATATGAAGTCCATAAAAAGGCTTAGTGGTTTCCAGGAATTCAGGGGGAAGGGATGAATAAATGGAGCACAAGACATTTTAGGGCAGTGAAAAAAACTACTCTGTGTGATATCATCATGATTGATACAAGACATTACGCATTTGTCAAAACCCATGAAGCCAATAGAACACAAAGAATAAATTCTAATGTAAACTATGAACTTCAGTTAATAACATACTAATGTTGGTTCATCAGCTATAACAAATGAACCACACTAATGAAAGATGTTAATAGTAGAGGAAATTATGAGTAGGAAGAGGTATGTGGGAACTCTAAATGGTTTTGTACAACTATTCTATAAACCTAAAATTGCTCTTAAAAATTAAGTCTAATGTTATTAAATCTAGACTTCCAACTTCTTTTAAAAAATTAGATTTGGCCACGCTAAATCCATGTTACTTGGTAACAGATGTTGTGACCCTTTCGTCTCATAAGTGACCTGCTTCACTCTTTTATATCCCTGTTTCAATGCTTGTGAAAGATGGTCAAAGGATCTTTGCTGTTCCTACCTGTAAGAGATGCTGGCCTTCACCTTCTGACTTGATTTGGCCAAGACAGATAGAAAATGGTACATATAACATGGTGTGACTTCAAATCCCAGCCCACGGGGCTTGCAACTTCCCACCTCATTCTCTTGGAAGCCAGCTACCATATAAAAAAGCTTGCTTTGGCCTCCTTACAGATGAGGCCAGGGAAGGCCTCAGAACAGCAGAAAGGCTGTTCAGTCAACTTACAGATTCATGAGAAAAAAGGCATTATGGTTGTTTTAAGCAACTGAGATTGTATTGCTTTATTATGCATCAGTAGTTAGCTAACAGGAGCCTTCTGAGTTTGTAGCCTTAGAGTCATGGGCAACTGCCTTGGGAGGGGGCTGAGCTGCTTGGGTGAGCTGGACGGGTGTGGAAGGGTTTTCCTGAGTAGTGACAACATGGAGACTAGCTTCTAAGTTTTCAGAATCTTCTTTGAAAGAAAATGATTCATAAATGAAATTCTAAGAAGTTAAGAAACAAAACAAATTCCATAGCTAATGACTGAGGCAATTATGAAGATAATTCAAACCCTGAATGAAAAGCAAGAATCACCAGTTTGAATGCTGGCACCAATGTTATCAGGCTAGTGCCAGTTGTTGGCTCTGAATGTGCCCATCCCCCCACTCACTCTGGTGGAAGACGTGGGGTTGACCTGCCTCTAAAAAGAGTGGTTGTTTAATGCATGCTTACAGAGGACTAAAGAGAAGGCACTCTGTCCTCTCACAGTGACCAACACAGTTGGCAATGTGCCACCGCCTTTGTGGGAGATAGTTATTTTTAAGGAGAAAGTAAACAAATGCCAAGAAAAAAATCAGGGGACATCACACTAGGGACATAAGATACTGCAGTCATTCCCCCAAATTAAAAATGACTAGGTGAATACTTGCTTCAGATGTCTGGGGTAGGAGCTTGTTAAGACAAAGAAGCAGGGCAGGAGATGATTACAGCAATGGATGAACCCAATCTCAGAGTTCTCCCTACCTAAGTGGTCCACACCCCTAAAAAATAATTGTGTTATAGCCCCATAAATAAATTTAATTTTTTCTCATCTTTTTTGCTTACCATGTGCAAGTTCCAAGTTATTTCTGGTGACCTAAATGATGTGTGCATGCCAACACCTTCAAATTCTGCTCGTCAACTGTCCTCTCCAGTCTTAGTGGCCAGTGAGAGGTGAGAGAGAGCCGTCCCTGGAATTTGGAGGATAAACAAGGCCTGTTTCCAGGCGGAGTTGTTTCCCTTAAACTCTTTTTGGCTCCTTCTGAGTTGGATTCAGTTGCTCGCCAATGAAATATGGGGAAAACTTCCTTCAAGTGATATATCTAAAAATTTACTTCTGTTTTGTTTATTCAGTCAGTATTGACAAATATCAGTTAAATACCTGTGGTGGGCCAGGCGTTGTTCTGAGTGTTGAAGAGCCAGTGATTGAAAGAAAGAATTGTTTTTGTTCTCACTGATTTTATATTGTAGGGGAGACAGGGAGTATGTCAGTATCTCATATATCAAATGTTGAGAAGTTCTATGGAGAAAACTTAATGCAGAGTAAAGGGGATATATATGAATTTGGAGGGAAAGGAGGGTAGTGATTTTAGATCTTTCTACCTCAGTTTCCTCATTTGTAAAATAGAGTAATCACACCTGCCTCAAAAAGATGTTGTGAAGATTAAATGAGCTCTTCCTTTGTTACTCCATTTACGTATTTATTAGCACTACGAGTGGCATATTAGTATTTCAGAGTGCCTTCTCCACAACCTTCCCTTTCTCTATTCCCTCACTCCTGGCTTGTATTTCTCATGTGCAAAAAGATACCAATGAAAAGAAGAAGCTACTGTAGAGGCAGGAACTACCCCCCCTAAACCAAGACCAGCTGTGGTAGACACGCCCATTCCTAAATGATCTGGAAACCTCCAGATCCCACAGTGTACCTGTTGAGTTGTGTGCATAGCTGTTACTTATTGAAACCAAATGAATCACCGAATGAATAATATGCATTAGACAAGTGATAATTAATGGCATATTTTGTAAAGTAAATTTACCATCTAAGTGCTTTTTTGTGCCTAAAGAGTTACACCCAAAACTGCAGTTATGATTTTACTATAGTGGTCTTTATTTATCATTCTTTGGAATGCAAGGATTTAAAAGAGGAAGTTTCCTTCTGTGGTTGGATCAGTTTTCTGTGGAGGAGGAGCTTTCCTGTTAGTTTGAGGATTCTGTTTCTCACCCACCTCCAAGCAGAAAAGGTCTCCTTAGACTGTTTTGCCTGAAAACTTGGTGTCATTCCCCACCTTGGGAAATAACTTGAAGGCATAATCATTTCACAAGGAATCGTTTGCCTTTTTCTTTTTCCTCCTCACAAATCCCACAGTGATTCCAGCCTGCTCATTCATGGTCGTTCCTCGCACAACCATCCCTTTGCCACCTCTGGCTCCTCAGGCTGACACAGCGACAGCTCTTCCAAGTAACCAGGTCACGTTCTCTTGATGTTTTCAGAGATTGTCGCTGATGTGACCAGTATTCTTGTTTTCTGAGTAGCTGCGTGTCAGCTTTGTGGGTTCCCCACCGAAGATCTCACTCTCCTTTACCAATCAGGAGCCCCTCAGGCTTCACTTGGGTGAGGGTAGATATCCTTGCCTGGTGACCCATCATATTTTTATTGCATAAAAATGTGTTTGGTTATTAGCAGTTCCTTTTTTCACATAAAAATTACTTAAGGCAGCCCTCACACTTCATGACCCAACTGGACTTCTTTCCTAAATTCCAGGGATGTCTGTGAGTAGCATTTGGTTCTCTCCAACCAGTCAGCAGAGGGGGTATGGGAGGAGGCGGGGATAGACACATTTTAATTTAGTCACATCCCTGTTTTCCAGCCTGCTAGGAATGACGGAAAGATGTTTTCCTCTTTTTTTTTTTTTTTGTTGTTGTTGTTGTTGCTTTATTTCCCCCTTAATAAGCCAAAAACTTATAAAGGGTCTAGTTTGTTTTTGTTGGTTTTTTTTTTTCCCTATTAACGAATCTTTCTAAATAACCTGAAACAATTCCCCAAATATTCTATGATACACAGTTGATGCTAAAGTTCTGGGGCTTAATTAAGCAATGAAAAGTGAATTGCATTTTGAATTTAGCTGTCCTCAGTGCCTTATAGCACTGTTTTTTTTTTTAATATGTGTGAGTAGGTGTTAGGCATTTTAAATCTTGAATTTTGGGTAGAATTTTTTTAGGGAAGGAAATGGGCGTATGATTTGGCATGACTGTCAGCAGATTTATGCCTGTAAGGGGACTTTGAAGGAACTTTAAAATGCTGTTTTCTCACTCAGGGTTAGATTTGGGGTTTTTCCCTCCCTATGGTTATAAATTAGAGGAAGCTCATTGGTAGTCAGAGCCCAAATCAGTAAATTAAAGTCATATTAACATACTGCTTTTTAAATCATTTTTCATCAATACGGAAAGCAAATGCTTACTTAGCTAGAAGCACATTGGATCTTAGTTCTAATGACTTCTTAACATTAAGAATATAGAAAACCATGCATGATCCCTGTACAATCCATTTGGTCTCTGCTGTACTGGTTTTCCAGGGCAGGATCCTAGCTCAGAGTAGCATTTCTCAGAGTTTCTCTTGCTACCAGCATTGTTGGCATTATATGGGATCTTGTTAGTATACACATTCTCAGATCCCCACCCCAGAACTACTGCCTCAGCATCTCTGGAGGAGTCCAGCAATAGGTTTTAACAAGCCCTGCAGGTGATTCTGACCCATGGTAAAGTCTGAGAACCACAGACTAAAATGAGGATTTACCTCATTATAGAGCTCTCAGGGCCACACCTGTGTCATCACTACCACTCCAATTGTCCCTTCAGTGAAGACACCCCATCCCTGGCATTTGAAATCAGTCACAGATGATGAGACTGGTGAAGTTGAGGCCCAATGGGTGTGGTTCTTAGGGGAACCCCTACCCTGAATTCACCAGTGCTGTGCTTTCCATCTCCCTAAAAGCCAACCCCTGTTTTATAAAAGCAGATCTTTTGGAACAAATCAAGAGAGAGTAGATACATTAATTAATCAAGCTAAAAATATTTTTTATTAAGCACCTACTGTTTATGTAGCATGAGAAGATCATGATCCTTTTGGTGACAGGAAATCAGCTCTTAGGGTATGTGATACTGAAAGTGATGGATCTGCAGAAACCTAGAGAGATATAAGATTCCCAAACTGAGGCACATAGTGGGGGTGGATGGAAAGGCAAGAGCTGAATTGGACAAAGTTCAATAGATCCCTGCCTTGGGAATTCTGGGTCGTGATTACCCATTGTGAATTTCCCCAAGGGCGTTTCCTAAATGTATTGACACAACATACTTTCTACAGCAATTTTCTTCAGCCTCTTAAAACAGCATTCCATGGTTTAAGAAATGCCATTCTAAATCCGCACTTTACTTTTGCGGGGAGAATATAGATTCATATAGTGGATGATATTAGTATACCAGAGATCCTTCAAGAGAACACAGATGTAGTTTATCTATAAATTTATGACCACAAATAGCTATTTGAAGCCAAAATGGGTTATATCATATACAAAGTGTTATTAAGCTTTGGGATCTGGTGTAGGAGAAAGCCCATATGCCTAGTAGTGGGGTAGTAGCTCTGTTCTTTCTTAACTCTGTAAACTGGACAAGTTATTTGCCTGTGCTCAGCTAAGTCTCTTCTGTGAAACAGTAATAGTGATACCTGCCTTTTGGCTTGTTACGAGGGTCAGACTAGATAAAGCCCACATAACACTTAGGAAATGACCCATATCATAATAAGTGATTGATAAAAATTGATTTGCTCTTATTTTTTTATTACCCTATCATTATTTACTGTTAGACTGCCCCCTTACCAACAAACAAACCCCTAGGGTTTATTTCTTTAGTGTTGGCAGTAGAGAGACATTTGGTATTCATTTTCATTTGTTTGCTGCTGATGTGACACAAAGCAACCCATTTTAAAAATTTGAGACAATAATTTTTAAATAAATTAAAACAGCTAAAACTGAATTGATTACAAAAAATAAAATATACCAAAATCAGTGGAAGCACTCCTCATAATCAGGCTACAAGCTGTCTGCACAAGTCAGCAGTCAGTGTTTATCTTCAGGAACCTGTCAAGCCATCTACCCTATTGTTTCTCTGTTGGGTGTAGCTAACTGAAACTATACAACTTAGACTGGAACCTAATTGCAATCCCAAGTTTTTGCTAGGAGATAGTTTCACCTCAGGAAATCCTTTCCAACCTATGAGTTTGTATAAATTTGTCATTGTCACAAAAAGAAAAACAAATTTCTGAAAAAAATCATTCTGAAATTTTGCATCTTCATCATTTGCTGCGCTTGTTCCATCAGACTCTCCTCCAGTGCCTCTCAGTTTTCTTCTTAAGGAATCAGTGGGGCTTCTCTAAAATATTGTTTCAGTGCTCCCTCTAATACTTCTTACAAGTTTTATAGGCTATTCCCTGGTTGTTTTTGAAAAATGCTCAGAAAAGGGATAAAATTGCAACTGTAAGGACCACCCTAATATCTATTATTGCCCTATGTGAGGAAGTCACCCACGTCTTCAGAGGAAAGCATAATGACATAGCCACAAAGAAATCCAGGCAAAAGTATCCATCCAAAGGTAATGTGTTAGAGGTCAAGAAGCAGCATCAACACAATGAAAATGGTAAAATACAAGGAGAATTTATTTACAAAGGGATAGCAGGAGAATCACAAGGGTTAGTGCAGTAGAACAGGGCTAGGAGCAGCCAACCAAGCACCATCCTTAAACGAAAGGGACTTAAGTAAAAAGTAATTATCAGAGCCCAAAAGAGAAGAGAGTTCCACAAAGCGCTGGCATCTTGACAGCACCATTGGTCGAGATACTCAGTCAGGTGGAGGTGACCTCTTAAAATGGAAAACAAGGAATAAAGTCCTTGGCTCTCTCCTGCTTCCTGCTGATCTTCTGCCAGAGCTCCCACTGCTGAACCCAACAGGAAGTGAGAGGGTACCGGAAACCCTGTTGGTGTGATCCAAGCTGGTTAACTCCCAGAGAGGGCGGGATAGAGAGTATAGGCTATTCAGCACAGATGTATAATGAAAGCCAAAGTCAAAATCTGTGGGATACCATCAGCACAAGATGCTTCAGTAAGTCAGAAGAATACTACCCAAGACAGCAGAAGAATGTAGTTCTATATATGCTGGCACAGAGCAAACTTCAAAGGTGCATGAGAGGAAAAGCAAGGTGTAGAAAGGACTATAACTCTGAGTTATACATTGTATAAGACTGGCTCAGGCCCAATGTCAGCGTCACCTGGGAACCTCAGTTAAAACACACCAACACACAGGCCCTTTCCCTGGCGTCTCAGAGTTAACTAACCTGGGCAGGTCTGAGTTTTAGTATGTTTCTTAAATCCTAGGTGATTTTGATGTGTGTGTTGTGTGATCCTACTGACGTAAGAGCCTGGGGATATATACAGATGCAGATGTAACTGTGTTTGTAATATTTCTGGAAAGACACAGATATATGACAGGTTAATTCTGACAGAGGCAGATGGGGCAGTGGTCTGTGGTGGAGGCCATAGACTTTTCCTTTCAACACTAACTTTTTGTAATGTTGAAATTTTTTGCAGTGTACATGCATTGATTCTTCAACTTCAAAAATGCAATTCAAAATATACTTGTTCCATTTTGAAATCATCACTCTTATTTATCCTCTTCTTAATGTTGTGGAGTATGTTTTTGTAAGAAAGAATTTAAGAAAAACCTTTAAAATTGGTTATATCTTCAATATCTAAGCATCACAGTAAGATGTGATTTGATTTCTACCAAATGCTTTTGATGTATTTTAAATTAAATTAAGGCTATTTGAATCATGCATTCAGTGTTCAAGTGACTACTCCTCTCTGGACTAGGCACCTGATCACTTTAGTAAATTGTAACTCTTGCCACATTATAGGAAATCTGCCCTCAGGGAGCTGAATACAATGGATCCAGTTAGACCCCTGTATCTGAACTGATTTCAGATTTCTTATTAAACTGAAAAGCCCTAATGTAGGAAGCCAGAAAGTATTGTTTACATTTAGCAGTATTGTTTACATTGTCCCCCACCTCTGTCAACTAACACTGTGAAATTTAAGTAGTTCAATTTTCTTGAGCTATATATAGTTCTTTCATCTGATCTTCACCTGTCATTCTCCATCTGCTGTCTACCCAATATCCTTTAAAAGCCCCATTTTAAAGCAGAATATATAATGGAAAAACCTTAAATCCTGACCTTTATGGAGATCTACTAGAGTTACTCAGTAATAATTAGCAGTTGCCCTGGTAACCTCAGACACACTGCTTAAGTCACCTGTTTTCGTCACTCTCCCCTGCTTTCTAGACAGTAAGCTCACCTGCTTCCTGTTAATGAAAAAAGAAACCATTTTGTAATTTTATAATGCTTTCCAGTTTCTATTATAGAAGTAGGAGAAGTGATGCTGTTTATGATTAGACACACTACAAAGAGGGTTAGCTTTGTTTTGTTTTTAGTGACTAAAGCAGTGACACAGGATAGAAATCATCCTAGGTTTTGAGCAAGTTGGAAAACCCTGTTTAGTTTATTTTGTTCACCATTGAACTCAAAACCTGAGAAGATTAAAGCAGGTGAAATTTAAGTCGCTTAGAGTTTAAGGCTAGCAGCATCAGGATGGAGTGAGTGAATTTGACGGGCATCACTGATAAGGTCGGCACGCCCACGAGCTTCAGTGCAGTGACTTGAAAAATACTGCCTCGAAGCTGGAAAATCCAAAGCACTCGAGAGATTTCTTGTAAGTGATAAATTTCAAATAGATGTGTTGGCTTCAGCTCTATCTCAGGGGAAGCCTACAGCTTCCCTTAGCCTCCATACACGTTGTGTACAGCACAGACCTCCTGGTAGGATCACCATTCAAATCTCTGCTTCCTCTGTAATTTGAAGCATCCCTTCACACCCTCTACCTCTCCCCCCACACACCCACACACACACATACTCTTTCCCATTCTTCTCTTGACCCTTTGTGTGAAAGTGGAATTAGAGGAAATATGTCCTTAGTCATCCCGTGACACCACTTACAATGTGCAATTGTCACAGTGAAAATAAACTGGCAGGAAATCAAGAACCGAGAAGTAGAGTCATGGGAATCAGGGACACGCTAATCCAACAGAGACAAGACCCACATGTCAGCGGCCAACATGGCTGATGTATTCATCCCAGATGGTAGTTAGGTTCAGCATTGTGCTGAGTGAAAAGGGCAATTAAATAATTATTAGCAGAAGAACACCCACCGACTCTTGCTCTACTTTCCACCCTTTCTGAAATTTTGATGGAACACAGACTCCTCTTCATACTATGTGACCCTTTGAGATATGGCACCACCTGTTTCATATTGCCTCTGTGCAGCCTGGCGCCTTCATGAACATCAGCATCTGGTCCAACAGAGAGCCCCTTCCCAGACAGTTATTAAACACCTACTGTTTAAGATACTGTTCCAGCCACTAGGATGAAGGCTGAAATACAGTCTCCCATCAAATCTCTTACAGCTCAGATGGGGACGATCATATCTACATATGTGAAGGAAGCATTGTTCACAATATAAGGTAGATTTTAGCTAGTTAGGTGAGTGGCCTGACCATTCATCAAAAAATAGTTATTGTGGGGGGCCTCCCCGGTGGCGCAGGCAGATGAACACAGCGCTATGAGGCTGTCTGCAGCCTCTGTGGCACGGGTTTGATCCAGGCCAGCCGGCAAGATGCCCACATGGCGTGGCAGACCTTATCTGTCTCGCCCGCTGCTCCCCTCAGCAGTGTATTTCAGTCAGTCTGCCTGTTCTGTTCTCTGCTCTGTCTGGTGAATCCTCTAACCTTCCCACACATCCGGCCTGTACCCCAGTTCTTGTATACATGAATAAATAAATCTTTAAAAAAAATATTGTTGAATGACATGTGTGCAGTTTACATTGTGTGAGCAGGGTTTCCAGTAATCATCCTACTTCATCTTTTAGATCTGCTGTTTTTATAACTTGTAAATTTGTAATTTGTAAGTTTGTAATTTCCTTATCTGCCACAGTCTAGCTTACTGAGTGGGGGTGGAAGGAAAAGTTCTAGTTTTATGACCCAACTTTTTGTCCTGTTAGCCAGGAGACTTTCCCATTCTCAGACTGCCCATTGTTTGGCATTGGGCTTGTAAAAGAAAGGATGGTTCTGTGTCCCAAATGTTTTCTTTTTAACAGAGGTCTCTATGGATCTGATATTTTAGGTGCCAAAACATTTAAAATTTAGACCCTGAAACAACCCAAATGCCCAAAAATAGATGACTGGATGAAGAAGATGTGGTGCATATACACCATAGAATATTACTCAGCATTCAAAAAAGATAAACACATGCAATTTGCAGCAACATGGATGGAGCTGGAAGAGATCATGCTCAGTGAAATAAGCCAGAAAGAAAAAGAAAAATACCGGATGTTCTCACTCATAGCAGGAATCTAGAAAACTTAAATAAGGGACCAGGAAAAAGAATAACTATAAGAAAGAAAATATCAAAATCAACAAACAACTATGAACCAGAGACATTCTATGGGGGGGTGGGGGGCGGGGAAAGGAGGAATTGGGGTCAAAATAAGGGGGTTGTAATTGTATGGGGAATATAAAAATTAAATAATAAAATAAAATAAAATTTAGACCCTGAGAATGATGCAGATGCAGAAAGGTAAAATTATTGAAAGGAGTGAAAAGTTGGGATTTGGTCATTTGAGTATGTTGCATTTTTTAAGCCCAGCAGGAGAATTTCTCATTAGGACAATTTGACTTTCCCCTCTCTGAAACAACTAGGAGTTTGCTAATACTGGTAGCAGAAAATGTGTAACAGTTTCTTATATAATACCCTACACCAAGTATCCTGTAAAATTGGAATTTCATTTGTACTTGGAGGATTGTTTTCTGACCTTATTTGGAAAAGGAAAGTGCTTGTGAATTAGTAGTTCTTTAAACTCTGATTCTGAGTAGCCAGGAAAAGTCAGCAAAAAGAGACTATGCCTTGTCATGCACCAACAAAAGTTTTGCTACTAAATTTCTATGCAATATCGAAATCTCTGTGCAGGCATGAGGGTATTTTCTCCCCCCTGCCACCCCAATTCTTTGTCTTTGAGTAAATTCTGAGTTAAATTCTGGCAGTTTCTGACAATCCAGTTATAAAGTTTTGCCTTTCATTTCAGCATGAATCAATTAGGTCCTATGCCTATCAGCAAGCTCCTGGGTCATCATTATGACAGAAACTCTTCTTGCTGTATTTTCCTTTGCATGGCTGATTTTTCCAGGCATTACTTCTGCTTCTAGGAATGTCAGCTCCTGGAGTTTATTCTTTTCAAGGTACAATTCAATAATCAGTTCCAGTGGCAACACAAAGGGAGGCTTAGTAGAACCTGAGTTCAGTTGACATTTGAATACAGCTTGCTCTGAATTGGACCATAGAGAGCTCCATTAACCGTAACATGAATGCTCTTGTTGAAATTCAGTCAGAGCCAGCCTTCCACCTTTTTCCTCACTTTGTGTATCTCGTACAAGCAAGTTTACCATGTAACCCACCAAACTTGGCATGCCTTGGGAAGAATTAGGTCTCTATGTACAAAATGCTCAGTGGAGACCAAAGACCCACATCTACAATGTAAATGTGTAATAAGGACATTGGTTCCCCAAAACAAGAAAGCAGTGTAATTTCAAGCAGAACCCTGTTTTGTGTGCTGCCACAAACTTACACTTAACTTTATTCTAGATTCATCTAGAAATGCAAGAATTTGTAGTAAGCTCAGCCAACCTGTATTTTTCCATTTATAAAAATGTTCTCTTGTCTCTGGAGAGGATATCATCCTTTCAAGACTTCCTACACATCACTGTGCGGGCCCCCTGGTACCACGTGGTAGCTGTGAGACTAAAGTGTGTGTAAACCTGAGGGTAGAATCAGGACTCTTCAGGGTCTTACTGTAGTTACATTGAGTAGGGCATATAGGTCAAGATTTTTTTTGAGACTCAGTGATGAAGAGGGAGCAGAGATTCTGAAAGGGTTGATTTGGAGAGGACCTTTGGAAGAACTGTCTCAAAAGAAACTTAGTGGGCTTTTTCATATGTGGTATGCAATACAAATCCTCTTCATGCGAGCCATGTAGTCTTTGGTAAAAATTAGCTTCTCATTATTGATTCTGTCCCAGTATGAAATGCATAAACTCTGGGGACAGACTTACTTATTCAAGTTCATATCCCAATTTTGCTTCTTATTAGCTGTGTTGCCAAGAAGTCACTTGAGATCTTAAGCCTCATTTCTCTAATAGAAATAATAATAGTATCTACCTCATAGGGTTGTGAGAGGATTAAATGAAATAGTCCACATAAAGTACTTACTTAGCCTGGCCTCTAGCACAAAATGGGTGGTTAATAAAAGTTCCCTGCCATAATTATTGTCATGGTGGTTATTTTAACAATGAGGCCATGGAATGTCTTTGGAGGGTTGTACTAAGGTGCTGAGCACTGCCTCCTGATGGGCTCAGGAAGCTGCCAGTGAGGATGCTGTCATACCTGAGTTAGAGAGTAACTCAGCCTGCTCCACCAACTGATCTAGATCAATCCCATTTATGCACCTGGCAGTGAGCACCACAGTACTCTGTATAGCCAGAAAAGGCTACAACTTCATCTAGTTTCTAACCTAGTTTGACACCCTCAGGTCACTCCAGGGAGATGGGGCCACTTAGTTCGGAAAGCCAGGATCAGAATGAAGTCGTGTGGCTATTTTTGCTTCACATCACCACCCTCAGCTACTTTGTATTGGCCCTTTGGTGTCCAATAGCTTCTGCTGGATACTCCCACCTGGCTTATTCTTTCCCACCATTCTGTGCCTGTATCTTTCCCCACTCATGGCTTCTGTTTCTATCACTTTGGATTGCCATGGCCCCTTGTAACCTCAGTGCTGCCCCATAGCTTCACTTTCTACAGAATTTCCTCTTCTTAGTCCTATCTTCTGAGAGTGAGAATCTAACTGATTGAACTCATCTTTTGCTAAGCCCCATCATTGGCTAGTAGCCTCAGTCTGTGGATCTCAAAGACCCTGGGACAGGAGTTTGTACAGTTTAATCATCTGTGTCCAGAAGGGCTTGGTACAAAAACTTCGGCAGAAATTGAGGGGTGAACAAGGTTTAAGGTTTCCATGCCCAAGATATACCTTATTTTATATACAGTTATTATAAACTTGGCTCCTAGATTTCTCATTAGCCAATATTTTGGAAGTTTCACTCAATTTTGTACATTGGCAGCATAGATACTTAATAATTGTGAATGGTGCTAGTTACAGAAGAACTTAAAAAATAAAGATGTAAAGATTATAATAATACAGAGGTCTGGGTCAAGAGCAAGCTGCCTATTACACCCAACTACCCTTTGGGTCATAACTGTAGGACAGGACAAGGCACTCATTGATGTTTATAATAATCGTGACTCCTAAGAAAGTAAATTCCATTTGATATATTCTGGTTTTGAAGATTAAAAAAAATGTGTTCTATATCTTAGAAAGATTTCCATTAGTTGTGGTAAAATTGTGCATGCTTAAAATTTTTTGATTTTTTGTAGAATTACTCAATGGAAAACCTTGTTCTTCGTGAATGTAGATTTTACACCACAATTCTGTATGATCCAGAGATGATAATGTTGAGGGGAGATGGGGGTAACCCATGATGAAGCCAACCATAACATTTTCCGGGGGATTTTTGTTTTAACTGGAACTGGGTTAGACTCTGTCTGCCCTCCAGAATGGTGAGCAGCCATGTTCTCCAACACAAGAAGAAAGTCCAGATATCATTATTCCAGGATAGCCAACATAGGATATTTGGAGCAACACTAGAGAGCTTACTTTCTGGGTCCCTTTTTGCTCTGGTTCAAGGCATTTCAGTCTTCAGCAACCAAAGTGTTCCTCAGTCTTCAGGAAGCATTTACTGAATGTCCTGAGCATGAAAGCACATTAGAGTTGGTTGGGGATAGTGCCCTTAGTTGATGAAAGCAGAAATATAAAACACGTTCATGTATAAAAATAAATTTTTAGTGTAAAAATATAAAATAACTGTAAAACAAGATCGGCAGTTCTGAATGCTGCAGAATAAAGTGCTACTGGAAATCCCAGACAGGGAAGATTACTGCAAGGAAATCAAGGAAGACTTGAACTTGGATCTTGAAAGACCCAAGGGTTGGATTTATACAGAAAGGGAACAGGTATACTGGACAAGAGCTATTCATAACCAACTTTGTCTGAACGTATACTTTTCATATTTACCATTATAATTGTTTTGTTTCTTTTGTCAATATGGCTTTTACTTATTTAGGCACCAAAGTCTAGTAATGTTACCTTCCTGTTCCAGAATTCCATGGGACATCTTCCAACTATTTGTCTCGTGTAATTGACAACCTGACACATTCCTTATATTCATCGGAGTTTTGCTTTACAATCAAGTAGACTTCACCATCTGGAACTCTTCTTAGTTTTATACCCCAATTTTTCTTCCACGAAGAGCCTGTTTTAATTTCTTTTTTTTTTAATATTTTTTAAGATTTATTTTGATTTATTTATACAAGCACTGGGTACAGTCAGAAGCGCCAGAGGTGAGAGAAATCACCAGAGCCAGAGCGGGGAGCAGAGCAGGCAGAAGGACCGAAGTACACTGCTGAGGGGGGCAGCGGGCGGCAGGAGAGGTCTGCGCGCCATGTGAGACCCTCTGCCATGTGGGACCCTCCTCCAGTGGCCGGGGAGCAGCCGGGGATCGAACTGGCGCCGCAGAGGCTGCGGGCAGCTTCACAACCCAGAGCTCAACCGCTGCGCCACCGGGGAGGCCCCTGTTTTAATTTCTAATTATCACACAAGGCCCCTCAACATTCTGCTTCATCCTCTTTGTTTTGAGTTTTGTGTTGTAAAACCCCAACGAAATAGGTCTAAAAATAAACTGTATACCTCTTGTCTGGTTTACAACTCAAGACCAAACACAGGTGACAAATTCTGACATCTTCAGTAAGGATTTTCCACAAGGACTGTATTTACCTTGGAGTCAGGCTATACCTCTAAGATACTAGCTCTGGGGCTAAAAAGAATAGAGCAGCTCCAAGTCAATTTAGATAAGCAAGACTCATAGTGGACTTAATAAGGAGAGAGTATAAATAGCAATCACATAGCCTTACAGAAAATTCCTGCTTATTTTTACTCCTTAGACAGAGTTACTATGTTTAGCCTTCAGTTACGGTGCTAAACCTGCTCAAGTGAGCCTGGTATTTATTTTCATTTGCATCAGTAACAACCACTCTCTTTCTCAAATTGTAAGTAAACTATGGAAACTGCATCCCAGCCATTCAGCTATAGGTGACATTGTCACAGAGCACCGTGCACTTTGAAGTTACTGTTGGAACTTTCCTATTAGAATATTTGTATGTTTCTCAATCCAGGATCTTTTGCAGTTCTAATAAGAGCATACGAGCTAACTATTCCTATCCTCACATATTCCTTGAAACTACCATGACATCTTTTGAATGTATAAACAATTGTTATATCCTAGGCTTTCTGTGTCAGCTTGAGCTAATTTACCGATCAAGATTCTTGGTTACAAGTAACAAAACTCAACTAACTTAAGCCAAAGTGGAACCTGTTGGTTTACCTGTGTGTCTTAGAAGCACAGGAAGATTTAACTTCAAGCATGGCTAGATCCTGGCATTCAGATGTTGCTTTGGGAAACCTGTTCTTGCCACCTCTCAGCTCAGTTTTCCTCTGTTGACTTTTCTCTTAAATAAACTGTCTTTTTACTGCCAGATGGTGACTATCAGCTTGATTTAGAATTCTAAATCTAGGAGAAAAGAAAGAGCCTCTCTTCCCCAAAACTTTGAACAGTAGTCTGGGCCTAATTCCTGTTGGTCCAAATTTAATCCTCTCTCTATCCCTTAACCAATATCTGTGAACAAGAGTATATGATAGGGCCTCCCCTGGTGGCACAGCGGTGGAGCGCTGGACTGCGAAGCTCCCTGCAGCCTCTGCAGTGCCGGTTTGATCCCTGGCCACCGGCGAGGGTCCCACATGGTGCGTGGGCCTCCCCTGCCACCCACTACTCCTCTCAGCAGTGTACTTCGTTAGTCTGCCTGTTCTGTTCCCCACTCTGGCTCTGGTGAATTCTCTCACCCTCCTGCGCTTCTGACTGTGCCCAGTGCTTGTATAAATAAATAAATAAATCTTAAAAAAAAAAAGTATATGATACTCTCCTGGGCTCACCCTGAATTGCCTGATCATCCTTGGCTGAGAAGGGAGGACAGACCAACAGAGTTCACAGACTGTGAGATTGGAGAAAGCACAATTCCCACGGAAGAGGCCACCCAGACCAGAGGTCCACTTAACTGTACCTTTCTTACACAGAGTTGGTGAAGGATATGGTGGCTTTAACCTCCAGAAGACAAGTCTGTATTGCTCTTTTTTTGTTGTGACCAGTAGTTCCATATAAGTTCTCTGAAAATGTCCCTTCTTTTAGCCCAAATGGTTGTTACAGAATTTCTTGTTTTATTTCTAGTTAATGGACTTCAAGAGTAATGTTTAAATTTTAAATTTTAAAAAATGAGGGAAATGTTACTTTCTTATTAGTTCTTAATACATTGATTCATTTAATAAGCAAATTTCTGGGGAAAGACTTTCACTATCAGTGCCCATTATAGATCACCAGAAGTTGGCAAACACCAGTGCTGGAATTTAGCCTCAATTCATTTTAATGACATGTTGTTAGGAGTGTATCTTAAAATATGATTAACCAGAGGAAAAGTAATCTTAAAGGACTGTGCCTTTTCCTTTGCAAGACCCTCAACACACAGGAACAATATAGCCTTGGCTCAGCAACTCAGGCCAATCCTTGGGCCATGCTATTAGGTGGTGATACCTTCTGGTGGTGTGTCATAATCAGTAGGGCGGCCAACAGCAATGCATGAACCGTGCATAAGTCTCCAGTGTGTGGTGATGTTGTTCAAAACCTGGCAGTATGGATGAGAACTGATCCTTCTGTCAGGGTCACGTTGAACTGCTGGAAATTTCCACCTAAACTTGATCTTCCAGTGCCCAGTTCACATTCCTGACAACAAATTTTGTTCTCAAAGGCTGACAATATAATTACAGGAAGTCAAGTCTTTAGAAGTTACACAGGATAATGGTGGTGGTGATGATGTTGCTGACATTCATTTAACACTGAGGGGCTTGGAACTTTACATGCATTTAGTTATTTAATCTTCATAATGCCTGAGGTACTACTGTAACCCCCATTTTACAAATAAGGAAGCAGACATAGAGCAGTGACCTAACTTACTTGAGAATAGACACAGGATTTGAAACCAGGCAGTTAGATTCTGGCCTCCTCCACTGCCCCACCACCATGCTGGGCATGGCTAGGTGGTTGGGTAATGCAGGCTACCACGCTGAACATATAAGGAAAGGGACTGAAGCAGCCCCTTCCCATTCTCTCTTTCTAATCCTATATTCCCTAGCATCACTGAAGTTCAGATGCTTGGTGAATTTGAAGAGCAAACAAGAAAATAGAAAAATAGAGAACAGTGAATGAATACCTGAAAAAGTGATTTGGGAAGGAGGAAGCTTAAGAGATGTAGAGAAGAGCAGGAATAACTGGAATAGCAATAAAAAAAGACAGGGAATGTAAAGGATGAAAATGGGGGAATTCCAGGGGTGAAAAATATTGGGGGGACTTTTAAATGACCATCCACTATTGCCAGTACTAGTCTAGGAGTTTTTCACGCATTATCTATTCTTCCTTAGATAATGAATCCAGCGAGGTGAACATCCACTGTCAATATCCCTGTTTTATACATGGGGATAATGAGTTTCAGAGGATGAAGCAACTCCCCCCCAAATCACAGAGCTGGCAGACAGCAGAACTAGAATTTGAACTGAGGCCTATGTAAGTCCCAGACCTTCCAACATCCTGAGGACTTTTCCTTCATTTCTAGCCAGGGTTGCAGCCCTAAATGTGAACCATACTTCGTATTTTGAGATTTGACAGATTATCAGAGATAACACTGGGGCAGCCCTTCCTTTCCTGGGAGGCACTTACTGTTTTTTCCCATCATGGGGAGGAAAGGGATGGGAAACACAATTTTCTCACACACCTACTTTCTTGAAAAGTTTCGGACTTTATAGTGCCAACTCTTTAGGTTTCAAGTCTCTTGTTAGAGGCAATAATCTCTCCTTAATCATACCATAACCCTCTAATCTCAGGTAAGCAGTGTTGTTTGTTTGTTTGTTTTTTATACTCATGAGATTTCCTTATTTGTTTATTTCTGGCATTAAAAGCAAAAGTAATATATTTCCCTCAAAAGTGACCATCTGGTTGTCACTATACTTCCCTCCAATTTGAAGAGGTGGCAGCAGGATGTTTGCAAGTTCAGCCTTTATCTCTGGCACGGGTGCAATTCCAGTATGTACTGATGGTGTTTCCAATTTTCTATTAGGTTTGCAATTTGGGAATTGAACTTCCTCTCCATTTCCTCCTTTTCCTGTCTTTTATTGCTTGGAATCCAGGTATAATTGTCCCCCTAAAAGCTGGACTGATTTCAGTACACTTATTAAATGATAGCTTTACAGCTTGGGCATCATATCCATCTCAAAATCTGTGCAGGCAACCATCACATACACACCTACCTCCTGTGCCAGCTAAAACTAGGGCAGCTCACAAGCTTTTATTAAGTACCAACATTTATCTTTCATGTCAAGTCTTTGTGTGCTGACAAGTTCTGTCTGTGTTTTTGGTGTTTAAAACACAGTTGAATGACTGTGCAGGCAAATGTATCTGGAGATGTCCATTCTCTGAGCATTGCTGACAACCAAACAAAAATGCTAGCTTCTTTACTCTTTTTCAAAATACATGCATAGTAGTGTAAAATTAGAATAAAAAATAATAGTAGCTTAACAAAGACTGAGAAAAGAGGAATTCAGCAGCAGCCTTTCCTGAGCTACCTACTTGCCATGACAAAGAGGAGAAAATGTCATGGAATATTTATTTCAATCTTCCAATCAAGGCAAGCATGCAGTTCATCAGGCTTTAATGTTAATTTGTCCTGCGACTCCCCATATAATGATTTTGACTAACAATAGGCCCACATCTTCTATAGCCATTTTATTAAAAATATGTATCAGACTAACATTAACCAAAACAAAGAGACACCCCACGGATTGGGAAAAAAATCTTTGCACTTCAGTCAACTGATAAGGGACTGATCACAAAGATATACAAAGAACTCACACGACTCAACAAAAACAAAGTAAACAATCCAGTCAAGAAATGGGCAGAAGAACTTAAAAGACATTTCTCCAAAGAGGAAATGCAAATGGCCACTGGGCATATGAAAAAATGTTCAAATCCCTTATCATCAGGGAAATGCAAATCAAAACCACATTGAGATACCTCCTTACACCAGTAAGAATGGCACATATCAAAAAAACAAGCAACAACAAATGCTGGCGAGGATGTGGTGAAAAAGGAACTCTCCTACATTGCTGGTGGGAGTGCAAACTGGTCCAGCCACTATAGAAAGCTGTCTGGAGGTTCCTCAGTCTACTAAAAATGGAGCTACCATACGACCTGGCAATTCCACTCCTAGGGATCAAGCCAAAGGACACAAAAACATTGATTCAAAAGAACACCTGTACCCCTATGTTTACTGCAATACTATTTACAATGGGTAAAACCTGGAAACAACCCAAATGCCCCAAAAGAGATGACTGGATCAAGAAGATGTGTATTTATATTTATACACAGTGGAATATTATTCAGCAATCAAAAAAGATAAACTCATGCCATTCGCAGCAACGTGGATGGAGCTAGAAGGAATTATGCTCAGTGAAATAAGCCAGAAGGAAAAAAAAAATATTGGATGGTTTCACTTATAGCAGGAATATAGGGGAACCAAATAAGACATCGGTGTAAAAAATAATAACAGTACAAAGCACAACAAAGCAAAAACAGACAATTATAAATCAGAGACATCCTGCAGGGGAGGAGGAGGGAGAGGGATCAGAGGGAGGGAGGGAGGAGCACAGGGGACTGAGGTGATGGTGCACGGGTGCATTGGTGAAGGAAACTCTATGGGGACTGCACCTGAAGGGGTGGGGGAAGCAAATATTGTTTAAAAATGAACAATGATGTAAAAAAATAAAAAAAAATAATATATTCAAAATATATATATATATATATATATACATATATATATATCAGACTCTAAATACAGCTGTTTCTCCTACTGTTTCTGAAGTACTGAAAAGGCCTTTTTACTATGTGCCAGAACAGCCTAGACAATGCACATGGTTTTCTGGTGATCTGCCTGGCTACAGGGAAGGTATGTCAAGGCAGGATCTCTCTTTCAGGGAAGTCGTTCCTCAGTTGCCTCATGTACTCGACAGGCACTACATTACAGGTGACTGAATTGAGGCTTTAAACAGCTGAAATATAGATACCCATGTTATTGATTGAAAGAAAATACCAGAGGCTTACATTGTATTTCAGTGAGGAAATTAAATAAACTGAGTCCTTATTTCCATGAGGGTCTTTAGTTCAGCAAGCACTTGCAAAGTGCCTACATTGCTAACAGGGAGCTGAGCACTGTGCATTTAGTATTCAGTTCCTGTGAAGATCTCCTCCCAGGTCCCTTTGGGGTGGTGGTATGGCAGGGCTGCCAGGGAGAGGGCTCAGCATTCAGGGGGATTCAGAGGAAGGACTCAACCTCATCCTCCTGGGAAGTAAGTAAAAGTCAACTCACATAAAGATAAAAGGCCATCGTAGGCAAATAGAACTGCATAGGTACAACAAGGATGCAAAAATTCAGTGTGCTCAAGAAATGACAAACCATTCTATGGAGCATGTAGGAAGCATGAGGACATCAAAAGACAGGAGACTGGAGGATCACCCCCAAGGCCAAAATTAATAGCCAATGTATTTTTAGGTAGGGGCAACATGTTGTTTTAAAAAGTGGGTTTGGGTTGTTCTATAATAATAGTTAAGATCTTCTTGAGCCCTTATTTGCTCAAGTGCCCTTACCTGGCACTTAGTTTAGCAATTTACCTATGCTCTGTCTTAGTTAATCCTCATAATCACCCACTGTGGTAGGTGTTACTTTCCTCATGTTACAGAAGAAATTGAGCCAAGGAAATGTTAAGTAACTTGCCCAAAGTCCAGATACTCTGCTCCAGATATGTTTTACCAACTCTGCCAAGATTTTTGTCCATGGTTGCTCTCAGTCCTAAAATAAGGTCCCAAGAGAATGAGAGTCCGGCATCATGTGATATGGAAGGGAGGGATGACTTTGACCTACATTCCACGCTGGCCTTCCCTAACCAGCAGATTCTGGAAAAACTCAGTAACTCCTCTTCCTAAGGTTGACCTGCTGCTCATAGGTAGCACCAAAATGTTATCAGCTTAAGGAACCATTCATTATCTTTAGAAGAGAAAGGTTTTCTCTTCCTGTGTATAGAGAGGAGGAAGACTCACATCCATTTCTTCCAAATGGCTTCTCCAGGTTGTTTAGCAATTGGTATTTTTTTAAAGGATGGCAGGAGGTAGGAAAAAACATCAATATATATGCAATGCTCCTTTTGTCTCAGCTCTGAGATTCTGTCCTATTTAAAAGCAAACAAATAGGAAACAACCTACGTATTTGTCAGTAAAGACTGGTTGATTGTGTTGTTGCACATCTCCGCAGTGGAAGGCTATGCAGCCACTAAAAAGAATGAGGGGGACAACTCTTTACAGAGCACTGTCCAGGAGACCTTGTTAAGGAAAATAAGCAGAATTCAGATTAATGTGAATAACCTGCTACTATTTGTTTTTAAAGAAGGTATCATTCCCACACACATAAACTGGTATGTTCATGTATTATTTTTGGAAGGAAGTACATGAAATTCATAACATTGGTTACTTGTGAAGGAGAGGGTCAGTGGAAAGGATGACTTATGTTTCCCATTCTACCTATTTATATTGTTTGGATATTTAATCAACTGAGATAATATCCATTCAAAGCAATAGATTAATATAAAAATTAAGGAGACGGCCTCCCTGGTGGCACAAGGGGTTAAGCACAGCACTATGAAGCAATCCACAGCCTCTGCAGCACAAGTTCGATCCCTGGCTGGCCAGGGGGAAACCCACATGGTGCAGCAGACCTCTCCTGTCTCACCCGCTGCTCCCCTCAGCAGTGTATTTCAGCCAGTCTGCCTGTTCTGTTCCCCGCTCTGTCTCTGGTGAGTCCTCTCACCCCCCGCATCTCTGGCTTGTATCCCAGCTTTTGTATGCATAAATAAATAAATATTTTTTTAAAATAAAATTAAAAAAATAAGGAGAAAAACATTCCCATTCCCCAAACAAGTTGAAGGGTATTCATATATTTTATTTTATTTCTACTTATAGTTTGTACCTCTATCCCATGATTAAGAATTATCCATGTTAAGGGTATTTTTAAATCTATAATTTTATAACCAGGCAAATCCTGTAGCAATATAGGATTACCTGGGATCATAAGTAATTGGAACCTTCATCCAAATACTTACAATATACTATATCTGAGTTTCTAAACAACTGAGCAAGAAAGTCCTATGTTGAGCGTCTAAACTTCATACCTGTCATGGTCTGATAAGTGCACATGGGCAGGTTCTTTGATATGTTTCCAAGTGCATTATCAGAGATAAGCAAGCTTAAGTGTAAACTTGTGATTTAGCTACATTTCAAATTTGATACGGAGCTACAGGAAAGTTGCTAACGAGAAACTATGTGGTCAGAATACCTCTGTGTCTCCAATTCTTTTAAAGATTTCCTTTTTTGTACAAAAGGAGCCCAAAACTTCTATCTCCTGTCCAAAGCTATTTATGTGACATAGGGCTAACTCCTATGTTTGGATGTTCCATAAGTGACTAGGTGGTAGCAGTATTTTAAAGTAAAAATGCGGGTATCTAGGTTTGTGCCTAAAACTGACAGAATTTGTAAACAGTTAATGATCAAAGGGATGGAGAAACATAGAAGACAAATATGGCAAACATAAGCAAAGTGCTTATCGTGCCCAAGATCGCAGGACTGTGGTGCCCTGGTGATAGTAAAAGAAAATGTCATCTTGTCATGAAGATAGGATGTCTGCCATATGACAGCTTAGCACGATATTTTTCTTTTTCAAATAAGTTAATTTCAGAAAAAAAAGTTTTATTGAAAAGGCATAAAACTTATACTCTTACCTTATAAGGGACAAAATATACCAAAATGTGGAAGATTTCTTTAAAAAAAAAAAGAAAAAGATTTATTTATTTATTTATTTATATAAGCACTGGGTACAGTCAGAAGCGCGGGAGGGTGAGAGAATCCACTAGAGCCAGAGCAGGGAGCAGAATAGGCAGACTAAGTACGCTGCTGAGGGGAGCAGCGGGCATGGCATGAGAGGTCTGCTCCCCATGTGGGACCCTCACCAGCAGCTGAGGATCGAACCAGCGCTGCAGAGGCTGCGAGCAGCTTCACAACCCAGTGCTCAACCACTGCTCTACTGGGGAGGCCCAAAATGTGGAAGATTTCTAATACATACCTGCTCCATAAGTTTTATACTGTTTGATGTATGAGTGGGAAGAGGGTGGAGTTTTGTTTTTATTTTTTGGTGTTTTTTTTTTTTTTTTTTTTTTTTGCTTGGGTTTTTTTCTGGTTCTTTTTTAGGTTTGCGAGAAAACTGGAATAAGGAATTTTTTAACCAACTGTAATTTTTTTCCCTTTATTTTTTCATTTCCCCATCTGAAATATGGTGTGTGAAATTAGGTAGGATCATCTTCATGAGATACATGTCTTCTTTAAGCCAAGATTGGTCAAGCATATACCCCTTTAGAAAAAAAGAGTAGAGAGTCATGTTGCCCATATAGAGACATCTGCTGCTCAGAGATTCACCTGCCAAGTCTACTTTCATATTATAAACAGAAGCTCACTTTTTAGGTAATGGGATTAATCCAATAGATCTTGACTTTAAAAATAAATTCCAGGTGGGAAATTTCCTGCAGATTTGGCAGCAGAGCGCTTCAGGCAGGATAGTGAATTCCAAACATCACATATATGTCTCCCAAGATTTTTTTGTCATTCCTCCAGCTCATTTCACCAGAGTAGCACCTTCATGCTCATGCACAATGAAACAGAAGTCCTTTTACTACAAGATTCAAAGTCTAAAAAGGAGAAATGAATGTGGCTTAGCCCTTGGCTGGATTAGAGAGTGCTTTTAAATGATAATATAAAAAGCACTTGGAAAGACAGTTCATTTTGGGGACAGAGGAGGGAATTCCTTTAGATTGGGGTTTAACATAAACCTTAGTAACAGGCCATTAGGCAAAGTTTAGGTGTGCCTTGGAAATTTTTATTTCATTGGTGTGATGAAATTTTTGCTTTAAAAAAAGGCTCAGCTATCTGTCTTCCTTGTGTAGTTTTCAGCTGATAATCTCAGGGTCCACCAATGCCTTTGGGGTCCAATATGAAAAAAATGACAATTTGCAGGGAACTATGAAATGGAGATAACTAGTATCATGGAAAACAGAAGTACCAGTTATGTTGAATCAGGTTGCAGTATCAACATGGTTTGTTTATGGTGTGCACATCTGCTATTATGTTGACCAAAAAGTTAACTTCTAGATTCTGTCTAGGAACCATATATCTCATTTTGCCTATTACATCTATAACCTGGGTGTAAATTTAGTAACATACCTGTCTTCCAGCCCCCATATACACACAAATACATACTTCACTCTGCTATTTTGCATAAATTACATAATCACTCTAATTATTCACAGTATAGAATTAATCATAACATCTCATCTTCTTAGTCTCCAAGAGTCTTTTTTGCTAGACTGATCATCTTTGAATAAGGGACCATCTTTTCTCTATACCACCAGCATCTCAGAAAAAGGATTGCCCGATGTTTGCCACAAAGGTCATGTTGAGTGACGGAATCAGCATGTCAGTCACATCATAAGCTTGTAGGGTTTTGGTTTCATGAAATATATGTGAAATTACCAACCATAATGTTCCCCATGTCATCAGGCCTCACTGAATGCCAGGGTACTCTGTCATGGTTGATTACCAGGCCCCAGAAAACCTGGCAGTGACAGCTTGTATGTGGTGTGGCAGACATATACATGTATTGGATACACATATTGAGCCATCACTACCTTGAAAACAAGGTGCCATCAGCAGACCAGAAGTTTGAAAATTGTTCCTGGGAGATTTAGAATCTAGATTTACATTTAGAATTGTCAGGAATAATAGTACTACAGATACAATGTTTCCTAGTTTTCAGAGCCTTTTCATAATGTGTTTCATTTGACTTTTGCATTAACTTCAGTCATAGCACTTTGCACAGTGTTATAGTTGCCTATTGGTCTCTCTGGTTTCTGCACTAAACTATAACATACCTTAGGCCCATACCCTTCTTAGTCACTCTTGTTTCCTAGTACTTGGCAGTGCTATTTGTAGGCATGTGATAAACAGGGACTAAATGAATGAGACGTGAGATCAAATATCTCACCTACATTTAGGGAATGAAAGAAACTAAGACTGAATGAGAGAAGTGAAGCTGAGAAGGCCTGTTCACATCTGGGTGGCAGCTGGGAGGCTACTGTTCAAGCCTGGACCTTCTCTTTCCAATTCCTGTGCTTTGTCAGTTGAATCAGCACCCAGAATAAAACAGTGTTATATTTATTGTATGGGGTTCACAACTTTGTAATAAATGTAGAAAAGTGGGAGACTGTAGTTCCCTCCGCCTGTTGTTTCCTCCCCTATCGGCACTAGTTAACATCTGCTATCCCTTTGAAGATCCACTGTGCTAACTCCTCCGGGGAGCCTTTCTTGACTCCCTCACCTTTGGCTGAATTAGTGCTACTTTGCAGCACTGTCACAGTAGCCAGTGCTTATTTGTGTCATTTTAACAACAGCTGCTGCCATCCATCGAGGGCTCCCCTGGTGCCTGGCACTGAGCACAGGGTTTCACATTCACTCACCATTAAACTAGGAGGGAGGCTGTTAATGACCTCATTTTTCAGGCAGAGAATCTGAAGCTCAGAAAGGACATCTGCCTTACACAAGATCACACAGCTTTATGGACAGACCAAGAATTCTACTGTGTGGCTCTAGGTTGCTGAGTCCACCACACTCTGCTTAGCTAAATGCACACTCCACTTGCTAAGCAGATGAATAAATCCCCACTGGACTGTGGGCCCCTCTGGGGTTGTTGGGTCTTATTTCATTAGGCATTCCACCTTTCTGGCTTCATGGTGGCATTTACTAAATAGTTGTTGGATTGATGAGCCAGTGGCTCAAAAATGAGAGATCCATAGAACGCCCAAATATAAGCAGAAACCACGTCAGCCTCTTGGACCAGCCATGACTTGAACACCCATGCTGTTTTGCTTTTCATGACTGTGACTTCCTAGTCTATTGACTGTGATCACCTCTCCTAATGGTTGCCCATCCTGCTGAGAACAGTCCTAGTGAACTGTGACTGGAATCTCATACTCCAGAATCTTCCCTCTACTGGGGCTTGCCTTAAGGGGAGTGAGTTAGAGTGTTTGTCTCTAAGCTGGTAGGTGGTTACTCCAGCTTGTGGAAAGGAATGTCTTGGGAGTATTTCTTTGGCTTTTCTTTCTTGAGGTAATTTGCTTCAAAATGGCCATTTTGTTTACCATTGAAATAATCTTGAGTTATTTCCAATGTTTGGAATATCAACATTTGATTTGTTAATGAGGGAAAAGTCCTGCACTGAATTCTTTTCATCCCAATGCTTGAGACTAAATATAGGCTTCCCTCCTGTAGTATTTCCTCCCTTCTCTCTACCCATTCAGGCTGGGTTTTGTCCTCAATCATCCTGTTGACATTGCTCTCATCAAGGCTATAGGTACCCCTCCTTTTCAGCCTTTATCATAATTTACTTCTGGCAGCAGCAGACATGGTCAGCAGTCCCGTTTCAGGCCCACTCTTTGTTTGTCTTTGATGATGCCATGCTCTCCCAGTTTTCGAACTCTCTCTCTGAAGGGTCCTTTCTATTTAAAAGTTGTTTTTCTTCAGGGACTGGTTTTAAATATTTTTCTTAATTCTTCATTTGATTGCATTCCTTTCAGTGGTTCCAAACACAGGCCAAATGGCAAAGGTGTTAGGGCACATGTATCCAGGATCTTTTGCTGTTTCTTAGACCTGTCTGCCCACTGTCCGCCAAGCCCCAGCGCCATGTCCTTGAGCACTTCCTCTCCCTCCCCTGCACCTACACCTGTTCCTCACCCTGTGTTTCCTGTTTCCATGAATTTCACTCTTCCTTTGGTTCCTGGAAACCTGCCCAGCTTGCTTTTCTCTCCTTTTTACTTATTTACTTCTCATCAGTGATCAGTGTCAGTTGTGCTCGTTTCCCATTATCCCTGCTGCAGCCCTAGCCCAAGCCTTGCCCATTTGGTCTTCCTGACCCTTCCCTGTTCCTCCAATGCATTTTCTATACTGCAACCCTTGGAAGTGTGCTAATGTGCAAGCTTGACCACATACAGTCTTTGATGACCCCCTTCCCCCATAGATACCATAAATTTTGGCTCCTTTTAATGACTGAGAGATCTTAGGGGATCCATTCCTGCTTGATACTGTAGCCTCTTTTCAAGCTCTGCTTGGGCCCTACTAAATTTGCTTAATTTCCTCAACCTTTTTCTCTATCTTCTCACCTCCAGAAGATATTGTGTTATTAAGTAAATAACACTTCTTTCAGAAAATCTTTCCCAATTTTCCCTCCTCAATTCTCTCTGCCCTCCTCGACTAAATGGGGAAACTCCTGAATATTAGGAAAGCACTTAACCCAAAGAGAGCATTATTTCAGTGTGCTGTCATCACCTGGATTTTTGTCTGTTTTGTATTCTCTTTGGGCCAATGATAAATTCTCAGTTATATCTCCTCAGTGCACTGCATGGTACCTACAACATATTAATAGTAATAAAAAAAATTTTACATGAATGAATAAATGCACAATACATTGAAAAAGTTTTCTGAACAATCAATTTTGCAAAGAGTAGAATGGTTACCCTCCCACTTAAGAAATGGCACTACTTTGAGTTTTTCAGGGGTTTTGTTTTGTTTTAGATTTTTGTTTTTTAATTCTGTAAACACATCAAATGTTTAGCAATGCCTGGCTTTCAGGAAGTTGTTTAAAACTCTCCAGTGCCTTCCAGTTGCACATAGAATAAAATCTAAACTCTTGATCCTGGCCTACGTGACCTGGCCCATGCTTACCTTACCTTACCTAACCTCCCTGACCTCATTTCACATGGCCATCTCCTTTGCTTGCCATGCTCCGGTTCCCTGTACAGACCAAGTGTGCTCTTGCCACATGGCCTTAGCAACACCTATTCCTGCTACCTTATAATGTACTTCCCTGTTCATCACATGCCCTAACCTGCTCTGACACTTCTGACCCCCAACCATCACTCTCTACCACATCATCCTGCTTTATTTTCTTCATAACTTTCCCTCTGAAATGGTGTTGCCTTATAACTTACTCACCTGTTTGTTGTCCATCTCTCCCCCAGAACACTCTCAGTGCCAGAAAAATAAGGACCACCCTATCTCGTTTATCACAGGATTCCCAGCATCTAGGACAAGGTTTGGCTCAGAGTAGGTGCTTTATAAATATTTGTTAAGTGAATCCTTTTTAGCTTAAAAAAATAAAACTTGGTTTTTTGATGAGCCAAGAATTCATTAATCCAATGCCTGTCATTAACAAGAAAGATGTACAAGATAATTTCTTATCCATCATCAGTTACTGGCGTAGGAAATTCACATAGCAATTCAGTTTTATATACTCATCACCAATGTATTGGGTCAGAATGCCCTGCAGTTTCCTAGAAATAGAGACAAATCTTTCATTCACTCTGTTTGGTGACTTGGCCTTGCCAGAGCTTAACTGAGAATTCACTCTGTTTTAACCACTCCATTCTCAAATTAGGGGCCTATGAGAATAGATGCTTTTCATAAAACGTGAAGAAACCATTTTTTTAGGTTACGGTCCTTAGTTAATTGTAGCCCCCTCAGTTCCCCAAGTCCTGTATACGTAGGTTCACAGGCTCTTTGGAAAGCTGATCCTGCCTGTTAAGAGCTTTGACATGCCCTGTGGTCAGCTAGTTGTGTTGACTCCTTTTGAACCCAACATGTTGGCAGCAGCTTGGCTACTCTGGTTTCAGTCATTCTCCTTACACCTCATGCAATTTAAAAGTGGCAGATGAGCCAGTTTCTTCTTCCTGATAAGGCCTGTAGGGGAATTTGGACTGTTCCTTGTGGCAAAATAACCTCACAAAATTTGTGTAAACACAGTATTTGGCCCAGTACTTATAGAGATGAGAGGCAGGAGCTGGGTTGGTATAGGCTCAAAGTAAAATGCCCTGAAAGGTTTTCTGACCAGAACACTGAATTCATATATATGATCTCTTCACTGGCTGGACTTGTGGAGACTGAAGAGATAACGAGGGCAAAGCCCTTGGTGACCTGCCTTGTAAAGAGGTAAAGAGTCCTCAGTAAATGCTAAGTATTACTACTGTTAACTCATCTCAGCCACTATTCTGGAAGGATGCAAGGCCCTGGGCTTTGGCACCAACCCACTGGGAGTTTGCCCTATCCTGAGCAGTTGCAAAACACCTACAGTCTGTCATCACAGTACCTCATCTGCTGTGGAGCAACTTGCAGAATGAGTTGGCTCCAGGCAACTCATTTCTCGAGCTCTTCCCTGCCCACACTTACTGTGAGTTACCCAGAAAGCAGCAGCATCAGTGGAAATTCCCCCAGGCCACTTACCACCTCTGGGTATGGGCAGAGGCGTACAGGGAGACAGCTTCCTTCACCATCTGCTTGGTGTCCAGTGCAGATCTACAAATACCACTGCAATCCCCAAGGCTCCATAGCCACAACCCTGCATATTATAGACATCAAACAAACCTCTCTGTTTCCCTTGTAAGCAGGCAGAGACTAATGGGAGACGCTAGAAGGGACCTGAGAAGGGCTCTATTTCCTTGGTCTCACAGGAATTTTGCACAGTTCTTTGTCTCTTTCTCTCCCCATGGTAGCCACAGCATCTGAAGTTTCCTTTGCCCTGGTCAGAAAATCTGACTCTCAGGCCTCCCCAGCGGCGCAGTAGGTTGAGCGCAGTGCTGTGAAGCTGTCCACAGCCTCTGCAGCATGGGTTCAATTCCAGGCCAGCCAGGGAGCTACCCACATGGCGCAGCAGACCTCTCCTGTCCTGCCCGCTGCTCCCCTCAGCAGTGTATTTCAGCAGCTCTGCCTGTTCTGTTCCCCGCTCTGTCTCTGGTGAATCCTCTCACCCTCCCGCGCCTCTGGCCTATACCCCAGTTATTGTGTAAATAAAAAATCTTTAAAAAAAAAAAAAGAAAGAAAATCTGATTCTCGAATATGGCGATAAGGCATTCAGGTTTTGAAAGTTTGCGGGAGGGAAAAGGGTTAAAGGAAAACTGTGTGTTGGGTGCACATGCTGACGGTCTGAATATTACATTATCTATTTCAACAAATAAACCTCAGATCAGATCAGTCTGTCACATACAGAGACAACATTGATCTTTCAGGAGGAGTTGGCCAAATCCAAAATGCCAGCTGTCTCTTCCTGCCCATTGGTGGGGAGAGAATGCCTCTTTTTAACTAGCTGAAAAACTCATTACCAATATGAGAATCTCCAACCCAAACTAATTTATTATTGTTTATCCTTTTGTCTCTCCTTAAAAACAAATAAAATGATTAAGGAGCATTCCCCTTCCAATCTACAAAGGTTATAAAAGGACATTGTACCTGACATTGTCTCCAGAGCCCCAGCTAGAGGAGATATCTGCATGTGTGTTTGTGCTCAGCATGTGTGTTCCTACTATATATAAGCTCATTCATGCCCTTGATGGATTGAAGGAAGCCAGTAATTCTCAATTCAGGAGAAGAGGCTACTGGAGAACAAACCAACCCTCCCTTCTCTCACCAGCCCCCTTGTTCTGAAACACTGCACCGGTTCACAGCAGTCTCCCCTTAGAGATCCTGTTTATTTTGGAGGAATGATTTGAACCAAGATTGGATCTGCCCCATTTGTGTCTTAGTTATTTCAATTGGCTCATTTGGCAGAAGAGGCAAAATCCATATATACCCAAGAGGAGGAGAAGGAGAGACATTTGTGAGGTGAAATCGCTCTGGTGTGTGTGGGAGGGGAAGGTGGGGGGGGTACAAATCAGCACTACCTTTCTTGGGAGCAAAGTAGAAATATGGGTGAGAAGCCTCAAGATATGTTTACCCATTGCTTCAGCAATTGCATTTCTTGTGTTTATCATAAAGAAATAATCAGAAATGTATGCAAAGGTAGGTGGATGGATGTTTATCTCAGTATTATCTACAATAGCAAAAAAGGAAATTAAATACCCAGCAATGGTGATGCTTTTGTAAGTATCACACAGCCATGGATGCAATGATTAAAAATTATCTTTCTGATAAGTGCTTATCGACTGGGGAATATTTTCATAATTAACTACCTTTGGAAAAACAGAATAAAAGGGATGGAAATTATGATACTGTTTAATGCACAAAACAAAATGTATATGGAAGTATATATACATAGAGAAAAGTTCTAGACCATGATCAGCTTGTTAACAGTGGTACCTCAGGGTAGAAGTGTTGGTGGTTGGTTTGTTTAGTTTTGGTTTTTTATTGATTTTTTTGTTTCTTTTTTCTACTTTGTTTCTTTTTTCTACTTTGAGCACAAATTATTTTTATAACTAGAAACAGAAACAATGTTTTTTTCTGTATTTTGAATAATAATTTCACATAAAAAAGCTATCTTGTGGAGCACGCAACCCCCCTTTTAGTAAAAAAAAACAAAAGAGGATGGGAGAGGAGCAGAGAAAGTAATCTGGCTTTGAATATTTGAATTAAGTAGAGCCCTGGACTCCTTCCTGGCTAACTTTGCTTAGGAAAGGCTGCAACTTGGCTGCACGGACCCTAGGTTATTCCTTTCCTTACCTCTGCTAGTTTATCAAACTCAATAAGTATCAGTAGTTGCTGTTCCACTGGGGTTACTTTCTATGTGCCATACGTGCTACCCGGCCCTGTGTGTTTGTTGACTATGTGCTCCTCAAAAATGTCCTTTGCAGGAACATTTTCCCTGGTTTTTAAATGAGGAGAGCAAGACGGAAGGAATTATAATGATTCCACCCTCGCTCCACCTGCCTCCAGGGCCCTGTGCTTCCCACTCAATCTTGGCCTCTCTGCAGGATGTTTCTCAAGAAGTCTTCTTTAGGCCTGTCTTCTCAAAGGAGCCTCTCCTGTTTTAGCTATTGACAGAGGTGAAGACAGGGAAAAGGGAAATTAAATTTGAGAGACCTGTGGCTTAGAATAAAAAGAACGGAGGGTAGAACTGCTATGTCCCCCCTCATGCCTCTCCCCAAATTTAACCATTCTTTGATAGATAATGGCCAAAAATCCAATCCAGGCTACCTGATCCACTTAATTATGGCAACTCTTTGCTTCTGACTTTGCAGAGTATTATAAAATGAACCATCCCATTCCTGACAACATTTGTATGAAACTTGTGTTGTGCTGCTTTTAACAACCTGGAACCATCTTTGGAGAAAGTACTACCCTACGAATTTATTCCCCACCCTTCATCTCCACGTCAGCTTGTCCATGTCACAGTAGCACCCCACAATTCAGATCCTCTCCTCTAGTGCCTCCAGAATGAATGTGGGCTGGTGGGTAGTGCCTGTCTTCCTGTTTGCCTAGGTCCATTTTATGTAACATCAAGCCTTCCCATGACAACACCTTCTCTTTTAGAGTCAGTGAAAAAACAGGTATCTCCCATTGTCCTGTCATGGAAAAAAAAAATAAAAAGAGTCTGGGGCTTAGTTATGTCCATAAATAAGCCAGAACTCATTATTGACACCTCCACGTGAATGGGAAATTCTGAGCTTTGGGCACAGATTATTTGCTACCTGCAAACCTATTTGCCACTGGTTGTACAACCTGAGCACCTATGAACTCACCTCTGTTTTTTTTTCCACTGGGGACTTTGTTGTGCAGTCACAAGTAACTTGGTTGTGCTAATCCTAAACTGAATGCCCTAGAACTTGAGACAAAATATTTTCTCTCTCTTTTCTTCTGGTTAGGTGATGGTACAGTTTTCTCTTCACTTTAACATCTCTTTGGATCCGTGCCTAAGGATTTATAGATGTATGCAAATACTGAGTCTTCAAGTCCACTTTTCATTTTAGAATCTAGAGCCACTTTTTTCAGGATAAGTCAAGTGTTTCCTAATCATAGTAGCTGCCATTTGGTAATACTGCGTACCAGTCTTAAATGTTTTAGTATATTTGATGTATACTTGATGTATACTTATCTTATACCAGTCCTGTTAGGTTAAATATTATTAATTATCCCCATTTTAAGCATGTGAAGAAAATAAGGGACACAGAAGTTAAGTAAGCTGCCCAGGGTCATGCAGTATTGCAGAACTAGCATTTAAACCATTATTGCAGGACTCTCTGGCCCCAAACTCCTGCACTTCACTGTTAATTTAGCATTCTTAAGAATATTGTTTTCATTTGGAAGTCTATTTATCAAATATGACAGGTATTCTCTCAGACAGCCCATGAAAGTGCAAACCATTTTTGCTTTATATTTTTTACTTAATGCATATTTATGAAATCTTAGAACTGGGATTTTACCTGTTTGAACAGGTTCTTGGGTACTTCAAGCAAATTCCCTTCAAGAAGGCTGCTTTGTTTGTATCAGGCATTTTCAGGCCCCATCTCTGACAGTTTGGAAAGGCAGTGGGCTGGACTCTTTTTTATTTTTTTTAATTCTCTAAACTTTCATTTACTAGTTTTTTTTTTTAATTTTTTACATCATTGTTCAGTTCAAAACAATATTTGCTTCCCTCTACCCCCTTAGGTGTAGTCCCCATAGAGTTTCATTCCCCAATGCACCTGTGCACCATCACCTCAGTCCCCTGTGCTCCTCCCTCCCTCCCTCTGATCCCTCTCCCTCCTCCTCCCCTGCAGGATGTCTCTGATTTATAATTGTCTGTTTTTGCTTTGTTGTGCTTTGTACTGTTAATTATTTTTTCTTTTACACTGATGTCTTATTTGGTTCCCCTATATTCCTGCTATAAGTGAAACCATCCGATATTTTTCTCTTTCCTTCTGGCTTATTTCACTGAGCATAATTCCTTCTAGCTCCATCCACGTTGCTGCGAATGGCATGAGTTTATCTTTTTTGATTGCTGAATAATATTCCACTGTGTATAAATATAAATACACATCTTCTTGATCCAGTCATCTCTTTTGGGGCATTTGGGTTGTTTCCAGGTTTTACCCATTGTAAATAGTATTGCAGTAAACATAGGGGTACAGGTGTTCTTTTGAATCAATGTTTTTGTGTCCTTTGGCTTGATCCCTAGGAGTGGAATTGCCAGGTCGTATGGTAGCTCCATTTTTAGTAGACTGAGGAACCTCCAGACAGCTTTCTATAGTGGCTGGACCAGTTTGCACTCCCACCAGCAATGTAGGAGAGTTCCTTTTTCACCACATCCTCGCCAGCATTTGTTGTTGCTTGTTTTTTTGATATGTGCCATTCTTACTGGTGTAAGGAGGTATCTCAATGTGGTTTTGATTTGCATTTCCCTGATGATAAGGGATTTGAACATTTTTTCATATGCCCAGTGGCCATTTGCATTTCCTCTTTGGAGAAATGTCTTTTAAGTTCTTCTTGACTGGAATGTTTACTTTGTTTTTGTTGAGTCTTGTGAGTTCTTTGTATATCTTTGTGATCAGTCCCTTATCAGTTGACTGAAGTGCAAAGATTTTTTTCCCAATCTGTGGGGTGTCTCTTTGTTTTGGTTAATATCTCTTTTGCTGTACAGAAGCTTTACAGGCTGGACTCTTAACCTCTGATCAGAGCCACCAACTTTCAAAGCCTGGAAGGCCGGGCAGTCAGCACAGGTGGTCAGGAGAGCCCAAGTTCTGGAGGCTGCTGTGGTTCCATCCCAGCACCATCACTTTCTGGCTCTTAGAAAATTCCTCAGCCTCTCAAACTTTCAGTTTACCCCTCTTCAAAGGAAGAGCTGCCCTCTCAGGGTTACTGGGACAAGTCAGGGACAAAGTACATGCCAGGGACAGAGCCTGGCATGTACTGGACACTCTCTACTAGTGGAAACATATTTTGAGCTTTGTGCTGTTACTGCATCTTGTCTCATAGGCAGTGGATGCTCACTCATTTTGCCTTTGACACTGACTGTCCTTTTCCTCCGGTAAGGATGACCATAGCCCCCTTAATTTAAAACCCCCAAATTACAAATGACAACACTCCAGTGGAAGTACAACTATCCCCATCTACTTTAGCTTAGATCCCTCTCTTCTCAGAACCCTGTCAGTTCTTTTGATCAAATCACAGATTAACACTAGAAGTTTACATGTTTGCTGAGCCAAAAATAATAAAATCCATGAGAATAAATCAGTTTTAAGAGAATAAAGTAACTATGAAGTTATTTTGCTACTGAGCCTCCAGTGTGTTCACATTTCCCCATGACTTCTGGTACTGACACAGAACACTAAAGATGAAGGCACCGTGCTTCCCATCTTAGCTTCTTACCAAAACCTCAGGACTTGGGGTGGGTAAAGCAGAGACAGCATTTTAAAAATGCAAATTTTTAGATCTGAACACAGCCAAAACCCTTCAGTTGCTTAGTTGTGTAAGGATTTTTCATATTGGAAAATATGTTATTTTCTTTAATTTTTGTTATTTGCTAAATTATCAATTACAGAATTCTTCTCTGGGCAGGAATCTCTTTTCCTTTCTATGGTTTCCTGGAGAAATATCAGAAAGATGAAGAACATGTGGAGTACCATTTTATCACCATAAGCCAGAACGACAGTAAGAAGGAAGAATTTAACAGACATGGTGGGGCATTGGGATGGCATTGTGGAAGGCTCACTCAGATGGTGGGTTTAAATTAGGACTGATAGCTTCTAAAGGTAACTGAACAGGCTTGTAGTCCTATTACAGTGTACACCTTTATAGGTGAATTAGCGTAATTATATTGACAGTGAGTGAGTAGAGCTTCAGAAATGTTATACCACAGGTAGTGAAAGTCAGAGTGATCTATAAAAGAAGAGGTATAATAACTAGAGTATCTAACCACGTGTCTTGTCTCATAGAGAATTGGGAGATGTTCAAACTCACACAAAGGAAGTCTCCAGACGTAATGTTTGTTTACTTGGCTTATATAATTCCTTTCTTCTGAAAAGGAGCAAGCAACATACTTTTTTAGGGCTCATAGAGACTTCATTGAAGAAGCAAGCATTTGTTTCCCAAAACAGAATGACTTTTTAGCTTTACCAGGAAACAATTTCTTGCAGGAAAAGTATGTTTTGCTGTTACCAGCCACTACTGGGAATTCTGTTACAGCCAGGCCAGTACTTATTTCTGATCTTCTTTTGATTCTTTCCTTCAAAATATGACCCTTTCCATTAAGTTTACACAGTATTCTGGGAAAAGCCTCTATGATTAAGCCAAGAGATTGTGAGGGAACTTAGGAGGAAATGGAACTTGGTTTTTGTTCTAATCCCAAATGGTTAAAATAAAAAGATATACCTGTTTAAGGAATGAACCCTAAGCACTCTACTTTGTTGAGGTTTGGCTCAGATGATATTCCTGAAAGAAGCCAGCCCCATCCACAAAATCCAAATTACCCCCACCATCCTTCCCTCTTTCTTTTACACTGCCCTGATTTTTCATAGGTCCTAATACCCATAGGTCCTAATACCCATCAGAAATTATTTTACTTGGTTGTTCGCTTGTTTATTGTCAGCTCCATACAAAACAGTGTTTCCTAAACTATTTTGATTACTTACATGAATGGATATATCAGATATCAAAATATTTGGGTCATGTGTCTCTGATAATTATTTCTTGTTACTTATGAAGTATATGCCTACTTTACAAATTGTTATGTATATCAGACAACCTATAAAAACATAAATCTTCTAAGGATGAGACAAAAGCATGCAAATAGAAGTTTTGATATTTTTTCCTCCACCCAGCCAGTGTTTTCTCACACCCTGCATTGAATTTGAACTGGAACAAGTACCATAAACTTGAATGTAAGCTGCTGGAGAGCATTTTCTGCCATGTTTCCCCAGTGCTACAACAGCACTTGCCATGTTATAGATGTGCAATGAATATTTGTTCAGTAAGTATTTATTATTGAGTAACAACTCAATTGAAGATTATTATTGAGTAACAAACAAGTCTAGGGCACAATTCACTCAGTCAGTCTCTGAGTAACTGAGGTTTTTGTTGCATCTTTGCAGGGGAAGAGTAGAAAGCCCTGGTTTTAGGGTCAGAGTGCCTTTCTAATACAATATGTGCTGAATAAGGGATTTACTGTAATCATTCAAAACTTCACCAAGAGGTAATTACAACTTCCTTGATAAGAGCAGAGCTCAGGCAGACAGACAGGTGGTTTCTGGTTTCCCTTATAACAGATGGCACAAATGGACCAGCTTCTGAGGCTTTTTGAGGAAAGTTGCTCACAAACAGCCTCAACTATATTTTATTTTATGTCTGCCAACACATGCTTGCTTTATAAGTAAAGGGAGAAGACCTCATTAGAATGAGAGCAAGAGCACATGAATGAACAACGCGGCACAGGCAGGGAGTCTCCAGTTTGCCTGCACAGCAGACAAAATATGTCTAGAACACAAGAAAGAGAGAGGCGCTGTGCCCCATGGAGCAGGATATGCTTAGAGGTTACTAGAATGCCACTTTGGTGATCTTTTCCTTCTAGGTACCATCAAAGGTATTTTTTTTCCTGGCACAATGAACTATGCATCTCCTTCTGTGAATTGAAAACTCATATTTTTATGAAAAATCAAAATTAGTTTGATTTCAAGATGAAAAAAAAAACATAAATACCATAGTGGCTAAATTTTTGGCTAGTTTCAAATCCCAATCTCATTCGCTAGGCAAAAATACAAAATCTTCTGTTTTCTTATCTGAAAAGTGGGAATAGTAGCTGTCTACAAAAATTAAAGAAAGTGACCCCTTCCAAAGGTTGGGAGAATACCTGGCACGTAGTAATTATTGAATAATTTTACCATGATTTATTACCAACATCATTTCACCATCCCTTTGAAAGCTATTGGCCCTCTATAAATTGTGACGTTGAGGTGCAAGAAAGAGGTAGTCTTTTAAGAAATCAGAGTTACTTTTTTGTTTAGTAGAAGTTAATTATTGATGTGAAAAACAGGTGATTAGTTAGATCACTAGTGAGATTGGATAGTATGAGTATGAAATGATTATTCCCCTTCCCTGCAAAGTGACATAATCTTCCTTTCTGGGAAGTCCAACAAGAAATAAATCTGAGTATTCCGTGCATTTTCAGACATCCTCTAGTTTTATATGCACTGCCTTTTTCAAGCCAACATCTACTGGCTTCACTCAATTCCTTCTCCAATCTAAAAAAGTTAAAAATAGATCATTAACCTGCTAGTTACAGATGTTTTTGTGAATAGTAGAATTAATGGAAAATATTTTCATGATGTTTACCTCATTTTACGTATATAAATTTGATTCACAGCAGGCTAACATAATGGAAGTCAAGTTCATTAATAATCCTTATTTTACCAAAGGGGAAACCTAGAGATACAGAGAGGTTAAGCTACTTGTCCAAAGTTATAAAGCAAGTAAATAATGAAGCCAAGATTTGAATCTAGGCAGTCTGCTTCTCAAATTCTTACTCTGAACAGTTATACTACACTGCCCTTCTACGTCCTATAATAGGAGAGCTATCCTTTGTATATACACAAGTTTTGCATATTAGGAGACAATAAGGTTAGAGCTTTAAAGTCTGATAGACCTGGATTCTAATGTTTGCTCTGATTCTGTAAAGGCAAATTTGTAGGGCAGAGAACAAGTCAGGGGTCCGGTGGGGGAAAGATTTGAATACAAAAGGGTAACAAGGGTAATGGAGACAATTCTGTGTTGTGAGACTTTGATGGTGGATATGGCTCTACACATTTGTCAAACCCATATAACTGAATACTAGAAAGAATGAATTATTTTGTATGCAAATTGAAAATTAAAATTTCAAAGGCATAGGAGTTCTGATGATAACCAAATAAGAAGGAAGGCAAATTTTCTCTCTAAAAACCAAGAAAAAACTGGACAGAATTGAAAAAAACCATTTCAGCCAAAGATATACAAGCTGTGAAGCGCTTATGCTTTTAAAAACCATTTAATTTCAGGTAAGAACATTGGGGGCTTTCGGGCCTGGCTGTTGTCAACCCTTTTCCCCTCCTGGATCAGGGCAGATGTTTGCCAGAGTGGGGCAGGCTATGAAGACAGCAGCCTTACTGCCATCCCTAAAAGAAACTCACTCAATTTGGCGAGTGGCAAGTGGCAAGTAGTAGAAATGCCAAGTTGGGCAGCTGGCAAGCATAGAAGATCAATGACTCTACTTAGCTATTCTTGGATTTTAGTTGGAGCAAACATACATATTTCTAACTAGGTCTGCATACAATCACAGCAGAAATTGGAGAGGGTCACAAACCTGAGGTTATGTGCATGTATAGAGGAGATATGAAATGGCCCAGCAGAAAGTAAAAGCCAGGTCAGTCTTGAAAATAGCCTGAATGTTACACGTGCACCCCTTCTCACACAAAGCTCCATTAACAGAGGACAGAAGACATACTGGCCTCAGGTCTTTGACAATCTCTGCCTAGTCATTGACTGGTGAGTAGGCTACACAAATATGTAGGGACAAACTTATGAGTCTATACCTTAAAATGAAAATAGAAATTTTAAAGAAAAAACAATAGAGACATCAGTGTTCACAAAGTCAGTAGAGCCACATAACTCAGTTTAGCAAGGCACTTTATTAAACAAACAAGCAACAAAGACAATGGCCTCTAATGGTTTAGAGGAAAAATCTATATCCAGCGTTGTTATAATATATTATCTAAAGTAACCTCTTCCCAACAACAAAATTATAAAACATACATAGAAAAGGTGACCCTTATGCAGAGGGAGAAATAGTAGCCACCTCTAGACCTCCCCTGATAATAAATTTTGCAGAGGTAGTCTTTAAAACAGCTATTATAAGTAGATGCTAAAGAAACTAAAAGAAGTCAGATTTAAAGAATTAAAGGAAAGCATGATGACAATGAAACAACAAATAGAGACTGTCAATAAAGAGAAATGACAATAAAGAATAAAAAGGAAAACATGGACTTGAAAAGTACAGCTAACTTACATAAAAAATTTTACTAGATGAACTCAACACATTTGGGAGGGCAGAAGAAAGAATTAGTGTACTTGAAGATAGTAAAAGAAATTAGTTATTCTGAAGAACAAAGGGAAAATAGCAATTGAAGAAAAATGAAGTGAGCCTGACTCACCAAATGGACATCATCAAGCATTCCAGCATATGTGTAATGGGAGTCTCAAAAGGAGAGAATTGACAGAAATAACAGTCGAAATAATGGCCAGGGAAAATCCATATTTAATTTTAGAAATAGTCTTAAGAATACTAAATAAGATAATAGAAAAATCCACGCAGACATTTTATAGTCAAACTTTTGAAAAAGTCTTGAAAGGGCTAATAATAAAAGATGTTGCAGGGGAGTAGAAGGCCTCTTAGTGGGAGGCTATCAAACAAAGCACAATAAACAAGGGTATGGTTGTTAAATAGCTGACTTCTCCATTGAAGGTTTCTGGAGATTTGGTTGGTCATATCTTCCTGGTATAAGAGGAGGAAACACTCTTGTAAGTGGAGATTTTCTATAAATGAAATGTCACTTACAAAAAAAAAATAACTTTATTGGATTTTCAGAACTATTCCTTTGTCTGCTTTTTCTTAAAAATAATCAACTCAAAATAATCCTTATGCCAAAGTGGCATAATTTGGGATGACAAATACTCTCCCCTTTAATTTAACCTTTGAAACTTCCGCCAAGAAGTTTCACAGTCTAGAAGCTAGTGGATAGCTTTCTCCAAACCTCATTAAACCAGTTTCTTAGTCATGAGAATAGGTCACTTCCATTAAAATGTTGCATCTCATTTGAGGAGGCAGTGATGCAGGTGAGCTCCCAAGTTAGCCATCTATTGTTTGAACAATCAACTATTAGATAAGAGGTATTTCTGTGGAAACAAAAGAAAGAGATTGAAGATTTGGAATGAATTATAAATTTGTTTCTGAGACCTAAGGGCACCCAATTGAGAAGATTTCTAGATATTAGACTGAAAACATCTTTTGCGGTTGAATGTCTTTGATATAATGTAATGGCTTAATAATAATGAGGTTTTTATTATTTAGGGTGGACTAAAGTAGATACTTATGTTTTAAGGCATTGACTTAAAGGAAATACTACAATATTATATGTTAGAGATATGTATGATCAACTGATATGACAAAAGATTTGAGACCAGGACACAAATTCCTAAGATTCGCCAACACTACTGAATAATCAGGAGAAAGGACAAAGCCAGCAAGTGACTGAACTTGAATAGTGAAACACAGGGGTCCAACAAAGTAAAGATCACCATGCCTGCCTCCCTGTCCACCAGGAACAAAATGTCTGAAACACACCTTCAGTCCCATTTGTCAGACATCACCTTTCTAGGAAAACAGACACATGGCTATATGTGAAGAAGTCATGACAACACTAGAGAGTGTTCAGTTTTATTATATCAGATCATTCTGATTCAGAAATGTCTGATTTCCCTGGCTACAAGAAGTTTTATCGTTGGCTTCTGTTGATCCATGTTTCCTTGCCTTTTTCTATTTACTTTGAATATGGGAATCTTTTTTTTTTTTTTAACTCAGCAATTGGATATTTTCAATCCCAAAAAAACTTACTAAATATTCATAATATGCAAGAGATGCAGGAGGAGTAACATAGCTATAATACAAGCTAGGGCCAAGACCAGAAGAGAAATACAGAGCCTTAATTCAGAGGCAAAAGGTAAAACGACGTTGTGATATCACAGAAGCCCCCAGGTAGCAGTTCACATTGGAAACAAATATGGATGAGCTATGGTTAGGAGCAATGGAAGAGACATTACAGGTTGGAAAAACAGCACCAAGAGGAACATGGCAATAGAAAATTTAAAGCATTGTCATGGCATAAGTAAACCAGTTTGATTAGAACAGGGGTTGGATAACTACAGGCATCTAACCAGCTGCCTGTTTGTTTTTGTTTCATGGTTCAGGACATAAGAATGGTTTTTATAATGTTTAATTGTTACATTTTACTTAGCCCTATGAGTAACTACATAATACCTTCGATTTTGCCTCTTGGTCTGCAAAGGGCCCCTTTAAGATAGTTTGCTGACCTGGAGAGCACTGCGAACATGAAGACAAATGCAAGCACTAAAAAAGTATTGGGGCTATATTGCGAAAGAGCTTCATATGACAGAAACCCAACTAGTGTTAGTAAAAAAAAATTGAAAGTTTTATAAGTTTGCAATTTTGGAAGACCCAGGGTACATCTAAGCTTGAGCACAGTTGGATCCAGGAGCCCAAATTATTATTTTGCTTGACTCTTCTTCCTTCTTTTTTCTCTTATTTTCATTTTTTTAAAAGATTTATTTATTTATGCACACAAGAGCTGGGGTACAGGCCAGAGATGTAGAGGGGTGAGAGGAGTCACTAGAGACAGTGGGGAATAGAACAGGCAGACTGAAATACACTGCTGAGGGGAGCAGCAGGTGAGACAGGAGAGGTCTGCTGCACCATGTAGGTTGCTCCCTGGCCGACTGGGAATTGAACTTGTACTGCAGAGGCTGTGGATTGCTTCATAGTGCTGTGCTTAACCCCTTGCGCCACCAGGGAGGCCCTCTCTTATTTTTAAATCTTCATTTTTAGGTAGATGTTTGCCATGTAATGGGAAAAATGATCTCTGGTCACCCACAGCCAGTATTTTAGGTTTTCTATCCAAGAGGAAGAGCATTCAGATATTAGGCCCCATGAATGAGCTGTAATCAGGTACACGTCCAGGGCCTCCCTGGTGGCTCAAGGGGTTAAGAACAGCACTACGAAGCAATCTGCAGCCTCTGCAGCACAAGTTGGATCTCTGGCCAGCCAGGGAGCAACCCACATGGTGCAGCAGACCTCTCCTGACTCATTCGCTGCTCCCCTCAGCAGTGTACTTGGGTCAATCCGCCTGTTCTATTCCCCACTCTGTCTCTGGTGAATCCTCTCACCCCCCACATCTCTGGCCTGTACCTCAGCTTTTATATGCATAAATAAATAAATCTTTAAAAAAAATCAGGTACATGTCCATTCTTGACCCCAACACTGTGACAAGGAAAGGGGGTGCTCTGACTGGACAGCCTGGATCACAAGCTTGCTCTTCAATGAAATCAGTGGTTCTCTGCACCTACCTGTATCATTTAGGGTAGAAAATAAATCCAAATGATTCAGAAGAGTGGAAAACTAATTGGCAAGAATGTACTGTAACTATATATCCCAGTATGCCAAGGTAAGGAATTTATTCTACATTCAGTAGGTAATAGGGAGTTTTTGAACAGGGAAATGCTATTGATTAAACCACATTCAATAAATATTTATTAACATATGCTTTTAGGAGATTCATATAGTTATGATGTGCATTAGGATGGATGGGAATGGTAAAAGGTAGAGAACCCAGACTACAGATACTTACAATAGTGTAGCTGAGAAGACCTTGGTCTTCATTAGACGTAATGGGGAGGTACTGAGTAGTTTAAGCAGATAAATGACATGATCAGGTTAACATTTTAAAGTAATCACCAAGATTGTTAAGCTAGGCATCTTGAAAATCTTTTCACTCAGAATTTGCTTAGCAACTAATAGATTGTCCAGAGTAAATTTAGATCCACCTCGGATTTTTTTAAAAAATAGAAATTTTAATTTTGTGAGATCAGAATTAATAATGTTTTGCTGCATCTATTTTCATTGACTTCTCAGTGGGTGTTTGGTTTTGGAATACAAGAACTAGAAGAAAATATAAAAGAACTAGAAGAGAATATAAAAATCATTTTCCTTCAGATTGTTTTTATTCACAAATGTTGAAGCTCCTTTTTTTTTTTCCCAGTGGAAAGGGTGACTTTGCTGGAAAATCACCTGAAGTTTTTTCCAGTCGAGTCAATAAGCTTTTCAGAATCAAATGAACTAGGGGTGAAACTCACTATGAAGCCCAATGAGATTGCATTCCTTCAGAGCAGCCTGAGCTGAGTATTGTAGGCGGTGAGCATGGTCACAGGAAGAATGCCATTTGTGCATGGTCACAATGAAGGTGCGAGGCCAGTCATGGGAGGTGAAGATAGAGCAGAGAAGATGTTTGAGTAGGTTGAAGTCAAGCCAGAAACAGTTTTCCACATGTTTAGACTATTGTATAAACATTCAAATTAGAGGAAAGTTAACTATTTGCTTGGGGGTGGGGGGAGCAGTAAAGTTAGAGATTGTTGGCCTTTTCATCCAAGTTCATCTCTCCTTATCTCTCTGCCTCATATGTCTCCCATGATATCCGGACCAAGTTTTCTATGGTTGTAGGAGTTTAACTTAATCATCCTGAATATTATCTTTAGCAAAAGTCCTTTTTCTACTGCTGAGAAATCTGAACACGGTGACATGTTTTAGGCTCCTTATTCAAAGAATCCCCTTTCCTAGGGTTACTTTTAAGCTTGGGCCACCACTAATTTTAGATACTCCTTTGTTTTCAGCAGTAGACATTTAGATTCTTATTAAATCCCTCCCTCTCTTTTTCCTCCCCCTAGTCCAAACAGGAAATATTCCCTGAAAGCAGAGTGAATAGGAAAGTATTCCAGGTGGCCAATGACTTTCAGCCAGTGTGGTTCGCATGTTGTCCAGCTTACTCAGAATGTGACACTGGAGATGTCCTCCTCGATTTCCCCATGTCCAGGTGAAAGGAAGAAACCAGTGATTTGCGGTATAACTATATCTCTCCCCTCCCTCCCCCCAAGATAAGAAGTCTCTAGAGAAGTTAGCATAATTATTCAGTGAAAAGAGCAGGATGGAAAAATCAGTCCTTGCACATGGAAGGTGCTCAATAAATATTTGATGATTGTATTTGACCTAAAAAAAACAGAAACAATACAAACAGTTTAGAGATGCCAACTGTATTATGTAATCTAAACCATGGGTTAGTGCAACAAAGACTGAAATGTCATTTTGCCCCTTTTAAACATCCCTCTTCTAGAGAGTAAAATTAGCCTTTCATATGATTTTGATTTTGCTATTAACATTTACTATTTTTTTGGTTTATAAATGTCACATTTTAGTAGTACCAAGAACAAGAAATTACTTTTAATCTTATCACCCAAAGAATACTGTTAATATGTTGACATACCTTCTGACCTAACATATATTTTACGATAGACATGCACATATTTTTAATATATAGAAAATTGTATGAAATATAAACATACCACATAATCACCACTGAGGTTAAGTATAGTTAGCACCCCAGAAGAGCCTGCATCTCTTGCTTTCTCCTTAGAGGTAACCATTAATCTCATGTTTACAGTAGTAAATTCCTTGTTTATATTTGTATTTTTACTTCTTAAATACAGATTCTTATTTGCAGTAGTTATAGTCTATACACTGGAATTAATGAATATTGAACTATTTTTCCTAGAGAAAATGCACAAAGTTTTGTCAGCTGATAACCATATTACCTTGTGTATGTGTTTCTGTTTAAAGACACCTTATGTAATATTATTATTGATTCATTAACATTGATCTCACAAACAGCAGTGCAGCAGATCTACCTGGACGCAGCTCATGATGCACTTATTTTCTCCATGAGGCATATCACTGCTGCCTTGCACTGAGAAACATTAGAGAGCTGCAGCAAGAAGACAGCTCAGGTGACTCAGGGTGACTCAAGTTTTCATCACCCTGCATGTGTCCACAAATGGCTGTGAAAGCACCAAAAGTATTGATTGTGGGTTACAAAAAATTTTAGCAAGTAGGTGAATTTGCAAATACAGACTCTAAAATAATAAAGATCAACTGTATGCATCCCTAAGCTACAATCCTTTTTGATTGATAATTTTTATTTTGGCTTCTTTTGCTCAATGGTTTGAAGAATCATTTGTGTAGTAGTAATTCATTTATTTTCATCGTAGTAGAGTGCATGGTAGTATTAATATACTGAAATTATTTCTCTGTTCTACTTTGCTGCAACTTCTGGGCTGTTTCTAAAAGGTTTTGCTTTTGCAAGTAATTTGCTCTGCACATTCTCATACATCTCTTCGAAGACACACCTATACACCTTGCTAGGATACATGTCTGGGAAGGCAATGCTGGTTCCCAGAGAATGAGATCTGCACCTTCACTAGGTGATGCCAGCTGTTGTCCAAAGTGGGTGTAGCAGTGTGCAACCCTCCTCCAGTGAAGTGTAAGAGTTCCAGATATTCTGTATCTTCTAAATACATGGTACATGGTCAGCTATTTTGCCATTTTAGTAGGTGTCCTCACTTTGGTTTTATTTTATTTTATTTTTTTTTATAAATTTTATTGTTATATTCCCCATACAATTGCAGCCCCCCCATTCTGACCCCAATCCCTCCCCTCCCGCCCCCGCCCCCCTAAAAGTGTCTCTGGTTCATAGTTTTTTGTTGATTTTGATTTTCACTTTCTTATATTCATTTTCCTGGTCCCTTATTTAAGTTTTCTAGATTCCTGCTATGAGTGAGACCATCCGGTATTTTTCTTTTTCTTTTTGGCTTATTTCGCTGAGCATGATCCCTTCCAGCGCCATCCATGTTGCTGCAAATTGCATGTGTTTATCTTTTTTGAATGCTGAGTAATATTCCATGGTGTATATGTACCACATCTTCTTGATCCAGTCATCTATTTTTGGGCATTTGGGTTGTTTCCAAAGCTTAGCTATTGTAAACAGTGCTGCTATAAACATAGGGGTGCAGGTGCTCTTTGGAATTGATGTTTCTGTGTCCTTTGGGTAAATACCTAGGAGTGGAATTGCTGGATCATATGGAAGCTCTATGTTTAGTAGGTCCAGAAATCTCCACACAGCTTTCCACAGTGGTTGGACCAGTTTGCACTCCCACCAACAGTGCAGAAGAGTTCCCTTTTCTCCACACCCTCGCCAACATTTGTTGTTGCTAGTTTTTTTAAAATGTGCCATTCTCACTGGTGTAAGATGGTATCTCATGGTAGTTTTGATTTGCATTTCCTTGATTACAAGTGATGTTGAACATTTTTTCATATGCCTGTTGGCCATTTGCATTTCCTCTTCAGAGAAGTTTCTTTTTAGCTCTTCTGCCCATTTTTTGACTGGATTATTTTCTTTGTTGTTGTTGAGTCTCATCAGCTCTTTGCAGATTTTTGTGATCAGTCCTTTATCATTAGTGTTGGGTGCAAAAATGTTCTCCCAGTCGGTGGGGTTTCTCTTTGTTTTTGTTATTGTCTCTTTTGCTGTGCAAAAGCTCTTTAATTTGATGTAGTCCCAGCTGTTTATCTTTGCCTTCACTATCACTGCTTTGGGTGATGTGTCTGTAAAGATGTCTTTGATGTGCAAATCACGTAGTGTTTTGCCTATATTTCCTTCTATATATTTTATGGTTTCAGGTCTTATGTCTAGTTCTTTAATCCATTTTGAGTTGATTTTTGTGTATGGTGTGAGGTAGTGGTCAAGCTTCATTCTTTTGCATGTAGCGACCCAGTTTTCCCAGCACCATTTATTGAACAAACTTTCTTTGCTCCAATGCATATTCTTTGCTCCTTTGTCAAAGATTAGTTGACCATAAATCTGTGGGTTTATTTCTGGATTTTCTATTCGATTCCATTGGTCTGTATGTCTGTTCTTGTTCCAATACCATGCAGTTTTGATGATTATGGCTTTGTAGTATAGTTTGAAGTCTGGGAGTGTGATGCCTCCATTCCCTTCTTTTTTTTTCAGGAGAGCTTTGGCTATTCGGGGTTTTTTGTGATTCCATATGAATTTCATCAATAATTGTTCTATTTCTTTGAAGAATGACATTGAAATTTTGATTGGAATAGCATTGAATCTGTATATTGCTTTTGGAAGGATGGCCATTTTAATAATGTTTATTCTTCCAATCCATGAGCAGGGGATGTCTCTCCATTTCTTTGTGTCTTCTTCTATTTCTTTTAACAGTGTTTTATAGTTTTCTTTGTATAGGTCCTTTACCTCTTTTGTTAGATTTATTCCCAAATATTTGATTTTTTTTGTTTCAATAACAAAAGGGATGGTTTTTTTGATTTCTTCTTCTTCAGATTTATTGTTAGTGTATAGGAAGGCTTCTGACTTTTGCATGTTGATTTTGTATCCTGCCACTTTGCTGAACTGATTGATGAGTTGAATTAGCTTTTCTGTGGAGTTTTTGGGGTTCTCTATGTATAATATCATATCGTCTGCAAATAGTGATAGTTTGACTTCTTCTTTTCCTATTTGGATTCCTTGGATGTCTTTCTCTTGTCTTATTGCCCTGGCTAGGACTTCCAGTATTATATTGAAAAGCAGTGGTGAGAGTGGACATCCTTGTCTTGTTCCAGATCTTAATGGAATTGCTTTCAGCTTTTCACCATTGAGAATGATACTGGCTGTTGGCTTGTCATAGATGGCCTTTATGATGTTGAGGTATGTTCCTTGTATCCCAAGAATTTCAAGGGCTTTTATCATGAATGGGTGTTGCACTTTGTCGAAAGCTTTCTCAGCATCGATTGATATTATCATATGGTTTTTATATTTCTTTTTGTTGATGTGTTGGATAACGTTGATTGATTTTCGGATGTTAAACCATCCTTGTGTCCCTGGAATGAATCCTACTTGGTCGTGGTGAATTATCTTATGGATACATTGTTGGATTCTGATAGCTAAAATTTTATTGAGGATTTTTGCATCAGTGTTCATTAAGGAGATTGGCCTGTAGTTTTCCTTTTTTGTGTTGTCCTTGTTCGGTTTTGGTATTAGTGTAATGTTGGCTTCATAAAACGTGTTTGGTATTGTCCCTTCCTTCTCAATTTTTTGGAAGAGTTTGTGAAGGATAGGCACTAATTCGTCTCTGAATGTTTGGTAGAATTCATTTGTAAATCCATCAGGTCCTGGGCTTTTGTATTTGGGGAGGTTTTTGATTACCATTTCAATTTCGCTAATCGTAATTGGTCTGTTTAGGTGTTCTATTTCTTCTTTATCTAGCTTTGGGTGATTGTAGAGTTGTAGGAATTTGTCCATCTCCTCTAGATTGTTAAACTTGTTTCCATATAACTGTTCATAGTAGTTACTGATTATTCTTTTGATTTCTGCTGTGTCCGTTGTGATTTCTCCTCTTTCATTTATGATCCTGTTTATTTGTGCTTTCTCCCTTTTTTCCTTTGTGAGCCTGGCTAGGGGTTTGTCTATTTTATTGATTTTTTTCAAATAACCAGCTCTTGGTTTCATTGATCTTTTGGATTGTTTTTTTAGTTTCAATTTCATTTATTTCTGCTTTGGTTTTTATTATTTCTTTTCTTCTACTGGTTTTGGGGTTTTTTTGTTGTTCTTTTTCTAGATCTTTGAGCTTCGAGATTAGGTTGTTTCTTTGCGTTCTTTCTTGTTTCTTGATGTGAGCTTCTATTGCTATATATTTTCCTCTTGTTACTGCTTTTGCTGCATCCCATACATTTAGGATATTGGTGTCCTCCTTGTCGTTCAATTCAAAAAATTTTTTAATTTCTTCTTTGATCTCCTCATTAGTCCAATGGTCTTCCAGTAGTGTGGCTTTTAATCTCCATGAGGTAGGAAAGTTCCTTGCCTTCTTTTTATGGTTTATTTCTAGTTTGATGCCTTCATGGTCAGAAAAGATGGTTGATATGATTTCAATCTTGGTGTATCTGTTGATGTTTGTCTTGTGCCCCAGTATGTGATCGATCCTGGAGAATGATCCGTGTGCGCTTGAGAAAAATGTGTACTCTGTTTTTTTGGGGTTTAGTGTTCTATAGATGTCTGTTAAGCCCAATTGCTCTAGGTCCTTATTTAGAGCTTTGGTTTCTTTACTTATTTTTTGTCTTGTTGATCTATCCATTGTTGATAGTGGTGTGTTGAAGTCTCCCACTGCGTATGTGTTTTCTCTGATGTCTGTTTTCAGAGAGGACAACAGTTGTCTGATATATTTTGGTGCTCCTTCGTTTGGTGAGTATATGTTAATGAGTGTTATTTCTTCCTGAAGTATTGTCCCCTTGATCATAATGTAGTGACCATTGGGGTCTCTTTTTATCTTTTTGAGTTTGAAATCTGTTTTATCTGATATAAGTATAGCTGTTCCTGCTTTCTTTTTTGGTCCATTTGCTTGTAGGATTGTTTTCCATCCTTTAACTTTGAGCCTATTTTTATCTTTTGTAGCTAAATGTGTTTCCTGGAGACAGCAAAAGGTTGGGTTTTGTTTCTTAATCCAGGCTGCAACTCTGTGTCTTTTTATTGAAGAGTTTAGTCCATTTACATTTAGAGTTAATATTGATATGTTAACATCTGTATTTGCCATTGTGTTTGTCTTTCCTTTGATTTTATTTATTTATTCTTTTAATAACTTTTTTTTTTTTGGCCTTCTTTCATTGTTATTCGTCCCTCTGAGGTTCTGGCTTTAGGACTCCTTGTAGTATTTTTTGGAGTGGGGGTTTAGTTGCAATGAAATTCCGGAGTTTCTGTTTGTCTGGGAAGGTCCATATTCTTTCTTCAAAGAGGAAGGAGAGCTTTGCGGGATAGAGTATTCTTGGTTGGCATCTGTTTTCTTGGAGTCTGTTGACTATGTCCCTCCACTCTCTCCTTGCCCGTAGTGTTTCTTCGGAGAAGTCTGATGTCAGCCTGATTGGTTTTCCTTTGAATGTTATCTGTTTCTTCCCTCTTGCCAGCTTCATTATTTTTTCCTTGTCCTGGATTCTTGGGAGCTTTACTATTATGTGTCTTGCTGTATTTTTCCTTTCGTCGTGGAAGTTTGGTGTTCTTCTTGCTTCTTGTATATCAATTTTCAGCTCCTTCTTCACATTTGGGAAGTTCTCTTCAATTATCTCTTTGAATATTTTCTCTGTTCCTACATCTCTCTCCTCTCCTTCTGGTATTCCTATAACTCTTATATTTCCTTTCCTCATGGAGTCAGATAGTTCCCGAAGTCTTTCCTCGTTCTTTTTCCTTCGTACTTCTCTTTCCTTTTCTGTTTTGGTTCTTTTTATTTCTGTGTCTTCAAGATTACTTATTCGTTCTTCCATTTCATCTATTCTGCTTTCATTGCTTTTCCCAGAATTCTTTAGTTCTTCCATTAATTCTTTGATCTCCTGCATTTCTTTTACTTCCCTCTTTAGGGACTCAATTTCTTTCTTCTGACCATTGTTTTCCCTCTCTAGGGACTCAATTGCATTCTTCTGATCGTTGATTATTTTTCCCTTATCGTTGTTTTCCTTTATGACTTCTGTCAGTTTTTTAATCACGGCAATTTTAAATTCTCTTTCTGGAAGGCTCAGAAATTCTTCCAAGTTATTGTCGTTGCAATCTGGGGGCTGGTTTTCTTTTTGTGGTGTGCTTTTTCTCTGGTGAGTTGCTAGGTTGCGTGTGGTTCTTCTCCTCCCTACTGTCTGTTTTCTAATTTGCCGTATGCGTTGGGACACTGTGTTGTTGGGACTGGCCGGCATCTTGGGTGGGCTTCTCTGCTCCCCTCTGGTTCCTCCAGGAGTCATCTGTCAGTTTCAAGCAGTCTTTACTGGAGAAAGGTCCCTGTTCTAAAATGCCGATGTGGGGACACACTCCACTGTGCGCCTGGTCTGCCCCAGCAGTGGGTTCCTGCTCCCCCTCTGGGCTTGGACTGCAGGCCAGAGGGGGTCTGGCGTGGGCAAACTTCCCCCGCTCACCTCTGGCTCCTGAGGAAGCCTTCTGCAGGTAGTCTTTACTGAAGAAATGTCCCTGTTCTAAAATGGTGATGTGGGACACACTCCCTGCGCGTCTGGTCTCAGGCACACTCTTCTGCGCGCCTGGTCTGCCCCAGCTGTGGGTGCTCGCTCTCCCTGTGGGCTCAGACTACTTGTTCGGAAGGGGCCCAGTGTGGGCTAACTCCCCAGCTGGCCACTAGCTCCTTCAGGAGCCTCTGCTGGCTTCAAGTCGCTAGGTGGCGCCAGAGATCTCTCCTAGAGCCCTTGGGGAGCTGATTTTCCACCCCGTGGGACAGGGAGCAGAGCGGGGATGGTAGGGTACACCTCAACGGCTTTGGGATGCTGTGTCTGCCTTGTGCCCCACCGTCGTGGGGAACCCACGCCCCTAATTTCGTGCCCCGGGTCTCAGTTCCAAAGCCCTCAGTTCCAGGACGCGGGCTGTAGCCCAGATCAGTGGCGCGGGAATGGCGCCTTTTGAATCCCGCTTCCCTGCCTGGGCACCTTGTTCCTGCTCACTCAGGGAGGGCCTCCGTGGTCTCCCTGCAAGCCTAGGTCGCAGGCGTGGGGACCTGGGCAGCTGCGATCTGATCTGGATCAGCGCGCTGCTTTCTGCGCAAGCTTACCGGGTGGCCGGGGCTGTGTGCTGGTGCTGGTCTCCTCCTGGGGGGCAGGGCTCTCTTTAATGGCGCCTGGAGCTCACCTCTGCGGCGGATCCTGCAGGGTTCGCCACAGCTCCCGTTCACGGGGTGTGGTGGCTGAAATAGTTCCTTTCCACTCACAGTCCCACTTGCTGCGTCCGTTTTTCTTGTTGGCCGTTTTGGTTTGTTGTTTCCCTCCTCTCTGCTGGTCGGAGAGTGCCGACTTTGTGGGCGGGGGAGGGGAGCAGGGTTCTGCGCTTCCCTCCCTTCTGGTCCTCTTTTATGGCAACTTTCTTCTTCGGGCAGTTTGCTGGAGTCGTCCGTTTATCTTCCGTGTCCCAGTTCTCACTGGGACCTGCCGCTTTTCATCCCTATTAACTATTTTTAATGGGAGAGCTTACTCGTAGCGTCTCCTCACCGCCATGTTGCTCTGCCCCTGTTCTCACTTTGGTTTTAATCTGCGTTTCCTCATTACAGAAAGGATGACACATTTTCTATTGAATTTTCTAAAGTCTCTGTTAAAGTCTTTTGCCCAATTCCCACTTGCTGTCTTTATCTTACTTTTTCTTACATAGCCTTGTTATGAGCCCCTTTCTGTTTATATGGTAGGCTAACTCTTTTATCTTTTTTTAATGTTGTCTTTTGGTAATAAAAGTTTAGTTTTAATGTAGTCAAGTATATTAGTATTTTCCTTTACGGTTACTACTGTGTATACCCTGCTGGATAAGTCCCACACCCAATTTCTTGGAGTTAGTATCTTCTAAAACCTTTATTGTTTGCCTTTGGCACTTAGGCCTATAATCCACCTGTAAATCATTAGTTAGGTACAATATGAAGTAGGAGGTCAAGTGTCACTTTTTCCATATACTCTCCAATTATCCTAGCACCATCAATGGAAGGGTGTTTTTCACTTTTATTGTAAAATAATATAGATTCATGATTTAAAAGTTGAAATCATATAAAGAAATATAAAATTTTAAAGTGAATGAAGTGTCTATGTCTGTGTACCCAGTTCCCTGTTCTCAACTCCCTGAAGCAGTTGCAGTTTCCTGCTTGTAGATTTTGTTTAAGAATACTGCTGCCTAAACATCTCTAGCTTTAGAATTGTGGCTTTAAATTATGCCTTGGAACCATGAAATATTGAATCTAGTAGCACAGTTGCTTTCCTTTTCTTTTTAAGTTACTGTGAATGAATTGTTTTTGCAAGTGCAATGTCTTCATTGTATAGAGATTGATAATTATACTGCACTCGATTTTAGTGAGGAGGCAGTAGCAAAACTTTGTAAATTTACTAAAATTTGTGTGATTAAATAAGTGAATATTATGGTATATAAATTATGTCTCCATTTCAAAAAACACTCAAATCTTTTGAAATAGTAAACATGACCATAGTGACTTTTTTTTTTTTCTGCAGTATCTCAAAAAATGCTTTAGTGTTTCCTTACCAATAACTGCATAAACTGAAATTTTTTTAGTTGGAAAAGAGTAATTCATTTTATTAAAAAAAAAAAACAAAAACACAATTCGGATGTGCCTGAAATATGGCATTGAGGATGTTGAGGGAAAGCACTCACTTTCAACACAAAGTAACACTGCTCTCAGTAAGTGGGTGTGCCATGGAGTACAGTGGAAGCATTTGGCCTGTTTGACCCTACTGGTCCTTTCCGTTGAGGTTTTGTTCCTTTGAGGTTTTATACAGTTGAACAATTGAATTGGAACCATTATATAAGATTCTTTATTTATCATCCAGGGTTTTTCCTTCTACCTAATATTTCTGTATTTTTCTACATGCAAACATTCAAATTACTAACTTGGGGAAGCTTACGGAAGACACATGCTCTATTTTAAGAGTTGAATTTGTTTAAACTTGGAATTATTTTTCATGCCTACCACATTCCATCGGAGTTTAAAATTTATTTGAAATTTATACTCAATTTTTTTTTAACCTAGAAGACAGAATTTCTGTTCTATAGATTGGTTGAAGTCATTAATCTTAAGACTTTTAAAAATTAGTTAACTATAGGGGGCCTCCCCAGTGGCGCAGCCATTGAGCGCTGGGTTGCGAAGCTGCCCGCAGCCTCTGAAGGACCAGTTTGATCCCCAGCCACTGGAGGAGGGTCCCTCATGGCACGCAGACCTCCCCTGCCGCCCGCTGCTGCCCTCAGCAGTGTACCTTGGTCCCTCTGCCTGCTCTGCTCCCCGCTCTGGCTCTGGTGAATTGTCTCACCCTCCCGCGCTTCTGACTGTACCCAGTGCCTGTATAAATAAATAAATAAATCTTTTAAAAAAAAATTAGTTAACTAGAATTGCTAAGGCTTTGATGGGGTTTCACTGGTCTTTTTAAAATAGCAATCAGGACTCATTGTTCTGATTTAAAATGCATATTAAATTATATTAGATGAGCAGAAGGATATAAATGCTATGTATATTAGAAATATACAATATGTATAATAGAAATGTATTTAGGGACATGTGGATTTAACTAATTATAATTTCTTGTGAAATTAAGAAACATACTGAAACGTAAGGAGGTTAGAACACTGGGGATTTCTGTATTGTAATACTTCATAGGTAAAGAAATTTTCAACAAATAAAAATTTGTTTTTGTGTCCTTTACTATGATTCACCACTCACTACCCAGATGAACAGTGTTCTTTATTGCTCTGTTTTCATAGCTTACCGTTTGATTTCTCTTCGATTTTTATGACATCCCAAGTTAAGATGTAAAGAAATATTTTTGAAGGAAGATGAGTTTACTGATCTGTAATTAGATTGAATAGAACTTTATAGGTTTTCATAGAATTTTCTCTTCTCTCTCATTATAAGAGGTAGAGAAAATACAAGCCACCTTGGATTTAATAGTAGGATACCTGTTCTAGACCTAATCGGGAAGAGAGATTGATGAACCGTTAATGTTAGCCTGAGCCAGTGATCCCACAGACCAGCTCTGATAATGACTGACAACCTAGGCTGCAGATTACAGACCACTACCTGCTCTGTGTAAGAGATTTAAATGCCAGTTTTGTGACTTCTTTACTGCACGCTGCTGGCTCAAGTCTCTGGCCCCCTTTGTGTAACTTACCCCTCCTTCTTGGTCCTATCTTGAGAGTCTTAGTCTGCTTCTCCCAGCCTTTCTTGTAGAAACCATACCATTTGACTAGGGGTCTAATGTCTAATGTTACCACGTTCTGATTGTCTCTGTTTCTATCCGTCTGCCTGTCTTTTACCCATATTACTTTGGTAGAATGCCCTTTGGAAAATTAAACATTGCTTTCAGATGAAAACAGAACACAGGAAAGGACTTGTACTTGGTTTTACATTATTGGTTTTACATTATTATTAACCTTTGTGATCTGAGAAAAGTTAACCTAACTTTTTAAAATGCCACTGTTCCTTTCCTATAGAGCTGTTGTGAGAGGGAATGGGCAGCCCCCATGCACTGTTAGTCAAAATGTAGTTCCCAAAAGCTTTTTGCTAAAAAGCTTTTCTCAGGCCTCCCTGGTGGCACAAGGGTTAAGTATCAGCACTATGAAGCTATGAAGCCACTGCAGCATGAGTTTGATCCCTGGCCAGGCTGCTGACCCACGTGGTGCAGCAGACCTCTCCTGTCTCACCAACTGCTCTCCTCAGCAGTGTACTTTAGTAGATCCACCTGTTCTGCTCCCCACTCTGTCTCTGGTGAATCCTCTCACCCTCCTGCCCCTCTGGCGTACATCCCAGCTCTTGTATGCATAAATAAAATCTTAAAAAAAAAAAAGTTTTGTCCAAAGCAATGAAGTAGTATGAATCAAGATCCTAAATAATAATAATAATAATAATAATAATAAAAAACAATTCCTAGCCTTTGACCTACTAACTTAACTTCTAGGAATTTATGCCAAGGAAACAATTGAAGATACAGGCAATGATCCTATACAGGGATGTGAGTTTAAGTACTATTTATAATAGTTAATGGGGAATAATAATCTGAATGTACACAGTAAGAGAATGGTTACATAAATCAAGATATACCGTATAAGAAATATTGTGGCTGCTTTAAAAATAAGATATAGACTACTTAACAGTATCAGAACATGCTTTATTAAATGAAAACAAAACAAAACAGGTTACTATGTATGTAGTTTTATCCCTCCAAAAATGAGGAGAAATATGCTAAGATGGTAATAGTGATCATTAATGGCATAAATTATATTTTAATGCTTTTCTTGCTTGTTGGTATTTTCTAATTTTCTTCAAGATCATCTCTCATTTTGAGTATCAGAACTTAAAAATATTAGCTCTCTTCTTAATGGTCAGCTTATTCTTCATCTTGTACCAGCTTAGGTTTTAATGACCATGGTATGGAGACCATAGAGGGTCGGTCACATCCATGATGGCTTGGGAGGCTGCCGAAGCAGCCCTGTCCACAGCACGCTAGGCATGCCCTGGCTGCTCCACCAGACGTTCCATCATCAAGTGAGTCACCACCGAAGGGTGTCAAGCTGATGATATTGCCACACATGTACTTGAACTATCAGCCACAACCCAGCATGCTGCCAGGTCTTTGAGCCTTATCTTCCTAAACCATGATCTCTCCACTGTCCAGCAAGTGTCAAAGGGACTGACTGGGATTGTGTCACTTCTTTGCAGACACCATGGGCCAGCAAATAAAGCTGATGTGAACCTTCAGTTGAGTCCAAACCATGCTAACGTTTAAGCTGTTATTGTTGCTGCTGTAGTTGGGCCTTGATGTAGGGGCCTGGCAGGACTACAGGAACAATTAGGATGAAGATTATGCTGGGATGTTCAGCTCAGAGAACTCCTAGCAGAACTCTAAAGATCATAGAGAGATTTTGGAGGGTCATCTACTAACTAAAATTGTAGTTATAAAATTATTTTATCCTATCCTAACCTCAATTATTTGTTATCTTTGGCAGCATTAGTGGGAAAAGAGTTTGATAATTTGATATTGGAGGTTTCAGAATTAATAGAGAAATTTACCATTTTTCATATGTCTGTTTTGTTTTGAGTTTTTTAGAGATGACATTTTTATTCCGCTGTTGTCCTTTGTAAGTACCCTATAGGCAGACACTTCTGTTATGAAAGGAGAATGTAAGATTATATATAAAGAACCTTGAGTCATTATCATCATCCCTGGACATTTTTTCCCATACATATATGTTCTCTGAATCACATCAAATCTGAAATACAATGTGCTGTCTGTTTCTTGGAGGAACATTTGTATGTTTATTTTCATTCTGTATACATGTAGACATCAGTCATTATGGTATATAAAAATGCTCAATAAGATTGTTGATAATGAGTTTTATAGATGTGGCACTGAAGCACAAAAGTTGTGATTATTCAGTTTAAAAAAAAAACTATGACAGCACTTTGGCATATGCGTTTTATTATTATACTAAATCATAATAGTAATAGATTTTAAATTGTAGTCATTGTGCAGCAAATAAATGTTATTGCTATGACTAAAACACAGGCAAACACATGGAATTCTATTAGTTAAAAATTCCAGTTAACACTATGGCAATTAACATGGGGATTGGAGAATAAGTTCTTAACAATAATCATGAATCCCCTGCACTCTGGCCACACCCCACCAGATAATTTCAACCATATACCAGTGGCCTTAGATATCCAAAGTTATGAAAAGCTTTCTGAATCCATATTGTATTCATGGATTATGTTCCCAAATGTGCCTTTTACCAAAGGCATAATTCTTGGTACTGATGAGCTAGCAAGCTGGAGGTGTTTCTTACTTATAAAAGCCACTAAAAAAGAACTGAAAACAAACTTGAAGACTTTAATTGTCCTGTGGTGACCACTGACCAGAGGAACAGATGGTCCAGGCCTCTGTCTGCTCTGTAGAGCCTCCAAATTGTGCTTCAAGTCATCCCTGGTCAGAGATCAGGCTCTTGTGCTAGACTGCAGTTTGGAAGTCATCACCAAACCTTGTTTGTTAGGTCATTATCAGTGAACTGAGAATGTAACGCCTTTCTTACCTACTACAGCTATGCAAGAAACAGAAAAGCACACTGTCCCAGAACTTGACGCAGAGTCAAGTAGGTGCAAGTATTAAACCAAGGAAAGTAACTTGCCCCTCAGCTGATGAATCTTACTGTCTTATATTACAGTTGTTTTTCAGTCTGTCCCTCCTTGTCAAATACATCTTAAACTTTTGAAGTCAGGAACCTCGGCAAATGCTATGTTGTATTCCATTTACTGTCTTGATCCTACTGGTACTCAGTAACTAGTCTTTATTGGACTAATTGAGAAGGAAAAAAAGTCATACTTGTTGAATTTAATTTCTATTATGTGAATTTTACCCACTGTATGAATCTCCTAGACAGAAGACCAGAGGCAGGATATTGGGGATTTTTCTTGGAATTTGCAGTGTGTTTACTCTTTCTAGCTGGCTTTTCATTTTTCCTTGCAAATGTGGTAGGCATCTAAAGGACTGAAAAATCAGTGGTTAAGAAGGCCTTTGGTGCTATGGCTGGGCTACTAAAGAAGCTTGATGAAGTAAGAGGAACAAAGTAAGTCCTGCTACCCCAGAGGTAGCAAGAGTCCTGGGCCTGCATGCTTGAACATGGCTCTGTCACAGATTGGGAATTATAGTAGTGCCACTTTGCTTGTTAGATGAGTTAAATGAGATTCATTGATATACTCACTCATTTTTTATTGAATACTTACAAATAGTTAGGATTTGGAGATATGGGAGTACAGAAAACGGTTAAAAATTCCTACTCTCATGGAACCCGTATTCTAGAAAACACAATATACATAATGGAATTTAACAAATGGTTTATTTAATTACTCTAGGGTAGGGATATCTGATGAACTCACACAGAAATTTTACTTTGTATTTCCCTAGGAATTTATGTTACAAGCATAGGTAGTTTTGTATATTATTGATACTTACTATTATCAGTTCATTAGTGAGTCTCATGTCTGAATTGAGAATGCCCCATGAAGTAAGACATTTATGTGTTCCTGCAACATCCTGCTATGTTTAGAAAACCTATTCTCCTGGAGTGGAATTGCTGTCATTTTCTTCCCTATAAAGTTCTTGAACCAAACAATCTAGCAGTCTACCGAGACTCAGGACTGCAGATGGTGTGGCTGGGTGATTTCCATGTTGTTTTCCCCATCATTGGTGTTTGCACTATCTATGACTTAATGTGATTTCACAGAGTTTCTGAGATGTTTGTTTGTGTAATTTGTGTGAATAAGTCAAAGGACTAGCATGACCAGTTAAAATCCACAAACCATACTTTAGTGAGTAATTTCAACGTTTCCGCTCCAAACTTTTGATCAGCCACCCATCAAAGAACAAAATAGACAGATTTAAGGTTTCAATTCCTCATTTTTTTCACCCCTTTCTCGCTGGGGCTTTCTCTTTGAGCATCAAAATGCCAAAGTCCATGAAAAGAGAAAGGGCAGGCCTGGAAAGCAAACCTCAGAGGAATGCACACTATCTGTAATAGCATGCCCTCTCCTGAGAGGTGTGTGTCCAGACCCATCCTGCCTTTGCTATCATTTTTCTACTGTAGTACTTTGGGTCTCCAATGGCACACAGCCCATTTAGTTAAAAATGTAAACAGGAAATTGTTTTCTGGCTGAATGGCTTGTGTGGCCCAAAAAACTGGCCATTTTTGCTGAGCCACAACTTAAAAACACTCACATGGCAGTGGAAGCTGAAGACTAGTTATAAGCTGGCCCTGCCTTGGTCAGCGTCTGTTGATATGGATACCTGTGTGGGCTCTCCTGAACGTGGGGTCAGGGTATTTTTTTCCCTCATGGCCAAAGGTTCAACAGACATGATTGAAGAGTTTTTCTCACCTAGAAAGCAGTTGTTCTGCAGGGCCAAGATACACTTTCATGCTCCAAGGAATTACAGAGCAGGCATTACTTGGAAGTCACAGAGGTTTGGTCTGGGGAAGTGTGACTTGGCACTGACAACATATCCTGGGTTTCAGTGCTCCTCGTCTATTCCAGCTCCCCATCATTTGGCCTCTCATGAACCTCCTGTGCTCCTGGTGTGGTTACCCTATGTGCTGATGAGTTTTCTGGTTGTTATGTCTTGCAGCCCCCCGAATCCAAGCCCAACTTCACCCCTCTCGCCATCTTGGCCCATGTTCTCGGCGCCATCCAGCCCTATGCCCACCTCATCCACGTCAAGCGACTCATCCCCCATCAGGTCTGTTGCAGGGTTTGTTTGGTTTTCTGTTGCTGCCGTTGTTCTCTCATTGGCTTGGTCCTTTCTTCATGCAGTGTTCAGCCTGCTCGTCAACTTTGTTCCCTGCCATCCAAACCTGCACTTGCTTTTTGACAGGCCAGAAGAAGCAGTTCATGAAGACTCCAGGTAAAATCACGGATGATGACCAATCTGTTCCTGTTTATCAGAGGTGGGCAGGGACATGAGGGGTCCAGTCCCTGTCCTCTTATGGCTCCAGCCTAAGAGACCAAAGCCAGGAGGAACTGTTTGCATTAACCAATGTGGCATTTTCCAGGCCCTTCTATATCCTTCCTTCCGTTTCTGAATTAATGTGTGAGGCCTGAAGTTTGGAGAAAGAGCACCACCTGAGGAGGCTCTTATTTTTGTCACTCTGTCAAGTATGGGGCCCTTTTGCTTTGGTATAAGATAATAATCAGAGAAAACAGCATTGAGACATGTGCTGGCCTTTTCTTCTCTCATTTTTTACCAGGTAGCATCAGGCAATGTTTATTTGTTGGGCTGAGCTATTGCCCATGAGCACTAAAACCTAGTTGCAGAGGTCAGGCCAATGAAAGAGACAAATATAACAGAATAAAGGATTGAGATACAAAGTGATGTCTCTTTAAATTATTCATGGCTGCCTCCTTGCTCTGCTTACACAGGAATCATCAGAGCTCCCAGCCTGTTTCTCTCTCTTGGTGTCATGAACCCTTAGCTCTCATGGGACCAGGCAATGCCTCTTTCTGAGGTTGAGCAGCTTGACCTAGTTCCCTTTCCTGATGACCCTGCTGTAGTTTCCCCAACTTTGGTGACATCCATACTTAATTCTTAACATTTGAGCTCTTTGAAGAAAAGATACTGCTTAAATCCAGGAAAAGAATTAATAAAATTCCTGTAGAAACCCTCTGCTATGTAGGTCCCAAGTATGTATATCTCTCAAACTTAGTCTTTGCTTTCAACCAAAATGTAGATGCTGACTATAAGAATTATAAGCATTTGGGGGCCCTGGCAGTATTTTCTCATCCATCTTTTTCTCATAGCTGTTATTTTTTTCTTAGGGGTGGGTTTAGCAAAGAGGCTTAAATAATTTATAAAGGTGAGTTTAACTTTTAAGAAAGAAAATGCCATGTTGTTTATATATACACATATATACTACAATAGTAGTTTATATATAAATTATATATATAAAAGTTATCTATGTATTTATATATATAACTTCATTCTCCTCAAGGCACTTTCATATCTATCATTTCATTCTATCCTCATAAGAATGAGAAGAGAAATGTCCTATTATGAAGAAAGAAAACTAAGGCACAGACAGGTGACTTGTACATGGTCACATGACTAAATGAGAGCCAATCCAGATTTCAGGACTTCTTGTCCTCAACCCAGCACTCTTTTCTCCAAACATATGGGTGATCCCAAAGTTAACTTGCTAGCAACTCCTAGCCTAGCCCTACTCCTAGCCTAGCAACTCCTAACTCCAAAGCCTAGCCTGCTGTACGATAGATAGGGCCGGGGTTGTTCCAATTAGATCACTGGTTTGGCCAAATGAGGATCTGAAGCTGGGCAAATTGCAGGAATTAGAGACCGTGCCTTCCAAATGCCTCATTCATTCATAAAAGAGACTTGAGCATTAAGGAATGTAGCTACTTCTTTTTGATCAAAAAAGGAGTGACATGTACAAAATATTGGTCTCTTTGACAGAGAGGGTTGTAGGGGGACTCAAAAGAGTACATTTCAGCTAAAGAAAAGTAGAGTACATCTCTGCTTTGAGGGAATTCACTTTTTGTGTGTCTGAGCTTTGCTGCTCTATTGCCTGTCCACTCCACTCTTCAGAAAGCTCCACTTTCCAGAATATTTCCAGGTTTGTTTGGTGTTTTTTGTTTTTTGTTTTTTTTTCTTGTGGGAGGGTCATCTTTTTCCATCTCCCAAAGTATTCCCAGGTTGGGAGAAGACAATGATAACAAAATCTGGCTAAGTGGTATGTTGGGGTCCTAGTTACTCAGTATTGCCCACTCTGACCATTGTTGAAATAGCACTATTTGGAAGATACTGTTCAAGAAACTGCCATTTTGCAATAGGCAAGGCAGAGTAGGCTTGGAATTGGCTATCACTTAACTAAATATGTATGCCAGGTGAGCACAGATAGGGCAACTGCTGGGGAGCTAGCCCATGAGAGGGCAAAAATCATATAACTGCTGTTAAAGTTATAGCCAAGTGGGAGGCACATACCTGTTATTCATATCCAGTGGGACATTTATCCAAATTTGCATTCAGAAAATGATACTTCATATTTCCTTCCCTGGCCAGAACTTTTAAAAATAAATTCTTAATTAAACCTAATTAATGGTCTCATGAACTTCTGCATAATGTCTCCTCTGTAAACGCCTTCTTCTCCCCTTTTCCAAGCATTTTTAATGCTTTCAGTTTCAGCTCAGTAACGAAGGTTCCTTTTGCAGCATAGCAGAGCAAGTGTACTGGAGGAGGATTCCCTGCACATTTCCCTTTCCTTGAAAAGGAACCTGTCCCAAACCTATAACTTATATTTGTGCAGGGTCCCTTAAAAACGGCATCTAAAATGATTGGCCGTTACATCCCATCAGTCTATCTGACCCCACCTCCCTGCAGCTCTGTACAGTGGAAAGTGGGTGGGTCATCATTTTTGCAAGGCTTGCAAGGGCATTTGAGGGAAACTCCTCTGAGTGCTTTCCTGGCTTGTTGCCATGCTCAGAGGCAAAAATTAAAAATGAACTAGCAGAAGGTTCCAAACTTCTCCATGCCCTTGAAGGCCCCACTGAGGTCTGAAGGGCGCTGTCACAGGAGCAGACGATAGCACCCTTGGTTCCCTGTGTCCAGTGCTTCCAGTGCCAAGATGCACTGCGGAAAACAGAGAGATGGGGAGCAAAGGAACCAGAGATGGTTGGTGGGGATTTCTTTTTTTTTTTAAATCAGAGCCAAAGCCTACAAACATAGCTCTGTGCCCACAGAATCTGTTTTGATATGAACCCTACCTAAAGCAAACTGCTCGAGGCTTTTGAGAAGTACGGTTGGCACAGGATACTCAGCTCATTGGGCTGACCAACTTAAAAAGATAAGACCTTCCCGTGGGTACAGTTGCCAGATTTTGCAAGTAAAATAGAAAACAAAGTACCTGGATAAATTTGAATTGTGGATAAACAAGTCACTTTTTTTTAGTGTAAGTATGTCCCAGGCAATATTGGGGACATACTTACACTAACAAAAGTACACATCATTGACCTGAAATTTAAATTTTAATCAGTTTCAATCAAGACTTGATGTCTTATATTATTTTATTTGTCAATGCTGGTCCTGGGACTCAGAAGTGACCATTCCTTTTAGAAGCCTCTGCTTCTGTTATCTCTCCCATTTGGAGGCACATCCCAAAGGGGTTGGGAGGAAGACTCGAGGGAAAAGACCCTTTCATAGATACAGTTGCCTGCTCTTTTGAGAGGTAAGCAAGAGGGCTCGTTCCTGACCTTTGTTTTTATTTTTAATATACTATTTTATTATCACTTCATTATCTAATTCCCAAATTCTGATGTTAGTGGACATTTATTCCTCTTGTGTGATAGTCTTTTGCACCTGTCAGCTTCCTCTGCTTTCTTCCTGCCAGGTACCCCAGTTGGTTTCCCTAGCTTGCCCCTGTATAGCCCCATTCCCTTTATCTAATGAGATTAATAAGTAACCTCTATGAAAATCCAGCTGGAGGAGCCTTGCCTTGGAAGACTTTTCCCTCGCCTTTTATTTCTCCTCCCCAGTCTCTTTGCTCTTTACTCACCTGCTCTGCCCTGATCTCAGGGGACAGTGACCCTGCTACAGAACCTGGAAGACCATGCTTGGTTCTCTTTCCACTTCCTTTGTCATGACCGAATCTTTGTACCTGCTGATCATTTTTTTGACAGTTTTAGCACTTTTCACAACTAAGTGACTCCTCTTTACTCCCCTCTCCCTCAAAAAAAAAAAACAAAAAACTTTTTTTTGCCCTCCCTGAAAGTTGCACATTGGATGTTTGACCATTGCTGACCAACTCACAATTCAGCTAGATCACAGAATGTGCCCCTTGTCCTGAATTCTACTTTATACTAATGGGACAAAAAGAGCAGTTTTATAGTAGGAGCCAATGAATTTTAAAGGTTCACTTTACATTCATGGCCAGTGGGCCACCTCATTTTCTCCCAGTGACCCAGTTTTCTCCCATCTGGCCACCATCATCTCGTGGCTACTGGAGAACAACAGTGAAACTGCACCCTAGCCACAAATTCTGTGTCATCATTTACTCTGATCATCCTGCCAACAGATCTTTGAAGTCATTTTTTCCTTCAGTTTTCCTAGAGTGAAGATTGGAATTTTTTTACCTGGCCCTGCTATAGATTTCTCTCTGCCCATCGCTCCCTTTCCCAAGGGGAAGCTGGACTTAATGGCCTGGTGCCAGTTCCGTAATGACCCAGACTCCTGCCCTTTCAGGTCCTGTCTAGATTTACCTGAAACCAGACTATTCCCCACAAAAATCTCATTCAACCACTAGAAATGAGTGTGCCCTGGGAGGTTCAGCATCACTAATTCCTTGAGACTCTCCATTAGTGAAATGACGGTAAAGTAAACAACATATATCCTTTGAATAATTGCCTATCCCAGATGACCTACTTGGTCTTTTTTTCATTCTACCCTTGAGCCCCTAATTATGCTTCCTCAGATGGCTTGGAGAAAGAGGGAAATTGCTTTTGGCAAATTTCCGAATCTCCATATGGCCCACAAAGTCTAAAATATTTGCTTTCTGGCCCTTTACTGAAAGAGTTTGCCAATCCCTACTCTAGAACAATAGCTGTGAATTTTGGTTGCATGTTAGAGTCACTTGGAGAGCTTATTAAAAATGCTCATGCTTATATATGCAAATCTGGGTAGAACCCAGACATCTACATTTTTTGAAAGCTCTCCAGGGGATCCTGATGTACAGTTAAGAATTGTTATCAACATTCATTGCATGGGAGAAGAGAAAAAAGAGTTGTGTCCCCTCCCTCTTTCCTCCTCCTCTCTTTTTCCTTCTCCCCATGATCCCCACACTCCCCACACATGTGCACATACGTGCACACGCACACCTTGTCTATTCCCTGCCCTACCCTGGGGGTCTGGGAGTTTCAGCTCTGGAATCCTGCTCTACCAGCCCAATGAGAAATAAGTAACATCTGGAAGAGCTAATGTCAGCCCATGGCCTGAAGTAGAAACCTGGCTTTGCTAGAATTTCTCCTTTTTGTCTCACTGAGCATTGCCAACTTTCAACCGAGTCTGTTGGGAGTGTTCTCCACTGCAACTTGGAAGTTCTTTCCTACCCCCACCTTCCTCCACCCCAGCTACTCCTTCAAAAGTGGGGCCCAGCCTGCCTTCCCACTGTCCAGCTGTTGTAACTCCTAGGTAAAATTTTGAGATGGCACAAGGTGACCCTATCAGAAGTGTGGTTTCTCAGGACTTTTGGATTTTCTCTTACTATTTCTCTTTTTCTCCTGTGACCTTTGCAACTTTTTACCTCATGTTTTGCCATCTGGCTGCCTTGTCAGGCTCTTCCCACAAGAGAGGGCTAGATGGCTTGCAGGGAAGGGAAGGAAAAGAGATTAAATATCTGGGGCTTTCAGAAACTTTTTAAAAAATGGCTAAATAGACTCCTGTTTTCAAACAGCACACCGTTCCGGAAGGCCAAAGCCTTGTATGCCTGCAAAGCTGAACACGACTCAGAACTCTCATTCACAGCAGGCACAGTCTTCGATAATGGTGAGTTTCTTATCCCCACCAGAGATATGGGGAAGAAAAACAAATAAATACTGAAGTTTTCAAAGTCCCTCTCTAAGGAAAATCTCAATAGAACAGGTAAGACCGAAAAGGAGTGTGTGCTTGTGTGTCTTTTCCCAAAGAAGAGGAGAGTACGGGACTTCAAGAAAAACTATCAGGAGTGGACACATGCAATCCACTCGTGGCTCTGGGAGAAGCAGTCTTATCAAGCTGCTGTGGATTGAGAGACTGTACCCGCAAAGGCTTAGCCCTGCACCAACAGTGGCTTTGAGTCTCAGGGCTGGAGTGCAGACAAAGGAATGGAGAACAGGAACCCAGTAAGTGTTTTAAGTGGCTCAGTGTGGAGATTAAGACCATGAGTTTCAAGCCTTTTTCTCTTGGGTTTGGTGGTATTCATTGTCCATGGCAGGTGAGGCCAGTTTCTAAGATGATAGGACACTGGGCGAGTTTTGGACCAGTAGGCCTCACTGTGTCTCTGCTTGTTCTCTCCCTGATTTCTGGATCATAGAGTAGACTGCCCCAGAGTCAAACCTCCCTGCAAACCAACAGCTGTCCTGGTTGGGATCCTGGAATGAAATTGGATCCTTTGCACCTGCTTCGTAGGACTAGAAACTAGTACTTAATTGATACACCATTCTTTGTTTTCCTCCCTTTAAAAGAAAGTAGTGTCTTTTTTTTTTTAAGATTTATTTATTTATGCATACAAGAACTGGGATACAGGCCAGAGGTGTGAGGGGGTGAAAGGATTCACCAGAGACAGAGTGGAGAGCAGAACAGGCAGATTGACTGAAATACACTGCTGAGGAGGTCTGCTGCGCCATGTGGGTTGTTCCCTGGCCAGCTAGGGATCGAATTTGTGCTGTAGTGGCTGTGGATAGCTTCATAGTGCTGCATCTTAACTCCTTGCGCCACCAGTGAGGCCCTGGTAGTATCATTTTAAATGAGAATTGATGTCATCATTTGTCATAACTTATAATTTACCTAAGAGAAAAATCAGAACACTGATTTTTACAGCTGAGTTTTTCCCCAGATGAAGTTCTCCATTGGGGCTGATCTTTCTGGATCCCTGGGTGAAAGAGTCTGTTTGTTTTTCTCAAAGGAGGAAACAAAAAGTAGGTGCCTGGTATTAGGAACTAGATATTTTCTCTGACATTTCTAGACCTGTGGTGGGGTGGGGCAGTTCCCGGGAAGAGGTCTGTGCACATGCCTGGTGCCCTAGGACACCCCATCTTCCAGTGAAGCCAAGACTCCCACATAGCACTGCAGACCATGAACTCTGGATTCAGCACAGGTATTGGCTTGACCACTGACACCTATGCAACTTCAAGCAGTAACTTAATTTCTCCATGCCTCACTTCTCTCCTCTATCATAAAAAAGTGTTTAATAGAGTTGTTTAGAAATTTGATAGTATACTTCACAGTAAGGTAATACTCAACACATAGTAAGCTTTCAGTATGTTTTTGTTGTTATGACCATCATTGTCATCATTACATCTATCATAGTAAAAGACCCTGTTATTCTCATAGTTCACAGTGACAGTTTTCCCTTTTTAGATAATCTGGGTCTGACTCTTCGCTAGTAGTAGCTGCTGCACTTTGACACCCTGGTTCCAAGTTATCTGAAAAGGCCTCAAGTTCCAAACCAGAGCAGAGACAGGCTCCTGGGCACCAGACTTGACTACATGCACTTGCAAAGGGGCTTCTCCTCTGCTTACTCAGCATGGCAGACACAGTAATTAGGCTTGGGTAGGCAGAAAGGGAAACAGTTCACAGACCACCTAGTCACATTGGACCCTGAGCCTTCTGAGCCCACAGAGCTTGAGGTGAGCCTGTAACTGCCGGTGATCTGAGGGTCTTAGTTCTTTTTTATGGATCTCAAAGCCCAAAGCAAAATGCTTAAACTTTGGCTCCTTTAACTTTCCTTTGCTCCCTTTACAAAGCAAGGCATACATCAGTCAGCTCAGATGCCTTGCCTTCTGTCCACAGCTGGAGCTTTCAGGCCCAGCTAGAATGCTAGTGAAGTGGGGCTGCTGGAGACTGTCCAGAACACCCTATTTAGGCCCAAGTATGGGGGGCGGTCACAGCTCAGCCATAACATGGGGCTTTCACAACAGATAAATCAGAGTGGGCTGCACAGAGTTCTGTGTTCTGCTCTGGCAACAGGGAGGGGCATCTGCCTAGAGAGATATTTGAGAGAACACTGTTTAAATATCTTTCCTCTCAATCGCAATTCACTGCTTACATAAGCAAGGGACTGCCTTATTTCTATCAGCTGTTAACTCTGATAATACAATGGCCCCCTTCGCCATCCCAGAGGCAGAATAGGTTTCTAAGCTCTCAAGTCCTCCTCCTCTTCTTGAATGTAGCCTCCTTTTAATTTTAAAAACAGATTGAGATATTCACATACCACACAACTCAAATCCACAACTCAGTGTTTTTTGCTACATTCAGTTATGCAACCACCACCACTGTCCAGCTCCAGAATCTTTATCATCCCCCAAAGAAATCCATACCCTTTAGTAGTTGTGTCCTATTTGCCTCAGCCTTGCTGCACCCAGTCTAGACAAACACTATCCCTATAAATTTGACTGCTCTGGATATTTCAGATAAATGGAATCATCTAGTATGTTATACTTGTAAGTGGTTTCTTTCACTTAGCATGATATTTTTATGTTCATCCATGTAATATCATATGTCAGAACTCCATTTCCTTTTATGGCTGTATACTATTCCATTGTATGGATAGACTATGTTTTGTTTATCCATTCACCAGTTGATGGGACATTTTGATTATTTCCACTTTTTAACTCTTATGGATAATGCTGTTATAAGCCTTCTTGTATAAGTTCTTGTGAGAGCATATGTCTTCAGTTCTTTTGGCACTATATCTAGAAGCAGGATTGCTGGGTCATACAGTAACTCTGAATGACTATTTAAGGAACTGCCAAACTGTTTTACAGAAAGGTCACACCATTTGACATTTCCCCAGTTAAGTCTGTTTTGAAGTTGTTTTATAGCTAACCAACAAAAGAAAAGATACCTGGCTGGTTTTTAACTGCCAGGGCCTTTCTTTCCCTACAGGGTGCTGTGCTTGGTGGATCAGGTTCTTTGACTGTTCCTACCCCACAACTTAGTTATCGTCATAAATCTCTTAATGACAAATGGGGTTGGGGTTAACGAGTCAGAGGCCTTGGCAGAGTTCATTGACACTAGTTTGTTTTTAACCAGCAATGCCCATGACCTTTCAGATTCCCTGAAGATCAAAAGGCCAAATTAAACCCCAAAGAAAACACCTCTCAGTGTTGACTGAACTGCAGTCGAAAAAGAATCTTACAAAATGTTACTCTACTTTTTACATCGATTTGGATAATAATATTATGTTCAATTTTCAGAAAATGCTGTATTTCCTATTTTCTTCTTCTCTTTGCTTCCATAGGATAAATCAGGCATTAAAGGGGAAAAAACTATAATCCCGTTGGGCGGGGAGATCTTTTTCCTTGTTCTATCTCTGTGATGTTATTGCTGGAGATATTAGGTAGGGACAGATATTTGATTGGGATGCTCTGTAACTGTTGGATTATATCAGCAGGCCACTCAGAAGAAAGTTTCCTAATGACGGGTTTGGAATGTGTGTGTATTGTCTTTTTCAAAATCAAAAAGAATGAATGAGAAAGGGAGGGGCAGATTGAGGGCAAAGTCTGTTGTTTCACAGTGAATAGCCCCCAAGTCTCTGGATTCCAGGGGCCTGTGCTGCGAATCTGGCATGGCTGCCCAGTTCTAGCTTTTGGACTTTGTGGAGTGGGGGATAGATGTGCAATACTTGGAAATAACTTCAGTATCATTTCTTGCCAAACTACTAGGAAACTATCCACTCTATCACGAGCACCTGGAAAGAGAAATAGCTAGTGTTCTCAGGAACATTAGTCATCTTAAGCAACATGATTAGTGATACCTGGAAAATTCACATGGCATTCAGTAAAATTGGGTTCTTGGGATACTTTCACCAAGATTTGAGATGGACTGGATCCATTCATACTCAGGGTACAGGGTGTGGCATGTGTGCAGGACAGGTAGCCCCAGGTTTCCTTTGCTGGTAGTAAAAATCCTCACCAGAGGGTCACCACTCCATGGCTGCTCAGGCCCTGGGGGTATGTAGAGTTCCTCAGTGGAGTCTTTCAGCCTCCCCAGCCTCCCTTAATCCGTACTGCCAAACCCAAGCCCATGCTGCTTCCAGCTCTCAGTTGGATATTCCAACCAGCTGCCTAACTGGTCTGGCTGCTTCCAGTCTTGCCTCCATAACCCATTCTCTGCCAGAAGCTAGAGTGAACTCTGAAAAATGAAAATCATATCATGTTATTTTCCTGCCCTCTTGCCTCCTCTCACCCCCACTCGACACACTGCAGCCTTCTTCACTTTCTCGTAGAAGACTGGCAAACTGCGACCTGCTGGGCAAATCCAGCTAGTGCCTATTTCATAAGTAAAGCTTTATCAGGACACAACCACCCATGCCTTTTTGTTTACATATGATCTGTGGCACAATAATGGCAGAGTTGAGAGAGGGATACAGGTGCCATCTGGCTCTTTAAGAATAATTTGCAGACACTATTTTAAAATCAGCAAAGCTTTCCCCCATCTTAGGGCCTTTTCACTTGCACTAGCTACTGCCCAGCTGGCTCCTTTGGATCATTTATACATATCCCTATCCCAGTCTCTTTCTCTCCCCTCATCACTACCTAAAATTATGTGCGTATTTGATAGGTTGTCCCTCCCTGAGAGCAGAATCATATCTGCTGCCTCTGTGCTGTGTGTGAGGACCTAGCACAGTGTCTGCCACATGGAAGCTATTTAGTATATGTTTGTTAAATGACTAAATGCATTCAGCTGCTCAGGGATCAGCCCCTCTTCCAGCCAGTGCTTCTTCCCCTTGGGACAGCCAGCCATTACAGATCTCAATCACACACTTGCTCCTTGTCCACAGTGAGCAAGAGAGCTTGAGTTGTGTGTGCAGAGGTGGTTGATGTAGATATGCATGAAGCTGAGAAAAAGTGGTTGGCAGGAAGCACACCCATGTCAGCAGCAGCTTATATTTATTATATGCTTGCTGGACTGGAGAGATGCCCAGGCAACTCGCTGCAACACCTTGTGTATTTATATAACTCAGTGGACACTGGTCCAATTCAGAAGGTTGGACATTGGTGCAATTCAGTCTAACAAGCCCTTCTGATCATCTTCAATGTCTAGAACTCCGGGATAGGCAATAGCTAGTAGTGTTAAGGCCACAGACCTTGAGGTCAGATGTCCTTAGTTCAGCTCCACCTCCGTCATCTACCAGCTGTGCAATTTGGGGCAAGATACTTAACCTCTCTGAGCCTCAATTTCTTATGGGTGAAATGAGGGTAATAGAGAACCAACTACACAGTCATCTTGACGATTAAAGGAGGTGATGTAGGCAAAGCACATAGCAAAGGGCCTGCTGCTTAGTATTTTCTCAACATGCATATCATGATTCCAATCATCAAAGATCGCATTCTCTGGTTGAATAGAAGCATAATGTAGAGGAAAAGGGCTTTGTCTGTTGAGCTAAACAGCCTGGGTTCAAATTCTGATTCTATCATTGTGACCCTGAAACATTTAATTTACCTCTCTGAGCCTTCTTTGTCTCATTTGTAAAATAGGGATAAGAGTAGTACAAGCTGGGATACTTAGGATCAAATGTATCAGCATAGACTTAAAGCTCAGAGCCCATCACTGTTTCCCAGTCACCATTTCTAGGTGTTAGCTTCTATCATAATTCACCAGGCAGAGGAAGCCATTGCAGAGTGTTGAGTGATACAAACTAAAGGGGACTGAAAATACTACCTGGGAAGGAATGCTTAATTTGCACAGCGTTAATAAGACCCTTGAACAATATGTGAAATGTACTGTGAGTATTCCAGGAGTCTGGGTGAAGGGAGGGAACAGGAGGCTGGGATTCGATGATGATATTTATGGAGCTGGGCTTCAGCTAATCTTTGAAGTGTGAGGAAAGGAAACAGAAGATAACAGAAAGCAGGGGGGCATGTGTGCTGCCTCCTTCCTCCATCAGTTAAGGAAAATTTGCATTTTCATTCTTATTACCACATCATTACAGAGGCACAGAAAAGTTATAACTCTTTAAGTTTTTGTAAACAAGTTAAAATACAGATCCCTGGGCCTCTCACCTAGACATTCTACCTTAGTTAATGTACTCCGGGCACTCTGGTATCTCAACATCCATGTGACTCCAATGTCATGGTCAGGGCCCATGCCCTGGTGAAGCATGCCTGCAAGAATGCGGTGAGCCAGCAGCCTGATCCAGTGGCTTCCTGGAGCATTGCTTCCTGCCCCTCCTGTCACATATATCTCTTGTTCTCCAGTTTGGGGAGCCTCCTTTCTCCCCTCTGATTCTCCTCTTAGTCTGCAAATTGGATTTCTAATCTTTGTAGGTGTCACCACCTCAGCACCTGAGCTGGCCAGGAAGGTAGATTGAAAGAGGTGGACTCAGAGCATCCGGTGGACTTAGCAACTCTCCTAGGACTTTTGCTATACAGTGTGAGGGGTATTTTTTTCTTCTTCTTCATTCTTTCTAGGTCTTTTTGGGGAGTGATTTTGATTTGTTTGTTTTTGGTTAGGAACATGACATGTGAGGTTTCCTGAAGATTAGGGGGCTGTTGAGAATCTTACACAGATTTTCCCAAGAGAGTCTTGTTGACCAGTCCAAGTGGTTGGTCAAGTGATAGAGTATCTACTAACCAACCTATACTGAGCAGTTACTGTGTCCTGGCTCTGCTGAGTGCATTTTCCTCATCATCAGAATCCACCAAGGGGAAGAGAGTTTTATTATCCCTACAGAAATGGAAATGATCTTGAGAACATTTACTGGATGGATGGGGAAAGGTATGGGTATTTGGATGCTAGTATTTTAGGGGCAGGTTGGGAAAGCTTGGCCATTGGAAAGACCAGGTTGCTTTTAGATGTGTTTTGCTCTTCCATGGTATTTCTCTCTCAGAACTCTTGCATGGATGTTATGAATCCAAAAGTACCCTCATTACTTTTATTTATTCTTAAAGCCTAGTGACAAGAAATTATGCAAGCATTTTGGAGGCCAGTCACATGATGTTTGACCTTGTCTTTTCCTAAAGAAGAATGGAAGATCTAGACATGGTGAACATTGTTCTATTCACCTCAACGTGTGTCCTTTTGCTGCTTCCCTGTTTGCTTCCTCTGGTTTCTATTCTTGCTTCTTTCCCTACAAACTGAAACTAGAGTTATATAGTAGAGTTGGAGGCGGAAATGCTTTTCTAAAATAAGCTCAGGAAGTCACTTAATTAGCCTAGGAAAGGAATAGGGGAAAAATTCGTTCTCTGCAAACAAGCTTGGAAATTTTGGGTTTTTATATTACATTAAAAGCAAATGCCCTGCCTCGCACTAAAGCAATTTGTATGTTCCCAGTTCACAAGCATGAACACCCCCCATCTTCAAGTCCTGAGATTCCTTCTCTCTTCCTTCTATTGACTACTTTGCAAAGTCAGCTGGATTTTATATAATCTTTACAGTATCACAGAATTTTCCATGGGGATTAATTGGGATGTCACAGAAGTGGGAATGTTCTTTGTCTATTACTATTATTCTTTGGCTAAAAATCAGTGGGGCAGAGATTTTGAAATTTACAATAGAGAAATGAAGGGAACAGCTCTCAGACTTGTATACAAGTTGGGAGAAAAAAAATCTAGGGAACAGGAAGGAAAACTAAGAAAGAATATGGATGAAACAGAAGAGGGCTGTAAAATGGGGGGGGCGGGAGGGGAGAGGCACAGAAGGAATTTGTGCGGAAAGAAAGAAGCATAGGTTAACTTTTTAAAGGAAAGTAAAATGCAGAATAGGAGCTAGATATCCTTAAAGACAGGTTCTTATCAGTCCTCCATGGACATGCCACTTGGTCCATGGTCAGCACTATGTAGGTAAGTGGGTCCATGGGTGGGGCACCTTCACTGTGACCTCTAACCTAAAAAAGTAGAAATCTGACACTTCTTTATAGTTTGAACCAGAAACTTCAGAAACTTAATAAAGTAAAGTTGTATGCAAATGTTTGAATGCCTGTGATTGTTTCCTTTTTTGTTGTGAATAAAGGTCAGAATAGCCTTAATCAGAAGGTTTATGTCCACAAAAGGTGAAGAAACTCTGGTTTAAACAAATTCTAGAATTATGTAACTTAAGGAGCAATTGCACTCATTCTCTCCAAACTTCCTTCCTTCTCTCTCTCTCTCTCTCTCTCTCTCTCTCTCTGCCCTCCACCCCCTCCAGACATTCAGACAGACACACACACACAAGAACAACAACAACAAAACACATCCACTTTATCACCCTACAGCCCTATCTGTAACCTCATCTCTTTCTCTCGTTCCCTTTCCTGTGCAGTTCATCCATCTCAAGAGCCTGGCTGGTTGGAGGGGACTCTGAACGGAAAGACGGGCCTCATCCCTGAGAACTACGTGGAGTACTTCTAACCATGGGCCCCAGCAGAACTGCTGAGCTTTCCGTGGTATCCATGACAACTGCTGATTCCAGTGTTGGAGGCCACTTCTCTTTGCCACTGAGAAATGGAGGGTGACTGACTCTGCTGCTCCCTGTCAATACGAATGTTTCTGTGAACGCTAGTGTCACCCAGCCCCACGATCATCTCAGCTGACATGCGGTGACGCTGCCAGAATCAGAAGTAAATCAGCAGAAGGCCATTTGATGTTGATAACAGAGAGAAAGGTTTGCAAAACCATTTCTCTCACTTAGCACCTGAACTCGGAGCGTTCATTTTGTCTCAGTAGTCATCCAAACCCCCAACCTTCTGAAAAAGGAAGTGAGATACAAGTAGTCCCTAAGAACTTGCAGTGTGGCTGAGTCTGACAGGGCTGGGCAGTCGCTCTCAGACCTACGCTGGGCCCACTGCTCTTGTTTACAGTAGACACTCTCTCTACCCCACCTCTAAATACTTGAGACCCACAGCACTACCGATGATGGGCCTATTTGTTTGCATGCAGGATGGAGAGGGGTTACAGCACTGTTTACATAAGATCCAATCTCTCACCATCTCTGAAGCAGCCGTTGGCCCAGCATCAGCAGAATTCAGTCCAGTCCTCTCATGCAAGGGAACACACACACCCCACAGTCCCCCCTCCCAAGCTAGGAACTTCTCTGCCACTAAGGGCTGCTGTCACCCAGTAACCATGGCAACTCAACCTACTCTAAAACCAAACGAAAAAATAATACACTCTTTGCATGACATATTTTTTCTCCTCCCCACCCCCACCCCTTTGTGGTAGTTTTTTTAATGGTTTTCTAACAACCTAAAGCAGATCAAGGAATTAGAGTGGTCTACTTGGGGTAGACAGAATAACTGCTGTTCTCTTTCTGAGCAGTTTCAGCAGCATCAGGATATATTTGGAGCAAACTCTAGTAACCTCTTGAGATTAAATTATATATTAATATTCATATTTCTGTCCTGCCATGCAACTAGTATTTGCTTTCTAGAAGACAGTCTGCTGCCTCCCATGGGTGACACCGTCCCTTTGACTCATTCCCTCATTACCTCCCATTCACCTGTCCTTTCCCCTGCCCTTGCCTGCCATTGGCCCAACACTGACCAGTCTCTTGGCCATGATGTGGGCTGCTGAGCACTGCTGCCCTGGAGGTTTTCAGAGAAGATTCCTGGGCTAACCCTAAGGCCTGTTGTTTGAAAGGATATGTATATTCACTGCCATTCAGACAAAGGAAGTTGTTCTTAGGCTTTTGAGACACAAGACTTCAGGAAGGCACCAGAAGGTGGGGCCAGATTGGGGAGGATGGGTACCTTCTGAGAACGAGAATTTCCTGCTCCAAAAGGGGCTAAGTTTTATAGGAGACACTGCAGTGGGCAAGTTCAGTCTGGAAAATTCAGATACACTTGGCCAACAAAGAATGGAGTCCCCAGTATCCTCCAAATTTGAATATCCTTTCAAGAGTGACTTGGGCCAGACGACACAACACAAACAGATGGACTGTCAAGCTTCCCAGGAGCCCCTGGGCATGGCAGCATCACTCCAGAGAGTGTTTCCTGCTTCTGGAATTCCTCCTTAGGGAACTTTAAAGAAGAAAAGAAAAACTTGAATTGTGTTGAATTACTGTACTTTTACATTTTTTTGAAAAGATAAACTTGTAAATAGAGTGATTTGAAATATTATATGGCAAAGTTCTATATTTGATATTCTTTCAGCTAGTTGCTCCACACATTTAAACTTTGATTGCTGAACAAGTAATAAGAGAGAGAGAAAGCAGAGGCAAGGTTGAAGAGGGTCAAGGTCATTCCCTCTGGCCTTGAGGAAGGAGAAGATATTTCTACACACTGGTTCTTGTTGGTGGACATGACACATGGATGGTCTGCAGTCTTCTCTATCCGGATGTGTTTTCGAACATTTCTTGGGCTTTGGATTTGGAGATGGAAAGAGCATGTAAGTTCAGGCAATGAATTTTTCAAAGAACTCCTACTCATTAACAAGATGAAGCTCAGGATTTAAATTCGTGGGGCAGGGGTTAGATTTTTTTTTCATTTTTTCTTCTCAGGTGTATTTCTTGGTACCCTAAGATATCAAGACAGAAGGAGATGGGATAATTGTTGTGTGTTCCTTACATCTAACTCTTCTACATATCTTCAAAGACTTTATAATTGAGGCCAGGCCAGTTTGCAAGTTGTGTATGTATCTAACTTCTAAGAAAAACTGGCTTCGTAGGATCTTTAGTTCTCAATCTGCTGCTGCTTCCCCTTGCCCTAAACATGTTTTTTGCCCTTTGTGTTCATCTCAGATTTCCTATAACCCCCAAATAGGAGGGGAAACTCCAAAAAAGAGGAATGGAGATTGTACTTTATAGCTTTATAGATGGTTTTAAATTTATAGGAGTTTATCATTGTGATTCATTTCATCAGCTCAAGGATTATACAGCTCTTATTTAAGGGACTCACGCAGGAGCAAGGGAGACATTACCACTGAATCAGGGAACAAGAATTCAGAGTGTATAAGACCAAGGTAGGACTCAGGAAAGCCACCGTGGAAGATACAAAGAGAAAGGGACCATATGAACAGGCTTCACCTGCATCCGTGGACTTTGAATAGCTTGGGAACCTGTTTCGTGGGCCTGGAGAGAAGCACATTCATCTGTCGTTGTGCTGTCCAGATAGAAAGCAGCATAATGCTTTTAATGCTTTTGACTTTGTAAATAGTCACCTGCCCCCTTGGAATCTTCACTGGGGCAGACGTGGAGGACTCCTCACTGAAGCATACCTGTGGACACTTGGCTCCGGCTTGACCACTTGGAAGCAAGTTGCTCTCTCTGCAGTTGGCCCTGATTTGAAGCCAGAGGGAAATAGAACTGCTGCCAATGGGAATTTTTAGGCCGACCCCTTCCCAGCCAGGCTGGGCCAGTGACAGATGGCTCTGCTTCCCTTTCCCCAGCCAGGCTCACCTCCGCCCTGTTAGCTACAGAACTGGAGCAACTGTTCAGAACATGAGCCAACAAATAGGAAGGAACTTGAAGCCTAAAATTAGATTTTGCCCTTTCCACTCTTTGTGCCCCCAACTCTTAACTCCCTCTGTTTCAATAGGGAACTTAGAGGTAGATTAGGGGAATGACCTGGGTATCAGAGTGGAAGGCTATTTCCAGGAACCATGAGCTTTCCAGGAACCTTGTGCTGCTTTTGCAAGACCCTGGGATCAATTAGATATACATAGCCTGAATCTTTGGGGAGTATTAAGATATGTCTCTCAATCCTTCAGATAGTCACAGAATTCTATAGCTATACAATGCCATGCTATGAGAAGATAGCTAGTTTTGAATCCTAGTCCCCCGACTAGTAAATTACTGACTTGCTCAAGAATAATGATATTCTCTTCCAATTTTAGACGTAAACATAAAGGGATGGACAGCCTTCCCTGGTATCTTAGAATTGGATCCAACTTTTAGTTTAATGTTTTAGTATTTCTATAGCCAATGTACGTTTTCTTCCACTAGGCCAAACTGTCTTTTTCAGCATAATTTCAGCTTATCCCCTCTTGCTGAATACTTTTGAGTTAGAGAGGCAAAGAGGAAGAGAAAGTGAGCAGTCGGGTATTTGCAAACTGACATTCGCCGGACATAAGCCCTGCTAGTGACGAGGTCCTTTCAGGCTTCACAGCACTCTGGCTGTGCAATATCTGTATCTCGAAGGGAAGTCCTACAGCTGAGTTTTCTGAGACGATCTAAGAAACAGCAACGCCCGTCACACCAAAATCTCTGTCCTGAGTAGAGAGGTTTGAAAAGCATCCCTGATTGAAGGATTGGAAGCCAAAATAGCTAAATTTGTTGCTTGCTCATGACTGTCTATAAGTACCTTTCATCCTCTGGCTTCTGTTTCCAAAAGCAAGTCTGGCACACCCAGTTTTATAGCCATAGGATTCCTAGGTACCCCAATGGCCACTGCCACTGCAGCACTGATAATTTGCCCTGCTATTGAATGTTCTGTGAGCAACCATCTGCTCAAGTAGACATTGAAGAAACCAGACAGCCTGTATGTTACCTTGCCTTGGAATGTCCTAGCTTTTCTGTCTGGGGAGCTATCTATTATCTCGGGCAAACTTGACAGTAATCAATTACCTAGACAGCCCTACTCTACATCTCTTTTAAGTCAACTGGGTGTCCTCTCACACACCCTGTGCTGGTGTTTGAAAAATTTGTCTTGTTTTGCTCAAATGTGTTTGACAGCCATGCTGATGTGCTGGGTGCTGAACCACTTCTCTGTAATTGTAGCATCAAAATGACAACAGCAGCAGAGCAATGAACCTTGCACAATCCTCCAGCATGCCTGAGACAAGACTCCAAGTAATAATTAGCTTTTTTTCCACCTTTTACCGCCTACAGTACTTGTCTTAACTTTAGAGCTTCCCAAAGCAGAGCGAGAGGCCAGGATAGAGAATCCAGACATCACTCAGAGCCAACCCTTGCTGAAATATGCTCTCTTAGTGCAAGTACCTATATTCTTGGGAGAAAAAATGTTGGATGTAAAGTAATGCTGGGAACAAAGAGAACCATACTAAAGAACTTTGGATTTTTTTTTTTTAAAGAGAGAAATATAGCTCACAATTTGGGGGAAAGTCTGTCACAGAAAAAATGCACAACTGATATTTTTACAAAAGTTTTACAGGACATTACTACTATCTTTCAAGGTGGCATGCTCTAGAGAGCAGAGACTTGGCATAGTCAGAGACCATGTAAGGGTAGCAATTAGTATGATATCAAAATTCCCTTTAGTGTAGTCAGTGAGAACCAGAGTATTATTTATCAAGATGTCAGAATTACCTGGAGTTCTGGACACACTGAGACATTCGATGCCACTCAGTTGTGGTCATTTCTACAAAGTCGTCCAGACAGACACCTACAAACAGCTTCCTTGGGTATACAGATGCCAGGGTCAACCTTGTAACGTTTCAAAGAAGTTCGTCTGATGATCCCGAAGTATATATGTATGATTATGTGTTTGTATATGTGTATGTACAGTGTGCATTGGTATATGTACAGATATAGACTCCATAGAGACCCACACAAGCCAGCAGCTGCTGAGCCCTCATGGCCCTTAAAATTCAGAGGCTGGGAATTAGAAAAACAAGAGAGGCTGTTGATAAACTATCAAAATAATCAAAGATATAAATTAAGTGCCACTTTACAACTTTGTTCATATTTATCAAATGGTTACTATCTACATCTATATTCCTTATTAACTTATTAAAATTCATGTTGAAAAAGAGATCAAGCTCATATACCTTTAGTAGCTAATATTAGGCTAGTGTTCACAAGCACTCTAAAGACATTTTATCTGTATTTTGGAGAAGAAAATATTTGCATGTTTAATTCATAGTTTAGGCTACCTTTGAGTATACTGTAAAGTGCTGTGTGATATATTATCAATAAAGTACTTATAAAATGGCACTTTAATGTTTTTCTCGAAACCATAAATAATGCACTGTTTTAAACTTCAGTTCAGTATTGAATATTGACTGGTGTGTAGAATCCAATTCCGTAATTACAAATCCATGCCTAGAATAGAACTTTTTTCCTATTATTAGCACAACAGTTTTGCCATGTTCAGGCTTTTAAAAAAATGTGCTTTTGTGTCACTAAGCATATCTGTAATGAAAATAAAAATTTTGTTGAATGGCCTCTGAAACTTAGGTTGGTTTATGTGACAGTCCCTTGAAATGAGTGGAAGTATGATTTTTGAATTAAATGACTTTTCCATTTGGTGGTATGTTTGTTTCTTGAGTTTCTGATAAAGTTTTGACATGATGCATACTTTAATATTTCTTCAAAGAAACATATAAAGACCATGGTCAAAGGTCACAAGTCTGGGAGCAGCAGTTACTGGTGACAACTGCAGTGTTGCTTTCTGATGTGTCCTGAGGAGCTTTGGCTTCCTTCAGGGAAAGGTCAAATGCTAGTGAATTGAGGAAGAGCTATCAGGCATGTCAAATAACTAAGCCCCAAAGAGTCATATTCCAATTAGCATTTCTGACTTTATCTCCTAGAATACTATGTCGCTTTAGTCTTCCTAACTTCAGTTTTCAAATCAAGTACAATAAACCTTCACTTAACTTCATCAATAGATTCTTGGAAATCTCAACTTTAAGAGAAATGATGTATGAGGAAAGCAGGTCCTCAAATAACATTGTACAGCCCAGCTGGGATTGTTTTTTTCTCCTGACCATTTAACTCAATGATGTTAGACCAACCAGTGTTGGAGGAGCTACAATGCTCTCTTCTGGAACTTCATTCATGCAGTGTGGGATCAGCACAGAGCCAGAGTTCAGCCCACCACACAGCTGCATGTGGCCCCAGGTTTGTAAATCAGTTATTTAGAAGTTGTAACCTGTTTCCCCTGGATCTGGTATCATTGAGTCTCATTCATTCTATCCTTTCCAGGTATATTCTGAGTCGCAGCCTGGAACCCAGGTTTACAATTAGTTGCCGCTTCTGCAATGAGAGCAGAGAACCCAGAGGTAGAGGGCAAGAGAGTGGGTTCACTGAGGGTAGGGGGGGATGAGACTTGTGGCCCCAGAAGCTTGCCCGAGAGGAGGAGGAGTTGGGCACCCCATGCCTGCTTCTGAAGCATTGACTTTAATGTGTGTGGGTCACCCATGAACTGTGTGTATTGTCCTCTTTGGTCATGTAATAAGGCATTGGTTTACCCTTCCTAACAGCAGAGACTCCACAGGTCTGGTGTTTTGACTGAGCGTACACTCTGGTCTGGAAAAATCCTGCCAGCCTCTGAAGCTTCCTACCTGTGTGAGGTCATATCATACCTAGGTGAGACCTTCTGACTGTATCTGATACCTGTCATACAGTGAGTAAAATATATGGTATGTATCTGCATCTTCTCTGTGTCCTAGACCTTTCTGACAGACTTTATAGCTATGTCAGCTTTCTTATATTTTTCCACAGAAAACATTTAGATTTTCATTTTGTTTTTAGCAGCGAGATTGGAGATGAAGTTGAATCACATCTTGTGGTTTGCATGGTGTTTCTCACTGGTTAGTTCTTGCTGCCAGATTGAACAGTTAGTTATTCCCCTTGGTTAGAAATGGACTTGATTGACACTTGAAATTTGGTAAATGAGAGATTTCTTCAGACCCTAAAGAAACTTGCTTTCTTGGGAGTTAAATCAGGCCTTTCATCCTTTCTTTTCTCAGCCTCCACTCAGATATATCACATCTCTCCTACCCAAATGTGTCAATGTCATTGGCTTGCTCTGCTTTTAATAGCACTAAGCTAAGCTGCAACTAATTAACTCTGCTGGCTTAGTCAGTAGTGCCTGAATTCAGCCTGCACAGCAGCCAAGGGAACCTCGAACAAACGCAATAACTGCTCAGGGTGCAGGAGGTGCATCACAAGGGAGTGCAGATAACCACATGCAGGGGAGGCCTCATCCAACCAGGCCTGCGTCCTGCATATCCTCAGCATCAGGCAGTGGAGACCAAAGCAGGAAGGTTTTAAATTGAACTACTACACTTAGCAATTCCTACCACACTGTGTATCTGTCAGAGGCTCTTGTGTAATTGACCCCATGAGACTGGTCTGTTTAATATGCTCTCCAAAAGCTGACCAGCCAGTCAGTCATGATGTGAATTTAAGGATCCTTTCTCTGGGTACTAAGTCACATTCTACCTCCAAGTCTTGTACCCATCTTCCAGTTCATTTTTTTCTGTTTTGACAACGGCTGTGTGTCGCTTTTACAGTTGAGAGGCATAGATTATTGGAAAGTTTTTTTTTTTTTTTAATGCACATTTTTTTCTTCTTTTCTGGGCCTTTACTGTGAAAAACAAATGCTCCTTCATAGTACTTTTCTACCTGCAACTAATTCATTATTTGTCATAAAATGTTTGATGCCAACTCCCTTTTAATAAGTAGTTCAATAAGAACAGAGACCTGGTCTTGTTTACCCATCTCTGTCCAGCATCCAGCCCAGGGGTTGGCCTGCAGCATATTCTCAGCAGCACCTGTGTGCACTAAGTAAAAGAAAGTGACTTAGTCACTTTATACCCTATATTCCAGCCCCTCTTCCTTGTTTTGCTATGCAGTTCTAGTTGAAAGAAACAAGTTGGGTGTCATCAGACTTGGGTACTTAAACCCACGGTGACTTAGTGACCCTTGGCAACCTACTCCATTTACTCAAATCCTGGGATTTAGGTTTGTTGGGGGAAAAGACTTCCTACCCTCCAGTCAAGCACATACAACCACATTCTTTCCCAGCTTTATCCATTAGTGTTCGGCACAAGAAACCATCTGGATAAATGGCTCGCCAACAGATCCTTTACTGTCATCTGAATTACTTCTGGGTTGTTTTACGAACTTCATACAAGACAGGAGGGCCTGCCTTCAAATAAAACCATAACAGTATCACCCCCCAAATAAAAAATATTCCTTTTTAAAGACCTTTAAAGGAAATTCCATTCTGTCCCATGGGAACTTGGTATGATAGCTAACACTCTCGCTAAGTGAATTCTTTGTGTCTAACTGAAGTTTCCCATGATGGAGCTTAAGTCCACTTCCTTTCTGTTTTTCCTTAGATTGGACAACAACTGACCATCATCTTTTTGGAGCAGTCACGCTCCATTTTATGCTCCCATTCTGCAAACACTTCTTGACCACCTCTTTTGTGTGCCAGGAGCTGCCAAAACTAGAAGTATAAGACAGGATCTCTGTCCTCAGTGAACTCACATTTGACCTTGGCAATAGGCAAGTATGTGAGAACCAGCATTTGCTATGTGGTTTTACTGCACTAGCAGCGTGTGGCAAGTAGTCACAGGCTCTGAGAAAAATGAGTATTTCTGTTTAGGAAGTAGATGCCAGACAGTGTCACAGAAGAAGTGAGTGACATTCAAGGTGAATCTTGAGAAGTGGAGAGGTATTTGCCACTTACGTGAATGGAGAAGTATTCAAAGCACAAAGACAGCAAGGACCAAGGTGTGAAGGGGAGAAAAAGAGAGGTGAGTTCAGTATGATTGGAATATGAGAAAATAAGGACTTTCTAGAGAGTAGAAAACTTTCCCCTCACCTACCCGCTACCTTATCCTTTAGGTTACTGTTTTCTCTCAATGATCTCCAATATCTGCTAACATTTATTACCGCCTAACTTGGTACCGGACATTACGCTACACATTAACACACTGAAACCTCAAAACATGAAGTATTCTAACTACCCTACTTTACATACAAGGAAACTAAGGATTTACACAGGCTAGCAAGCAAGTGGTGAAACTAAAATTTCAACATAGGTCTATGCTTCTAAAGCCCATATGCTCTTTAATTTTTTTTTTTTTACTTTCTTTCTGTGTGCATGATTTTACATAAATGAGTAAATATTTTTCTGCTGGCTGGAAATTTCTCCTTCCTTTTTTTTTTTTTTTTGAGATAGTGATTCCCACTCATCTGGCCTTTTACAGCAGGAGACAAAGGGAAAGAATATGATGTAGTTGGGAAAATTACATTTTCCTAGAGACGTTGTTCGAAACCTCAAAACATGAAGTATTCTAACTATCCTACTTTACATACGAGGAAACTAAGGCTAGCAAGCAAGTGGTGAAACTAAAATTTCAACATAGGTCTATGCTTCTAAAGCCCATATGCTCTTTAATTTTTTTAAAAAAATTTCTGTGTATATGATTTTGCATAAATGAGTAAATATTTTTCTGCTGGCTGGAAATTTCTCCTTCCTTCCATTTTTAACTTGGTTCTTCCATCTCCCACATCAGGCTCCTCCTTTCCTATAAACCACCAAGGTCAACAGACTCATTATGCCTTTTTAGTGGTGAGCCTTTCAGAAAGCACAATATCTGGCAAACACTCAGCTTTGGTTTTGCAGTGACTGGAATAAGAGCAGGATATGTTTTGATTAGAAAACTTTCCACCTAGGAGCTCTGTGCTCACTCATCTTGGGTGAATAGTTGTCCACTTCTTTATTTCTGTGCAGATACTCCTGGTTCTCTGGGTAGCCCCAGAGACCCCAGCTGCAATCTTTGGCTGGTCCCATCATCCTTGACACAGCTAGGAGGCAGCCCTTGCAGAGAACATAGCCATGTTTTGCTGGCTGAAAGGATAATGTGCACATTTTTCAAAATGTAACATTTTGAAAATGGTGCCTGTCCCCGCCTCAATCCATCTGCCAACAACAGACCTTCGGGCTTCTTATGAGATTGCCAGGGAAATCCCATGAGCTTGTGTCTTCTTGTGGGAGAGCCAGTGTCTCTAGCCCAGTCTTCTCATGCTCAAAAATAGAGTTTTCTTGGCATTACAATCTCTCTCATGAGCTTCATGAGATTGGAAAAAGTCAGAACTAGAAGAGAGAACAGGAGAGTATTTGGCTGAGTATTTGTTGGATGCAGAAGGCATTTGACTTCCTCTAAGTTCTGCTTATAGAGTGAGTCTAACCCACGTCTCCGGTAGTGAGAAAGCTGAACTGTTGCATGTCAAGATGACAGCACGTGCTCTGTGTCCACCATCATATTTTACTCTCAACTCGACTATATGAAATAGGTACAGTTGTTACCCTAGCCTTCAGGTGAGGGAGCCAAGTATTAGATTGGGTAACTTGTTCGAAGTCATTTACCTAGCAAATAACACACCAGAGAATTAACCCAGCAGGCTTACACAAGAGCTTATACTCTTAACTCCCACACCGTCCAAACTCCAGGAAAGATCTCAGAAACTCTAGCCCCTAAATGCTCTTCATGCAGTCCCCATGCCAAGGGGATATTTGTTGTTGATTTTGCCCTTTGGCATTTAGTATCCCTTCTGATAACAACACCGCACTTGTTTTTTTTTTTTTTTTTTTTTTTTTTTTTTGCGGGGAGACAGCCATCCCTTTCCCTCAGGTTCTCTGGATCTGGGTGGGCTGGCATCAGCCTTGATTCAGTGGTGAACCTGTCACCCTAGTCAGGCCTACTAGATAATCAAATCTGTCAAAGGGAATGTCTGCCTCAGGAATGGGTACAGGACCTAGGCAAGTCCAATGTGCCTGGGCCTCCTCCCAGACCAGCATATAAATTTGTAGCAGGGAATTCATATTTTCAGGGAAGGGTGCTAAATGCCATCCCCCTTACCCTCAAATGACTTCTTAGTATGAGTGCTGCTTGTCATTTATTTTTATTTGAGGGCCTCATATTTTATGTTGAATATTTATGTATTAATATTTGTAAAATGTACCTCTTAGAAAAGTCACTTCAGAGAGCAAGCAGAAGATTTGAAATATTAATTGCAATATAAAATGGGCAAACAGTACTTTAGTTTGATCAGTCCTGGAATGAATTCACCAAATAAGAGGACTTCATGCCTGAACTCAGCAAGCACATCTCATTTTTTAAATTCTGACATTTGTTCTCCATTCTGGGACAGGAGAAGCCATGGCTGAATCCCATAAGAATAAGGAGGAATTGTATCATTTCAGAGCCCTCTGCAAATACATTTCCAACCCATGCTGATTCAAGTTGTCACTTGATTATCTGGCCCATCCCAGTAAGACATTTCACCGTGGAATTCTCATGAAGGACCCCCCAGTCAGTTGTAATAAAGAATGGCAATAAATCATGCCTAATCATGATACAGAATTGGATGTCATACAGTGTTCCTCGCTTTAGAAAGATGTTCACACACCCTGGGGGCCGCACCCAGACCTGTTCAACCATCACACAAATGTGAGTCTAAGAAACGCCAGTGTCACCCAAGTTCAGACCTTCACCTTTATTTGGGTGGGGCAACATAGTTGGAGGCCCTGAAAGGGGTGGGTATATCTAGTCAGACCTTGAGACCCTGCTGCTCTTCTCGCCCAAAGTGCTCACAGTTTTCTTTTTTCAAGGATTTCCAGATTAAATATTCCAGTTCTTAAAGGATAAGCTTCCGAGGCAAGGAAGGCATTCCTGGCTCACAGAAAGATAATGTTGTGCTTATGTACAGTACTTTAAAATTTTCAAGGTGGTTTTATTTTTGCCCCTCCTTCAAATTTGGACTGTGGCACATCCCTGGTGAAAAAACTTCAGAAACCCCTGCAGCTTGAAAAAAACACCACGGCATTCAACATGCTTCTCAGGGCAGCCCCCACATTTTTCTCCAGTGTTCCTTTGTGTATATATACCCCAGAGGCCTCACCTCTTCATCATTCTATAACAATCTGAACCAACATCGCTCATTCACTTATCAGTATGTTTTGTGCACCTTCTATGTCCACACCAAAGTGCTAGGTGCTATCTCCCAGTAGTGCCACTGAGGCCAAGTCTGTCTCCCAGGCCCTTCATTTTTCCCACCCTAACAAGAATAGCTGTTGAGTTTGCCTATAACTACCCCTTTTTCTGTAATAGCAACTTAGAGCCACACCTCCTCTACTCTCGGATCCCATGGGTCCGGGTGGGCTGATACCAACCTTGGACCCAGTGATGAGCCTGTGACCTTATAGGTGTGTAAGATCATCAGATTCATCCAGCCGACGTGATTGGTTGATTCTGGAATAAGCCCAGAACCTAATTAAGTCCAAGGAGAATCAGTTTCTGCGTTTCTTTTACTGTTGTGATAAGAGATTTTATCTTGTTGCTAGATTTGAAGCCCTAGGGACTGCTGGTGGCCATCTTGTCTCCTTGAAAGAGGAACCTGCTTAAGGACTGGAGGCCTGAAGGTGGTGCCAAGAGACAGAGAATAGCAGTACCCCAAGTCATCTGTCCAAATGCAACTGAGCTTTCTGTTACATAAGCAAACACATTCTCATTTCACTCAAAACAGTTTGATTTGGACTCTTTAACTTTCTATCAAAGTCCTGAGCTCAGCTAAAGCTTTAGATGATCTCTGTGTTCTTTCTCCCACTTGATTGCCTATCCTTTGCCAGAATAAAGCACTGAACTTGGAGTCAGAAAACCTGACCTTAAGTCAAGCTCTGCCACTTCCCAACTATGGGACTTAGAGGTAATCACTTCTCTGAATATCAGTTTCTTCTCATTTAAAACCTAGGAATGTTACCTTCTAAGATTACTTGGATGAAAGTAAGTCACATTTATTAATATGTTTTATAAAATTCACTGTCCTCAAAAGCCAATAATATAGTATTATAATAGGAATTTCTTTAATACGTTGCGAAGAATTGGCCATCTCTAGATGTATGTAAAGTAGTTTCATAGCCTTTATTGTATTCAGCCTACCTGTCCTGAGAGGCAACTGGGACTGGAGGAATTCTGCTCATTGCCCCAGTAAAGTACAACTCTACCTATCATGTGTTTCCTTCCCACTTGCCTCCCTGACATGGCAAGAGGACTATTCCTTGATCAGACACCTAAGCCAAAGGGAGTTAGAATGCATTGTCCTATGGCTCACATGGCTTGGCTTAAGCACATAATGTAGATCAATCAGATTTGACCTCCCAGGAAAGTTGGCCTTTGAGGTGCTTGCAGAAGAGGAGAGTTCCTGAAGTTAAGCTAGTACCGGTGGCCTGGGTGTGGTGAATACAAGTTTTAAGGCATAAGTAGAGCTGTTTTCAAAGGTAGGAGGTCAGTGCAGAGAGAAATGGCCAGATGGAATCAGAGAAAGAGAGAATCAACTTCAATCCTGAACAGCTTTTTATTCTAGACAGCCTGCATGTACTTTATGTTTGGGTCAGTGTGAGTAGCTTCTGTCCCTTGCAACCATTCTCTTAGAGCTGAGAATGGTCCCAATGGCATTGGGAAAAGCAGAGGTTGTGGCAGTTGAATGAGTGACCCATGGTCACATAGCAACCCATAGTTTGCGGTATTTGTGCTTCCTCCTGTGATCCTGGAGCTCTTGACCAGAGAATACATTCCGACATTTCTTCCCACCAGCAGAAAGGGTGGTATGTGCATTTCACTCCTATGTGCAACATCTCCCTTCACATGTGCAGTCAGTGTTGAAAAGGTAGCTTTAGAAACTGGCATTAGTGTTCCTGGCCCCTGATCCCTGCCTACTTTAACCTCCATTGTTAACTTACCCGTTGTTCTTACAACACTGCTCAGCAGTGGTGTTGCCAGAAGAGTCAAATACAAATGTCTATAGATCTTCCTCAATGTAAGATGGAGGTACAACCCAATATATCCATCTTTTGAGTTGAAGATACCATAAGTCAAAAATGCATTTAATAGGCCTCACCTACCAAATATTAAAACCAAGTGTAGTCTACCTTAAGGTACTCAGAACACTGTCTTTAGCCTACAGTTGGGAAAAATCATCTAAGACAGTTTATTTTAAAATAGGCTCATAATTTATGAAATACCGAGCTAAAAGTGAAAACAGACACAGTGGGATGTGAAATCACAAAATAAGTGGCAACACGGGACTGTAGAGTATGGGATGGTCACCTTGTGAGGCTTGGCTGATTGACTGCTGCCACTCCCCAACATCACATGAGTCTAGCTGGAAAAAGATGAAACATCAAAAATCAAAGTACAGTTCCACCTGAGATGGTTTTCTATTAAAGGCAAACCTGAGAACCCTGAGGTCTGTGAAAAATCTGCTGTGTTACAGCTCTCAGATGCTAGGGAGAAAAACACAAATCCTGAGAGTCAAGGACAGGGATTTCCTCTGCTCAGATACCTGGGCTAACCATGCTACACTGTCCTCTGTGCCACAGAGTAAGCTTTACTCTGTCCCTGACCTCCCCATGGGAGCCCCAGTTAAAACTGATTAATTTTATTCTTAGACTTGTGTGTCAGAACCCGGCTCATCCCTTCACAAGAGCCATTTGTTATATAGACAGGAATTTTGTGAGCACCAGTGAAACTGCTGGTGGCTCAAAATAGACCATGGTGGTAATATGTACACCACTGAAGTCACCAAATGCTACAAATCAACCTCTCCCCCAGAGAGCTGGTTGTTAATTCTTTACCAGAATGCCACCGCTTAGCCTACTTGCAAGGTAATGTGATGGGTGACACCTGCAATTGGCTCCATTTACAACCTAGACTGGTTTCAGCCTAAATGAGAGAGCAGGGATGAGGCAGTTAGAGCTGCGAGGAGCTACAAATACCCCCATTTGGAGTTAAGTCCACAGTGATCTTGATTTGGGGATAAAGCAACGTTTCCCAAATGTAGGCAGTACTCTGTTTTGTGAATCAACAGCTGGTTTTTGTTTATTTCCACTGGTTTTAACCAGAGCCCAGGAAAAGGATTGGGCTCCCCACCCCCTTCAAAAGAAACTTCTCAGAACTTTGCTCAGGGCTGCCAAGAACTATGTACAGATCCTGTACATTGGAATACTTGGGGGATGATGCATTCCCTCTGCTGCTGGCTTTTTGCAGGAGGGAAGCCATGAGGGCCTTCCCCAAGATCATTCCCCCAGAACAGTAGAACTGTCATTAACCATTCCAGGTCCACTGCCTCACCTCAAAACCCATGGAATTACTGTCCCCGTGGTGACTTCTGTGGGCAGAAGCGAGACAGAGGGCAAGAGGTCTGAATGTTGACGTGCTGGTATAAAGCCAGCATTGTTGGTCAGAGCCCTATAATTCAATCATTCCTTCAACAACTATTTGGCGTTCAACTATAAGGAAAAACCTAGCCCATCCATTCTCACTTTAGTGAGCATCAGGGGCCTCTGGGGAATGTGTTAAAAACAAAGGATTCCCATCTGGTGGGTCTGGGATGAGTCCCCAAATACTGTGCTTGTGGTAACTATAAGACCTTTGGTCCTCAGACCTCATTTTGAAGTCTATTTGGGGTCAAAGCCGGAGAGGATGGATGCTTTAACACGCATTTCCTTTTAAATTAGGTATCAAAATTTCCTGTGTTTTATTGCAGTTATTAGCACCTTTCCTTGGCCCACAGATTCATGAATAAGAATTTTCTCCCCTATGCAACCATTAGCACAGTAATGGAAAAATTCATATTTATGCAAATGATGCCTTAGAGGGCGACTCTATGACGAACGACTTACCAAAGTTTTTCTTTAAATACTGCAATGAATGCATTCACTTTAAGAGATTAAATTTTTTAGTAACCCCATTGCTGTGAGCTATTCCAAGAATACTAAGGATTCTGGCAAGATCTTTTTTTTTTTTTTTAAGATTCATTTATTTATACACAAACTGGGGTACAGGCCAGATGTGCGGGAGTGTGAGAGGATTCACCAGAGACAGAGTGGGGAACAGAACAGGCAGATCCACGGAAATACACTGCTGAGGGGAGCAGCGGGTGAGGCAGGAGAGGTCTGCCGTGCCATGTGGGAATCTTCCTGGCCAGCCGGAATCAAACCCGCCCTGCAGAGTCTGTGAACAGCTTTACAGTGCTGCGCTTAACCCAGCAAGTTCCTCTCGTTGGTGGTATTTAGAGTCAGGGTAGCTTCCAGCCAAAGCCTTCACATACACCAGTTTATCCTTTGCTTCCTTAGTCCTAAATAGAATTGAAATTGACAAAAAAAAAGGCTAGTTATTTACATACTCATCTGTAAAAGGAAATATGCTTTAAAGGCACAATGTGGTCTGCTGACAGATAATAAGGGATTTCCAATAGACCTCTGAATTCTCATCATGGCTTTGGTGACAAGTTACTTAACTAATGTGAGCCTATTTTCTCATCTTAAAATAGAAGGGAAGTGGCTAATTCCTGTATACACATACATATGCATGTGTGTATATATACATATAGTTAAATATTTGGTACAATTGGAGATGCCACCAAATAAATGTTGCAAAAGTCACTATCTCTGAGCTTCAGCTTCTTTGTCTGCAAAGTAGAATAATTATTATCCCCACTGCACATTGTTGCTGTGGAATTAAAGGACATAATTTACATAAAGTATAAGGCAAATATCTGTGACAATTTGAGTTTCAAAATAAATAATGACAGTTAAAAAAATTGGAACAAACTAAGTAAAAATTCACGAGTCCTGTTTATCCCAGAAAAAAAAAATGAAGTTGCCTACTCCCTCCCCCCCAAAAAATAATTCATGTGTCCATGCTGATGTAAGTAATTAAGGCACACAAGAAAGTTTTTCCTTATAGTTGAATGCCAAATAGTTGTTGAAGGAATGATTGAATTACAGTGTCACTATTTGGCAACCATAATAATAATATTTGAGTCAGTGAAGAATCATGGATGAATGATTCATCATAGGATATTTACATAGTCTCAAAGTATTGCTTCAGAAGATACTTATTAATCACAAAGGATAAAATTGTAACTCTATAGTGGAGAAACCCAGAGGCACTAACTCTCACTGGGTCTAATTGACAGTATGTCCCTTCTGTGAGGCTTTGAGAAGAGCCAGTCATATCTTCCGTGGAATTTCTGAAAGAGTGCCTAATCTGAATCTCACTATGAGAAAGAAAACCCAAACTGAGGGATTTTTCTACAAAAGATAACTGGGTTGTTCATTTAAAAAATGCCAATGTCATGAGGCAGAAAGATTTCGGGACTCTCCTAGATGCCCAGAAACATGACAAGTAAATGTAACACAAAAGCATGGGTTTTCTTTGGTTGGAAAGGACATACTAGGGAACAACTGGCAAAATCTAAAATCTAATAAGGCTTATAGATTAGATAATTGTGTTTTGTCAATGTTAATATTATGATTTAGATAATTGCATTGTAGTTTTGGGAAGCATGGTTTTAGGCCAGCTTTAAAGAAATATACATAAGAATTTAGGCATAAAGCACATCAGCTCTACAGTTTATCTTAAATGGGAAGTGAAAAGGAAGGAAGGAAGGAAGGAAGGAAAGAAAGATGCACAGATGGATGGATGGATAGATAGATAGATAGATAGACAGATGGGGTAAATGCTAATATTTGAATTACTGGGGCAAAGGTTGTCCATGAATTCTATATCAACATTAACAAGTTTTCTCTTGTTATGTTTTTTGAAATTATGTTTTTTGAAAAGTACCCAGCACATACTTAGTAACTGAAAATTCTTATTATTATCATATTAACAGTGTAGGGGAACTCTGATTCTATTTTCTAAAGAGCTAGAAATCGAAAAGAAAATGACTCTAATATGATTTGCTAGAAAGCACTTTTTGGTCTTGCGGCACAAAATAAAACTTTCCACTCACTCACCTCCTGTGATTCACTTCTATTCAGTTCCTCTTGTTATCTATGGCCCTAGGTTTGGGGTCCCTGTGGAATGTGCAGTCTCCTAGGGAATGCAGGCTTTGTAAAGGGCATCCTGCACAACTTGGATGCCAGTGGGGTTCCCCCTGATAACGTAATTTAGGCTTGGATTCCTTAAGAGAATACAGCGTGCCAGACATGGGGTCCACCTCCCAGCCATAGAGAACCCATTCAGGTTAAAGGTTTCATCCAGGCTCTGTCTCTATCAGTTTGGAGAACATAAACATAAGAGTGCTTTTGACAGAACAATATGCCATACAGTACATCAATCATACATGTGTGCTAGGAAGCCTGTGGCTTTGTGGTTAAGAAGGCAGCATCTGCAGTCAGCCAGCCTGCTTCCAAGTCTCAGGGACACCACTTACCAGATCATTAAACCTCTCTGCCCCTAACTTTCCTCATCTATAAAATGGAGACAATAGCTGTACCACAGAACCAAACTCTTAGGGATGGTGTTCAGGAAATTAGGGCAAATGACAGGTTTTATGTCCAAGCATCTCCAAGCATCTGTTGATATAAAATAATGTTATTGTGATAATATCCCCAAATAATTTAAAATCAGAGTAATTCTATCAAAATGTTGTAATGTCTCTCCTCCTTTACCTTCCCTAGTCAACCTACCTCCTGATCACAATGATCACTGATTGCTTTTAGTGTTGATGGCTGTTTCTCCTGGACTCCTGGGGAGGAGAAACAGTCTCTTCTCCCTTCCTTTCCTCAAAGTTTCAGTTTGCTAGTTGAATCTTGGGACTCTCAAGACTTCCGTGATTCTGAGGCCCACCTAGCAAACATGGCTAAAGATGGAACTCCACTGTAACACCCAGAGCTGTGGAACGTGCTTTTAGCCTCACCTTCTTGCCAGGCACATGAGTCTATGCAAATTCCTCACATGGGGGGTAGGGATAGTAGTTGATTTGCTGTGAGAACGGGTAAGACTACACCCAGGATCTCAGAACAGCACTTCCCCCACCAATCTGTCCACAGTGGCCTTAGCCAAACCCCAGGAAGGAAGCTTAACAGGAATGTGTCATACGAAAGATATTCATGCAGCCTCTTCTCTCCCAAGTTCCACACCCATATTTCTGATTGCCTGTTGGATGTATCCAGCTAGATGATACTTATGCACCTCAGACACAGTGTGTCCAAAAATGACACTTCATCTCTTCCTCTTGTCTTCTTTTTTTGGGGGTGATGTCAAAAGCCAAGTCAGAAACCTCAAAATCCTCTCTCTTCTGCCCTTAGACTATGAGGAGGTTTTATCCATTCCTAATCCAGGATGGCTCAGAACTGATTATTCCTTTTCATGCCCTCACGTGCTGACATGCAGGCCTTTGTAACATCTCACCTGGATGATTTCAGCAGTCTCCTAACTAGTCTCCCTGCCATCAACTCCCCCCACTGTGGGTCATATTAAGACCTAATGTGATCAAGAACATGAAATGTGATACTCGCCTACCATAACAAAGCATGTTTTCACTCCCCCAGTGACTCAAGGTTGGTGGTAAACTCATGTCACCATGCAAGGACCCACCCATTTCTCCAACTTCATCTCATCTGGAGCACCCGCCCTTGCAACTCCCCACTGGTTCGCTGCTCCATGCTCTTCCTTCTTACTGGAGGGTCTTCCCTGTAACTGTACTCTCCTTTTTCCCTCTCTTTCAAAATGGAAGATATCTACTTACCCTGCAAACTCAGCTCAAAAATCACCTCTAGAAAGGGGTCTCCCCGTCTCTTGCTTCTCTGCTCCCAGCACATGTTTCCTGTGTCTTTATAACTTGTGAGCCTTACTTGTGGTTTGTTTCCAGGTTTATATGCTGCACTGTTGACTGCTTATTTCCCATGAGGAAAGCAAGTGTTACCCCTGTGAAGTGGAAATATCCCCCTTGGCTTTAGTGTCACCATCTTGCCCAAGCACTCGTATATGAGTCTATGAAAGGTGGAGCTCAAGATGCCAAATTCACCTTCAACTCAGACATCATTCAGTTGAACTTGTATTCTTGCTTTCTCTGGCTTCCTGAGCTCCTGCCTTCTCAGCAGATCTCTGAAGGGATATGTCTCTGCCATTAAAAAAAAAAAATGTATTTTGTGATGTTTTGAAGCAGGGTTAGGCTGACCCGGGTGCTCACTTAACAGTCTTCACTCTAATTTTTTCCATGTTGAGTTGTGTTGCCAGTTTATGATCATTTCTGCTTTGGAAGGTAACCAGGGTCCTACCAGTATCTGCAATCACACCAAGTGTCCATAGCATCGGTGCCAGGGGGCATCAGAACGCCTCTGGGAATGTGTGCATTCTGGCAGGGGTGGCACATGAGGGTCAGACCCCAGTTTGAGTAGATGGGAGGCTTCTGCATGGGATCTCATTTTTCTCCATCTGCACAGCCATTTGGGGCCCCAGGCTTCGTGACTCACACAGTGGCTATCCATCTGCCCATTTATTCCAAAAATGAGAGAAAAAAATAACCTTAACACACAGTTGGCCCAGAATCAGGCAAGATCTGAGTCATAGTATCACATGTTTTGGAGCCACCTGCCTGACCCATAGTTTAGTGGAGATCTGTAAAAATGGGCTTCCTATTATATGCAGATGAATGTTACTTGCATACTACCCTCTACACCCCCCAAAAAAACCAACCTGAAATCCCCACCCTGAGCCAATAATGGGAAAGTTGGGGTTGGCAGATGCTTGTCACTCCTAATGCTGAATCCCCTTTCTGTCCCCTGCAGAGAGATAAACTCTGCTCCATTATCCTCAGTAGAGGTCTCTGCATCATTGTCAAGACAGCACTCCCAGCAACAACCCCTCACAATGGGCCAGACCTGGTACTGGAGGTTAAGGTACGTTGCTACCCTAAGGTTAGGATGGGAAGAGGTGGCTGCCATCTGTGAGTGTCTGCTCCAGAACACTAACTTTTATTTGCTTGTATTTACAATTATTTACTTGGAGGGTAAGGACAAGTGGTAAGGTAATAAACATGCTGGGTACAAGAGGTATAAAAGAGTAAACAGTGAAAATTTCCTTTCCCACTTCAGTTCTCCAGTTCTCCTCCCTAAAGGCAACCAATATCATCAGGCCTTTTTTTGTATTTCTCCCTCTCTCCTTTCTCTCTCTCTATGTGTGTATATGTGTGTGTGTACATGTATCCATATGTGTAAGTTACACATACACCCCCCCCCCAACTGCATTAGTTCACTGTATTAGTTGTCAGTTTGCTGAAGTCTAGAATCTGAGATCAAAATGTTCATAAGATTGGTTCCCTCTCAGGTCTGTGAGAGAAAAACTATGCCATGCCTCTCTCCTGGCTTCTGGGGGTTTGCTGACAATATTTGGCATTGCTTGGCTTGTATATGTATCACTCTATCTCTGCCTTTGTGTTCACACGGCACTCTTCCTATGCACGTGCTGTGTCCACATTCCCCCTTCTATAAAGATACCAATCATTTAATCAGGGTCCACTCTCTTGACCTTGTTTTATCTTGATTACCTCCTGTAGAGGCAGGAAGACACGGTGCAGGATCTCTATGATCCGTGCAGAAGGGCAAAGGAGAGTTCTGGAGTCCTCAGTGGCTTTTTCAGGCTTTTATTGAGTTTACCAGGTACACGGCAGGCGGGGGTGGGGGGGGCGGGGGAGGGGAGGACAGGAGGCTGGCAGACCTCACAGCCTGTGGCGAATCTTCACTCTTCCTGGCCTCTCCAGCGTTCTCTCATGGTCTCTGCTTCTCTTTTGCTGCTGTGCTGGTTCTGCTCTCTTCTGCTGGTTCTCTTTCTCAGCTGGCGTCCCTGTGATGCCGCCCTTATAAGCCAGTCTCAGCCCAGGTATACCCACCTACGTATGCTCATCTACATATCCCACACCCCACTCCAGGTGCTCGCCATCAGGCATGCATTCAGGACTGCAGGGATCCATCATTAATGGCGGGAGGGCAGAAAAGCCTGATAATTACTTACTCTACACTCCATAAAGAACTTAATCTCCAAATAAGATCAGTCTGAGGTACTGGGGTAAGGACTTCAAAATATGAATTTTGGGGTGACATAATTTAAGCCATAAAACACAGGCATTTCAGTATATGCTCATTTTTAAACAAATAGAACACTCTGAAGCCTTTTCTAAAACTTGTTTTTCTCTTTAATATCCTTGGGGATATTTCTTTATCAGTATGTAGAGAACTGCCTGTCTCCTTTTTTAAAATAACTGCATAAAACTGCATCCTATGGGAGTGTAGTTGTTTATTTAGCCCATCTTCTAGTGATGAACATTTAAGTTCCTTTCAATAATTAGTTACTACAATTTTTCAGTGAATGTGCTTGAACTTACTGTTTTATTTGCAAGTGTAGTCATAACACAGCTTCTTAAAAGTGGAAATGCTTGTTCAAAAGTTACATGCATTTTTACTTCAATATCCAAAAAACTATTCTTCATTGCAGGGGAAAGGGTAGAGGAGATAGGTTTATCAGATTAAGGAATTGCCAATACAGATCTCTATAAGGTTAAAATACAGGTACAGAAAGAGGAAAGGAGTGGAGCTTTCTAAAACTAGCACTGCAGAACTCTGATTTAGATGATACCAAAACATACTTCTCTGAGTCTGTTGTAAGACTCTCCTCACTGCTATGTCCAAAGATTCCAGGCCTTCTTGAGCCTAGATCCTGGGTCAGTGCAGCACAGCCAGCAAGAGGACCCAGAGAGTGTGGTGGGCCTGAAGGATGAAGAGTAGAGCTAGCCTCAAATGGAAGAAGATGCTTTGACTGGAGACCAGTGTGAGTGTGGATGCAGTTGCCATTAATATTTCCCTTTGGGCTCCTTTCTGGGGAATATATGTTCAGTTGTTGTGGAATGATGAACCTCCAGTTGGACTTTGGTTATCATTCTGGTTGGAGGGCTTGAACCTTGCTGAGCCTGAGAGCATCTTAAGTCAACCAGTCAAGCAATAGTACGGTACAGCTTTTTAACATAACTGACAGCTGTAAAATTAAAAACGCTCCCTCAATTTTCCCTTATATATGGGAGCCTGATATGTACAAGTTAACTTGATCTTGGTGCTTTGTAGCCCTTTACTCACTGGATCATGGGGTTTTAGAATTGTAAGGGAATCCTTAAGCCATGCCCGTTGTAACTGGAGAACCTATAATCCAAAGAAGGGAAGTAACCAACACAAGTTTTTTTAAACAGGAGCAGTAGAGTCTGGATTATGCATGCATCCATCATCCATCCATCTGTTCATCCATCCTTCCATCCACGTGTATGTGCAGGAGACTCATGCATGTGGAATGTTACTCTGTGGGCACCAGGCACTATGCTAAATCCCGCAATTATAGTTGTCATCAAGACAGAGCCTACCCCTGCTCTCTTAAACCTCACAGTCTTGTACACAAGACAGCCATCAAGAAACATTTGCATAAATAAATATTAACAAAATTGAAACTGTGAGACAGGTGACATTCCTGGTGCTTAGGGTGTGTGAAGATGGTCAGACACTGCTCCAAGGAGGAGTTAACATTTCGTTTGTGGGCCAAAGAAGGCACCATGCCTGAAGAACAGAGCTATGGAGTGGGCCTTTGTCCACGGTCATCCTGTCTGGACCAGCAAAACAGGACGGAAATCATTTCCCTCACAGTTCTCTCTAGACATAACCCATGAATGAGAAGATTTCCTCTGAAGACAGGTAGCTGGCTGCTTTTTGCTGCAGACGCCTAATATAGAGAATTCCCTGGTCCAGGAATAGTTTAGAAGATTCTGTTAGGGAGAATAAATTGTTGGCTGCAGGATCTAACTCCCCTGACTCACATCTGGGAAAAGAGTTAACATACTTTGTCTCTACATCATTGTTAAAGTAGAAAGCAATCAGGTTTGTGTGGATGTGGGGTAACTGTTAAGCAAAACAGCTGCCAGCACTTCAGGCCTGGCTAATGCTTCCCACCTGGCAGGTGAGTGGCTTGCTGGCCTCACCCCAACTGGGGCAAGAGCAGGCAAGGAGGGGAGTTTTCCACTTTGCTCTTCAGTCTGACCTTTCTCAGACTTTGTTTAGTGCCAGTCATAATTACATAATTTGTGTATTTCTTGTAAAGTTTATGGTAACTGAGAGCCATTAAAGATGTTAGTACAGGTCTGGATCCCAGGATGTCTGGCATGGAGTCCAAACTTGACTACCGACCAGGTCAGTGATCCAGTGAGTGCCCCTCAGGCCTATGTTTTTAGATCGTGAATATGGCACTGTGGGAAAAGACCTTTATGCAAAATAAATGGACCTTCTGTCATCTTTGTTCCACACACTCTAGAGAGATAACCTGTCCTTATTTTACTTTAGCATCATTATCAATTTGATATGATCTCTATTTTACAGATGAAAAAAGTGAGACATCAAGTTATTTGCTCAAAGTCACAAAGCTTGTAATAGATGGAGCTGGGATTTGAGTCTGCTCTTTCAGAATTTGGAACTTGCTTATAAACAGTCATCTAGGGCACAATGGCCAAGTAGAAAATAGATCCTATGACACACCACTTTCTCCCCTTTCCACCCCTTCGTTCTCCAAGTTAACTTCTTGTAGCAGCTGCCCAGCAAGACAAAATAAAGAGTGTGGGTAAATGGAGAACGCTGCCTTCTATGTGTATTACAACTAACCAAGGGAAAGTGTGACTAAGGGGAAAGATGTTGTGGGGGAAGGGAAATACTGGGGGATTTTATTGTTCCTCAAACAGTCATCTAACTTTATGAACAGGGAGGGGTTGGTCTAGGGTCTAAATTGTATCCCCCATCATCTTATGTGAAACTAACTGCTGGTGGGCCCCTAATCCTGAGACATCTGTAAACTCATAGGCAGTGACTGTTGTTTTTCAACCACAAAAGCCTATCTTGGAATGACTGACCTTACAATGACATGTGCTACTGTAATGAGGGACCAGGCATTTGGGGAGGTCTCTACTTCTCCAACCCAACTGTTCAGTTATATTTTAGACTAGGACTCAATTCAAGCACCAATATCTGTATCAGCATTAATATAGACCTTTGAGATCCATTGGTGTGGTGGAACCCTTGAGCATGAAAACAGTAGACTGAAAAAAATCCCCACCCATATCCACAAGAACAAGGGAACAGAAATACCCCCAGGTTCTCTGGAGTTTTTATTTCCTCTTCATGATCTATTTCATGGGCTACCCAGGCACTAAGTTTTTCATTCTTATTGCTTTTCTGAAATAATGCAAGTTGGACCTTCACCAAATGTATTCCCTTCTCCAAATATCAGTTTCTTTTTGATAAATGGAGTAATTAATTGAAGGAGAGTTTCTGTGATCACATGTAGTTCAAAACCTATAGTTCCTCTTCATCTACTGTGTTTCTCAGACCAAGGCAGACATATGGAGTGGGACAGGATATAAGGGGACTGTGGGCTTAGTATGCCCTGTGGCCAGCAGTAAGGATGTGTATGCTCTTAAAGAATTTTAACAACAAAATCAATTAAAATTAGTGTCCTTTTTACTATAAGCTGGAAATTCTAAGCAAGGTGAATAATAATCCTCCCTCCCACAGGGTATTGTTTATTCCACTGTATTTAGTGTGCCATTGAAGTCTCTCTTCTGATTGCTAGGAGCAGAAACCCAACTCAGAATGTGAGCAGTAAGATATTAATTCATATCTGCTAAATTCTTTAATTCCTTTAAGGTTAACCTTTAAATTATTTCCTATTATTCCTAAGTCTCTGGGCCATTTCAATAGAAGTAGTTTGAGGTTATAAAGGAAACTTTAGAAGAAAAGTATTACTATTTGCAGACACTTATCTGTGCACTGATTACCTTTGTGAAGTTAGAATCTGATATATGGGATAGGAGTTATCTCAAGAATTTTTTGCTCATTAACAGATGCAAATATATAATATAAATTTCAACTGAATGTATACTAATAAAATGCTACTTAAAAAGCCTTAATTTTGTATTATGTAAGTCTTTAAATGTAAGACTTTGAAAAAGGATCTGCTGCTAAAAATACGTTAGCCAACCACTGCATTAGTAAAGCTAGTATTACTTAAGTGAACTAGATCCAGTATGAATTATTTTCCTACTCTTTTAAATTGCACAAGTAATGGCCAATAATTGTGGGATGGGGGCAGAGAGAGCTGTGCAGGGAAGTGTGAATTGTAAGGAATTACAACTCCAGAAATTCTAGTCCTTAGAGATGAATATTGCAGGAGAAGCTCCTTCCAGATGTTTCTTTATATATGGTATGTATACATATGTGGGTGTGTTTATGGGGACAGTACAACATAGTGGCTAAAATCACAAGCTCTAGAGTCAGTATGTCTCTTCTCTGCCACTTACCAGTGTGAGGGCAGGAATGACACAGGGCAGGTTCTCTATGACCCAAGTAGACAGGTGAAGGAGGAGGGGAGCGTCCTGGAGCCCTTGGTGGCTTTTGCAGGCTTTTATTGGTATTTACCAGGTACACAGCAGGCAGGGGTGCTAAGGGGCTGGGAGGCCTACTTAGTCTTCACTCTATCTGGGCTCTCCAGCGTTTTCTTGGGTTCTTTCTTCTCTGCTCTTCCATTCGTTCTGCTCTCTGCTGGCGTCCCCTTGACGCCACCCTTATAAGCACAGTCTTAGCCCAGGTGAATCCCATCTACATATGCCCACACCCTATTCCAGGTGCCGGCCATCAGGCATGCATTCCGCACCACAGGGTTCCGTCATCTATCCTAATCGCAGGAGGGCAGAAAAGCCTGATACTTTTCACCTTACCCTACAACCAGTTTGGGGATCTTGGGAAAATTCACTTTTCAATCCCTCATTTTCCTCACCCATAAAATGGCAATAATAAAGCACTTGCTTAGTAATATTAATAGTAGTCTATGTTTAATTGCTGGTAGATTTCTCATAGTCGTCATCTGACAGGCAATCCCTCACAAGAAAAAATCCTTCCAAAAGCGCATATAGTCCATTATATTGCAGATTCAGTCATTCGGTATACCTATTCTTTCATCAAATAGTTCTTTACTGAGAGCTTTGTAGTAGACACTGTGATTATTTCATAAACATCCCTTCCCTTCCTGAATTAGACAACCAGTCAATCAAGATTAGGCAGCTTCTCTTGTCAATGATTGGTTGAGGGGTGGGCGGGGTCAGCTATTTTGGGCCAATAAGAGGCGAGAACTGCGCTCTTCAAGCCCTCTGGGCGCCTGGGCGCCATCTTATAGCCCGAGGGAAAGTGAGCGCGTCCTGCCGTGAGTCCGAGGTCTGCGGAGCGGAGTCGCTAGAACTCGTTTTCGAGCCTCAATTTCTGTCTCTTAGAGGTACAACTTTTCTTGTATATATTGCTTAAACTGGCTTTAGTTGTGGTTTTAGCACTTGGCCGCCCAGTTTTTGAGGTATCGGCCCAGGTGTGTGGCGCGTAAGCGTCGGCCAGGTGAGGCGCGCGTTCAGTTTGCTACACCTGCGTCTGTTCCAGGCTGCTCTTCGCACTGCCCCCCAAACCCCCCATGCTTGATGTTAGGCTCTATGAGGTCACGGACACCCCCTAATTTATTTTGGGTTGCCCTCGGCCTGTCTGGACACGGGCTGGAAAAAGTGCCGTAGACGAGGGGAACCGTTGTGGGACGTTGTGTGCTTCCTTCTGAAATCAGTGGAGGGTTAGGGAAAGGGCTTGCATTGTTGAGTAGCCGCTGTCTGTGCCAGGTGTTTCACACAAAAGCCATTCACTTCCTCCCTGCAGCAGCCCAGAGAGCCGGACTCAGGTAATTCCATGTTTGATGAAGAGTCTGAAGCTTAGACCATTTATCTGGGGACACACAACTAGTTAGTCCTGGGACTGGGGTCCTGCTCTTTTCACACTACTCAGTTATAATAGGGCACTGTAGTGCTGCTGTTAAGTAGGACCTTCATTAGGGAAGAGTGGGTGATTGCCCTAAACCAGAATACCTTTTCTCTGCAGGTATGAGCTGTTAAACAATTAGGGTTTGTCCTCTGCTCTCTCCTGTGTTTATATTTTCTTCTCATGGGAGGTACATAGTAAAGCCAGCTTGTCCATAGAACATGAGGATAAATGATTTCATCTTAACCTTTTACCATGCAGTCAAGAGAATTATCAGTCCCTTCCTGTGGGCAGCCTGGCTAATAAAAGTATTTAATTTATCCCACCTCATCCTTTGCCCAAGATACAAAATGGTGGTAGGTTTTTATCATGTTTCCGCATGCTTATTTATTCTTGGGAGAGTGACTGTAAAGTCAGGGAAACTTAAGAATGGAGTTTGAAAAATTCACCTGAAACTTAACTTCCTCAATTATTTTAAAAGTGAATATATAAAGTAGACAACATTTTATTGAATACCTTCTTTACAGTGGCCTGGTGGTTTCCTTCAAACATTGATTTAAAGAATATTACTGATCAAAAGCTAATCATTGCTAAGCTGGGAAGTGGGGGTGGGTGCTAGCAGGTATGTGATTGACACAAATGTCTGCCTTGGCTCTGAAATGCATGTATCTGTGGTGCTGCAAGTTTGCTTTTATTGTGTGGTGACCATAAAAGCCCTTGTGTTCATTTGATAATTTTGAATTTGAGGTGTAAACTGTAAAGGCATAATTCTTTTTCTTTAAAGATGGAAAACTGTTTTCGTGATTTTAATGTTCACTTAGTTGACACTTTGTTGGCCCTCCTTATAATTGAGAATTTTACCATTCTGCTGAAGTCAGCTGTTTTCCAGACAATTGAACATCATTGGTGATATTATTATTCTTGGCACAGTATTTTTTCCAGCTACCCATAACTGGCAGGTGAAAGGAATAATCCTTTAGGATGTTTCTTGCAATGTTTTATTCCCCTGTTGTAGAAACACAACATTATCTCTTATAAAATAGCTCACTCTGTCAGGAAATTTAGCATATTTTGGAAATACTTGTACTCAAGTTAGAATTATTGCTGAAGCTTTCTTCCTGTGATGCTGAAGGCCAAAATATGGATTTGAGTAGAGCAAAGGACTGCATGTGAAAAATGTTTTCTCAGCTTTGTACTTAAATATATTTTTTGACAAAGTCTTGGAACACACCAACCACAAAAGAAATTTCAGCAGATCCAGTCTTATCATCTGAGTTCCTCACTGCTTTGTATATGAGACGTGGTTTCATATCAAGTTTCTGGTTCATATCAACATATTTGTGATTTGACAGTGTCTTTGATTTGGTCATAAGAAGGTGTGTCAGAATATTTCAATACCATGTATTAGTATCTACTCTTGTAACAATCTCCCAAGTTCCCCTTTTCTCAGCCATTGGCAACCACTAGTCTTTTTTTTCCATTTCTGTGGATTTGCCTGTTCCTTGTATTTCATATAAACGGAATCATACAATATGTGGCTGATATCTTTCATTGAGCATAATGTTCACAAGGTTCATTCATGTTGTGGTATGTAACGGTACCGTGTTCCTTTTTCATAACTGAATAATATTCCATTCTGTGGATGTACCACTTTTATTCATTCATTGATGGATGTTTGTGTTTGTTTCCACCTATGGGCTATTTTGAATAATATTGCTGAACATTTGCATGCAAGTTTTTATATAAACATTTTTTCAGTTCTCATGGCTTTATAACTGGGAATGGAATTGCTGGGACATATAATTCTATGTTTAACTTTTTGAGGAACTGCCACACTATTTTCCACAGGTTGCCCCATTTTACAGTCTCAACAAACAATATATGGAGGGGTTCACACACTTTGTTATAATTATCTTATAATTAAAAAGATGCTGACAGTGTTTTGCTGGTAGAAAGATATCACCACCATATTTTTGCATATTCATGGTCAGAAGCCTAGTCAATACAAAATTAGCGTATTTCCCTCAATCTTTGTTTTATCTTTAACCTACTTAAAGTTATTATTAGAATAAGTCTGATGTATTATTTACAATAACTTAGAGGCTAATCTTTGAAAATTCTTAATTACAACTTTTTTGCCAGCAGTCAGGAGAATTTTGTTTGGCGTTTCAACTACATATGAAAAAACTCATTATTTAAATAAATTTTAAAAATTATTTCCAATGCCTTGACTATATTTCCCTGCCCCAGACTTTTTTTAATGTCCCAGACTATTAGAGAATGTCATTTTAAAAATTGTTAAATGTAGATTTTCAAACACATAGAATAGCAAAACTCTGCTTTCAATCACCTTAGCCACTGACTTTGAAGTTATTTCCAAATTATTAACATTATGCATTGAACTCTTCAGTGAGGATTCTGTCTGCCAAAAAAAAAAAAAAAAATGTAATTTTTTTCCCTACCTCCTAAATTTTAAATGTGGAGTCAGCCTTCACTTTATATCAATAGGTTCTTAGAAACTGTAACTTTAAGCAAAATGACATAAAATGAAACTAGCTCCTTGAAAAACTTCATTTCGTTCATGTTGGTTGGAATTGTTTTCTCATCTAACAAAACAACATATCCAAGGACCTGCTGTATTAACTATAGGCACAGTGTTTAGCAATTCTAGAGAACTTATTCGTATTTCATAACTGAAAATTTATGCCCATTGATTTGTCAGCTCCGTATTTCCTCTTCCCTTTGCATCTGGCAATCACCATTTCACTTTTTGATTCTATGACTTTGACTCTCTTAGATATCTCATATAAATGGAAAAATATTCCATTGTATGTGTATGGTCTTGAGTGGTTAACATCATGTGTCCGTTGTCTCAGTCTGAGTGACTGTGTGAGTACATTCTGGGATGGAAGGATGTTCTGCCATGGGTTGGTTCCCACCTTGTGCCTTTAACTACCAGGATAGACTCTGGCCACCCTTGACTCTGGACTAGAGTTATTGGGTTGAAAAAATGAATGAGTGAAAACAGATACTTGTTTAATATTAGAAGTGTCTGTGGAGTTTTTAGTTAAAAATTTGGTGAACTATTTTTATATTAATTTGCTTACAATCAGATGGTTTCATTGTATGTCCTTTCACATAAAGTTGCAGTATTTAAGGACCTATAGATCAGTGAGCATGTACTGTAGAAGGGCTCCAACACTTGTTATCTTTTTTTTTTAATTTTTTTTAAAAAGATTTATTTATACAAGCACTGGGTACAGTCAGAAGCACGAGAGGGTGAGAGAATTCACCAGAGCCAGAGCGGGAAGCAGAGCAGGCAGAGGGACCTGCACTGCAGAGGGGAGCAGCGGGCGGCAGGGGAGGTCTGCGCACCATGTGGGACCCTCCTCCAGTGGCTGGGGAGCAGCCGGGGATTGAACTGGCGCTGCAGAGGCTGCGGGCAGCTTTGCAACCCAGCGCTCAACTGCTGCGCCACCGGGGAGGCCCAACACTTGTTATCTTTTGACTTTTTAAAAAAATTTTTTTTAAAGATTTATTTATTTATACAGGCACTGAGTACAGTCAGAAGTGCGGGAGGGTGAGAGAATTCACCAGAGCAGGGAACAGAACAGGGAGACTGACGAAATACACTGCTGAGGGGAGTAGCGGGCGTGACAGGAGAGGTCTGTGCACCATGTGGGACCCTTGCTGGCAGCTGGGATCAAACTGGCGCTGCAGAGACTGCCGGCAGCTTCGCAGCCCAGCGCTTAACCACTGCTCCATTGGGGGAGGCCCATCTTTTGATTTTTTGAAGAACCATCCTAATTATAAAAATACCCAATTATTGTTTTGTTTCTCCTGTGATTATTGAAGCTGAGCATCTTTTATATTTATTAGCCATTTGTATGTCTTTTGAAAAATGTCTGTTTGGGTCCTTTTCCTATATTGAGTTATTAGGTAGTTTGCTATTGGTGTGTAGGAGTTTCTTACATATTTTAGTCATTAACCTCTAATCAGAGAAATGGCTTGCAAATATTTTCACCCATTCTGTAGGTTACATTTTCAATCTGTTGATGCCTTTGCTGTGTGTAAGAATGTATACAGCCTTGTGTGGTTAATGGCATGTGTCAATTTCTTTTCAGTTTAATACAATCTGATTGTCTATTTTTGCTTGTGTTATCTGCTTTTGGTGTCATTCATGAAATCATTGCCAATATCAATTTCATGAAGATTTCCCCTATTTTTTTTCTTCTAGGAATTTCATAGTTTTTGGTGTTTAATCCAAATTTTTTTTAAGTGTTTAATCCATATTGAATTGATTTTTATATTTGGTGTAAGGGCTTGATTTTATTTTTTTTGCATATGGGTATCCAGTTTCCCAGCCATTCGTTGTCCTTTACCCAATATGTTTTCTTGGCAGCCTCATTGTATATAGTTTATCATAGATGTATGGATTTATTTTTGGACTGTCTTCTCTATTCCATTTGTCTATATGCCTGTCTTCTTGGGAGTACTATACTTCTTTAATTATAGCAGCTTTGTAATGTAGTTTGAAATCAAGAAGTATGTTGCCTCTGGGCTTATTTTTTCTTACACTTGTGTTGACTACTTAGGGCCTTTTATAGTTCCATATGATTTTTAGAACTGTTTTTTTCTGTTTCTGAAAAAATCGCTTTTGGGTTTTTCATAGGTATTGCATTAAATCTCTAGGTTGCTTTGGGTACAGGCATTTTAACAATATAAAGTCTGACCCATTTGTTAATGTATCCTTTAATTTCTTTTGTTTTTTTTTAGCTTGCAGTGTATAAGCTTTCATCTCTTTAGTTGATTCCTAAGTATTCTTTCTGGCACTGCTGTAAATGGGATTGGTTTTTCTTATTTCCCTTTTGAATAATTTGTTATTAGTGTATAGAAATGTAACTTGTTTTTGTATGTTGATTTTCTGTCTTGCAGTTTTACCAGTTTTGATAATTCTAATGATTTTATGGAGATGTCCTTAGGGTTTTCTACATATAAGATCAGAAACACATGTAAACAAGGACACTTTTATTTCTTCCTTTCTGAGTTGGATGCTTCTATTTGTTGCCTTATTGTTCTGCCCAGAACTTCCAGTACTGTGTTGACTAGAAATGACTCGACTGAGCATCCTTACTTCATTCCTAATTTTAAAGAAAAATCTTTGAGTTTTTCATCATTAATTGTAATGTTAGCTGTGAGCTTTTCATAAATGGCCTTTATTATTGTTGAGTTAATTTCCTTGTTTCTAGTTTGTTGATAGTTTTTATCATGATAAGGTCAAATTTTGTCAAATACTTTTACTGCCTCTATTGAGACAATTATGATTTTTATCTTTTATTCTGCTAATGTGCTTTGTCACCTTCACTGATTTTTATATGTTGAATCATACTTGCATCCCAGAGATAAGTACACTTGGGTATAGTGTCTGATTATTTCAGTGTGCTCTTGAATTCAGTTTGCTAGAATTTTTGGAAGATTTTTCCATCTGCATTCGTCAAGAAAATGACCTATAGTTTTCTTGTGTCTTTGTGTGGCTTTGGTATTAAGGTATTGCTAGCCTTATAAAATGAGGCTAGCAGGTTTTACTCACTTCAGTCTTATGGAGGAGTTTGAGAAGGATTGACAATAATTCTTCTGTAAATGTTGGAATGATTTCACCTTTGAAGTCATCTAGTTTCTAATTCTATTAGCATTTTCTTCCATTTTTCTTAGTGCATCTAAGTAGAGCTTTTTCTGTTTCGTTCAATTTTTTTTTTTTTTAAGAACCAGCTTTTAGTTTAATTGATCTTTTTGGACTGTGTGCTATTTTGTCTGTTGCTGCTCTCATTTTTATCAGTTCTTCCTTCTGAGTTTTCATTGGTGTTTATTCTTTTTCTAGTTCCTTAACATGTAAGGATAGATGATTTGAGTTCTTTCTTGTTACTAATATAGGCCTATATTTCTGTATACTGCCCTGTTAGCACTGCTTTTGCTCTGTCTATAGGATCTCGTATAGACAGTGACTTTTTTTTTTGTCTCCCTGTATTTTTAAATATTCTTTGATTTTCTCATTAACCTAGTAGTAATTTGGTAGTTTGTTGTTCAGTCTCCAATATTAGAGGTTTTGCCTGTTTCTTTTAGTAGTTGATTTCTAGTTTGATACCACTGTGATCAGAGAGGGTACTTGATATGATTTAAGTATTTATTTATTTAGTGACCCAACATGTAGTCTGTCTATCTAGAAGAATATTCCCTGGGCACTTGAAAAGAATGCATACTCAGCTTTTGGGGGGAGTAGTGCCCTATAAATGTCTAATAGACCCTTCTGAGTTATTTCCTCGTTTAATGCTTTTACTTTTTTGTTGATTTTCTGTCTGGTTGATCTGTCCTTTGGTAAAACTGAGGTGAAAGTACTGTGTTGCTACCAGTGTGTGTGTTTAGGTTTAATAGTTGTTTTATGTATTTAGGCACTCTTTTGGTGCATATGGATGAGTGTCCTTTCTTCCTGATGTTGTGGTTCCTTAGCATTAGATAATGCCCATCCCTTGTTGTCTGTTGTTGCCTTTTTTTAGCTGAAAGTTTATTTTACCCTGCCTTCCCCCCCCCCCCCCCGCCCCCATGGCGTTTGCTTATAGGATTGTTTTCTAACTATTTACTTTGAGCCTATATTTTGCTTTGGAGCTCAGTTAGGTCTCCTGGACAGCAGAAAGTTGGGTTTTGTTTACTCATCCACCCAGCCACACTTTGCCTTTAAATTGGTGAGTTCAGTTCATTTACGTTTAGGGTGATTATTGATATGTGGGAATTTGCTAGTGCCATTTTGTCTTTCCCACCACCCCTTTTGTTGTGGATTTTCTTCACTTTATTAAACATTTTTTATGTTTTTGGGGCTTACATTTTTGTGCTTTAATATGTGCTCATGTTCCACTCACCCTCCACCAAACCACTGGTGCTAATCCCCAATCTGCCTCTGTTCCCCATCCCCTCTTTTCTGTTCCCTCTGGGAACCATTATATTCTTTCACAGAATTCAAGATTTATTCCTGCTATTTTTTGTCTATTTTTGTGGTTTATATTTCACAGATGAGTGAAACCATTCAATATCTGTCTTTTACTTTTTTTTTTTTTTAAAGATTTCCTTTTATTTATTTATGCATATAAGAACTGGCATATAGGGCAGAGGTGTGGGGCGGTGAGAAGATTCACCAGAGACAGAGTAGGGAGCAGAACAGGTGAATCTGCTGAAATACACTGCTGAGGGGAGCAGCAGGCAAGACAGGAGAGGTCTGCTGCGCCATGTGGGTTAGCTCCCTGGCTAGTAATTGCCATGTGCAGTGGCTGGCGAGAGCTTGATAGCCCTGAGACTTTCACCCCTGTGCCACCAGGGAAGCCCTGTCTTTTACTTTTTGACTTATTTCACTGAATCACCTAGAGGTCCATCCATTTTGTCCCAAGTGCTAACTATTTCATCCTTTTTTGCAACATGTACTAATCTGTTGAAAATATATTTCACAAATTTCTTTATCCATACCTCTTTTGAAAGGCACTTAGGTTGGTTCCATGACTGGACAATTGTGGACAATGATGCTATATACATAGTTGTAAATAAATCTTTTAGAGTTCTTATACTATTGGGATTTATTGGGATAAATATCTAATAGAAGTACTGTTGGATCATATGGAATTTCCATTTTTCTTTTAAGAAATCTCAATGCGATTTTCCACAGGAGCTGCACCAGCATTGGATGAGAGTTTCTTTTTCATTGCAACCTTACCAACATTTATTGATTCCATTCATTTTTATATGGGCCATTTTCACTGGGGTGAGGTGGTAGCTCAGTGTGGTTTGATTTGCATTTTTCTTATAATAAGTGATGTTGAACAATTTGTAGCCCAGCTGAATATCTACTTTAGAAAAGTGTCTGTTAGGCTTCTTGCCCATTTTTGGATGAGGTTGTTAGTTTTGTTGTTGGATTATATAAGAACTTCATACATTTTGCAGATTGTCAGTTGTAGAATGTGCAAATATGTTTTACCATTCTATGAGTTGCCTTTGTCTTTGTGATAGTTTCTTTTGAGGTACAAAGCTTTTAAGTTTGATGCAGTCCTACTTGTTTATTTTTGCTTTTGTTTACCTTGCTGTTGGATTGAGTCCTCAAATACATCTTGTGGCATATGTCCTGTAGGGTGTCCCCTGTGTTTTTTCAAATACTTCATGGTTTGAGTGCTTATATCCAGATCTTTTTTAAGATTTATTTATTTATACAAGAACCAGGGTACAGGCCAGATGCGTGGGAGGATGAGAGGATTCACCAGAGACAGAGCAGGGAACAGAACAGGCAGACTGACGAAATACACTGCTGAGGGGAGCAGTGGGCGTGACAGGAGAGGTCTGCCGCACCATGTGGGACCCTCGCCAGCCAGCAGGAATCCAACCTGCACTGCAGAGGCTGCGGACAAATTCACAGCACTGTGCTCAACTGCCTGTGTCACCAGGGGAGGCCCTATATCCAGATCTTTAATCAATTTTGAATTGATTTTTGTGTTAAATATAGATGTGTCTTTAGTTGTTTTTTGCAAGTGGCTATCCATGTTTCCCAATACCATTTATTAAACAAGCCATCTTGTATGGTCACAGCTCCTTTGTCGAAGATTAATTGTCCATATTTATGTGACTTTTGTCTTTCTATTCTATTCCATTCGTCTGTGTTTGTTTTCGTTTGAGTACCATACTGTTGTGGATACTGTTGACATGTAATGTAGTATGACATCGGGAAGTGTGATATTTTTGTTTTTATTTTCCCTCAGGATTGCCTTTGCTACTGGGAGCCTTTTGTGATTCCATGTAAATTTTATAATTATTTGCTATATTTCCTTTAAAAAAAAATCATTGGTATTAAGATACGTGTTGCATTGATCTGTAAATTGTTTTTAAGTAATATGGCCATTTAAAAAATTAATTTTCTGACATTGTTTTTCATTTTTGGACAGTATCTGATTTCACCTCTCAGATATAGTCCCCATAGATCTCCCACCACCATGGCATTCGTGAGCCTCCACTATGTTCCTTTATGTTCTTCCCACCCCTGTTTTGACTCCTCTCCTGCTGTGTGCCACAGATCTGTGGTCAGCTTGCAGGTTTTGTCTTTATCTAACTCTTTGTTTGACTTCTCTAGATTCTATATTTAAGTGAAATCATCCAGTGTTTCTTTTTCCTTCTGACTGACTTTGTTTAGCATCACCCCTTCCAGGTCCATCCATGTCAGTGCAAATGGCATGAGTTTATCTTTCGATAAACACTATTGGTGGGGTTGTAGCTTGCTTCCTTACATTCCCACCAGTAGTGTAAGAGGGTTCCTTCCTTCCACTTTGTCATAGTGTATAATCCTTTTGTTGGATTGTTGGATTTGGCTTGCTGAGATTTTGAGGATTTTGGTATCCATGTTCATAAAGAAGATTGGTCTGTAGTTTGTATTGTCTTTGCTTTTGGTATTAATCTGATGTTCACTTCATAAAATGAATTTGGTAGCATTCCTTCTTTCTCAGTTTTTTGAAAGTTTTCTGTAAGATAGGCCTTAGTTTATGAACATTGGATAGAACTTGGGCATTTGTTTCTCTGGGAGGGTTTTGATTACTGTTTCAGTTTTACTACTTCTAATTGGTTTAAGTGTTCTATTTTATTCAGCTTTGGGTGATTGTATAATTCTAAAAATTTGTCCTTCTAGATTGTTGAAATTGTTTGCATATAAATATTCATAGTAATCTCTACCCTCTGGATTTTGCTGTGTCTTTTGTAATTTCTTTCATTTATGATCCTATTGATTTTTCTTCTCCCTCTCTCTCTTTGTGAGCCTAGCTAGAGTTTTGCCTATTTTTTTAAAGAGCCAGCTTTTGGTTTCATTGATCTATTGGACTGTCTTTTTAAAAAAAATTTCTGTATCATTTATTTCTGCTTTAATATTTTATTAATTTCTTATACTTTTTTTTCTTCTCTTTTTCTAGTTCCACAAGATGGAAGATTAGGTTTTTTTTTTTGGGGGGGGGTGGGAGGAGGTAAAATGTCTTGTTGATGTCTGTTAGGCTCACGTGGTCTACATCTATGGTCTCTTGTGTCTATTTATTTCCTCTCTACTGATCTGTCCATTGGTGAAAGTGGAAAATTGAAGTCTCCTGCCACATACGTATTTTCTCCAATGTCTGTTTTCAGATATCGTAATTATCTAATGTATTTTGGTGCTCCTTCATTTGGTGACTATATATTGATGGATGTTACGTCTCCCTGGTGTTTGTCTCCTTGATCATTATATAGTGTTCATCTGTGTCAATTGTCACCTTTTTTAGCCTGAAGTCTATTTTATTTGATGTAAGTATGGCTGCCTCTTGCAATCTCTTGGCGGCCATTTGCTTATCAGATGGTTTAACAACCCTTTATTTTCAATCTGTGTAACTTACATGTATTTCCTGGAGGCAGCAGAAGGTTGGATTCTGTTTCTAATGCAGCATGCTACTCTGTGGTTTTTCATTGATGAATTTAGTTCATTAATGTTTAGGGTGATTATTATGTAGAAGTCTGTTATTGCCATTTTTGTTCATTTTGTGGGTCTACTCAAAACCTTGTCCGGTTCTTCATGTTATTTCCTCTGTTGGTTTAGATTTTGAGGTTTCTTGTAACTTTTTTTTGAGTGGCTGTTTAGTAGTAAGCAAATCTCTGAACATTTTGTTTGATTGAGACAGTATCTTTTCCTCATATTTGAAGGACAATTTTTCAGATAAAATATTGTTAATTGGCATTTGGAATTTTTTTAATGTCACTCCATTCTTTAGCCCGTATTGTTTCTTCAAAGAGGCTGATGTTGGCCTACTTGGTTTTCCTTCATAGATTATCTGTTTTTTCTTACTTGTCAACCTCAGTCAGAATTTTTAATTTGTCTTGGACTCTTGGAAGCTTTACTAATATGTGTTTTGCTGTGATCTTCCTTTCATTATGATAGTTTGGCTTTCTTCTAGCTTCATTTACTTCTTCCCTTCTGGAGAAGTTTTCAATTATTGAATAGTTTTTCAGCTCCCTTGTGTCTCTCTTGTCCTTCTGGAATTCCTATGACTTATATTTCCTTTCTTCATGGTGCTAGATGATTCTCAAAGTATTTCTTTATTCCTTTTGTATCTCTTCCCTTTTCTTTATTTTTTCCCCTCATATCTTTTAGAATACTGACTTGTTCTTCCATATCATCTATTTTTTTATGACTTTTCCAAAATATTTTATGTCCTCCATAGATTTTTATACACCCTGAAATTCCTTTATTTTCTTGTGTAAAATTTAAATCTTGATCTTCTATTTGTTGATTGTTTCCATAGCATTCTTTTCCTTTTCTGCATCTTCTTATATCTGATTTGTTTTTCTGAGTTTTGTTTGTGTTGTTCAAGTTCTTTGTTTTTCTTAATCATTTATCAATTCTGAATTCTTCACATGTCAGTGTTGAGTTCTGGAGTTTGATTTCCTCTCTGTGGTGTATTGTTCCCCTGAAGGCCATTTGGACCTTCTCCCCATTGTTCACTTTGAGTTTGCTTTGCTATAGTCGGGGCTTTTGTTGTGTTTGAGTCCTTCTCCCCCAACTGTTCTGGGTGTTTTCTTGATGGTAGGTATAGCTACTGGGTCCTTGTAGGATCTGGGGTGGTTGTAGAGTCTCCCCCAAAGCTCTTCTCAGCTTTATTCTGGTGCCTGGGAGGGTAGGGAAGTTGCTGTTGCAGGAGATTGAATTGTTGGGATCCTGCCTTTCTCAGGAGTGGTAGCATAGGGTGTGTTTCTGGTGGCCAGGAGAACAGAGGATTGCTGAGAATTCCTGATATAGAAGAAGGCCCTGTGCAGCTGATAGCTGACATCCCTGCATGTTCCCGTGCACTTCCTGGCGTGGCTGGGGGTCCATGATTAGTTATGTCCTGCAAAGTTATGACTTGGGCCTTTGTCTACACATGAGACGCTGGCGGCCAGGCCTGGAGTTAGGGCTATTCCCCAAGGGGTTGTTGAGCCTTCCCAATGTAGAGCGAAGCCCTATGAGTGCCAGGCTGGGGCCCTGGTGGGCCATGAAGCACTTACTGGTCTAATATGGCCATTTTAGTTATGTTAATTCTTCCAATCCATGGCCAGGGGATATTTCTCCATTTCTTTGTGTCATCTTTTATTTCATATAACAGTTTCATAGTTTTTGATATATATGTCCTTCATTTCTTTCCTTATGTTTACTCTCAGATATTTCGTTCTTTTTGGCAAGATTGTAAATGGAATTGCACTTATTTCCCTTCTCTTCTGATATGTTGTTTGCATGTGGAAATGACTCATTTTTGTGTATTGATTTTGTTTCCTGCCATTTTACTGTATTTATTATGTATATTAAATTTTTGATAGTCTTTTGGTTTCTCTAAGTATGTTAACATATCATTTGCAAATATTGACAGTTTCACTTCTTTTCCAGTTTGGATTCCTTTTCTTTCTTTTTCTTGTCTATAATTGCTCCAACTAGGACTTAAAATATTATGTAGAATAATAGTGGTGATAGTGCACATCCCTGCATGTTTCTGATCTTAGTGATAATGCTTTTAGCGTATGATGTTAGCTGTGAGTTTGTTATATATGGCTTTTATAATGTTTTGGCAAATGTCATTTATTCCCATCTTGTTGAGTGTTTTTATTGTAAATAAATGTTGAATCCAACACTTTTTCAGCATCAACTGAGATGATCAAATGGTTTTTATCTTTTTGTTAATCTGGTGAATGACATTAATTGATTTGTGTATATTAAACCGGCCTTGAAGCCCTGGGATGAATCCTACTTGATCATAGTGGATGATTCTCTTGATAATTGCAGTATTTGGTTTGCTAGGATTTTGTTGAGGATTTTTGCATTTGTGCTCATGAGAGAGATTGTACTGTCTTTGCTTGGTTTGGCATCAGGATAATGTTGGCTTTATAGAATGTGTTGGGAACTTTTCTTCTCTCTTCAACTTTTTTTTCTATTTTATTTTTTTAAAATTTTTTCTATATATTTTTTAAATCATTTTTCATTTTTGCACAATGTATGCATTTTCATCTTGGTTATAGTCCCCATACAATTCCCACCCCCCCCTTGTTTTGATCCTATTCCCTTGTCTCCCCTACCCTTAGTGTGTCTCTGGTTACTTGTTGATTTTTATTTTTACTTTATTAATTAGTGTTTTTCCTGGTCCCTTATTTAGGTTTTCTAAATTCCTGCTATGAGTGAAACCATCTGGTATTTTTCTTTTTCTTTCTGGCTTATTTCGCTGAGCATGACCTCTTCCAGCTCCACCCATGTTGCTGCAAATTGCATGAGTTTATCTTTTTTGATTGCTGAGTAATATTCCATTGTCTATGTATATCATATTTTCTTGATCCAGTCATCTATTTTTGGGCATTTGGGTTGTTTCCATATCTTTCCTATTGAAAATAGTGCTGCAGTAAACATAGGAGTGCAGGTGCCCTTTTGGATTATGTTTCTGTGTCCTTTGGGTAAATACCTAGAATTGCTGGGTCATATGGAAGCTCCATCTTTAGCAGATTGAAGAAGCTCCACACAGCTCTCCATAGTGGTTGGACTAGTTTGCACTCCCACCAACAGTGCAGGAGAGTTTCTTTTTCTCCACAACCTCGCCAACATTTGTTGTTGCTAGTTTTTTTAATATGTGCCATTCTCACTGGTGTAAGATGGTATCTCATGGTAGTTTTGATTTGCATTTCCCTGATTACAAGTGATGTTGAACATTTTTTCATATGCCTGTTGGCCATTTGCATTTCCTCTTCGGAGAAGTTCCTTTTTAGCTCTTTGCCCAGTTTTTGACTGGGTCATTTACTTTGTTTTTGTTGAGTCTCATCAGCTCTTTGTAGATTTTTATGATCAGTCCTTTATCATTAGTGTTGTGTACAAAATTTTTTTCCCAATGGGTGGGGTGTATCTTTGTTTTGGTTACTGTCTCTTTTGCTGCACAGAAGCTCTTTAATTTGATGTAGTCCCAGCTGTTTATTTTTGCCTTCATATTATTGCTTTGGGTGATGTGTCTTTAAAGATGTTACTGAGGTGTATGTCATGTAGTGTTTTACCTATATTTCCATATATATATATATATATTAAGATTGATTTATTTTTATATAAGAACTGGGATACAGGCCAGATGCGCAGGAGATTGAGAAGATTCACCAGAGACAGAGCGGGGAAGAGAATGGGCAGACTGATGAAATACACTGCTGAAAGGAGCAGCGGGCAAGATAGGAGAGGTCTGCTTTGCCATGTGGGATTCTTGCTTGCCGGCGAGCCGGGATAGAACCTGCGCTGCAGAGGTTGCAGACAGCCTCACTATGCGGTGCTCTCTCTCTCTATATATATATGTATATGTGTATATATGTATGTATGTATTGGTTTCAGGTCTTATGTCTAATTCTTTTTTAAAATTTTTTTAATTAAAAAAAATTAAGATTGACTTATTTATACAAGAGCTGGGGTACAAGCCAGAGGCTTGGGAGGGTGAGAGGATTCACTGGAGACAGAGCGGTACAGAACGGGCAGACGGACCGAAAGCACTGCTGAGGGGAGCAGCAGGCAAGACAGGAGAGGTCTGCAGCACCATGTGGGCATCTACCTGGCTGGCCGGGAATCGAGCCCGAGCTGCAGAGGCTGCAAACAGCTTCACAGCGCTGTGCTCAACCCGTTGTGCCACCAGGGAGGTCCACTTATGTCTAGTTCTTTAATTCATTTTGAGTTGGCTTTTGTGCATGGTGTGAGGTAGTAGTCAAGCTTCATTCTTTTGCGTATGGCAACCCAGTGTTCCCCGTACCAATTATTGAACAAACTTTCTTTGCTCCAATGCATAGTCTTTGCTCCTTTGTCAAAGATTAGTTGACCGTAAGAGACTGAGTAGTGTGGGTATTAGATCTTCTTTGAAAGTTTGGTAGAATTCACTGGAGAAGCCATCTCATTCTGGGCTTTTGTTCTTAGGAGGCTTTTTATTGCTCTGTCAATTCCAGCACTTGATTGGACTCTTTAAGCGGTTTATTTCATCCTGGTTCAATCATGGGAGGTTGTATGAGCCAAAAAATCTGTTTTCAAGGTTGTCTAATTTGTTTGTAATATGTTATTTTAATCATACTTATTTCTGCAGTATCTGTTTCAATTTCACCTCTTTCATTTCAGGATCTTTTGACTTGGGGTTTCTTTGTAAATTTAGGTAATGACAATTTTATTTTTTTCTAAGAACCAACTCTTGGTTTCACTAATTTTTTTTTTTTGGACTGTCCTTTTGTTTTATAGTTCATGAATTTCTGTTCAAATTTTTCTTTCTCCTGGCTTTTGAATGCTTTTGTTCTTTTTCTAATTCCTTTAAGCGCAGAGATCGTTAATTTGAGTTCTTGTTTGCTTGCTTGCTTCCTTTCCTTCCTTTCCTTTCTTTCCTTCCTCCTTTCCTTCTTTCTTTTCTTCTTCTTGTACTGCTATTAACTTCCCACACATTAATGCTTTAAGAGTATCCTACAGGGTCTGATAGCTTGTCTCTCCATTTTTCATTAGTCTTCAGGTACTTTTTGATCTCATTTCTTCACTGACTCAGGAGTTTTTCAGAAGCATTTTGTTTAGTTTCCACGTGTTTTGGTTTATCTAGGATTCTTTTTGTGATTAATTTCTAGCGTTATAGCATTGTGGTATGTGAAGCTGCTTGGTATTATTTCTGTTACTGTATGTTTTCTGAAACCTGTTTTATGTTCCAGTATATGATCTATTCTTGAGAATGTTCCATGCACACTGGAACATTGGTAATGATGTGCCAATCCTTTTGTATGGAAAGCTCTATAAATGTCCAATAAATACAACTGTTTCAACACTTTATTTAAAACTTTTATTCCTGGGCCTCCCCAATGGCGCAGCGGTTGAGCGCTGGATTGCGAAGCTGCCTGCAGCCTCTGCGTTGCCAGTTCAATCCCCGGCCTCCAGGTGAGGGTCTCGCATGGCGCGCAGACCTTTCCTGCCACCCGCTGCTCCCCTCAGCAGTGTATTTCGGTCCTTCTGCCTGCTCTGCTCCCTGCTCTGGCTCTGGTGAATTCTCTCTCACCCTCCCGCGCTTCTGACTGTACCCAGTGCTTGTATAAATAAATGAATAAATCTTTAAAAAAAATACAAAAATAAAACCTTTATTCCTTTGTTAATTTTCTCTCTGGAAGAGCTATCCTTTCATTTCAGTGTACTTGTGATCTCTGACAATTGTTGTATTTTTTGTCAATATGTTGTTTTAGGTCTGTTAATAGTTGCTTATGTAACTAGGTGTTCCTGTATTAGGTGCGCAAATATTAATAACAGATACCTTCTTGGTGAAGCTGCGTACCTTTAATCATCATATAGTGTCCATCTTTGACTCTGATAACCTTGTCTTGTTGAATAGTTTATCTGATATGAAAATAGGAGCTCTAGCTTTTCTTTGTGATTTATTAGGTTATATGACCTTTTATTTTTACCTATTGTCTTTTGATTTTAATAAATGGGTCTCTTGTAAGCAAAGTATTGATGACCAGAACTTTTTCACCCACATTGTTAGCCTAAGTCTTTTAATTAGTGAATTCAGGCCATTTACATGAACGATGATGTCCCTTTCCTTTCCTCCTCCATCTGCTGTCTCCACTACCCTCCCCCCTCTCTCCTCGGTAAGTCCCCTCTCTTCTGGTTTTCTCCCCATCTTCTTGTCTAAAGGGTGTCTGGGATGAAGTCAGGGAAAGCCTAATTTGGGACCCTTAGTAAGTTATTATTTCCCCCTGCTTCCTACAGAATTTTTTCTTTAACTTTTGATGACTTGACAATGATGTGCCTAGATGTAAATCTTTTTGGATTTAAAAACTTGGGTATTCTCTCTGCTTCCTGGACATCCATAACTTCAGTCATTCTTTTGGTTTGGGAAATTCTCAGTTATTATTTCTTTGAAAAGGGTTTCTGTTCCAATTTCTTTCTCTTCCCCTTCTGGGATACCATTCTTATGTTGGCTTCCTTAATGGTGTCAGATAGTTCTTGAATTGCCTTTTTTTTAAAAAAAAACTTTTCTGCCTGGTTCCTCTGTGCCTTGCTATTTCAGCGTCACTGATTTGATCCTCCCTTTGCTCTACTTCACTGTCTTTCTCTAGAATTCTTAATCTCATTTATTGAACTCTTTACATTTGAATTTGTTACTTTATTTAAAGCTTCACTTCTGTCTTCTGTTCATTGATTTTATTTCTCAGCTCACTGACGTTTTTCTGAATTATGTTGTATCTCATTGATCAGCTCTTCTGAATTACTTTATATTTCTGTGACTTGCCTTTCTGAGTTTTCTATCTTTTTGTGTGTATTATAGCATTTCTAAACTGATAGCTAGATACAGTTGTCTATATTTTTGTGTTTGTATTCTGGAAAGTTGTTTTCAAATTGTGGTGTTACATTCTTTGGAGGTCTCCTGTTGTCCTGTGCTAAATTTCTCTTGTCTCCCTGTTTCACTACTTGAGGTTTCCATATTTTGTCATTACTTTTCTATGTCTGTCTGTAGCAGTAACTTAGGAAATTGCGCTGATGTACTTTTCCCACAGGTGGTGCTGTGATTTTCTTCTTTTTTCTTGTTCTTTTGACTTTTGCTGGTTTCTATACTTCTAGGATCTTTTTGCAGTTGCTGAGTCAACTTGGTGAGGGAGGGGGCTGAAGGGGTACAGATGTTGCAGATGAGTTGGGATGTGACTGACTTGTGTTTGTAGTACCATTGATGTCCCTTCACTGTGTTTGGGGTGAAAGACTTAGCAGTCCATGTGCACTTAGTGGGCCCCATGAGGTAAGAGCCAGTCCCAGGGGTTGGGGGAGGGGAAATGCCGACCAGTGTCCCTCAGCTCTTTTCTTCACTGGGGACCCAGCCTGTATGGAACCTCCCAATACTGCTCCTCCACAAGGTTTTCCTCTCCTTCAAGGGTGTGTGCGTCAACACCCTCCATCCTCCCCAGAGTCCCTGACTAAACCATCAGCTACTGCTACTGGTGTCCCCAGCACTTGACCACAACCCCCCAGACTCCTCTTTCCACCCACCTCCTGTCTGATACAGCGGGAATATCTTCATTGTCATCCCTTTTGAAGCCCACCAATGTGATATCTAAGGGGAGCTCAACTATCACTCAACTATGCAACTCCCTGCATGATGCTCACTGCTTTCTGGCTCACTGCTCCAGGAGCTGTAGTCATTGGGGTCCAGGTCCTGCCATTGTAGCTGCTGGGGTATGCTATGTCTGTGTCACTCACTGGAACATGCTTTGCTGCCTGCCAGGGCCCCCTGGGGCCCACCACTCCTGTGCCACTGGCTGGGGCCTGCTGTGCCATTTTCCAGAGCCCACCACACCAGGACTCTAACAGGGCCTTTTCCACTGCCTGCTGGGGCCCACAGCACCCTTGCTGTCTACCCCTCCACTGTCAGTATCTGTCAGGCCTTCCTGTGTTGCTTCTGATTTTCTTTCTTTGGGAGTTGATTTTGGTAGGTTGCGTGTTTCTAGGAATTTTTTTTCTAGGTCGTTGGCATGTATTTGTTCACAGTTGTGTCTTATGGGCCTTTTAAATTTCTGTTCCTTTAAGTGTAATGTTTCTGATTTTATTGGAATTTTTTTTTTTTTTTTAGGTTAGCAAAAGGTTTGTCAGTTTTATCTTTCAGAAAGTAGTTTCTGAATTTTTCATAAGGGACTTTGAATTGCTGAACATTGTTGTTACTGAAACAGGCAGTGGACTGGGTTTTGCTGACTCCTGTTGTATCCTGAAACTTTGTTACTCACTATTTAGTTCTTTTAGCTTTTTCAGAAATTGTTATTCCTTAAGATAAAATTAATGTAACATAAAAAAGTAGCCATTTAAAAATCAGCAATTCAGTGGCGTTTAGTAGATTCAGTTTTGTGCAGCCACCATCTCTGCTAGTTTCAGAACATTTCCATCATCCCAAAGGAAAACTCCATACCTATAATTTGTCCCCATTATACCCTTTCCCCAGCCTCTGGCAAGCACCTCTCCACCTTCCGTATTTATAGGTTTATTCTATGACCTTTTATGTATGGCTTCTTTCACATAGTATAAAACTGTAGAAATGTATCCATATTGTATGAACCAGTGCTTCACTTTTTTATGACTAATAACAATTTGTTTATATCCATTCATCTCAATGGATTCATGGCCTATTTCTTCCTTTTGGCTATTGTGGATAGTGCTGATATTTTGAATATATATGTTTATGTATTTGCTTGAATACCTGTTTTCAGTGCTTTTGGATATACACCTAGAAATGGAATTTTAGGGGTCCCATGGTACTCTTTATTCCAAGTCCAGTGTTATTTGTTTGCTTTTGTAGATTTCATCGAATTTCTTAAGGACTAATTATGTTGACTATGAATAAAGACAGTCTTACTTTTTTCTTTCTAATATAATTGCTTTTTATTTCTTTATGCCTGATTGCATTATCTAGAGCCTCCAGTAACAGTGCAAATGGAAGCTACTGAAATGAGGCAGAAAATATTCAATCATTGGTATATGCTGGTTGAGAAGTTTCCTTTCTATTCCTAGTTTGCTGAGTTTTTTCATTTAGGAATGGATTTTTTTCCCCAAAATGCTTTGCCTCCATATATTTAGATAAGTGTAACTTTTACATTCTGAATTTTTTTATACTATTATATTGGTTGACTTTGAAATGTAAATCTTCGTATTCCTTGGTTCATGTGTTACCCTTTTAATATATTGCTAGATTTTATTTATAATTTGTTAGAATTTTTGCATTTTTATTCATGAGGGATATTGGGTTGTAGTTTTCTTGTCATTTCATTGTGTGAATTTGATACCAGAGTAATGCTGTCCTGCATAGAGTGTACTGAAAAATAATCCTGCTTTAGTTTTTTTTTTTTTTTTTTGGTGGGGTATTTCTTTAGAGGTGATATCATTCCTTAAATATTGGGTAGAATTCACCAGTGAAACCATCTGGGTCTGGAGTTACCTCAATGGATATGTTTTTAACTACAGAATCAATTAACAGTTATAGGGTTGTTAGGTAATCTATTTCTTTTTCAAAACATCATTTTCAGCTGTAATTCTGACATAAATTGTATCCATTTAAAATAGAGGCTTGAAAGAAGTTCATGCATGTCATACTCAGAGTTATGTTATACTGAATGCAACTTAATTTTAGAAGTCTTATACTCCCCAAAGAAACTTACTACCTAGCAGTCAGTCTTGAATATTCCCTGCCTACTTCCTCCCAACTCTTTGGAACCACAATTAACTTTCTGTCTCTATAGATTTGCCCATTCTGGACACAAGATAAATTTATAAAATGTGATCTTTTGGGAGTGGCTTCTTTCACTTAGCATATTTTTGGCTCATCCATGTCATAAGATATATCAGTGTTTCATTCCTTTTTATTGCCAAATTATTTCAGAGTATGGCATATACCCATATTTTATTTGTCAGCCACAGTGAACACTAAGTTTCCATATTTTAAATTGCCTCCATTTTGGCTATTACAAATAATGTGACACTATGAATATTTGTGTGTAAGTTACTGTGTAGATATCTTTTCTGTTCTCTTGGGTAATATGTAGAAATATAATTTTGATTTTTAGCTCAAATAGTCCTATTCACTACTGTCCGTCAATGAAATTTCCTTCATATTTGTTGCATCAGTTACAATGACAACCTGGGGAAATTCTTCATGTAGAGTGAAAGAGTAGCAGGCTGACGATCTTTCCTTTTCAGTCTTACTAATCAGGAAACATACTGTCTATAAGACTTAGATCACGTTTAACTTTCCTGATTCTCCTTTGCCCGGAATTGTCTTGCACTGCTCTTCTGCTTCCCCATAGCCCTGTGCATGACCATTAATAGGATATGTGCATTGGAAATGTATATTCACATCTTATGTTAACATTGCTTGTTATCATACACCTTAACACCTTGACTTTTTCCTGTAAATTTTTTGGGGCGGTATTTAAAACCTTCTCCTTCTCTCTTAGACCTCCTTGAGCATTTAAAATTAAGCTACCCTCTTAAGTATAATCTTTGCTACCCTTAAGATTCCCAAATTCGTCTTTGTCAGTTGAGCATAGTTGTACAAAATTGTTAAATAATTTCTTTTATTTTTCTTTATTACAGAAAAATTTGACTTAAAAAAATTAGTTAAGCATGTATAGTAGGAATTGAGCTATGCAGCTTAAATATATTTGATTTCATGTAATTCTCTCATTAATGTTGGTATTAGTTCCATTTTTCAGAAACTGAAACAGGCCTAAAGTGGTTATAAAACTTCTTCTGAAATCATAGACTTAGTCACCCGAGCAACTTGAACACAGCTATGTCTCATTATAAAGTTGTAACTCCTAAGGTCTAAACAGTTAACAATGAGCATTAGTGCCATAACTTGTCTTTCATATTTAAAATGAGCAGTAATGTGTATCCTATGGTGCTGTGAGGATTTTTGTTTGTTTTTGGTCATATTGGCAATCTCATTAAACATGGTTGCTGCCTCAGGGCATGTACAGTGTAAAATTGATAAAATATTAGAAAATATTAATAGTGAGTAAGCTGCCTTTTGTGCTAAGCTTCAGCT